>NC_087445.1:41625464-42825464 GCF_036321535.1 Camelus dromedarius | reverse complement strand
ACATCAAACTTCTTACCATCAACTCTGAATTTTAGAAGATAAAGGTGCATTCAAAGTTACACGAGATTCTGGACCTAAAACTACAGTCATACAAAATAGCAATCAAGTATGGAAAAAAACAAGGGTGTGTTTGGATGTGCATGGCACAGAATGTTGATAAACCAAGTACCATTTATGAATCTGACAAAAAATGAGTATGTACTACAGACAACATATGAAGTTGAAACCAAAAAAGGGAAGACACAGGATTCCAAGAGAAAAATGCTACCCCAAGAGTATAAGACTGGAGCCAACAACTACTGGAGCTATAAGCAGATCAAAAGAGCAACCAGCCCAAATAGAGCAGGAAGTCAATGTGCTCCAGAGAGTCTTCTCTGCGAAGAAGGTATCATTTATGCAAAAAATGAGGCTGGATAATTTTGAGACTACGGTAAAAAAAAAAAATCATTATTTTGACAATCATTGGACAAAAAAATGCCATAAATAAAAGATAATAAATTCATTTCTAAAAGTCAATAAAAAAGCCAAAACAGGAAAAAGAAGAATTAACCCCAAAAGCCATTGTTTAAACATGAGTCATGTTAAAATATAACAGCATTATAATAAAAGCGAATCCATTTGACTTTGACACTAGGAACATTCTTCCTCAAATGGCAATGTTATAACATTGGATGTAAAAAGAAGGAAGTGCAATCCAACGCCTTTATTTGAATTTGTGGTGAATAATACGTACATAGCCATAAAAACAAATAATATTTATTGCTTTTCAGTCTTCGGTAAAAGCTAACGACAAAGCTCATAATGATTATGGTTTCAGAAAGGATGGTAAATGTTTCACCATGACTGCATAAAATTAAAAGAAGAGCTGCCACAAATTGGGAAGTGGGAGGGCAAGAGAGGTAACAGAAGGGAGAGCAGGGATATAAGTGTAATATTCAGATTTATGAAATTAATCATAGGAGGAAGTAAAAATAGCAATGTATAAAAGTAGTTGGTTTGGGGGAGTGAAACTGAGGCTGAGGAAGAATAAGCAGACAAACATTCTGATTTTCATTTCAAACCTGTCTGGGCTTACAAAAAAGTAAACAATACATGCATCAAATAATTGTATTGGACACCTTAAATATGTACAATTTTTATTTGTCAATTACACCTCAATCAAGCTGGAAAAAAATAAATGAACAGACACATGTGTTGTTTTCTTTAAAACAATGATATAAATAAAATCTATTAACATGGACAAAAGGAGATCTTAAACGAAAAAGCACAGCATGACCTCAAATATGTTTATATTGGTCCATGTGCTTAGGAAAAAGCGTCAAAAAATCTATGCCAACTCATTCATGTTTGTACATCTAGAAAATGAATTCCTGGTGATTTTTCATTCCCTTCTTTACAACTTTAAAGATTACTTGATCCTTTTTTTTTTTTTTTTTTTACAATGAGTACATGTTTTAAAAATAGGAAAAAGTTTTACTCTTCTAAAATTTTAAAATGTGTTCTTAATCCTACAATAAAATATCAATATACTACTTCTAGATTTTCAATAGTTTAAAATATGTTGATATTTTAAGTGAAATCATGACTATCCATATTAAATTTTGCATAGATCGGATTATACAGAACCAAAATTTCTTCAAGCTGCTCTCCATGTGTTTATTTACAACACACCCTTGCCTCCATGTATCACCTTTTGTACAAACTAGCCTACATGTCCATTTTCCAACATGTCTACCTCCCCCAGAGAAGATCCTGAAGCTAAGAACCACGTCTTCATTAATTTTGTATCCCCACATCCTTGCACATCAAAGGCATGCAATGTGAGTCCTGATCAGTCTGAGAGAAAGCTCAATGTACTTCCCTCCTGTGTGCACAGTTACCAAACATTCCCTTTCACAAATACTGTGTTCACTCACACAACAAAAGAAGAGGGGCAGCTATGTAACAACCAAGTCCCTGATTTTGCTCCACCTTCCCTTCCCAATCCTCTAGACAGCTAGGAAGGATTTTCTTCCCTGCTTGATCACTCCACCTGAGCCCAAGTAACCTTTCCTAAAACAGAACTTTCCAGCAGGAGGGCTTTTGTGGGAGTTCTGACTAGCCTCCAGCAGAGGGTGCAGCCATTTTCGAAAAAGATCTCTAAGATTGCAAGAGAATCTCTTTCCAAGAGAAGATCCTCTTCCCTTCTGTAGTCAAATCTCCTCTATCTGAGATTCATTCTGTAACGTTTCTCATTTCCACAATGAGATAACAGTAACCACCAATTTTAGTAAGTCCTCAGTCCTTAAATGCCTGCCCTCTGACAGCACTGGGGCAGACAGGCACAGTACTAGGCTCCCACAGGTGGCAACTACATCAAGAGAAGTAAAGAGTTCAAAGGAGACAGGAAGAGGAAGGCAGTGGGGGAAAAACAATTTGAGACTCAGTTTTTTCTAAAGTAACCTGTCAAACAATTCCAAAGTGAATTGCACCAACTTTCTTACTAAAATCACTTAAACTTATTTTTTTCCCAAAAACATTTCATGGGTCTTTGGTTGTAAGTTAAATTAGCACTAGATTTCCTATCCAGTACTCTGCATTACACAGCGAAGACTATGGCACATTTTTAATATATTAAAATACAAACACAGCTTATTTTTACTATGGTTCCAAAAACTGCACTTGAAGCAATGATAATCTTGAAAGCAGTCAAAACACTCATAAGAAAATATTTTATTGAAATATGACAAATTTGGAGAAAAAGGCACAAACCACCAAAGTATATAGCTCAGCGAATTGTCACTAACTGAAAACCACTGTTCCCACCACCCTGATAAGGAAAGAAAACATTCCCAGCATTCCAGAAACTGCCTCTTCATGATCCCGCCTAGCCAAAGGTAAACACCATGCTGAAATGTTATCACTATAGACCAGTTTTGCTTGGTTTTGAAATGTACATACATAAAATCATTTAGAAAAATACTCTGTAAAGAGTAGCTATCATTTCATTATAAATATGAAAATATTGTTAAATCAGGAAGTATAAGGAATTGAAACCCCACTCCGAAGTAAACTCTAAACAATGGAATAATGATCTCACTTGGATTCATCTACCTTAAAGATGGAGAAACTGGAATCAAATAGAAGTTATGTAACACAGATCACACTCTTGAGACAGGATGGAAGGGGGCAGGGAACAGCCACTCAAGGAATGACAGCAATTTAACACCAAAATGGTAGAAAATTCACTAAAATGGTGGAAGATTGAACTCCTAGTTGGCCTTGAGGATTAAGAGGTTTGACTTCTAGCAGACCTTGAGCTTCATTATATGCTCACTGTAACAGCATGATAAATAACATGTCTGCAGGCGCCATGACAGCCCCAAAGTTAACTGCAAAAGGCCAAAGAAAGGGCAGTGGCCCAATCCCTGGAAATCCCAGCCCCTTCCCCAGGGCAGTTGGAATGATCCCACCTGTCGGTGTGTGAAGCTCCTGAGCCCATAAAAACTGGCAACACCACGTGTAGTGGCCCTTTTTGCTCCCTCCTCTTTGGAGATGGCCTGCACTCTGTCTGTGGAGTGTGTACCTACTTTTACTCTAACCTGAGCACCCAATTCCCACACCTCTTTCCTTGCCTTTCCCTTGCCTTACACTCTATGCAGTATGTATCTCTCTAAATAAACCTACCTTTACTCAACAGTGGCTCGCACTTGAATTCTTTCCTGCGCGAAGCCAAGGACCCACACTTGGCAGGGCACATCCCAGGGGCTCAACCGAGACCTGGGACACGGCCCTCCTCACACCCCACATCCATTTTCCTGCATCACTCTCAGCTCAGTAAGTAGCTCAACTGTGGTTTGAACCTAGATGTTCTTACTCCAAAATAAATACTCTTCCCTCCATACCACATGGCCAGATGAATAAGCACAGTATTATATTTCTACTCAAAATCATCACCCCACTTAGATTCATAAAGCTTAGAATATGGAATATTGAGTTGAGCAAAATATTTGGCTGTCCCTCTATGGAATGCACCATCTGTTGGTGACATCACAAGGCAGGCTCTTGACTGGCATGAGTGCAAGCCAGAAGACAGGCATAGGCCATGTTTATACCACTCATTTACTCCTATTAAAGGAGTTTCAAGTCACTGGAATACAACCAAGGAATGGCTTTATTCCTTTTCATCACTATTCCCAAGTTCAACATTGTGCATTTCCTTAAGGACATTTTAGGCAGATCCCATGGTTTTCTAGGCACTTTTTAAAAACCCAGTCTAGCTAAGATTTCAACCACATATTTAATCCAAAGCTAACCACTTCTTCACTTCTTCTATCACAGACTGGATCAGCGGTTCAAGGAGCCTAGTATGGAGAGGAGGGAATAATCTGTCTCTATTCTTCCTCCTATTATGCCCCTGAGTTGCAGAATGGGAAAACAGAGTGGACTTCCAGTCATCTCTTTCCCTTCTTCCCCTTGATCTTGATCTTTATGGCTGAATCCAAAAAGGAGAAATGAGGGAGGCAAAGATACACTTATGTAACTTGCCTCCTGTCAGTAATGAGCAGGCATCGCTGATTGCCCAGCCTGGCTCTATGCATTGGTGATGGCCCACACCAATGTGGAGCCCCTGTCAATGTACTGCCCACCATGTAAACCAGGATTCTCAACAGCAGCACTACTGACATTTAATCTGGCTAATTCGTTATTATATGGCTTGCCCTGTGCATTGTTGGATGTTTAACAGCATCCTTGGCCTCTACCCACTGGATGCAGTAGCATCTTCCTCCCAGTTGTTACAACTAAAATGTCTAATTGAGCCCTGGAGGACCTATTTACTCTGGTTAAAAACAACAAAGACAGTATGTGTTTAATTCCCAAGCAGCCTCACCAGTGACATTTACCTTCAAATCCTTCCCTTGAGTGGGGTATCTACTTGCTTAAGCTAGATGTCACCTGGGCAGTCCAAGGATATCTGAACCACCCTTTAACCTCCGTAGTCCTCTATGTGTAGCCATGCCAACAGATGTGGCTCTCTTCTGAGTTCTCCAAAACAGCTGGAAGTTAGAACAGGAGCTATCCCTATCTTTCCCATTTGTGACGTGACATTAGTATCCCTTCTGTATTGCTGCTGTAAGATATTTCAGTAAAAATTCAGCCTTTAGAAATTTCAGATAGAAATTCCAGACAAGGCAGCACCATCCTCTCTATTCACACCCAAAATTTGACTCTACATTTCAAGCTCTCACATGAACTCCCTTCCATGCATTGTGCAGCTCTCCAAGCCTTCAGGGAGAAAAATAAGATGCCATATCCTCCCCTTTTTAAAAATTACACCCTACTTTTCATGAATGATCTCTTTCTTGGTTGTAGAGGAGTAATTCACTCCTTTGCTCTCTATGATGGGGCAAGAAAACAATCACCTTGAAAATAACACTTCTTACAAGACTACAGACCTTGATGATTCTCTCCCTTTTCCAGTTGTTGTGGACTGAACGGTACTCCCCCAAAATCTGTACACCAAAGCCCCAACCCCCAATACCTCAGAATATGACTGTATTTGGATATAGGATATTTAAGAAGATAATTAAGTTAAAATGAGGTTATTAGGGTGGGCCTTAATCCAGTAAGACTGGTGTCCTTTTAAGAAGAGAAAATTTGTAAAGAGGTAATGGCAATGTGAAGACACAAGGAGAAGACAGTCATCTACAAGGCAAGGAGAGGCCCCAGAAGAAACAAAACCTGCCAACACTTGACCTCAGACCTCTAGCCTCTAGAACCATGAGAAAATAAGTCTCTGTTGTGTAAGCCACCAAAGTGTCTGTGGTACTTTGTTATGACAGCCCTAGGGAACTAACACACACCAGTCTTATTCTTACAAGCTTGGTGTGAGGAGACTGTCAAATGAGAAGGGGAGGTTGTGCCTCTTCTTATTAAGTCTTGGAGAGGTGTCTAGCCCTAGTGTTTGGTGTCCCCATTTAAAGGAGGGGTAGTTGGAACCTCGTCAACACTGAGCCCTTATCACTGTCTTTGGAGCAATAGAAAAAAATCCCACTCACTGGCATTTTATATACACATCTATTTGGATTTTAATAGCAACTCAAAAGAAAGCAGGATTTTCAACACTGAAAAGAGAAAAATGGCTCCTCTGTTGTCCACTGCTGTCATACATCTCATAAATGCCTCTTACGGCAATAGCACCTAGCCTATACGAACCTGGGTGAAGGTTCTATGATGCAGTGACGTGTCTGTCTGGTGATTTCGTGGACGATATACCAGAAACATGGCTGACCTGCAGAATTATCTCTTTGCATTGCTGGCTGGGAAACTGTTTTCAAACACCAGTCAAGGTCTGGATGGCATCCTTCTAAGCGAACATAAACCATTACCTTGAGTGCTCTGAACAATTCTAGGCCAGGAAATGATCTTGGCAGTCACCTAACCTAATCCCTCATCTGATGTTTCCAAGACTTCCTTCTAACTATGACCACGTTAGCTTATGCATGTAGCAGAATGCTTGAGAAATGTAACATGCTAGGATTTCATATGTACAAGTCCTGTCTGGAGGGTGAATGAAGCCTTATGCATATTCATGCCTAAAACCTTCTTTTTAAGGAAGTTGGTCTTCAAGATTCCTGGTTGAACAGAAAACACTGTCTACATTCCTGGTCCCCTCCCTCAGCATTTTGCCATTCTGTGCTTCACCATGTGACTGGGGTCAACTAGGCATGAATAGCATGTAGAGTGAAAAGAGGACATCACAAAAGTTCGGTTGACACATCTCAGCCTAGAACAAACAGCTAGCTGGATAGTTAACCTTGTGTAAGTCCACTGGCGACTTCTGATTTTGATTTTTAGGTTCTTCATCTTAAAAAAGAAGGCTAAAAGTAGATAGTCATAAATGTTGTTTTAAGTTTTTAAATTCCTCAAATCTCACTATATATACATATATATGTAAACTTATCTATTTAATAAACTAAATACATATATAAACTATGTGTGTGTGTGTGCACGCACATGTGTATGTAAACTCTCTATCCCATCCTTTTCTGCTCATCTAATTTGCCAATATCCTTCTAATAAACTTCTTCTATCTATATTACCTAAATCCTCACATAGACCTTTCCACTCCGGTTGATGTTACCCTTGTGAAACAGCTGAGAAGTTGTAGCTAACTTTCAGAGTCTACAACGGGATGCTAAGGGGGTCAGGTATTCTGTTAGTTTTCTATCTTTTTTTTTTTTTAATCTTTAATGGCTCCAAAAAAGAAGGCTTGTCTACTTATTATAAAATGTTGTTATCATTGCTCCATTATATCCAGAGTGAAGGCATTGAAATAAGGATTAAAATATTATACTTCAGATTAGCTATGTAAGCAGGAACTAACAGATTTACCCAAAGTATACTTACCTGACATTCTGTTTATACATATCCATACATAAATGCGTATATGTTCAGATTTTATAATGGAATCTGGTTAGCGGTCCTTAAAGTTTTCTCTCTCAATTTACCACTAAAATAGCTTTTTAAAGTAGAAAAATATAAAGATCTCACCAAAGTTAAAATGGAGCCTCGGACTATTGCCAGCATCTTAGAAGAAATGCCAGTTATTAATAGCAATGAAATGAAAATATCCTCTGGGGGCTGACCTGGACTAGTAGAAGTAAAGCAGATTTGCCAGTCCAAAAGATAACAGGCAGGAAGTGGAGGAGGTTTAACTTCTTCCCCACAGTCTATGTGGTGTAGAACCTCAAAACTCAGATACACCAGGAAATGAATGGATGGTTGTCACTCTACTCAAATAATGGGCTTTGAGGTGGCTAGGATACTGTTATTCCCTCGCCATCATCAGCAAGAGCCTCTTCTGTAGCCATACAGCATCTGTAATTTCCCTGGAACAAGAAGACACAAGTTGGGGGAGATCACAGGGCCGGGCCCAAAAAGGGAAAAGAAAGAGGTGTATCCCAGAGTGTCCCCAAGTCCCAGCATTAAGGGCTGGGTCAGACAGGGAGCGAGTGAGGACAACAAAACCTAAGGCTTGCTGGAGAAAGGGGAGGAGATAAGATGTAAGATCTGAGAACAGACAAGATGGTTTTCAACCATAAGTCACCAGAACGCTATGGAAGCCCTCCGAGACTCCAACCAGTGGTGGGAGAAGGACCTCTGATAAAGCATTAATAAGCAAAACATGAATCCATTATATGTACCTACCCCCTGAACTGAGACTTTCCAATTGGTTATCCTTGCAAGAATTTATAAAGCTTACCTCCCATTCACCTTTTTGGAAGAGGGGGAGATATAGCGGGGTGAAGTTGTGGTCTAATGAAAAAGGAGTACAAGAGAAAGCTAACCCAGGAAAACAATTAAAACAAAGTCCACGGTAACTGCTTTGAAGCAGGACTAGAAAGCAGTCCGTTTAAAATTCAGCATTCAATAAGTAATATGATTAAGAAATTGGATAAACTTGGTAATACAGTAAAGAAAACATGAGCATATTAAAGCAATTAGAAATTCTACATAGAACAGAATGTTCTCAAAAAATTAAGGTCTACATAAGCCGCAATCAAAAATACACGGCAAGATACTGAGCAACTGATAGTAGGTAAAGATGAGAACTTACCTGACCTTGTGAGGAATTTTCTCCTTCAAGCAACACTTAGTGACAGAGGGCGAAATCTCTTTCTATGTGAATGTAATTATGCTACTGGTTCTGAACTACAAAATATTTACATAATATTGGAAACCCTATTTAGTAGTTTTAAATGTTCAGAATTAACCAAATTATAGAAGACTTAATTGTAAACCTTGACAATGGAAAAGTAACGGCTTATCTGACAAAATTACAGTGTGGAGTGGAGAATAGAGGGGCTGAAACATTTTCATCTTAAAAAGTGGGGGATTCAAAGGAATCCTAAATCTCGTGGATTAAAAAATAAATTATTTACAATTACAATAGTACCCAATGAAAGAATTTAAATTAATAAAACAAAGTATAAATTTAAAAACATAAAAAATAGTATCAAAAATGGGAAGAGGGAAAGTATCAGAGGAAATGGCTTAAGTACGAAAAATCCCTCATCTGCAGCATACAGTCAACGGTCAGTGCATTAAAATGTTATTTTAATGTAGGGACTTTATCCCACCTTATAAATATGCAATAAGCATTCCTAAGTTAGAAATTTAAGTTGCTGTCAGGATGCCACAGCTCTAAACAACGCTGTAATGAAAATCCTTGGACATGAGTATGTACAACATTTTTTATTATTTCCTCAGGGGATTTTTCTAGAAATTATCAGACCAAAGGAATATGACCCCCTAAGGGATTATGGCGTATTACCAACTGAGTAATCATTATCTTTATATCTGAATAAGGCTACAATGGTAAAAAACAAGACCAATGACCAAATTTTAACGTTTTCTAAACATTTTATTCTGAGATAGCTGTAGCCTCACATCCAGTTGTCTGAATTAATAGAGAGATCTCCCATATCCTTTACTCAGTTTCCCCCCAAGGGTAACATACTGCAAAACTAAGGTACAATATCACAACCAGTCTACTGATCGTATGCAGTTTTAGCTGCACTCCTGCATGCTCACATGTGCACACATGTGTGTGTGTAGCCCTATGCAATTTTATCACAAATGTAGGTTGAAGGATCCATCACCACTGTCAGGATACAGAACATTCCACCACCACAAGGATCCTAACTACACTCACCTCCCTGTCTCTCCCTTCCCCCATACCTAACTCCTGGTAGCCACTAATTTGTTCTCTATTTCTATCACATTGTTATGTTAAAAATGTTATATAAATGGAATCACGGAGTATGTAACGTCTTGAAAGTGGCTTTTTCACTTAGCATAATTACCATGGAGATCCATCCAAGTTGCTGTATGAACTGTTTGCTCCTTCTTATTCCTGAATAATATTCCATGATAATGGCTATAAATCAGTTTATTTAACCATTAACCCACTGATCTGATAATCTGCCAATCTGAAACATTTATCAGAGTGTTTGAATCTGCTCACTTCATGGAAAAAGATTTGCCAACCTATTTAAGGACATGTACTTTGGCCAGGTAAAAGAAAAGGTAAATTCACCTAAAGTCCAAAACAATGGAAGGAGTTAGCAATTGCTAAGCACTTACTGAACGGTTGTCATTTACTTTTCAAAGAAACCTTAGACTTGATAGCATACCTATTATACTATTAATAAAAGCTGGGCTCAAAGAGTTTAAATAAATTCCCACAGCTACTAAATAGCTGATCTATGATTAAAAGCTAAAATCCCGCCTCAAATTCATTCCCTCTGACCTCCATTACACCACACTGACTACGATGTGAAAGAGAAATTAATAGGACACCGTGGATTTAGAAACAGAACCCACCCTGGAGGAGCAGTGAAATCAACACACATGACCCGGGAGGACATAATTTCAATTGTCTCCCTGCCAGGTTATCTTGACCACTGTGGCTTTTTCCTACCTAGATTCTTTCATTCAACCTCCCTGTGACCCAGACTATACACCAGAAGTCCTTCTACTTGTACAATAACAAAACAAAACAAAACTTAACCAGAAAACGAAAATGAATACAAATGTTTGAATCAGTTGATGGTTATTGTGGCAAACATGGCACAGCAAAGAGATCTGGGCTAATGTGCTCCCGGAAAGAATAAAGCACTAGAGGATAAAACAGTCTCCCTACTTGGATTCTTCCCACACACTGACATGGTACTGCTCCATAGTTTTTTGGTCACAAACTTTCATATAAATCACTGGAACCACTACATCTCTTGTCAAGTTGGTTTCAAATGACACCAGAGCACTAAGCAGCGGTCACAGGACTGTCCCCCTGCCAGCTTCTTGCACGTGGCCACCCCTCTGCCCACCCTCGGAGTAGACCGCATCTTGCTTACTAGACAGAGATAAATTCCTCACTGGCATGCTCATCAGACACTAAGCCAGACCCCTCTCTCTCCTTCCTCTCCTTTCCTCCCTCACTGCGGTTATTTATAGAGATCACAGGTGAATCGGGGGAAATTATTACAGTGCAATGACTGCTGAAAGGCTGGAAGCTAAAGAAGATGGATTATCATAGCTCTGACATGATTTGTATGGATTTCCAAAATTAAGCTGTTCGCTTTAGAATGACCACCTTCCTCCCGCCCTGGGCTTCGCAGCTGTCCCGGTGATAACCTTCATCTGCACTTGTGAGCCCAGAAAGCTGAGCACGTTTCCCATTACCTTTTGAGCGAGTGTGTAAGGTTCTTCTGGCCCCTCAGTAATAGCAGGGCTGCTGGTGAACTGAGTGATAAACACCCACTGAGAGGGATGTAGCGTGGAAAGATCTCATCACCTGCCATTAGCTCGCAATGAATAATGCAGCATGCTCCATGGCAGGTGTCAGGGTGGGAGGGAGAACCGCTCTCCGGAATGCTCTGGTGAGCACTTCAGCACAGAGTAGTTGGTGAGAGCAAGAGATACATGTGACAAAATTACACAAGCTATTGTGTTCCAAAAGAAAAGGGAACTTTTACTTCACAAATCCCTGGCAGGTTTTCTTTCTTTCTCCACCTTACAGTTAGGACAGGGTAATGTTGCCTTTTCTTCAACTTTTACCATTCTAATTCGGACCCCTTGCAAAGGGAGAGTTTCTCTTTAATTGCCATTAGCCAGCTAAGAGTACATTTCTCCATTGGTTCCAGTTCTTTCTCTGCTTTGTATACCTCGGTCTTGATTTGTATGTGTGGACCTTTGTTGTTTGTTTTTTTTTTTTAAGTTAATAGGCTTCGGTTAAATAGACATATCAAACAAGAGCAAAGGTAATCTTTTCTGTGTGTGTTTATACCCACATATGCATACACACACACACCCCCCCACATTAAAGTGGTAATTTTTTGCCCAAAGAATGGGTAGCTAACAGGCTTACTGCCTTTGAGAATCTGCCTGAAGGGAATAATATCAGACAAGCAGAGTTGAAGACAAAAATGGGATCCATTACTGGTTCATCACAGCACACAAATCCATCTATCTGAGAGCCACAAACTGAGGTGATTTGGAGCCTCAGATCTCAACATGTGGAAAACTTGCGATTAAATCAGGTCAACTCTCCTCAAGACTGGCACAATTTCTGAGCACTCAGGAGTAGTTTTTCATTTTTCAGCCCGTTGTCATCTAACTTCCAGTCTGGAGAGATATGAGAATTAAATTCCAGGACCCCCTAAATCCCACATTTTCTGAGGCCTAAATGCCAAATTCTCTTATTGTGTTGAGCTTCACCATGTAAGGTGAGAAGGAAAAATTTTAAAGTCCTCTGGTTAAAATTATGCTGAAGAATTTTTCAGTGTGATGCACACAACTACCAATAAAGGAGTCACTGAAGACACAGCTACAACCTGTCCCTACATCTAATTCTGTATCTGCCCTTGTCAATGGAGCAAATCAAGCTTTGTTCCCAGACTTTTCCCGCATCGTGAGGGAGGGAAAAGGGCCCTGACAGGCTGTAGCACCATAGTAAATAAAACAAAGCCTACCTTTGACTGTATGATGTCTTTTTTCTTTTTCAGAGAGAATAGAATAGTGCAGCTTTTAGATTTTCATCTAAAGTTATGAATTTAAGTTTTCCATATTATCTCTTCTCCTTTTTGGGTATTGAATCATGATCAAATAAATTGAATTTATTGAATTTATTTTGAATTTATTTGGGTATTGACTTTATTTTGAATTTATTTTGGGTATTGAATTTATTTTGGGTATTGAATCATGGTCAAATAAATATTCCTTGGGGATGAAACAGTTACTACTGAAAACAAACATTTGGTAAAAAGAAATAATGAATTTCTGTAATCACTTTCTAAGACTAGGGTTTCAAATACAGAAATTCCAAACCCAATATAGATCCCAGTGGATGCAAGCAACAACAAAAATTAATTTTTTGACATATAAGTAGTATATTCACATTAGACTTTAAAAACTTCAGAAAAATACAACAAAATAAAGATTATCCTCTGTTCATTTACCTCTTGATATTTAAGTGTATATTTTAATGTATATATATGATATACATATATATAGTCTTTTAAAATAATTATACTATGATATGTTCATCATAGTTCTCTTAATTCACTGGGGAATACCTTTCCCTGTCAATAATTCTGGATCTACGTAATTTTTAAATTCAATTTATTTAAACTAAAAAACAAAATAAAAAAGAAACAGTTCACCCATTTTCCTGTCCTCCTACTCCTTACTTCTGGCAACCACCAATCTGTTCCCTGTATCTATGAGTCTGATTTTTTAAATTTGTTTCTAGATTCCACATATAAGAGCGATCATACAGTATTTGTCTTCCTCTCTGATGCCTCTTTAATGTCACTTTGACTGTCATTTTTCAGAACATCTTGAAAAGGGTGATTACTCTTAGTCGACAGAAATGGAGTTGTTCCAGAGAATTAGGGACATACAGTCAACAATTAGGGGCATCTCTCTTTTACCTTGTTATCCCAAGAGACTGGGATCCACAAAGTGCCTTTAACTGCCCCCAAATGCCCAGTTTAGTCTTGCCCTCCTCCACAACTCCCAGCTCCCTGTTAGAAAATCTATCAGGATCCACTCATTCACTTGACAGTACCAGTTAAGCACATGTGATATGCCAGGAATGCAGCTCCGTGCTGGGGCTGCTATGTCCCCGCCCAAAGGAGGATCACATTCCACTAGACAAATAAATAATTAACCAAATAAGTGAACAAGTACATAAGCACTGTGATCACTGCTACGAAATTTTAAAATGGATATGCTAACTAATAAGCAGGAGAGAGGGCTTCAGTAGTGAAGTTGGTTAGAGAAGGCCATGTAGGAGTGGACATTTGACCAGACAGTAAGGAAGATCAAGCCAGCTGTATTAGTCCAGGTCCTCTGAGAAGCAGAAGCCAAGACGGGATTAATGTCCATCAACAGGTGACTGGATAAAGAAGATGTGGTATATTTATACAATGGAATACTACTCAGCCATAAAAACCGACAACATAATGCCATTTGCAGCAACATGGATGCTCCTGGAGAATGTCATTCTAAGTGAAGTAAGCCAGAAAGAGAAAGAAAAATACCATATGAGATCGCTCATATGTGGAATCTAAAAAACAAAAACAAACAAACAAAAACAAAGCGTAAATAAAGGACAGAAATAGACTCACAGACAGAGAATACAGACTTGTGGTTACCAGGGGGGTGGAGGGTGGGAAGGGACAGACTGGGATTTCAAAATTGTAGAATAGACTACACTGTATAGCACAGGGAAATATACACAAAATGTTATGATAACTCACAGAGAAAAAAATGTGACAATGAGTGTGTATATGTCCATGAATAACTGAAAAATTGTGCTGAACACTGGAATTTGACACAACATTGCAAAATGATTATAAATCAATAAAAAGTGTTAAAAAAAAAAAAAGTACAAGGACTTTTTTTTTTTTTTTTTTTGAGAAACTGCCTGTGTTGAAAGGATGGAGTAGAGGAAGGCCCAGGTAAAGGAAAGGAGGAGAGAACAGTGATTAGAAGAATCTGAGGCTGCTGTGCAATCCAAGAAAAGTCCAGCAAAACTTCCATGGGTCCCAGAGCTGAAGTCAACAAAGAAGCCCCATGTTTCCTAGGAACGGGGCTGCCCAAGTCTCCCCACAACCCTCAGTCACCGGTGGGGAGCAGTCCTGAGAGGATGGCCTCAATGCAAAACGAGCGAGACTTCAAATCACAGCAGCAGGAGCCCTCGGTCAGGCACACCACCTGCAGAGAAGGGCTGTGAGACTCAGGCTCACGGCTACCACAACCATCCTGTGAAGAGCAGGAGGAGAATTCCAGGGAGAGGGAACAGCCAGGACAACTACCTGGAGCTCATAAGCCACTTGGAATAAATTAAGGGAGCTTGGGTTGGTTTGACAGTGACAGAAAAATACACGAGGGCCTATTCATGGGGTCTTAAAACATCACAGAAGTAATAATGCCTCAGTTCCTGACCACAGTAACTGTATGCCAGGTACTGCTCTAACCGCTTTATATACATAAACTCTGTTCATCCTCATGACATCTCTAAAAGGTGTTACTGGTATTATGCGAACTGCAGCAGTGAGCAAAGGGAGGCCAGAGAGGTAAAGTAACTTGTCTAAGGTCACATTAGTTTGTAAGTGGCAGAGTTGAGATTCAAGCACAGACCCTCTGCCTGCACTTAACCACCATACTATATGTTGTCCCTGGTAAGGGTTTTGAATTTTGTGCTAAGAAACTCAAGAAGACACAGAAGTGGCATAACCAGAATTAATAAATATACATTAATATGTGGTTTCAGGGCATCTACTTATCCTCTTAGCCCCTTGAGAATCTTTTTTTTTTTAAATAAACCTAAAGTAATCACCTAGAGTTTGAACTCACAAAGGAGGCAACTGTAGGAGCTACTCTCACTCACTCACAGAATGGCTGAACAGCTGCCGGTTTTGCATGGATCTGGAACAGAAGCCTCTGCAGGAGGCCCAGGTTCCCATGGGCTCACCTCATCACATTATGTCTTAAAAGCAAAGACCTTTCCAGGCTGAGGTCACAGAACACATAAGCATGGAAGGATGGTCAGAGAGATGCAACATCACTGGCTTTGAAGATGGATAAAGAGGCCACAAGCCAAGGAGTATGAGCAGTCCCTAGAAGCTGGAAAAGGCAAAGAAATGGATTATCCCTTAGACCCCCCCCCCAAAAAGGAGTTCACTCAGCCCTGCTGCCACCCTGAGACCCATTTCAGACTTCTGACCTTCAAAACTGTCAGGTAATAAATTTGTATCAGTTAAGCTATTAAGTCTGTGGTCATTTGTTACAGTTGCTATAGAAAACTATAGCATATACAAGGTATATGGATAGACCTCCTCAGAGGGACACAAAGTGAGAAGATATTTGTGTCCCATGTGAACGCTTACCAAAGGATGACCTCAGTGGAAAAGGATTTTAATAATCAGGTTGATAGAATGACCGGTTCTGTTAATTACCATCGGCTTTTCACCAGCTCCTCCTGCCACTCCCGATGGGCTTATGAAAAAAGTGGCCATGGTTGCAGGAATGGAGGTTATGCAAGGGTTCAGCAGTGTGGATTCCTACACCTCAAAGTCAATGGTTAGGCTTACACATATGAAGAAAGTCTGTAATACAATGTTCAAAATTTGGAAAGATAACCATTTGGTAAGTCTATCATTATCAAATAATCCCTTTGACTGATTTCTCTACTGAAAGTAGAGTATTTGGAAGTTACTTTAAAAAAAAAAGCATTAGTAATCAAAAGAAGTTTAATACACTACTGAAAATGTATTTTAGGCTTGTTCTTTATGCACAGTAATTACCCTGATGAAGCCTAATGCAAACAATAAGCACTACCCAATTTGGAAAACAATCCAGTGAAGTTACTCGTAAGTCTGTACTGCGTGAACTTTAGGTGGAACAACCCATTCACTCAAAATCTCTTAGAAATAGGAATAAGATGGCTGGCAGTGGTTGGGATTCCGGTAAAAATATGCCTAGTGGTCCCTGGTAGCATCTTAATACTCCTCTTTCTGACTCCTGTGGTTCCAGTTGATGTCCAAATTGGTTTCCAGCCTTCTAATCAATTCTGTAAGCCATATGTGGTAGAAAGCTTCTAAAATGAGAGGCCAGTGACCTCTGCCTTCTCTTACTAATGCCCCTGTGTAATCCCTTCCCCTCGTGTATGGGCTAACCTAGGGACTTGCTTCTAATGAGCAGAAATCGCAAAAACAATGGGATATCACTTTCTAGATTAAGTTATGCAAGATCATGACTTCCATTTTTCTCACACACTCTCTCTGCCTCGTCTCACTTCCTCACCCTGAAGAAGCAAGCTGCCATGTTGAAATCTGCCAACAGAGAGGCCAGTGTAGCAGGTAACTGAGGGAGGCTGCCACCCAACAGCCAGCTGATGAAATGAGGCCTTCAATCTACCAGTCCCAAGGAACCGAATCTTGCCTAACAACCATGAGACTGAGTATGGAAGTAGATTTTTCTTCCCATCTGGGCCTTGAGCTACCTGCAGGCCTGGCCAACACCTTGAATACAACCCTGCAAGAGATCTTGAACCAGAGAACCCTGCTAACTGATGCCCAGATTCCTGGTACACAGGAATCTGTGTGATAATAAATGATTTAGTGGCTCCCTGGAGCACATAGTCCACTTTGTGTGTCTTATTTGAGGATACAGGCTGAAGAAACAGCATTCAACTGGGGTATAATCTCAGATCACCAAAAAGTAAGAGTCCAAGGCCAGACACACAAGCACATTTCAAGATTCTGCCAATACCATGTCTGCTAACATTCCAATGGTTGAAGCAAATCATGTGGCCACCCTAAAGCCAGGGGTAGGAACTCACACTCAGCCTACCACAGGCATGGCAAGGGTGTGAACACATCTTACTACTCCAGGGCCATGCAGCATTAGGGTCAATTCCTCAACCTACCACACACCCAATAACTTTTCTTAAGTTATCTATGATGGTTTTCTGTTTGTTTGCAACCAAGGATCCTTACTTACAGAATGTCTGAGAGGAAAAAGAAGCAGTCAAAGGGGGAAAAACATAAAATTATGGGCTTAACAATAGGATAATGATCACTTAAACCATGGCATATTCATGAATGAAATGCTATGTGGTCATTATTGTAAATTTTTAAAAATATAGTTGATGTGTAATATTATGTTTGCTTTAGGTGTAGTGACTTGACATTTGCATATATTATGAAATGATCACCACAATAAGTAACCATCTGCCATCATATAAAGTTATTATATTATTGACCACATTCTTTATACTGTATATTACATCTCCATAGCTTATTTTCTAACTGGAGGTATGTACCTCTTATTCCCTTCACCTATTTTGTGCCCTCCTCCACTCTGACAACCACCCATTTTGTTCTCTGTATCTATAATCTGCTTTCACTTTATCGTATTTGTTTGTTTTTTAGATTACAGTAATGTGGATTTTAAAGTAAAGAATTTCGGTTCTTTACTTTACACACACACACACACTACCCATATTAACAGTTCCAGATTGGTCAGGTTTAAGAACAAAAGCCACATTGCTAGTAAAAAGCATACCTAAATGTGCTCAGCAAAGCAGCTAAAAATCAAGTACATAGGTAAGGGTGTGAAAGGGATCTCTCTTTCTCTCTCTTCTTTTTTTAACTGGACTGGCATTTTTCTATGGGAAAACAAGACTTACTGGGCTAAGAATCTGGTATCCCAATTAAAGAGAAAGGAATTATGAAAGTAACTAAGGGAAGGTCACACTGAAAGATAAAAGGAAGATCAAGCTGGCTGCAAAAGACAGAGGGCTAGTGAAAAATCTCATCCACGCTAGATGTTTACAAACTAAGCTTAGAACAGAGATGTCTCAGAAGCTTAACTATTTGAACAGAGTGGTCACCAAGTGAATTTCCTCTTAATGGAACTGGCTTGGGAAATAACAGGGTTAATCTGGGTCATAATTTTGTACATCAATTTTAAAATAATTCAAAAAGGGCTACCTATGGATCCGTAACAACAATAGGTTGAAATCAAGGTGTATATTTTATCTGATTAATTATCTTCATATTTTAGCACTGTTGTTTGCCCTCAGTAGGGATCAAAGACCTGTTTCTTGAACCGAATTTCAATATAACAAATGACCAAGAGCAACTGTCAAATGGAAATAGCAAATGTTATCCATTAAATATTATCTTAGATGGTTTTTCCCTAATATCTTAATCTAGCTACCTTGTGCAAGTGTTAGAACCAATTGATGTCATCTGTTTTTAATAACCAAGATAGTCTTGTTGATTGGTGATAACATCTTTTAAAGTTCCATTCAATAATCAATTCTACTGAAGAAATCTCCTAGGAAAGTAATTTGGATTTTACTTATAAAATAGGGAAAGAAAGAAGTCATGTAAGTTAAAACAGGACTATAGAGCAGAAACCAACTGTCATGGATTGAATACTGTCCCCCTTCCAAAAAAGGTATGTTCAAGGCCTGACCCCCAGCATGTGTGAATATGACCTTATTTGGAAATAGGGTCTTTGCAGATACAATTAAGATGTTGAGATGAGGTCACACTGGATTAAGGTGGGCACTAAATCTAATAACTGATGTCCTTGTAAGAGGCCAGACACAGAGGAACAGACACAGAGAAGGTGGTCATCGGATGATGAGAGGCAGAAGCTGAAGTGATGCAACTACAAGCCAAAGGATGCCAAGGACTGCCAGCAACTACTAAAGAAGCTATGAGCAAGACATGCAAAAGATTCTCCCTCAGGGCCTCCAGAAGGAACCAACATTGTCGACACCTTGATTTTGGACTTCTAACCTCCAGAACAATGAAAGAAGAGACTCTTGTTGTTTTAAGCCACCAAGTTAGTGGTAATTTGTTATGTCAGACCTAGAAAACTAATAAACCAACCGCGTTCCTTCTGATCTTTGATCGATATTACAGATTGCTTAACAGATAACAAAAAGAAAAAACTAATCTTTATATAATGTTACATTGAAACTGAAGAATGTCACAGCAACACCAGTAGCTTTTATTTGAAATGAGGCCCCACCCACCACAGGTGCCCTATGCTGCAGTGGGCTTGAAGCCTATCAGCACAGGAGCACACAGAGTAGGGACTGGATCCAGGCATCTTGTATTCTAACCTGATCAGATGAGCAATGCACCATTTATAATGCCTGCTGAATACAGTCTTGATGAGTGGTGTCCAGGGAGCCTGGAAAACAAAACCAGGGCAGCCCCTCAGCAATTCTGAGCAGCTGTTAGGAAACCAACAAGATTGGGCCATCTGAACATGCCTCACCAAGTTCATTAGGATACGCCAGCACACATTATTATAACTGAAAATCATAAGCCAGGAAAGACTCTTTAGGGAATAGGTTATTCTCACCATGCTGTTCAGTAGCACAGCTTCTCACAGATGTTGTTAACTATATCACTATCCTTGGACAAAGGTGAAGTATGATGACCCCCTTTTCCAATTACAACAATCACATCTTTGTATGCAATTTTTCTTGAAATGCAGTGAATTCACAAGTTTATCAAAAGTCTTATCTCAAAAATGTAAGCATTTCTCTTAACAGAAACTGACTATGGCTTTATAAGAAATGTCCCAGTGTTAGGAATAAAGAATACAAAATCTTTTGAAGGAATTATTTGATGTTGCTCATTGCTATTGTTGGCTTCTTAAATTATCTGGGAACAAATGTGCATATTTCCTTAAATTTGAGGGAAGGAAAATTTCTTATCACGTCAGACTTTTCAAAAAGATATACATAAAGGATTTAGGAGTACGTAGGAAAAGAAAAGTAAACAGAAGGAAAAAAAGATTAAATACATTATTAAAATTAGGTGTATTCTGATATTTCTGCATCCTGAGGTAAATCAAAACTTTCAGCTTCAAGAACATCTAAGAAACTGTTGCATTTTCAGCATACAATTTATTTTATATAAATGAAGACAAATAAATTGCTCTGAGATAGCAAATCTATGTAGAATCATTGTTTTCTTAATGAAGAGGATTCATTTCTATGATATGCTTTTTTGTCAGTAACTCTGCTAACCAAAAGCAAAACAACAAAAGAACCACAGGGTTGCCTTCTGCAATATTAGATAATAGGAAAGGGGTATAAAAGGATTATTCACTATTACATAAAATACTATCAAATGTGACAGCACTCATCAAATACACACTCAGGAATCTTGAGGCTGGGGAATAGCATGGCATAGTTTAAAAAACAAAATGCAGAAAAGGAAAGATGTAGTCTAGGGCAAATGTTTGGGTATGTGGAAGTGTAGATTAAGGTTGGCTTTCCAAAAAAGTATTTTTCTGGATTCTACAATTCTGCAGTACAGTAAAGAGTATCTAAAGTTGTACAATTTCATAGTATTTAAGACAACTTCTAGCTGGCCTATATATAGGAGATTTTTATATTCTGGAAAGCTCATTTTCTAAAAGTAAAGTAATATAAGGACTAGCTTCTGTAGAAAATGGGAAGATGTAGCCAACACTTACAGACTTCTTTGTCCAAATTCTCCCCCTCAATACATATGCTTATTACACTGGCCCCTCAGAAGGCATGTTCTTAAAATGTAACATTTTCTGGCTGGCCTGGGTTGGGACAATATGGTTGGACCTGAGTTGGGCCTTTCATCCCACTAGGACAATGAGTTTCTCCCCAGAGAAATTGGAATTAAGCATACAATATAATAAACACAGTTTGGCTGGTTTCTTAAACAGAGAAGATATAAATTTAGAGCCATAAGAAATTATTTTCTGCTATGTACATTGGGTAGTTTCAAGTTTTTATAAAAAGGAGAAAAGAAAATTTGAAAATAAGGAATAAAAGCAGTTGACACATGGCAAAAGGGAAGATCAGAGAAAGTCTTAATTAGCATTCGTATTTCTGGTTCCAGTTTGTTCCTGAGGACCAGCTGCAATCTGTATTACAAGATAATCTTTAAAATAATTTCCACCTTATTTTTAAGATATTCTTGATGGACTTTTATTATTTTCAATTAAAGAATGTCAATACAGAAATTGGTAGCAAGATGAGGTAAAAAAGAATGATATGATGGGTGGGATTTCAACAATTCCAAGTTGAGATATTCACAATTCTCATCATGCCTTATAATACAAGAAAAACTAGATTTAAGAGTATCAGTAAAACAATTTAAAAATAAAGAACAGCAACTCAAATCTCACAAGCAGTCAAAGATAAAAGATGCTTTACCTTTAAAGAAGCAACAGTAAGATTAACAGCTGACTTCTCAACAAAATCAATACAAGCCAGAAGCTAATGGAATGGTGGCATTTTTAAAGTTCTGAAAGAAAAGAACTGCCAACCTAGAATTTAAAACACCTTAGTAACATCCTTCAAAAGTGAGGTAAAAATAAAGACCTTCTAAGGAAAACAAAAGCTAAGCAAATCTGTCAAAATCATATTTGCTCTAAAGTGGGGTGAAAGGGAAAAGAAAGGAAGAGAGGGAGGTAGGAAAGAAAAATCTTTACAGACGAAGGCCAACAAACATGCAAGAACTTTAGAATTTTCATGGTGCTAAAGCATCGCCTCACTACCACAAAGATTACTTACTAAGGACAAAGGGAAAATTGTACCTTGTATAATAAGGCCTGGCAATCACCATCTCAAGCAAACAGTCAAGCTTAGCTTAATATTAAGCAACTTGACCTTATGTGCCTTCAATCTACTGCAGTATCACCTCTAGTGTCATGTCTCTAAGAAGTATCCTTGGAGAAAACACTAACCTGAATATCATCAAGCCTCTAGACATAATTTCAAACTTACTAGTATTTCACAAGTTAAAGGAACATGTTAAGTAAGATCACGTGAAAAAAATCAGACAAACTCAAAATAAAGAGCAACCTTACTAGTACTAGCCTGGACTCCTCAAAAGTCAATGTCACATTTTTCAAAATGGGAAATGGCTCTAGACTAAAGAGATTTAATAGCGAAAGTCAATGTGTGAAACTTGATTGGAACCTCATTCTATTTAAAAAAAATCTATAAAAGGCATACTTGAGAAAACTAGAGAAGTTTAAACATGGACTGAATAGTATAATGTATTGAATTGTTAATTTTCTTATGTGTGATGATGGTATTGTGTTTATGGAGCAGTATTCTTTATTTTTAAAAGATGTATGTTGAAATATTTAGGATAATGTGTCATGATGTCTAAAATATGCTTTCAAGTGGTACAGAAAAGATAGTGTTAATTGCTGAAGTCTAGGTGGAGAATATACTGAAATCTGTTTTGCTATTCTTTCTCTTCTGGGTATGTTTGAAACTTTCCCTACTTAAAAAGAGTAGGGAATAATTTTTTAACCCCTGTTGGAGCAACTTAACCACAGTATAAGTATCTATTGGTTAGGTCTTTATTTGATGTAAATGACAAAATCCAATACAAAATGGTTTAGGGTCAGGGAGGCACTTATTCTTTCTCATAAATAGAATCAATACTATTTCAGACATGTTTGGATACAGGTGCTCAAATGCTGTCACCGTAAATCTTTCTGGCCCATCACTTGGCTCTTCTTTCTGCTGAGGTAAGCTTATAAGGAGCATGGAAACCACCAGTAACCTCTCATTGACAGCCTATCTGCTTTGCAATCCTGGCAAAAAGAAAATCCATCTTCCAAACAGTTCCAGCAAAATCCCTCAGACCAGCTCATGTCACACCTCTGAACCTAGTATTGTGTTAAAATACTGAATATGCCATCCAGCCGGTTTTGAGACATATGCCTACTCTTAGAATCATGGGTGGAGTCAACTCTACTGACTGAAAGTGATTAAGGGTAGTTGCTTACAAGTTAACAGAAGGAAAATCTGGTAAATCTTGTTATCATCACCAGAAAGATTGGTATGCGGGAAGAGGGTGGGAATGGACAGGGGGGAGGATAACATATGGGCAAAATAATGACCAATTCTTCCCTCTTTAATGGAGGTTTGAGGAGTGCAGAAACCTGGACTATATTGGACATCCAAGTAGGAATTAACATCTCCAGCAAGGAAGGCCCAGGGAGAAGACTGGTAACAGGAAATGATTTTAGCAAATGTATCAAATAGGGAGCTTTCAACCATAAGACACAGAAGAGCTGAATAAAATGTGTGCACAGAAAGCTCCTAATGCTGACATCTTTGAGGCATCCGCAAATGCAGCGTTTCCTCCATCTGACCATCATCACCTGGTTTCCAGGGTCTTCTCTATAGAGACTCTCTCTTAGGGCTCCAATGCCTTTCCAGGTGGCCCTCTTGGGCAAAGCCCCTATATGTTCAGTCCAGAGCAGTTCAGCTCTTTCAACTGAATGATCCCATCTGGCCCAGACCAAACACCTCTGCATCAATGGCACCAAAAAGTCTGTCAGTGCTGCACACTGCCACCATGTCATCTTTCCTTACTTGGCTGTCAGAGTAGCTGGCTAGTCAAAATCTTTGGCCTTTAAATTTATCAGGCAAGGGTCAAGTACCAGTCCCTTCTGTTCTTTCAACCTCAAGGGTACAGTAACAAGATCTCCATGCTTTTTTCAAAACCCTCTCTCTTCGTGTAAAATGAGGGGCAAGTCCCACCCACCAAGAGAAAGCAAAGTGCCACAGATCCTCCAACAGCTTTTCCAAAAAAAAATACTCACTCTCTCTTTTCACTTTAATCTCAACCTTTTTTCATGCAAAAAGGGATGTTGGGTGAGAGTTTACAAAACTGAATTTTCTGACACCTCCTTTGCAAATTGGACAGTAGTGACCTAGCACCACCACCCCCTACCTCGCTGGCATGACAGATTATTAGCCACCTATTACTTTCGTTTGTGGGTCTTTACTCAGCACTGAGATGCCAATAATCCCATATTAACACCCTATTACACTTGACTGTTACCAGCCCAGTAATGATTTATCCCCTGGGAATGATACCTTACCAATAACGGAATTGCAGCTTTAAGGGAGAAAGGCCATCTGGTAGGCAACCATCTGTGTACCTCATAGCAGAATTCACACTTTTACCTGGGACAGCACCTATTTACCTTCCAATAATCGGGAACAAATGGAAGCCATACAAGAAGGTTTTACTGTCCTGGAGGTAGAAAACATTAACATTTGACTTTTTTGTATACAGGTCACTAGATTCTAAGCTGCTAAGCTTCCCTGTTTTCTAACTGCCATACTTTCAGTGCCTGGCATGAAGCCCAAGGTCTATAAATACTTATTGATTGGCTGACTACAGACCAGTTACTTCATTATAAAAGAGTTTGTTCTCAAAGAATTCATTAATGTCAATATCCTTGCATATGTGATCGCATAGTATAAACATGAACAATGCATTCTATATATTTTAACTCCTGTTCCTAGAATGTTCCTGCCACATCGTGTATTTGTCAAGAGTTAAAATTTAAGAGTTTCTGCATAAATACAATTTAAATCTGCAATCCAATTAATGCATTAAAAGCTGACCGATTTTTTTGCTAAAAATCACCATTTGTCATGTATTCTGTGCCCCGGTATTATTCCCACAGATATAGAAGGCTTAAAAAGGCCACCTATTACTGGAGAGATGTATCTAAAAAATCTCTCAGGCTGCCTATAATAATCTCCATTATGTATAATGACCATTTTGATAATAGTCTTTAGAAGAGGTAATGGCCCTGCTGAACAGTTATTACCTGTCTATTCATGCTGGAAGCAAGATGCAGAAGCCAGAGGGGACAGTCAAATGGTCCTTGTGGTATATTCTGAGGAAATAAGAAATATTTAACAGAATGCAAGAAACAGACAAGCGAGTGCCTTTTGCGGCAGAACTGGCCACCTCTCTGCCACAAGCCTTCCTGAATTTCATAATTTAAAGCAAATGCTCCCAATAATGGACCTGCTCTCAGCTTTCAGACCAATTTCATCTGAAGCATCACTAGCTGGTCTATTAAGAGGAAGGGGAAAAGACAACTGAACATTACCATATTCCTTCCCGTATTATTGTTAGGGAGCAGACTCATAACAACAGAGACTCCAGTGGGGGATAAGGGATTGTTTCTCATCAGCCCTGAAAAGGGAGGCCTACCTGTGGCTTAGGTCAAACTTAGGACATGTCATGGTTCCAGGGACCAAATTTGATCCAGGCTCAACCACAGCTGTAACTAGAAAACATACCATCCCTCTGTGATAGGTAATTTCAGAGTCTCAATAGCTTCATGCCTGTGGGGCAAACGTCATGTCCCATTCTCCTGGGAACAGATTTTATAAAGCTTAGAGAAGACTCCCCTTTATCCCTACTTAAGTCATCCTTATGCTTCCACTAAAATAGAGGGAATAGTCTGGCTAAAGGTGCAACACAGGGTTTCGATGGGAAAGATGGTCTGAAGGATACTTTTTCCAAGAGGGTTCTGCAGAATGAGGTCATAAATTATTCACAGACATTATTGGTTGGGGGGAGGGGCTGCAAATTCCATGGTCAAATGAAACCGGAAAATTCTGGGTTAAAGTGACATAAACGGATTACTTGTTTTTGCAGTGAGACTTCTTAGAGACTTTACCATGTTCCTGTGCATTGTGAATCTCAAAAAGGGGGAAACATAATACAGGGAGTGTTTCCCAAAGTAATTTATTCAAGGGCATTTTATTTATTTATAGAAATATGTGAGATGTTATTTGCCATTGGTCTATATCTACCATGTCCAGCACAGCTGCCATTAACCACATATGACAATTTAACTTTGAATTAATTAAATTAAAACTCAGTTTCAGTCACACAAGCCACAAAGCAAGTTCTCAATTAGCCACAAGTGGCTAGGGGCAGCTATAATGAAGAGTGCAGACACAGAACATTTTCATCATTGCAGACATTTTTATTAGGCAGCTCTGCTCTAAATAATCAGTGACATTTTGGATTGAATTTGAAATGCAGCTTTTTTACCTCTCAACCAATAAATTGTTGTAAAACACATACACATTCTCAAAATGAATTTTCCTTCCACAGAAAACAAAATGGGGAAAAAGAAGAATATCTGATATCTATACCCATCCTAAATTCACACAAATGGTAGCACTTATGGAGATAAAATCTCAGTAGCTTCGAAAATTGAAGGAAGTTGGCAAGGTCTGAAATCAAAGAAACCTCCAAGGACGGTAGCAGAGAAAGGTTCAAAGGTGAGAAGCAGAGAAAACTAACTTGGCACAGTTAGTTCCTGGCACAGAGGTTAAAAGAACCACAGAAATCTGTTCAAACCAATCACTGACCCATAAGTCAAGCATTCTTTGTGAAATTCCAAGTTGCACACATTGCTCTTATTTAAGGACTATAATTTAGAAAACCTTATTTTATTGATCTTTGCTGGGCCCAAAGAGGGAGAATTGATGTGAATTACATAATGCTTAGCACAGTTCTTGGCACACAGCAAATATTCAAGATACATAAGTTGAAGGACAGAAAACCTTCAATACAACAAGTATTTTTAAGCATATCATATGCTAACCACACATTCTAAGGAGTAATAATACAAAGATGCGTTTCACCCTTGCTCTCAAAGAGCTCACAGCTGTTCAAGTATGAAAATAAGTTTGCCAAAAACACAGGACCGTATGTAAACAGACATAAAAGTAAAGTATGTGGAAAATCAAAAGAGGTTGAGGTCAATTCCAGAAAAGATAATGAGGAAGGATTTCATGGGGAAGGTGACATCTGAAATGTATCCTTAACCATTAGAATTCAGATTACTTGAGATGAAGAAACAAAAATGCATATATTGTTTAGAAAACCCAGAAACCTAGGTTTATATAAAATCTACCAATCTTTATAGTGAAATTCAAGCTTCAACTTCTCCATGAAGCTTGTGCTAACCACCCCAGTCTTCAACAGATCTAACACAGTGGAAAAACAACCTTGGGCACCTATCAAGTCTGGAACTGGAAGTGACTATGACTTCCAATGTGGAGGCCTGAAGTTGGACACCCAAAATCTACATTTTTCTATCGAGAACTAGGTAAAGGAATTTCTATAAATCTGACAGTAGGAGAGAGAATTCTAGTCTATAAAAATCCTCTCATTCCTCATGTTGACATTTTCTTCCATGAAAATAAGTTTGTATGATTCCAAATTCCCCTATTTTCTAGAACAATGATGACATCATTGACAAACCATAAGTATCACTAAAGTTTGCATATTGATTTATATGCTATTCTCAAACCCAGATGGCTATTCTAGAAATGCCCAGAAATAAGTAAATCATATAGAAGTAAAAATGAATCATAAATTTCCTATTTGCAGCCAGTTTTTGAGTTAACAGCCTTCATGGCAACATTCTATCAGTCTGGATTTAGACCAAATCAAGAGTTCTAGAAACCAAACATCAGGCAAAGGGATGAACTGCTTTTCAGGATCAAATGATAGGTGAACATGAGAGATCAGTACTAAAAGAGACTGTCTCAGGAAGGAAAAACAATGGATTGAAGTAACTAAGACATCAAAGGCCAAATTTATCCTAGAACTGGGCCAGGTCAAATAAAACATGTTAAAAAGGGAAAAATAAAAATTAATATATAATGAGCAACTTCTACATGCTAAGCAATATCCTACTCTGGGTTCCCTAGACAAAAGAGTCTGAAGAACTGACTATTGATGCTTTTGAGAGGTATAATTCCTGGGTAGGGAAAATGAGGAAAAAGTTTAAAAACAGAGAAGAATAGCAGGAGAGGCAAGGTGATGCATTATCACTCCGGTCATGGTATCATAATAAGCCATGAACAACACAGCCTGCTCTAAACTCAGACAAGGAGCAGTCTGTGGGCAGAGAAGGCTGGAGGAGAGAAATTTATCTTCCACACTCTCCCCATCTCATGATGCCTACTAGTCAAAACGTGTGCTCTAGGAGTAAACTGCCCCATACGTCTGGAGGGCATCAGCTCACTTCCCAAGTGAGGGAAGTGACTCATCCAAGTCCAGAAGTGACAAAAGGAGTCAAACACAGGGCATGCAGCTGTTCCATCTGGCTGCTCAGTGCCAACTGCTCAGCCCTACTCAGCAAAAATAGTGTGGACGCAAACAGAGTACCTGGCCATAGTACCGAAGATCTGAGAGACAACAGCACCGATGGAATTGGGGAAGGCCCATAAGGTATGTCTGAAATTAGCCATTACGTTAGGTGTTTTATGTAGTTCTATATGGTAGGTATTATCACTGCTCCTTTACTCTGGGTACATTTGGGTTTTAATTCAAAGGATAAACCTTGAACTATTGTCATAGTACTAAAGCAACAAAGCTTATCCTTGATTCAAGCCTAATAATCTGAATTCTGATGTTTCACCTGTTTCCTTTTTCATTTCTGTATCATCATAGATACTAAACTTGATGTTTTGCTTACATATGATCATGATTCCCAACTTACACATTATTTCACCTATTTATATAATACATGTGCCAAAAATACTGCTCTTAAGAAAGAATAAACTTCTTGCCCAAATTCTCATGGCTATTAAGTGAGAGAACCATACTTTAAACATATACCAGAGTCCAAAGTCTCTCTCTGCTTTCCAACCAGTGCTTTGCCTCTACTTGGCTCCAGTTCATAGAAGAACCCTTATAACTACAATCTGCTTCACCCCCTTCATGGTTCCCTGATGGAGTATCTTCTATTTGGGATATCATCACAAAATACACTGTCTTGTAAAGGATGCAACTGAGCCACAACAAGGTTAAGAATTTCCAAGAACACAGGCATCAAGTCACTGATAGCCTTAGACCTAGGTTTAAGGTTACCCAATGACCTTCTAGTCCTGCGACTAGAATTACAAACACAATTCAGATAACACAACATGTAAAGGCAAATCCGCATGCATTTACAGGGTCAGGATCTATAGAAAATACAAATACAAGAGATTTCAACTAAACTGAAAAAAAAAAAAAGCAAATTTATAACACAAAAACTACATCTTTAAACTTCTGAAGCTCACATAGACATCATTTCTCGAAGTGGAAATATTGTTAAAATGTTTCAAATTAAAATAAAATATAAATTTTACATATGTCAAATGCTCATGAATTGTTTTATTTGTCTTGTTTTTATTTTTAACGTAGCGTAATTTTAAGGGAACAAGAAAGTTCTCTTGGTTCCTCAAAAATAATTCCACATTGGCTCATTAATTGCTAAAACTTGCATCTCTGGTATTTCATTCCCTTTGTTCGAGATTTCAATTTCTGATAAAATGCAAGTATCGTAAGAAGGCTAAGAGTTTTAGCTGTTGTCATATTTTTACAACTTAAGCTGCCACAAAGGTGCAATCCCTTTGTTGAGAAGAGGTTTGGGGTGCAAACTTGAAGCAGAAGGAAAAGAGGCTTTTTAATAAATGGCTGGGTGTTCAATAACAAGTATCATCTGCTTCACACATCTTCCTAGAGCCAGTGCAACACACGTCACCACCAGAAAGAAATACATCTTGGCAAGACCTTACGATAATGAGGGGTTATTTACAAGACAAGCTCCTTCTAAGCATCAAAATCATAACTACAATTAGCAGGTGAGCTACACCTGTCTACCTGTCCTCCTCTAAGCAATATGAACTATAATGTCATTTTCCTAAATCAAAGCTTTGGATGATACTGGCAAAAAATCTCAGTTCTGCATTCTGCAATTTCCCGAAGACTTTAAAGACAGAGACTTCAACAACTACATTCATACCACTGCAGGCATCCAAGCTTCTTTAACACACTGCACAGAACTGTGCACATACTAGAAATTTAGATGTACACTTACAAGACACTGCTATGGAGATGCCTCTCCTGATCTGGGGGTGGGGGCATGTCTGCTGCCCATTCTCACTATTATGAGTCTCTTTATTATAAGAATGCTCTTAGCTTCTTAATTTGAGGACAGTAGTGAAGGCTGAGAAGAATGAAAAAAACTTTTCCATGAAAACTTAGAAGTCATAATATCTGTCATACTATTGAAACCAACTTTTCCTTCCATTATCTCCTCTGTATTTTGTATTTAAACAAATTTTTAGCCATGCCTTCTTTATGAAAGCCACACTACTAGAAATGAACAAAAAAGAACAGGAGATATATGGAAATCTTGGTTGGCACAACAAAAGACTAATGCATTCACAAAGGAATTCACAGCTTAAATTCCAAAATTCAGTTGACACATCCTCAGCTCTACCTCCACGGGGTAAGGTCCCTTCAGGCAACTTCTTATTCATTTTTAATGTCCATTTTGTGTGAATGCTCATTTCCTGGGGATTTGGGGTTGCATACATAGGCTTGCAAACTCAACCAGTTTGTTTTAATTCTGTCTGCTACTTTTGAGGCAGGTGATGTTGAAAATGTCACTCTCTAAGGATGAGAGCATGTGACAGAACCATTTGTATAAAGAGGGGAGCTCTCTTCAGTCTCAATTTTCCTATTTATGAAATCAATTTCAAAGCACTTCCATCTTTAACATATAATCCCTCTGAAGAGAGAGTAAGGAGGTATTGGATGTACATGCTAGTCACTACCACAAACACTTTAATAAGGTATGATGTAAAACAGGGCAATACAAGAGTTAAAAGCAAGACTTGATGTTGAAGTAGCATTTACAGAATATATTAAAAATGATACTAAAATTTTAATTTCTGGAGCTATTACTTGAAAGCCATAAATCAGTTTTAAAGATGAGTAGGAATAAAGAATTCACCTTTTTATAGGGCTTTTTATAACAAATTACAAAATCCATAAATATCATCCAATCACAACACAATGAATAAATTAAAATACATTACACATGATGTAAAAGGTGTGTATTACACATAGTGAAATAGATGTAATTAACATATAAACAAATGGCTAATTTTTTGTCTAATGTATTTGTGATATTAATTTTAAATGAACCTAGATTGTTATTATGAAATTATACAGAATCAGTCATCTTTATCCTAACATTCATGATAAAATAATTTGAAAAGATGACTTACTATCTTTCCTGGGTAATGAACGAAAGGCGTTTTTTAAAAGTGTTTCTAAGTCTAGGCAACATAGTCTATGTAATTCTGCCTTGAGTGCAAACCTTAGCTGGAATTTTGTCTGCAGAGCCATGAGAAAAGGTCCCACAATAGTAATAAAATTAAGGCAACTGAGAGCAGTGTTATCATCTTCCCTTGGGACCAGCCAGATAGCCATGACCAGACTCTTGTTCCTTCCAAATCTTATGAAGCTCTTCAATTACTTGGATTTCAAAATCATCCATGAAAGGGAATAAAGATTTAAAAATAAAAGGAGAAAGAGAACCAAAGAGTATGTGATTAGTCAGTCTTTAGAGAGTGCCAACAGTAAGAAAAATCAGTACAAGTTGGCACCCAGAATCTTTCTAGGAACTAACAGATGGCTTGAATCAGTGTTTTAAAAGAAAAAAAAAAAGGAAATATTAATCTCTCAAGTCTATTTAAACTATTTGCAATTTTATTTCTAAGACTGAAAACTACAGTTTGGATTACTGAGCAAATATTAAATGGTAGTTTAAACTATAGATACTACTTAATTAAGACAAAATCAAAATTTCTAAGACAAATAGAAGGAAAAGAACACCAACATTTGGATGTGAGTCCAAAGTCACCAGCAGTTCTGTGATATTATCTACATTGTGACATAAATTTACGTAGGAATACTGCAAATATTTTGTTACAAAGAAGAACAACTTTCACATGGATTAAAATTTCAGAATGTGAAATACCTTTAAAATCATGTAGTCGGACTACAGATCCAATGCTTAAATTCTCTTTAGAAGCCAATTAGTTCTAAAAACAGAAGCGAGAGGGACAAGATGGGGGGAAAACTCTCCTAAACCTCTCTCCAGGTGCCTAAGAGGGCATGCTCACCAAACACAAAGTGGAGGCAATTCTTCTTTACCTCTTACCCATATGCCCTCCCAGAATTTTAACCTGGAGACAAAGATACTTCATTGGTAGGAAGCATCCAAAAAACTTGGAATTTATACACTTATCTTTAGTACTCTAGAACACTCTAGTATAGTTCAGAGCAACAAGCAATTACTGAGTATCTACCAAATATCAGGTGTCATGCTGGTGAAATGAGTTAGTAGAGACCATCACTTGACCAAGTGAACATCTTGTGAGCAGCTACTCAGACCATTATGAATTTAATACCAATAACTCTTGAGTTCCTATCTCCAGCTTTGACCTCACGCCTAAGTTTCAGATTCATGGACCCAACCATCTTCTTGACATCTTCATTTAGAAGCTTAACAAGCATCTCAAAGCAAACATGGATAAAACAGAACTATAATTTTCCCACCCAGTTATCTTTCTATCTCAGCCTCTTGTATCCCCCCAAAATGGCACATTTGACTAAGCACAAAAGGAAGTCCTCATTCTTGGTTTCTCTTTTCCCTTGTCTCCTCCCCCTTATCCAATCCATCAGCAAGTTCTCTTGGTTTGACCTCCAAAATCATCAACTTTTCTCCATCATCACTGCCACCACATAGTAGCAGTAGCGGTCACATTTGTTTTCATCTGGATATCTTCAATAACCTTCATTTGATTTCCCTGCTCCTTTTTTGTCTCACTCCAATCCACCTCCCACTAGAAGCAGCCATAGTGATTTCTTTACAATACAAATGAGGCGAAACCCCAACCTCATACCAAGGCCTGTAAGACTGTCCTATGCTTGTGATTTTCCTTCCTTTCTGATCCTGTCCAGTACTATCCTCCCCCTTACTGACTGTATTCATGCCATACTGACATGAAAGGTTTTTCCTTGAAAGTGACAAACTATTCCTGATGTACTATGAGCCTGTGGTTCACTCTGCTTTGGTGATCCTGCCTCTGATCTAAAGATGACTGTCTGTGTCTCATCATTCAGGTCTCAAATCAAGTATCTACTCCTGAGAGGCTTCTCTAACCATCCCATGGACAAACCTAACTGCACCCAAGTTACTGCCAATCATGTTACTCTGTTTTAGTAACAAGCATCTGAAATTACCTTTCATGTGTTTTCCTGTTTATTGTCTATCTCTACTCTTCTCCTCCCATCCTCAAGAATTTACCTGTGCATCAGCTGTATTTCCATGACCAAGAGCATAGCTGTCACCTGCCAGGTATTTAATACATGTTAGATAAATGAATGAATCAATGAATGAATGCATACATACATGAATGAAAAGGCTAAGATGCACCATACACATCAAGAGAAAACTATATACTATGCACTCTGCATACAAAAGTGGCCTGAATGAAGAGCTACCTTTTACTGACCCTTAACCCAGCCTAGTACGAAAGAACCACAGTTACATAAACAATGTATTTCAAACTAAGAGAAACTCAACCTCAAAAACAGTCTCAGTGCCAGGGCATGTCAGAAACTCCTCCTTCTCTTCCCATCAGGAATCTTGCCCTCCTTCGAATCCTTCCTCCACACTGCCACCAGCGTGATCTTTCTAAAACATAAATCTGAGCAAGTCACTCCCCTGCCTATAATACTTTGATGCCCACCCACTCCCCCAGTGCCCTCAAAGAGAATGTAAACTCCCTGGTATAAAAGACTCTTATGATCTGATTCCAGCCTTTCTCACCAGATTAATCTATAGCTATTCCCCCTTCACCTTTTCCCTCCAAACTCTCATTCTCTAGACTACAAACACTGAAAAATTCATGCTGTTACCAAAGACCCTTCTATTGTGTGGCTCTGAGAATTTGTACACACTGTTCCCTCCACTTGGTAAAATGCCCTTTATTTTTTTTTCTTCCTGATGAATTCTTATTTATCCTTCAAAACTCAGATTAAGAGTCACATCCCTGGTTAAACCTAGGAAGAGGAAATTTCCTTTTTCTCTCCCAACTCAACTAGATTTGACTATTTGCTTCTTGTTCACTTCTCATATATACCGTATGAGAAGAGCTCTATGATAACTGTTTGGATATTTGCAGAAAGCTGTGACATTCTCTTACACTCTTCTCTCCTCCAGTCACTTCAACCCTTCTTTACATGACTGAGTTTACTCCAGACCAATCTTATTACTGGTCTGCAGGCAGATTTCACGGTCTTGTTCATTCCCTTAAAGTCATATCCAAAACCAACCACTGCACTTTATACATGGTCTGAACAATAACTGAACATAAGCTCCACGTGAGCATTGCAGTATATATCTTATGACTGCATCCATCATTTACCTGACTCTGTAGATCCTCACTCAGTATTAATTGAGTCAATGAAGGGGAATGAGTAAATAGGTGCATATGATGAATAAGAAATAGATGAAAAGTGCAGTTAAATAATTATTTCCTTTCTTCTAGGTAGTACAATAAGCTCCAATTAATATACCCTTAGGTTATATTTGATTTGAAGTATTCACGTAATACAGAAGACTGAGGATTTATATTGTTTACCATTACCTGAAACTGCTCATATTTGGACAAAGGACTGGCCCAAATTTCATGTCTTAATGTTTTTCTAATTAAGTTGGGTCTTGTTAGACTCATCTCATCATTCCAGATCTAAATCTTTTCGTACCTCTTTCATTGTTGATTAATATTTTGTGCCAGCCACATAATGGATGCACGTATTTATTTTGGCCTTGATATATATGTGGGCAAAGGACAGGCTGCACCCAACTTAGACACAAGTGCCCCTACACAAACAACTGTTTAGCACTTTTAGGTACAAAGATCATTCTATTTGATAGAAATGGAGAGAAAACAGGCACTGGGTTGCTGTGCACCTTTTTTTCCCACTTTTTAACATAATAGTATCTACAGCAAGCTGTGGCTCCACTGAAGACTTGATGTTTTCTTAGTGCTTTATTTTCTTCCATGAAAGTACAACCTTTCATTAAATCAAAATTATAAATATCATGTGCTCCATGAAAAAATGCTCAATATCACTAATTATCAGAGAAATGCAAATCAAAACTACAATGAGGTATCACCTCACACCAGTCAGAATGGCCATCATTCAAAAATCCACAAATGACAAATGCTGGAGAGGCTGTGGAGAAAAGAGAACCTCCTACACTGCTGGTGGGAATCCAGTTTGGCACAGCCACTGTGGAAAACAGTATGGACATTCCTCAAAAGACTAGGAATAGACTTACCATATGACCCAGGAATCCTACTCCTGGGCATATATCCAGAAGGAACCCTACTTCAAAATGACACCTGCACCCCAATGTTCATAGCAGCACTATTTACAATAGCCAAGACATGGAGACAGCCTAAATGTCCATCAACGGATGACTGGACAAAGAAGAAGTGATGTATTTATACAATGGAATACTACTCAGCCATAAAAACCGACAACATAACGCCATTTGCAGCAACATGGATGCTCCTAGAGAATGTCATTCTAAGTGATGTAAGCCAGAAAGAGAAAGAAAAATACCGTATGAGATCACTCATGTGTGGGATCTAAAAATAAACAAAACAAAACAAAAAACCAAAAAAAGCATAAACACAAAACAGAAATAGACTCAAAGACATAGAACACAAACTTGTGGTTGCCAAGGGGGCAGAGGGTGGGAAGGGATAGACTGGGATTTCAAAAATGTAGAATAGATAAACAAGATTATACTGTATAGCACAGGGAAATATATACAAGATCTTATGGTAGCCCATGGAGAAAAAAATGTGACAATGAATATATATATGTTCATGTATAACTGAAAAATTGTGCTCTACAGTGGAATTTGATACAACATTGTAAAATGATTATAAATCAATAAAAAATGTTAAAAAAATAAATAATAAATAAATAAATAAATATCATGTGCTCAAGAATCTTTAACATCTATAAAATTAATTATCATCTAAAACACTAAAGACTTTTTAAAGAAATTCAACCACTGGAGCCTAAACTGTTCTCACAGGTTTTGACAATTATCACTAACGACATCATTTTTCTAAATGCCTTTGTGATTTGGAATAAATCATGTTTCTTCCAGAAAAAAACATCACAGGCCCTTCATCTATACAAAGCATCTTGCCAGCCATTGTCAGCTTTGCCCCAAGGGCATGTCCACTGGACTTCTCACTTTACTAGCTGGTGCAAAGGAGTGTGCTAGAATCGGCATGTACCAGTTACAGGAAGTTCAACTTAGCATCTCTTCCCAGCTCTGACATCATATTGGTAGTCTGAAAATGGCTCCCTCTGGAGAGTTACACCATAAAAAATTGGCAGAGGTTATAATGATAAGTGTCTACCAACACACCACTGTGCTTTGCTGTCCCTGACCACTGATTCCCCAAAGAAACTATTCCTTGCCACTGTTTTTCCCCCTTTATCTTCTATTTATTCTTTCTTCCTTATCTGTTAAGATGAAAATAGGAGTGCAAACTGTCTTAGCTTTCAGTACAAACATCAAAAGCAATCATCTTTTTTCCCAACTTTATCCAAGTATAACTGACAAATGGTAAGTTGCTTAAAGTGTATACCATGGTGATTCAATATAGGAATACACTGTGAAAGGGTTACCATCATCTGGTTAATTAATAATCAATTCACATGGTTAGCTTTTTTTTTTTTTGGTGAAAACATTTAACGTCTACTCTGTTAGCAAATTTCAATTATATAATGCAGTGTTATCAACAATAGTCACCATGTTTTACATGAGATCTCAGACCTTATCCTTCTTATAGCTAAAAGTCTGTACCCTTTTACCAATCTCTCCCTATTTTCCACCCCTGACCCCAGCCCCTGGCAACTACTTTTCCACAGTGTTTCTAAATTTGACTTTTTTTTTAATAGTATATTCCACATACAAATGATACCATGCAGTATTTATCTTTCTCTGTCTGGCTTACTTCACTTAGCATATGCCCTCAAGGTCCATCCATGTTGTTGCAAATGGCAAAATTTCCTTCTTTCTCATAACAACTACTACTCCATTGAATATATATATCACATCTTCTTTATCTATTTACCCATTGTTGGAAACGTAGGTTGTTTCTGTACCTGGGTTATTGTGAATAATCAAGAGCAGTCATCTTATTAGTTTAAATATGACTTTGACGCTCATGACAGACACCTGACAGTAGACTAAACAACACAGTGTTTCTTGCTGTCACATAGTCCTCATTGGTATGATAGTGCTGCTCCACAAAGTCAAGAGCAGCCCAGCATCCTTCTGTCTTATTGCTCCACCATCCCTCAAGTGATGACACGAGACGGTCCATGGCAACTCATGTTGCAGCCAATAGGAAGGAGCAGGGGTAGAGGGGGAGGGCTCTGCCCCTTGCATGATGGGACCTGGAAGTGTAACTTCATTCTGGTCACATATCATTAGATATGATCCCTGGATAAGAAGTGAGGAGTGCACAAGAAGAGACAATAAGCAGTGTCCACCGCATGCCTACATCTTTTCAAATTCTGTTCTAATTATTTGAAAAGCTAGCAGCAATATATAAAAATCCTGAAAAGTACACGAGTCCACAGTAGCAAGGAAGTCTCCCTCTCACCACTGTCCTTCAATTCCTCAGCTCCCTGACCCAGAGAATACCAGTTTCTCATTTTTACGGAAATCATCTATGCATCACATAAATTTTTAAAATACTTCTTTGTTATGGACCTTCCAATTTTTTCTGCTTGTCTAAACAAATTCTGAGCTTTTCTCTCTTGAAATTGTTCTCATAGATTCCTGCTACTGTTTTTCTTCTTGGCCAGCATGGGCTAAATGGCATTCCTTCCATCTCCTATGACACCTTTTCCCTCCGTCACACAATTTTATGGCTTTATGTATCATTTATGAAGAATTTCAAGCAGTCCATTTAACCAATATGAATCAACCAATCTGAGCCCACTTAATACCAGGTGCTTATAAAAAAGGATGAGAGACCAATCTATTGATTGTAGTGGGCAATGAAGAATGCAGGCACTGATCCTTGCCCTCCTATTTCTCCACCTCCAGTTCCAAATCAAAAAACTCCCACAGAATGAGCATTTTCTCCCTCCAAAGAGTTGCTAGTTCCAGTTGGTCTTGTTTTGGCTAGCTAAAAGACGTGGGATTTTTAACTTCTAAAGAGTTAAACATGCCACCTTTCAGCACAACTGCTTATGTTGTATCCCAGAATTATAATCCCAGAAGCTGTAGAAATCTACAAAAATGGCAAAATCTTACTGTGTCCTGAGAGCTTAGCCTGGAAACCATCAGACTGGGAGCCACAAAATATGGTTAGACAGAAATGTGAGTTGTGTCCCAAGTGTACCCAGATATGGCTAGACTGAAATATGGATCACAGCCCATTTATGCCTAGGGTGCTACGATACTGCTGCTGGCCCTCAGAGAAAGTACAATAGTTATTATCAGGAATATTCCAACTAGACAGGATCACTTAAGAAGTGCACCTAAAAACAAGGGATACCTATTTTAATTGGTATGCAAAAGCCTCCAGAAGGCTTCAAAATTCCAAAATAGCTTCATTGAAAATTTCACTGCAAAAAGCTAATGAAAAATTAAAGGTATAAGACAAAAGACTATATGAGATGAACAAAATCTCTACTGCTCCACTCTCTCTTCCTTTGAGTACTCATTCTAGTAATCCTGTCTGAACTGTCTTTTGACAATGAAGAGGCAAGACCATAAACAAAAATCCTCCAAATTAACTGTCTCACAGACAACCCCCCCATACCTACCTTTGAGGGAGGTCCCTCCATATGGGCCCTTTTCAGAGTTCACAGAACTCTGAGGAATTTTCTGGTAAACTGCTACATTATTCCCTTAAACAGCCAAGGTAAAATTAAAATTAAGAACTGGAACCTGCAAAAGTGAACACTGGCAGAAGCCAGCAAACCATGTGAGTTCTTACCAGGGCCAGCTCTCCCATTTCTCTGTAGTGCCCAGTTGAGAGAGGAAAATACAATTTCACTTTGTCCCTTCCTTTCCAAATCCAGACCCACTGATACTTTCTCACTGATACTTTCTCTCCCAGGGATACCTACTGCTTCTTGCTTGTCTCATCACCTGGCTTGGCTTCCTACCTGCCTGGGACAAGTAAGTTGTCAGTTCTTTCTTTTGGCTACCTTTGGGAATGACTCTAGATCTTACGAAGATAATACCTTTTGCAACGTTTTTGAAGACACCTCGAAGTCCAAGTGGTTGTTCAGCATTGCCAGAAATATACATTGCTTCTCCTGGCTGAAACCTGACAAGATACTTTAAAGGATTTAGTAACTTTATAATCAGAAGTGTGGCCAAATTGGAAGCTCATATTCAGAGTTTGATAGAAAAAAAAATTTACGCCATCTCCTCTAAGCTAAATGTAACTGGAGGGAAACATCCCAACGTAGGAGAAGGGTGTTCAGTCCTTTAGCATCTGGGCTACAAACCAATTCCTTGAGGAACGGAGAACAACTGTTATTATCTTACAAATATTTGCAAAACTATAAACACAGCTCTAGAGGACTACAGAAAAAAAGAGGGGGCACTTTTTAAAAATACAAACTGCTATATAAGCAACTTTGCTCAAAAATCTAGTTCAACAAAAAATTTTAAATGAAAACTAGGTCTCTGTTTAAATCTGCATGTTTATGCTGCAGATGTGTGGTATTTTTCTACCTTCAGATGGTATCGCTAAAATTAATTTGTAAAACAGCTCTACTTTATTGGCTTAAACAAGTGCTTTTATAAACTTGGTATTCAAACTAACCCAACTACTTTTCAATTTCATGTGATCTGGGATAATCTCTGGTAAATAAAAGCTAGTTTAAGTTTGTTGGTTTAATTAAAATAGGTTTATCCTTAGAGTTATCAACACTGAATATAATGCAAACATACAACTTTTTATTCTACCTGGGTTTATCAGTGAAATAGGTTTATGTTACCTCTTGGAAAATTTGTGGACCAAAAAAAAAATCTAGAATGATGACTGACTTTTTCTAATGCCTCATGAAGTTTATGTGGGTGGTCTAACCATAATTGTTGAAAACAAGTAGATTAAATGGATAAAGTAAGATTAAAATTTCTAGGTAAACTTTTAAAAGAGTTTCCCCAAATCTTTTTTGTAACCTGAAATCTTAAAGTTTTGATAAGTTAAATTAAATGGTGGATAGTCATTGAATATCCAGGTGATTTCCAAGTAAGATACAATACTGAAACATTACTGAACATAGGTTTATCTACTTTTTGCTTCCTTTTATGGAGGAATTAAAGATATTTGTGTCTATTAGCAAACATGTTTTGGGCCATGCTGAGAAGCACATTTCTAGAAATTATAAAAAGCATCTATGTCTTAAATTAGCATTCTGTGGACCGGCAAAGTCCATGACTGCTTACTTCCTACTTTTCAGTAGAAATTAAAGTTTGTAAGGGTTAAAATTTTTAATATATGTAATTAAAACTACTAGCAATAAGAAAACAGAATTTTGTGTGGTCAGGACTAGATTACAATCAAATGAATTTAATCAAGTAAATGAGTTTTAATATTAAAAGTTAGCTGGTGCAAAAGTGAAATTTGCATTCTCTGTTAAAAGTAGTTTTTTTCTACTGGTCTGCTTTTGCTACTGAGAGATTATGAAAGGTTTTTATCTTTAAGTAATCTTCTCAAAAAAAAAAAAACAAAGATATTTTATCTTGTCAAAATAAATGATCTATCTTTTACGTTGTCTTTATCAAATCTGTGACCATGTAAGTAAAACTAGTCCACTCAAAATTAAGAGCTAAGTTTTGCTCAGAACTATGTAACCTCCTATATTTTCCAATGAAGCCTTTGTTATTTAAATAGATAAAGAGGTACTGTTTCATAGTGAACTATGATCCTATTTGATCAAATATTTTAAAACCTTTTGATATATTTTTTTTACAAACTCCAAAAAAAACCCCACAATTCTAAACGAAGTCTTTATAACCTTGAATTAACTCTGAAATGTTCCAGTGGGCCTCTGGAACATTTTAAAAGATTTGCTCTCTCTTCTTATAAAAAGGTAGATATTAAACCAATTATGCTTATTTAATGTGTTAAAATACATGGGAAGCATTGTCAAATAAGAAGTAATACAAAGCCTTCTTTATGTTGTTTCTATATATATACATATATATATAAAAGAAATATTGCAGAAATTTTGTGAACTTCCTATTAATCTTATATGTCCTGGTATAAAGTTACCAGTCATTATTTCAGTTATTGCCTTAAAATGTGTGTCACAGAAATTTCCTTGTCAATTCCATCAAATTTTAATAATGGGCACTTTTTAAGCCTCCTGTCATTTATAGAAAGTTACTTTTTTACTTTGATATTTTGCAAACATGTTCCTGCAAAAGTTTTTCAACTCTAGGAAAAAAAAAGAAAAAAGGATTTTTTGACAAGTGCTGAGTTTTGATAACTTTAAGATACAACACTTAACTGGTAAGAACAAAGGCTACCCTTGAATCACCTTGTAAGGGACTATACCAGGCCCGCCTCACTACCCAGATGGCAGCCATACATCAGAGATTTAAGCCTTGGGTACACATTTCACAGCTAAAGAACACTCCACCTGACATCTGGCCCCATACGAACACTGGAGGCTTCCAAATCAAATTGACTAGGAAGAAGAGCAGCGACTTCAAGGTTGACTGCTTTCTCCCAAGACGCTAAATCAAGACTTCACACTTTAACTAAACATGAAGCTCTCTCCTTTTCTCTTTCTTTCACTCTGGCATTAGCCTAGAAAGGTAATGCCATCATCCATATCTTCCAAGCCACTGATGATAAGAGGGTAAACTTTCAGGCTTCTGGATTTTTCATCAAAAACTCTGATCTGTCCATGATGCTGGAGACCCCCCTGGTTCGTTTCCCTGTCTCTGGTTAACACCAAACTTGGGGAACTTGGAGTCCAGGTTCTGTACAAAGAGAAGGAAATAAGGCCAGAGTAACTGGAATAAAACTGCCTATGTGGTCTATAGACCCTTAACACCAGGAAGAATTCAAGATTCAAAATTAGCTCCCTGAAACAGATCTCTACTTCCCTGGTTAGGAACAAAAGCAAATGAGGAATTTTCCTTAACTCCTGAAGATACTGCAAATTCCATTGCTAAGAAAACAGCTGCCTAAGACCCTTAGACTTTCTGACCAAGTTGTTTTTGATAACAGGATAGCCCTTAATTATCTTTTAGCTGAGCAAGGAGGTGTCTGTCTGTGTTGTGGCCAAGACCATGTGCTGTACCTGGAGTAACACTTCTAGGGAAGCTGAAGCTCAAAGATATAAGATTACTGAGCAAGCCACTTGGCTTTAAAAGATGACCCATTCAATAGGGTATTTCTTTGACTTATTTAATTTTGATTGATTGAGTCTTGGGGACCATGGCTCCAAAGTGCACTCCAAACATTGGGAATTATCTTGCTTATAATAATCATAATCATGTCCTGGAATGTTGTATTCTTTCAAAAGTTTTAAATACTTGTTCACAGCCTCTAACCACCAAGCAAATGATCTCCCTAAGACTGCAACATCAGAAAATGAATGAGGAGAATGATCGACTTAAAGAGCAGGAACCTGAAGCTGTGACCTGTGAATATCACAGGAGTTAAGCAAAAAACATCAAAACCTAAGGATACCACACAAGGAAGGAAGAAAAATGAGGAGAACTTCAGAGTAGTGGCTGAGAGTGGCACTAACACCTTAAACTTTGATCACATCTCTCAGTTAAGCTGATAGTCTGGTCAAATAGGGGGAACTGCTAAAAAGAATTAGATCCTTAAAATGTACTCAGTTGAACTCTATTTTTCAACAATTCCAATCATTATAGCCTTCCATCACTTTAATACATAGTCTCTGGGTAGTTCTCTGATTAAATCTGGAATGTCTGCCTAATGGACCTGCAGTAAATCCAACACAAGTGGCACTTCCTTTCCCCCCTTTTATCTTCACTCAGATACTCTATAATGAGGCTTAATCCTTAGATTTATGAATTGCCCCAAGTTTACATTTAAATGTGAATCTTCTCCACACAGAATGCTCTCCCCACAGCTTTCTGGTAGACACCCTTCCACCACATTGGTATGGCATCTACTGACCCATCCCCCTGACCCCTTGATACCTATGAAGTTGTATTTACCTCTTGATGTTAAAAAAAAAAATCTCGAAATTATCTCCTCATCATAAACAACTGAATTTCAAGTTAATATCTCATACCCATTTTCAAGTTGTATTTTCTTGTATGTAACAGGAATACCTCCTCCTGACATTTTTATTTCTATACCTCAAGCTATCCTCCCTATTTACTTTTAGAGTTTCATCAAGATGTTTTTTATGTTTTTCTCCTACAGTTCCATGTGCCATTTAGGACTCTTGAGTTTATCTAGTCAGCTGACATTTAGCAGGACCAAGGCTTGAGTAAGTTTTTATGGGCAGAACATATGAAGAAGGTCCTGCTAAACCTGGAACAAGCCTTGCAGAAATAAAAGTATAAGAGGCCTAGAGAAGAGTGGAAACTTGGAGAAAAGGGCATCATGGAAGAAGAGGGCTTTAAAGGAAATATGAAGAGGCACCAAAGACAAATGTTGACTCTTTGCACTTTAACTTGGGAGAGACCATGGACCAGATCATTTAAGAAGAACCCTGCATCTAAGTCCTACCAAATATCAAGTTCAGTCATTTCACCAATACCATATGCATTTTCAGTGAACTGATTTTTTTTCAGGTACCCCAAATATCAAATAATTTTCATTTTCTCAGGCCTCTTCCAATTTTTGAATGTCAATTTCTACTTTACACATAAATGTACAATCATCAAGCATAACAGTGTATCCTGCAAGGTATCACCTTTACAAAGTAGAACCCAACAGAGCCTACCCTCTGCTGGAAAGGGAATCAATCCACTCAATATTCTACATAAAACTATTCACATTTTGTTGCTTAAAACTGAAAAAAATACCAAAAAAGGAAATATTATCTGAGGAAAACTCCTCATAGGTTTTTTAAAATTAAATGACATAACTCATATGTGATAATTAATACAGAAAACTTCAACTAAAATTGGATTTGGGGAGGCCTGTAGAGGGAGCTCTCATGCCGTACCACTCACTGTCAATTAGACCCCAACAAGAAGAGACATACCTTGCAAGTCAGGGAGGAAGTGACACTACTTTACTACCCCAGCAGGAGGAAGGAAAATTTTCTTCTTACCTGGTAACAAACCCAGCCAGAGAAAATGCTGCAGCTCAGCCAACGAGAAGGTGTGTCACCTTGACCTCTTATTTCCCTCCAGTGAATTATCTTTTTTTTCTTACTGATGACTTCCTTGTCCCACCCTCTTCTCTATAAAAGCCTTGCATTTTCTGTAACTCCTGGAACTCTCTTTCCTGTCAGAAGAGATGCTGACCGATTCATGCATCATTTAATAAAGTTGATTAGATCTTCAAATTTACTCAGTTCATGAATTTTGTTTTTTAACACATGTAAGGGGCTACTACAATGTGAGTTATATCTAATGCATTTTTGATAAATGTTTGTGATCAACATCAGCTATCATTAACAGAGACCAGGAATCACAGTTAAAAAAAAAATCTTTCATATTTTAAATATATTAAATTTAAACCTAAACACAGAACATATACTAAATTACATAGAAAACTTAAGAAAATGAAGATGACTATATGCAAAAGCTAGAAATATTGCCAACCTGAGAGCCAGGAAGAGATCATTTTTTCATCATCTTCCTTATCGCCTGACTTTTAGGATGCAAGAGCATCAAAATTGAGAAACAGATTTGTTCACTGGGGGAGTCCATGATAAATTCAGTTTATAAAATAAAACCAGGAGAACTCTAGAGAAGCTCTTCCTGGGATATATTTCATTTTTTTTAAAGGAAGACATGATTGTAGCTTTTACCCCTAGCAGCTTGGCAATGAGCTAGAATGTTATTAAGATATCTGTCAAAAACAGCTCAGTTAGCGGGAGTGAAGCTATGGAATGTGTCCTTAGGGGACTTTCAAACTGATGCCATTAATGTAGTATTACAGAACAGGAAACAAAACGGACAACACACAAATAAAGGGTGAAGGCAAAACAACCCCATTATCAGCTGCAGAGTGAGACCCAGAAATTTCAGGCTATGTGATTCTTCGAGGGATGACTGAAACATGTAAATGGGGTAGGAATGTGGCTAAAAGAAAAAATAAAAATAAAAATAAAAAAGTAGAGAGACAAAGGGAGTCTGTTTCTCGGGCATTTAAAAGAAAAAAAAATTCCATTTTCGCTTCCAAGGACAAGCAATGAATGTATGAGAATGGACTCTTTCATCTCAACCATGTTCCAGTTCTCAGCAGGGCCCAAAGAGCTTTGGTTTAACAATGCCATTTCCAGCCTGTTGGTTCCCACCATGGTACAGGCTGTTCATGGCAGAAGAGAGGCAGGCAGGGCTGTTCAAAAGCAGGGCAGGGATCCCAAAAACATCTCAGGAGAAGTACCATGACATTTAGAAGGTCAAAGCACTCCAATCTCTAATAGCCCTTTAACTTATCCTCCATCAATCTAATGGCACACATTTGGCCTCCTCTCCCCTGGACCACTCCTCCCAGCATCACGGCTCAGGTACCCGAGGAAAGACTTTGGCTCCTTTTATTTTCGGGTCCTCTTTTGCTCCCATTCTTTGGCTTCAAAACAAGTACAAATTGACAAAATCGAATCATTTCTGCTTGGCACAGAGCTTGGCAACCAGATAACACCAGCAAAGCCAGGTCCACATTTCCTCGCCCCCGCATACATCGGCATGCAAAGTTCCAAGATGGAAATTTGTTTCTCCTGCAGTTTTATGACATTTCTACTGCCTGATTATCCCACTTTATGGCAATTTGCATCATTGCGGGCCTGTGGCAAATGAAACAAACTGCCATAAAATGTTGGGAAAATCCTAAATCATGGCTCTGTCTGGCTTGCTTGAATTATGACGCTGGGGTTGAACTGAGATGACTGGGTTCATTTTGCTACAAACAGCCACGCAGGCTTTAATGGGTGCCACTGGCCCGCTCATCAGGCTGTGTGGTGACTACTAAATGAAGCAAACTAATAGAATTTTTTTCCGATGCACTAAGCAAGTCTTCAGTAAAGAAAAACACATTGATTCCAAAGTTGTTTACTACCAACTAAATAGAACCCCTATAGCTTTTCCCATGCAACCCACATTAGAGCTAAATTAACAGCCCTCGTATGTATCCATTCTACTAGTTTCAGACAAAAGTGCTTACACCATTAGGAATGGAAGTTGCCTCAGTCTAAATCTTAATACAGAAGATTGTCTTTCTCACTGAACTGCCTACTATCAAAAGTTATCAGCATAGACAACGCTTTAAAGAAAAAATAAATGCACTGAAAGGTCATCAGTAATTGGTGCATTTTAATTCAGTGGTGATGTGTTGTTAGCTTTAAAGGAAAGGAACAGGAGCCTGATGGTTAGACATGCACAAATGAAAGAGATTCAGCAAGGCTAACAACTGTGATGATTATTATGATCCCTGTGGATCACAATCTTGGTTCTCCTTTTGCAAACCTCTTCTGTGAGTCCATTTATGAGCAGAGAAGCTTCATACTAAGGAACAGTTCACAACACATAAGATGCATCTAGACAACGAGGCTGGAATAAAAGCAATGGGATTTTATTTCTTATAACATCCTTTATTTCCCTTGATCCTAACCTCCAAATCATCCTCAGTGTTCTGACCCAAGACACTCATGGTGGATACTCAGCTCTTCCTATACAGGAGGCAAGTCTTTCAGAACCACCTGCCGGTCCCCAATACCTCTACCAAAGAGGATTCTAACGTCATTTCCAAAAAACAGAGAATGCCTAGACGTGAAGAGAACCTGACAAAGGAGATTCAGAGTCCTGAGTAGAGGATTAAGATCACGAGGGACAAGCTGTATCAAGAACTCAGTATTCAGACAAACTGTAAAGATTCGGGAAAGCAGTTTTATGGAGTCCAGTTTTACTTTATTTGAAACATACACACATATATTCGTGTAACACTTGACTAAAAGTAATTAAATTCACAATTATCATTCACTGAGCATTTAATATGTACTAAGCACAGTACTGAGAAGTTTAAGTAATTATTTGATTGAATCATCCCCACCCACCCATTAGCCACTTCCAGATGAGTAAACTAATGCTTAGAGACGCTGAAGTACTTCCCCGAGGATGAATAGGCAGTCAGGCAGAACTAGAATCTGAACAACGATCTAGTCTCATTGTTAATTTCATGCTCTCTACCACTATGCCACACAACTGCATTATAAGAATCAACTTTTCTGCTAAATTAACATTATTATTAGTCCAACAATAAACTCCATGGGCTAAAAGATCCTTGCATAATTTTAACAAGTATCTCACATTTGGCTTCTCCTAGATGATTTTTATGACTCATTAGGATAGCCTTTTCTTCTTCTAACTAATTTATCCTTTTCTATTTCACTATCATTTGCTAGTCAAAGTGTCATAGTCTCTCATTACAGAATAAAAAAATTTGACCCTGCCTTTCACTTTCTCTCCACCTTAAATTTGCTCTTTTCTAAGGTCACAAAAGCTGCACGTGATAAGCCAAGCCTGTAACACAAAGCAACATAAAGTTCTTGGGTATTTGCTATCCACAGCAGTTTGAATTCATGTTGTTTGACTGACACATAAATGTGCATTTATTTCCAGACTATAAATATTTATTCTGATGTTCCCTTAGATTTCACATATGTTCTTTTCCTTTTGGTTTCTAAAGTAGGAAGCATAGAAGAAATTCACATGGTCGTGAACCAGAGGTCCTGATTTACAGTTTCTAAAGCATCTGTTAAATTATGAACCTATATATTACATATACATTTTGAGACAGCCCTTTAGCATACATTATATATTCAACCTCTTCTCTAAAAGAATCATTGAGCTAAAATTCTTTAGTAATGTGTACTGAGAAGCCACTGAAATTTGGGGCTTTGTTATTGAAGCCAACATTATCCTAACTAATTTAACTTCAAAGAGCTTAGCATAAATTATAGCATGTAACTAACACATTTGAGAATTTCTGTGCACCTTCCACAACAATCTAAACACTAGGATCAGACTTAGGATATAAAAATTCCCAAAATGACTCCCACTTATTACAGTTCAACCTTCTTTATTAAACATTTTTTTGAGCATCTACTCTATTCTAGCCAAAATTCTGGGTTTTGGGTATATAGTGGGCACCAGGACAACCACATTCCTACCTTCCTGGGGATTTTATTCTAGTCTGGTAAAGCACAACGTTAACTATGTAAATATTACACAAATAAATAAGATGGTTTCAGATAGATCATAATAGAGAATGGCTTGGGGCTGGGAGAAGCTATTTTATTTTATTTTATTTTATTTTATTTTATTTTATTTTATTTTATTTTTTACTTTTTTTTTGAGAAGCAATTTTAGATAGGAATTTTATATAAGTATTTTCTGAAGATGAAAAACAATGGGAATGGCTAACTCAGTGTGACATACTCACACCATGTTACTTAACTGACCTGGAAACTACATTTCCCAGCATTTCCTTCCTTGCATAGTTTCAGGTTGATGTGGCACACGAGACATTTTTACACTGATTTGGAAGGCAGAAATGAAGCAGCCACATTCTCTTTGTGCTCAGAAGGGCAGTGCAGGACACCAAGAACTGTGGCAGCTCACACACGCTGTTCCTGATCTGCTGCCTTACTTTGTGGGGCAATCATCCAGCATGCAGATCCTTCACCTCCTACAGGACACCCACATCACTGCAGTGGGAGGGCTAGAGGCGGGAATATTCCAACATGGTTTCCAACTCATCCTTATGTGTTCTCCTTTGTCCCTATCACCCCCATTTCACATCCATCTTCCCTTCCTGATATTTTTTTCCCTGATGACTTCAAGGCCAACATCAGAGAAGCAGCAGCCGTTCAGAAACTGCATTAAGTCAGTCTCCTTTGACTTATCTTTTCTAACGTTCTGTTTCTTTGCTCAAACCCTCAATGTTAATACACACATGTGCATATTCTCTATGGAAAATGCACACTGCTATGAGTTTTCTAAGTTTATCTCATTTAATCCTCATGGCAACTGTGAAACGTGTACTACTATTATCCCCATTAGAGATGAAGAAACTGCGCTCAACAAGACCAAGTGACTTTCCCCAGATCACACTCCTAAGCAAGTGATGAAGCTGGAACTCAAACCATGGGAACATGATAAAGAGAGTCCAAAAAGCTAAATGCTATACTACCAGCTTTACTTATGTTCCTTAGGATGGTTCTATAAGGTTTAGAAATTTTCTAAGTGCTCTCTTCATCAGGGATTTAGCTCAGGAAGTCTTTGGGCTCATAACTGAGAAAATGCAACTGATCAGGGAATAGAACTTTTAAAATGGAAAAAAAATTAAAAATCATTGAGCCCAATTTTATATACATGTATATATAAATGTATGTGTGTGTGTGTGTATATATATATATATATATATATATATATATATATATATATATATATACATACACATCCCAGAGAAGAGATTGTACAAGTTAAGTGAAGTCGTTTGATGAGTTTCTGCCTAAATTCTGTGGCCTCCTGCCACACGTCACTCCACGTGTGAGCAAATCTGGTTCACTTTCAAAAGGAAGTGATGCAGGGGTCTGGGACATACCTCGTGAGCCAGGTGTAAGACTTTAGATTTGTTTATGTGTGTGTAACTATCTCTCTGGTGTCCTTCGGCCTGAGAGAAAATAACTCTATTTCATTTTTCATGTGCTGTAAGGGCCCTTTCTGGTGTAATTCAAGTCTCTCCCAACACTTCAACTGGAGGTACTATTAGGAAAATCCCTTCCAATAATTCTGCTAATCGTTTCCAGCAAACGTAAACCTGGACTGACATTTGAATGAATTTATCTGTAGTGGGCTTCCGCGAGAATCAATAAGTCATTCTGATTCACTCTCAGCTTCTAGAGGAAAGTATTTATTTTCTAAGACGAGACTGAATAGAAGCGGGAATCATTTGTATGTGGTGATGCACAGCTTGCTGATTAAGACTACCTCCTTTTCCTTGAGGATGAAACCACAGGAATTTTGAAACTTAAAGCTACAGATTTTTTCTTGGGACCTCTACAGAATCTTAGAGAAACACTAAATATCCCCATGGGATTCTAATAATTTGCACCATTTTGATGTTAGGATTTTATCAAAATACTTTGAAAAACCAGCCAGTTGAAAACCAGACCATGCATCATCTGCTAGTATTTAATACATGAATATGTGTCCAGAAAAAAAGGTCAATTCTCTTATATCCTCTAGTGAAAATACATAACAAAAATACAAGTCATCATTTTAAGAGAGATGAGAAAGTTATTAACTGGTAGCCCAAACCTATGATTTTTTCTAATAATGAACAATTTTTTACAATAGTGAAAGGGTTTACAGAAGTAAAAATTCTCCTGAGGAATTTAGATTAAGAACAAACCCCAAAATATCAGAGGTCCCTGTGAGACCATGTCTGTTCATTCCTACCATATAGAGACCATAGCATGATTGGAATGAGTTTGAGTCTACAGGTTTGGAAGATAGGACCACTAAAACTTCAGAACATCCCACTAAGACATTTTTAACCTACCCAGGAATTAGTCCTTATAGGATTGAAATAGCATGTAATTTTGCTTCCTTTAACAGATAGCTATAAAATATGGAAGGCTTAAGGTTCCTAGGAGTCAATTATAAAACCTGTCTGTCTTTGGGGTTAATAATTCTATACTCAATTCCAACATGTGTTTTTATTTTCCCTACACCACCAAGCAATTCTCGGAGGCCAGCTGGGTGTCCTACAATTCAGCTTAATTCTCACACTATCTATCTAGAAATAGCAGATTCCACAGTCCCACAATACTGCACCCCCACTTCAGATGCCAGTCACAAGCCCAGGTTCTTACCTGTGCTTCTGACCAACTGGATATAAATCAGAAATTCCCACAACCCTTTCCTTGGGTTCAGTTAATTTGCTTGAGCAGCTCACAGAACTTAGGATGCTAATTTACTCACTATATTACCAGGTTATTACAAAGGATATTAGAGAATACAAATCAACAGCCAGATGAAGAAATACATAGGGCAAGGTATGGGGAAAGGGCAGGGCACTTCCACGGCCTCTTCAGAGTACACCACTCTCCCCAAATCTCCCCATGTTCACCCACTGAGAAGCTCTCTGAATTCTGCCTTTTGGGGAGGCTTCTGTACAAAAGCATGATTGATTAAACCAGTGGTGAATGAACTCCATCTCAAGCCCCTCTCCCCTCACCAGAGGCCACAGGGGGTGGGAGTGCAAGTTCCAACCCTATAATCATGTGGTTTATTCCTCTAGTGACCAACCCCATCCTTGGGTGCTTTCTAAAAATCACATCATTAACATAACGAAAGACAGCTTTATCACTCTTAGAAAATTCCAAGGGTTTTAGCAGCTCTCTGTGCCAGAAATGAGGACAAAGACCAAATATGTATTTCTTACTGTAAATCAAGTATCACAGGAAGAGGTGATCTTCAACACAAAGTAGATCTCATAGAATAATATGATCCATAAAGCCCAAGGTCTAATCCTGGTCCTGGCCCAGAGGACTTAATAGATATAAGGGTATGAATACAAACAGGTTTCCAGGACACAGCGGGAGAGAAGCCTCTTTCAGGGATTCTGCCAGGTGTAGGCTCTTAGGGCCAAAACAGAATGTATAATATCTCTTGGTTCCTGAAATAGGGGAGGAATCGGGAAAGAGGCAATGTCACTGAGAAAGGAGGGGCTCAGGCACAGACAGGCTCTTGTCTCTTTACTGATAATAGAGTTTGAGTTCTGCTGGCAATGCGAACAACTGTGTATAATCCGGAGAGGTAACGGATCATGTTATTCAGCACCTACTGACATGCCATGATCTTTCCCTGGGGTGCAGCCTCAACTCTTGCCAAGTTTTATCAATCAACAGTCTTAACTACCAGAGGTTAGGGAATGCTAAGAAGATAGCAATTCAACATTTAGAAAAATTACTTTTGTCTAATTTAAAAGTATTTTATAGAAATTATTAAAAATGTAACAAAAATACATACCCACCAATCAAAGTTAAAACATTTTAACATCTTGCTGTATTTACTACAGCTTTTTTCCTTCCTTACAGACCTCTACCTTCCTCTCTTTCTGTTCCTCTAAAGGTCACTGCAATGAGAAAATATGAACAGACTAATTACCAGTAGTGAAACTGAATCAGTAATTTTAGAACTCCCAACAAACAAAAGTCCAGGACCAGATAGCTTTACAGGTGAAATCTATGAAACATCTAGGGAAGAATTAATGCTTATCCTGAAACTACTCCAAAGAATTGCAGAGGAAGGAATACTTCTGAACTCATTTTATGAGGCCACCATTATCTTGATACCAAGATCAGAAAAAGACATCACAGAAAAAGAAAATTACAGCCCAATATTACTGATGAACATGGATGCAAAAATCCTAATGGATCATTGAAGAAACCAAAAAAGAAATAAAAAAATACCTAGAGACAAATCAAAAAGAAAATACAATGATCCAAAACCTATGTGATGCAACAAAAGCAATTCTGAGAGAAGTTTATAGCGATACCAGCTTACCTCAGAAAATAAGAAAAATCTCAAATAAACAACCTTACACCTAAAGCAACTTGAGAAAGAATAATGAACAAAACCCAAAGTTGGTAGAAAGAAAGAAAGATCAAAGCATAAATAAATGAAATAGAGACAAAAAAAAATAGAAATGATCAATGAAACTGAAAGCTGGCTCTTTGAACAGATAAGCAAAATTGATAAGCCTTTAGCCAGACTCATCAAGAAAAAAAAGGAGAAGGCCCAAATCAATAAAATCAGAAATGAAAAAGAAGTTATAGCCAAAACAGAAATACAAAGGATCATTAGAGATTACTAAGAGCAACTACATGCCAATAAAGTGGATGACCTAGAAGAAATGGACAAATTCTTAGTAAGGTACAACCTCCCAAGACTGAACCAGGAAGAAATACAAAATATGAACAGGTTACTATAGTTTGAAAGTTGGTATGTTTCATTCCCAGGCATGATTTTCAACATTAGGTAAATATGTAGGAATCCATCAAATAAGATGGTTTGGTGTAATTTTTAACTAATATGTATATGATATTCAGTACTAGAATTTCTCAATCTTGACTTTACTGGCATTTTGGGTCTTGTATTAGTTTCCTATTGCTGCTGTAACAAATTACCCAAAACCTAGTGGCTTGAAACAATACCAATTTATTCTTTACAGGTCTGGAGGTCAGAAGTGTGAAATGAGTCTTGCAGGACTACAGACAAGCTGCCAGTAGGGCTGGCTCCTTCTGGAGGCTTTGGAGAGAATTCATTTTCTTGCTCCCACCGAATTCTAAAGGTTGTCCTCATTCCTTGGCTTGTAGCCTTGCATCACATAGACTTTTTCCCACCTGTTTCCATCATCACACTGCCATCTTCCTTCTTTGACTTTCTTATTGCCCTCTTAAAAGGACCCTTGCAATTACACTTACTTACCATCCAAGAGAATAATTCAGGACAATCTCCCATTTTAAGACCTTTAATTTAATCACGTGTAAAATCCCTTTCGTCATACCACAGAGAATTCATAAGTTTCAGGGATTAGGATATGGACATCTTTGGAGACCTCACTGAGCCAGATAATTCTGTTGTGTGTGTGTTGGGGGGAGGGGGGGTCCTGTACACTGTAGAAGGTTTAGCTGCATCGCTAGTCTCTATCCACTAGATGCCAGTAATATCCCTCAAGTTCTGACAACTAAAAATGCCTCCAGACATTGCCAGATGTCTCCTGGGGAAGGGGTGCAAAATCACACAGTAGTCGTTCTACATGCATGGCTCATCACTTGGTATATTTCATTCTACCTGCATTTGAGAATTATCCATGTCAAAACATCAATACCTAGTTCATTAATTTTAAGTGCTTCATAATATTCTGTTGAATGAATAAAAGCTTTCTTCCCCAGTTTTTTCCTCTATTACAAACAATGCTTCAAAAATAATCTCAACATGTCTCCTCAAAAGCATGAGCAAACAGTTTCTTCACATTATGGCAATGACTCTTTCTCTTTGACATGTCCAGAATCACCTGGAGAGCTCCTTCACACAGAGACTGATGGGTAACAGGACTAAAGTTTCTGATTCAGTAGATGCTAAAACACTGAATTCTTAACAAGTTCCCAGGTGACGCTGAAGCTGCCAGTCTGGGGACCACTCTTCAAGAACCACTGCTCTAGCATATATACTTAGAAATATGACTTGCCAAGGATAATTTGCCAGATACTGTCAAACTGCCACCATAGTGGTTATAACAATTTCACTCCTACCCTCAAGGAATTCATGTTTCCCTAAAACCTGCCCAATAATTGGTGCAGAGAGGCTGTAATTTTTTTGCAAAGTGAAAGGAATAAAGTAGCATCATAGAGTCTATTACTTTGTATTTCTCATATTACCAAAGAAGTCATGCATAAGTTCACAAAATTATTGGCCATGGGGGTTCCTATTCTGTGTGTTGCCTGTTCTTATCTTTTGCCTGGTTTTCTACAGAGTTAATTGCAGGATTTCTTTCTACACTCCAAATACTGAATTTCTGTCAGCTGTATGTATTACAAGTCTCTCTTCCTGTTATGTGTCTTGTCTTTTGAATTTGCCTCTTTGCTTCTTTTGATAAAAAAGACTTTTTTTTTAATTTAGTCAAATCTATCAAATTTTTCTAGCTTTTGGTTTTTTTAATCTTAAGAAATCCTTCTCTGACCTAAGGTCATAAAGACAGTTCTCTTAATTTTTAAAAATTTTGCTGTTTATATTTTCATTTTTAGTTCAACTAGAATTTACTTTTGTGCTAAGATATGAGACAGGGATCTGTTTTAATTCATCCCACATGAATAGCTGTCTGACTCAGACTCACTTATTGAATAGTTGGATTCATGGTTTGTAATGTCTCTTCTGCCCTTTGTACCCATATGTGTATGATTCTATTTTTCAGCTTTCTACTCTATTCCACTGAATATTTTTGTGCCAACACCACACAGTTTTAACTACTACAGGTTTATAATAGGTCTTAATATATTTTAGGTTAAGTACTCCTTTATTCTTGTTCAAAAACACCATGGCTCTTCTCTTTATCCAGTCAAGTAAAATTTAGGATCAGCTGAAGTTCTATGAAAAGTATCTATGGAATTCTTACAATTTTTGCATAAAAATGATACATAGTTGCTATGATTATAACATTCACATCTTCCCTAATATGATACATTTGTCCACTTATTTATGTTCTTTAATGAAGTTTTTAAAGCTTGTTCATAAATGTCTTCCATATCTTTTCACACATTTGTTGCTAGGTCCTTAAAATATTGTGCTATTTTAATAATGTTTTAATTGCATTTTCTAAGTGCTCCTTTTGTATAGAAATGTTAATAATGTTTGTACCTGGATATTGTTTCCAGCAGCCTTGCAGCATTCCCTGATTAGTTCACATAGTTTGTAGATTTGTGTGGGTTTTTCTAAATAGGCAATGTTATTATTTGCAAATAACCATCCACATGTTTCTTCCTTTCCCATTCTCAGGCTTTGTGGCCTTATCATGCCAACTAGGATTTCCAATAATGTATCGATGAAAGCTACTGCAAGTGGGAACCTTTGTCTTTGAAAATACTGCTTTTGCTATGTGACGATGAAGTAAAATATTTGCTCTTGCTTTCTAAGTTACCATTTACCAGATGAAGAAAGTTTGCTAAGATAGGTTGTCAGGAGTAAATACTGAGCTTAATGAAATGTGTATCTTGTGTTTATTAGTGGATTATATGATTTTTCTCTTTTAAGTTGTTAATGAGGTAAATTATACTCATTTACTTTTTAAGACAGTTTTAATTTTTATCAAAGTTAATAAAGGTGAATATATTTTAGAGTCAAATAATTCTACATATCTGCTGTGAAACACAGCAGACTCCCTATTTCCTCACCCACAAAGCCAACAACTTTTATGACCTAATTCTTTCAGTTGTTTCCGTATCTCCAAAAAAAAAAAAAAAAGCTTACATTGTTACTTCTTGATTTTTCAGTGTTTTAATCCTCTACTAACTTTCCACACAGGTATAACTCTTTTACCCCCAGTTCCCATCACAGATATATTCTCCCTTCCCCTGTCATCCTAATACAGTCATATGCTTATTTTACTCAGATGAATATTCTGTTTACATTACTATAACTATACAAACACTTCACAGCTGAACCATGTAGTAAACTATGACTATTTTTCCCTTGTTGACAACTTCATTTTGTCAGCAAACACTGTCTTCTTCTCGTTTATTAAGTTTTCTATGAGTTTACAATTAACACCGAACTCTTTACCAACTGTCTAAAACTCCTTTGAAGATCAGCAGATATCAGGTATTCTCTCAACTTTATCTTCCTGAAGAAGTTTCTCCCAGCCCATCACCTGCTCCAATCTGGGGTGGCTGCCCAGCGTGCCTGATTCACAGCTATTAGCATCCATTTTTTCCCATCACCCCAGACACGCTCTTTGTATTTCTCCTGTGAGGGATCTCCAATATCCAGTATCCTAAGCCTTCATTTTTTCACTTATTTCTCATTTTATGAAACGTATCCTCCAGCAGAATCCACAGAAAGAATGGGTATGGAAAAAATAGTATGGCTGAGCCTAAGACTCTGGGAAGAAAACTACTTTTCTTCAGAATTTTTAACTTTACTCCATTGTTTTCCATCTTCCAGTACTGGTATTAAGAAATAAGAATTTCAATATAAGTTCTGATGTTTTGTACACAAACATGCTTTTTTTTTTCTTTTTGGGACCCTGATGATCATCAGTCTAGCTTCGGATTTCTGAAATTTCACAATGACGTGTCGGTGTGGATCTCTTTTTATCTGGTGTACTTACTGATCTCTTTTGTACTTTGAAACTCATGTCTTTTAGCTTCAGAAAATTGTTTAATCTTTTTGATAGTCTTGACCCATATTCCACCCTTTCAGGACCCCCGTTATTTGAATGTGGCACTGGTCTTGCATTCTTGTCTTTCTTCCATCTATTTCGTAATATTCATCTGTTTTTTTCTTTGTTCTAAGAAATGTATTTAACACTATTTAGCTAATTTTAAGAACAAAATTGTCTAAGTCTATTTGATGAGTCTTTTATTCCATCCCTATTAACTTCTCTGTGCCAATCTATTAATTACTGAGAACACTGTATGAAATCTCTATGACATAATATTTGATATACCCTTCATGAAATTCTGTTTTTATTTTGTATCCTGAGGCTACATTTTTAGGTACTTAGAGGTTCTAAATAATTATAGCTTCCTGATGAATTGTCTCCCTTTATCATTATGCAATGATTCTCTATTTAGTAAGTATGATAAATACAGGTTCTCCAGTTTTCTTCTAGTCAATATTAGTCTCACATATCACTTCCTTTCCTTCACTTGCAACCTGTTGCACTACATTTTAGGTGTTTGCCTTTGAAACACCATACAGCTGGGGTCTGTTCTTTCCCAATAGGACAGTCTCTACTTGACACTGGTCAAAGTCATACATTTGTATTTTTGTTACTTTAGATATATTTAGATTATTTTGTGTTTTCAATTTCTCATTTCACATTTTGTTCCTCCATACTTTGTGTTCAGTAATCAAGTGTTATTTATTTGTCTTTCTTCCTTCCACTACTATGACTGAGTGAAATACTTAATATCAGGACTAGTCTTAGAAAGCAGCCCCTCAAAGAATGAGGTTTCTGTATTGCCTGGGATGACTAACTCAAATAATTAAGGGGAAATTGTTTTGCCTTTGCAGAACAGGAAAATGGCATCTATATCAGTAACTCAGGGGTCCTCTGGGAAGCCTCTTAATGCTTCCATGTTCAATAGCAAAAGTTAATGAGTATCTATAGCAACTAAAAAATAAGTCAGTACCACTTAGGAATCCAATATTTCAGAAATGGAGATTTAGTTAACCCAACAGGTAAAAAAATAACCTGTTTTTCTTCCACTTAACCTATGGTGTTTCCAAATTCACTTATTAAGAATACACAGAATATATAGTTCTATCCTTATATCTTTCACCTGTCTCTATCTCACTGTGCTCAAGTCTATGTATTTTACTTATAACTGTTCTCTATTTTACAAGTTTTTTCCTCAGTTGTTTCTAATTGGATATTTAACCTCTCCATTGGTTTTAATTTAAAATTCCTGAGTTTTTTCATTTCTAGAAGTTCAGTTTTTTTTCCTCAAACCTACCTAAGCATCATTTTGTTGTTGTTGTTGTTGTTATGTTTCCTGATCCTTCTTTTTTCTTTGCTAACCATTTAACAGATACTAACCGTATAGCTTCAGATTATTATTTTATCTCATGATTTGGCACACTAAACTTGTTTTGTCTGCTGACACTAACTCATGACAGAATTTAAGTCCATCTTAGGTGGAAATATTTTTTTCCTGCGGCCTGGATTATGGAAAATACCCTCCAAACATAGTTGCATTTATTTCTTGCTGGCATTCCAGGGATAGCACCAGCCTGGGGACTACTTTTATGTTAATTTATCAGTTTGGCAGTATGGAAAAGCATAGGTTTAACCCAAGTGTGGCTCAACTTGGGGTCTAATAGGTTTCTCCTTTACCATGCAGTGAAAAGCACTTTATTTTTGGCTATGCATCAACCCTACCTTAGAGCTCACATTTTCACTGCATGTTTCATTGAGTTGCACTCCTTTGCCAACTGCCAGAGCAAACCACACTCATACTCTAGTGAATGACAAGATACATAAATAAGTACAGTATAAAATAGTTAATGTCACTACAGAAGAATTCATTTTCAAATATCGATTTCATCATGATCAAAGTCGGGCTAGTATATTAGGCAGGGAGAACAGCAAGTTCAAAGGCACAAAGGAATTCAAGCTTGGCATTTTCTGAAAACAGAGCAAGGTGAAAGACAGTTGGAAGACAAAAGATGTGATGTGGTTGAGGGCGGACCAATCAGCTGCAGGGATCTTATGAAAACCTCCTATCAACACAGATAGGAAGAAATTCTGATTAGAAGATTACATACCTTGTTTTTATGTAAAAACTTGATTCATACAATGGCAATATGAAATAATTACATACTAAATGTAACCTTTTACATTTAATAAACTTTTTACATTTAATAAACTTTTTACATTTAATAATTACATATTAAATGTAAAATGTTACACCTTTTGATTGACAAAATCATTTCAAACATGAAGGAAATATATAATTAATAGGTTTTTGTAGTAAAAATTGATGATTCTGATTTAACACTTGTTCTTCTTTAGTTTCTTGGCAAAAAAAAAAAAAAAGGAGCAGCCAAACAAGATTTTTCTCTTGGTCACTGCCCAAGGAAGGCACTGAAGAGGAATACTGGTTGTTAGAGAGGGTTGGACATAAGCCTGCCCCAGTCAACACAGACACAGAGCCCAGGACAAGAGGGAATAAAAACACCTGCTAAACCATTTTGCCAACTATGCTTTTCAGAGGACGGAAGAATTAAGGAAATTTTGTGCTTCCGAAGAATGGACGCTAATCATGTACACTTACTGCAATTGTAAACTATATGGTTCTAACAACTTTTTCAAGAAAATCCTAGATTTTATACATAGTAGACAGAACAGAAGTAGAATAAACAGGATTCTGTCACTATGTATGCCAATGGTTTCTTAATCTATCTGTACTATGAAAATCATCTAGGGAGAGTCTGAAAATCTGTAAATGCCTAGAGCCCACCCTTGAGACTAGAATTCCATTGCCCTCTTTTTTTTTTTGAACATTTTTTTATTGAGTTATAGTCATTTTACAATATTGTGTCAAATTCCAGTGTATATTCATTGTCTCATTCTTTTTCACCATGAGCTACCACAAGATCTTGTATATATTTCCCTGTGCTACACAGTATAATCTTATCTATTCTGCATATGACTGTCAGTATCTACAAATTTTGAATTCCCAGTTTGTCCCTTCCCACCCCACCACCACTTCCCTTGGCAACCACAAGTTTGGATTCTATGTCTCTGAGTCTGTTTCTGTTTTGTATTTATGTTCTTTTTTTTTTTAGATTCCACATATGAGCAATCTCATATGGTATTTTTCTTTCTCTTTCTGGCTTACTTCACTTAGAGTGACATTCTCCAGGGACATCCATGTTGCTGCAAATGGTGAATATGTTGTTTTTTATGGCTGAATAGTATTCCATTGTATAAATATACCACATCTTCTTTATCCAGTCATCTGGATAAAAAATAGATATATAACCTGCAACCTCTCAAAATTGACAGATCAGTTTGATAACATAGTTTTACAAGAGAGTGGGAGAAACTGAATCCCTCATGCATTCTTTGTCAGAGTACAAGATGGCATAGCCTTCTTGGAGGACAATTTCCCAATATCTACTAGAATTCTAAAAATACTGTGACCCAGAGATTCCACATCTAAGAAATTATGCTACAACTATAGTTACAAGTGTGCAAGATAACATATGTACTATAATATATACCACACCATTATTAACACAAGAAAAACAACCCAAATATCCATCAGGAGAGAATTTGATGACACAATGCTGCTATTAAAAAGAATGAGGTAACAGACTCACAAACAGTAAACAAACTTATGGTCACTGGGGGGAAAGGGCTAAATTGGGAGTTCGAGATTTGCAAATATTAACCACTATATATAAAATACATAAAAAACAAATTTCTTCTGTATAGCACAGGGAACTATATTCAGCATCTTGTGGTAACCTATACTGAAAAACATGAAAATGAATATATGTGTGTGTATATATATATATGACTTAAACATGCTGTAACAAGAAATTGACACATTATAACTCACTATACTTCAATAAAAAAAGAATGAGGCAGTCTTATATTGAAGTATAGAAGAATGTATCAATTATGTGAAAAAAATTGTTTTATATACACATACTTTTCATTCTAAATCCTTTGTACCTTTCAAATTTTGTGTTGTATGAATACAATACTCATTCAAAAACTTACACATGCAGTTTTATGGCATTTCTGTCAAATATACATGCAATTAGATGGCCAATGGAATGTAATACTATAAAAATTATAATGGTATTACGGTGGTCAAATCATGGGTTTTTACTTTTTAAAATTGTCTTTAATGTTTTAAGTTTTTACAAAAAAAAAAAAATAGAACCAGGAATGATAAACTTTTTAAAAAAGTATCCCTGCTATTGTACAGAGGTTACAAAATCCTGAATAGTAGAGAGAAGAAAAAAAATATGTAAATGACAATCCCCAACTCAAAATAACTTGTTAGCATTCTCGTGTTTTATGTTTCTATATGTACTTATGTGCTTGTTAGTGTGTATATAATATGTAAAAATATACATATACACAAACATATGTATATTTTAGAAGAGATGGTGGCAGTATGTTCTTCACTATACTGATTTTTATACTTAGTGTGAGGAATTTAAATGATGGTACTTTCATAAAATATAACACAGCAATTAAAATGAGGGTACTGACTAACAGTCATACATTTAGTTTTTATATTTACTTTGGAAGTTTAATTAGCTTGACATTAATAGATGTATGCCCCACTGAGAGGTGTTGAGGGTAGGGGAGTATATATGTGTGGGTGGGGAAGGCTATGTGCGAAAACTCTATTTTCTGCTCAATTCTGCTGTGAACCTCAAACTGCTCTAAAAATAAAGTCTATTAATAAAAAATAAAAGGCTAAAAAATAATAATAAAATCTCTAGGGACAGAGATTCCACCACCTTCTTCAAAACATTACTCCAGAGCTTCATCTCATTACTAGTTTATATGAGTGAAAACTCCCATTGTGTATAAATAAAGAAGTCTCAAAGTGTGATTAATTGAATGACATTCTCGGCAAGAAACTGTAAAAAAAAAAAAAAAAAACTCAAAAATATTTTGACTGTGGTCCATCTATTTATATATACTAGACTTATAACTGAAAACTTTGATTAAATATGCACTAAAATGAAAAAAAAGATACATGTCCCAATTGTAAATTTTAAAGAATACTCTTTTGACCAACACCACATTTGAAGTCCCTTAAAAACAACAGCAGAACCTTGAACAACAGGTTATTAAAAAAAAAAAATTAAACATAACAGTACATAATATATTTCTACCGCTAAAAATGCACATTGTTAATAATTTAGTTCTTGCCCTAACCACCTAGTAAAAGCAAAATAAGTGTTGTAAGGAATTAAGGGATGCTTCACTTTGGCCACCAGCAGGGTAAGAAGGATTAATGTGGAATTACTGCATTAACATTGTCCCATTGCATAGGCACATTTGGAGGAAAGGATTAAAACATAACATTGTTTGGTGCTTTACCATGGTATGGAAAAAGAGTCAATTATACTACAAACTAAATGTTTAATTTTACAAATTATATTTGTGTCCATCAAAAATGCAAATCAAAAAGGGGGAAATAAATGTACCAAGAAATTTATAATTCCATTACAACACCTGAGAAGGTGTTGATTCAACATACAAATTCCACTTTCACATATTGGATTAGAGATTGGTTATGTTCCTTAGAAATAGGTTTGTATTAACTAAATATAAAAGTTATATATATATATATTTCCCCTTCTTGAAAACTTGGTGACCAATCTTTTTTTTTAACATTTTTTATTGATTTATAATCATTTTACAATGTTGTGTCAAATTCCAGTGTTCAGCACAATTTTTCAGTCATTCATGGACATATACACACTCACTGGGTGACCAATCTTGTTGCAAAATGTGATCATGGGAAACACTTCTTTATGTAAGATTTATGGACTACAGACCTTGACTTACAAAGCTTTTTAAAAGTCCCCAATATTGTTTATTCTTAATTCTAGCCTTTCTTCACATATGCCATTTTCCCCTTGGCTTCTATACCCTTTAGACTTTCAAAATTTGACTTCAAAACCCACATCTTCTATTAAGTCTTCCCAGTTACTTTCCCTCCCACCATCGTAACCCCACTTCTAGGCTTCAATTCTGCCTTTCTGAACTGAACAACACTCAAGGTTAGGGATAGTATTATGCCTCATACTGTTTTTACATCTTCCCATAATACCTTCTTTATCGATATGCACACAGTAGGCACTTAATGAATGTATTTAGCGATTGTTTCAAGGATCCTACAAATGCTTGAGTTTGTAGCACACAGGTAAATTACTACCTGATAGAATTTAATATCTCCTTCCTCTTTGCAGGGAGATCAAAACAGGTGTTCAAAAAGCCAGCTAAGTGTTCAGTATCCTTTACCATAATTCCTCTTAACAACTGTGTTCCAGCTCTAAAATTATTTGATTCTTGCCAAGATCTTATTTGGAGAAGCTGTGAAGTTCAATCTCATTTCATCAAGCCATACTGTCCTCTCCAACATGATTTTTTTCACCTCTTACACCAAAGTAGGTTGTTCAGGATAAGCTGAGTTGCCTCTATTAACAAGTTAACCCCTAAACTTCAGCAGTTTAACACAACAAATGTGTATTTCTCATCTATGCTATGTCCTCATGGGTGAGGGGAGGGGCAGGCTCTGCTCCACAGGGTTAATCAGGGGTCTAGACGAACGGAGGTTCATAATCTCAACACTACGCAGGAAAAGAGTCAGAGAGTCATGTCATGCCACATCTTTAATGCTTCAGCCCAGAAATGAACAGCCTCTTGCACTCACAGCTAATGGCCAACACTTGCTCATCCCCTCGCCAATGCAAAGGGACTGGCAAAGGAAGAGCACACGGGTAGTCGGTGGGCAGTAACCGTCTCTGCCCGGCAGCCTCACTAGAGAATCTCAGCCATACCGTGTGCCATTTCCCTTTATTATTTCCAAATTGATCCTAAATTTTTAAAAATTCCTGCTCCTCATCACACAGGAAGCGAGTGCCCAGCCTCTCTGGCTAGCCCTCATACTCTGGAAGCTTCTTACCATAGGAGTGGCCAACCATGGCATACCCATCAAGACCTAAAAACATGAGTTTACCTTCAGTGAAGCTTCTTCTGTCCATCCCAAGCAAAGATGGTCATTACTACTTCCTATCACACCTTCGCATGGCACATACTGCTATTAGACAAATTTAAAATATTGGAACTGCCATATTTGCTCAGTTTAAAAAAACTACGCTCTTAAAAACATCAGTGATTTATAAATAGGCTATGAAATAAAATGCTGTATTAATATTGTATATTAGTTGTAACACATATAATGATTCTTAACAAGATAAAATACTTAAAAATACGTATCCTATGATCAGAGAATACAATCATTGTTGACTTATATGTCTTATCCCACTAGACTGGCAGTTCCTCAGCCAGCAGTAGGAATCATGTCTCATTCATCTTATTACCAATGTTTACCCCATGGCTAGTATATAGCATTGGCTCAAGAAATATTTGTTGAATGAATTAATTGAACAAGTAAGTTTTAGTTGGCCAGAAATTTAACATTGTTTGACATTCTGGTCTGGCCACTATGAAACCTTGCATGATAGTAGAAGGTTCACAGGACAGAAAGCAATAATCCCAAAGAGATTCAATTACACCTGGACTACAGTTTTTAATATTTTAATTGTGTTAAATACTTAAAAGGGGACATTGACCATGCAGGATGACCAGGATGGTGTTAGGCCCAGAAACATAAAGCAAGGCAGATGAAATTGGGTAGCTATAGCCTACAAAAAGAAGCAAGTGTGAAACATGATAGCTGTCTTCACACATCTGAAGGACTACCTGTGTAGGTGTAAAAAGGCCTCATGTGTGGAGTTCCAGAGCAGCAAAGACCAGTATGATGACAGTTCCAGGAGCAGATGTGATTCTCTATATAAAATGCCTTTACAAATCTTTGCTGTACAGCAATGAACAGTTGTCTTGTGATACTATGAGCATCCCATCACAGGATGTATCAAAGCAAAAGCTTTATGGCTAAGAGTCACCCAGCACTGGATAGAATGGTAGACTAACAGTCCCACTGGGCTTTCTACATTTTAAAAATTCTGATTTTATCAACATTAATTCCTTTTCAGGCACAACTGAAAAATGACAAGTATCCTAGGGGACGACCTGAAAGTTTTTTTAGCCCTAGCTCTACTACAGATTATCAATGAAAATGCATTTGCCCATCCATCCATTCATTTATCCAACCAGTGAGTACTGGCTCAGTGCCAGGCACTGTCCCGAGTCTTAGAGATACAGCAGTGTGCAGAACAGACACAGTTGCTGTGCTCATGAACTCAGTGCCTAGGCAGACAGTAATAGCACACATACACTGAAATTACCACCCACAGTGAGTGCTAGGAAGAAAGGCATGGGATGCTACAAGAGCCAGCTGAGCTAGGTGAAGGGCTCAGTAAAGGGCTGCCTGGGTGCAAGTCATTTAACTTCTCTACTCATCTACAATGACTGCTGCTGAAGACTGCAGAAGATTCTTGCTGTACATGACTTTGAGGAATTTAGAGCTTGTGACCTAGGGGTCTCCTGTCTTCGTACTCTTGGAGAAGGTCATGAGACCTCTGTAAACCTCAGTCTCCTCATTCCTAAAAACGGGAAGCACAACAGCCCCCAGGTCCTGCTGCTGTGAGATCATGCATGTGAGCTCAGTGTCTGCCTTGGAGTTAACTACTCAGTAACTGGCAACTAGTGTTGTTGAAGTAAACAGAGGACACCCTGAGTGCTTAGAAAGAAAAATTCCACATACATACTAGCTCTGTTATTTTCACTTTTCTAGTTATCTCAGGCCTCTGAAATCCCAGGGCTATTGGCTGGGAAAGGAGGGGAGAGCGCTGCACGGATAAGACAGCCAGTGGGGAGGAGGTGGCACTTGATCTCAGTCTCACTTGGGGACACCCACACCTCTCCCTCCACCCTATTTTTCCTTCCTTAGAGGTCACTGTCTGCTACAGGATGAAGAACATCCCTCCTTCTTGCTTTCATGTTCAACCCTTTCTTTCTTCTCTTTACTAGTCAGAGAAGGTTGGAAAGGACCCTTCTGGAGGAACTAGACCACCTCTGCCTGAGCCAGTGCAGCCATCGAAAGAAAAATCACAGCAGCAGCTCCCGGGTGTTCCAGGAGACCAGCCCAGGATGAATAAGTAATCCACCTTTCAAGCAGGATTATGGCTGTAAATGAAAGACGAAAAGCACATCAGGGTACCAATTCATCACATATCTCCACACAAAAGGACAGTCTTGTTTTTCTCCTTATCCCCAGCTTACCCCACTTCCCCCTGCACTTTCTGCCCAAACACGCACAACTGTGGAAAAGATTTTTTAAAGTAGGGCAGAGAGAGAGAGACAGACAGAGAGAGAGAAACAGCTGCCAGCCAGCCAGGCAGGTTGAGTGGGGCCCTGAGTACCATCCATCGCCTCCTTCCCTACCAACACTTGGGATCTCTTTAACTTTAGGGGTCAGGTGATCCCTGCCAGGGGCTTGACCGTCACCTCCGCGAGTGGTGTCACAGAGCACCTGGCTACAGCTTGGCTGAAACCTGGCGCTGCATGGGTCCTCCTGTTCTCTCCCTCTTGACCTGATAACTAATAGAGCTCCCGTGGTCGCTATATCCCATTAGGTCAGAGCAATGAAAATGAATGCCATTTTCTTGATGGTTTTATGCAGAATTGCTGTAATTTGAAGCAAGCTTCCCTGGCCCTGCTGCTTCTACTGTCTCCATCCCCCACCCCCTGCCACTCCCCCCCCCCCCCCCCCCCCCCCCGCTTCCTTGCCTGGCTGCTCCCTCTCCCACCCCCATCGTCTCTGTCTGTCTTCTTCCTTTCCATACTGAATATATTGGGGCCCTGGCAGGCTGCCATTCTAACTGCACATTAGAAATGGTAGAGTTTTCCTCTATCTGATTCTATAAAATGAGTTCACCAGAAGGTGCAGACCCAGCACATTCGTGGTTTTTCCTATAAATTACTTTAACACTGTGTCCAATCATATATATAATTTCAGATTTTCAATTTCAACTCACTGCTGTGTCAGCACAGACTCCACTGATATGTCTAACGTATTTAGCTTAAAATGAAACGGATGGCATTTCATTACCAGGAAGATAATATTTTTGAATATGTTTCCTGCATGGCGGGATCCATCATTATTCTGCCATTTTATGTTCAGTGTGTGTAATAGCTTTTTAATGCTTTGACGTATTTTATTTATATGTGTAATATTTTTCTAATACCACAGGACAGTTTAACTCATTGGACACATTAGAAAATCTTAATTGAATGCTTTTTAAATATTAGCTAGGGGGAAAAGGCTGAACACATTGCCAATATTTTTATTTAAAATTTCATCAAGAGTAACAAAAAGGCACAGGAATTGCTCAACCCTTGTTCTTTCCCTGTATCTCCTCTCCCCAACCTCCTCCCTGCTCCCCACCCCCTCTGAGGAGTCGCCCCCATCAATATACGCACTTTGGAGAGGAAATAAAAAGATAAAGAAAAATCCCCTAGTCGCCTGGGACTTAGAAGCTGTCAGGGTGAAAGCAAAGAACATGAGAAATATTGAGCAAGCCCCAGTGTGAATGGCAGGAGCTCTCTCATTGGCGGAAGCTTCTGACAGCGCTGAAACCTTTAATACCAGGTTCCCAGCTCTCTGACCAAAGTCATGGAATGTTTAAAAGGAGACTTTTTCTCAAAAGCTGTCTTTGCAAAGAAAATGCAAAGGAAAGTGTTCCGCCTTAAAAACTTGCAGGTAGCCAACTTTGCTGAAGGCATTGCAAATTCACAGGTAAGTGCCGGAGAGACCACTTTCTTCTGGTTCTTGGCCCCCTTCTATCAAAGCAGCACCTTCCTCTTCTGAAGGAAAGATCTGGGAGTCAGTGTGGGAAAGGTGCTTTGCTTTCCTCACTTCAAGTCCAAGCAGCTCAGTACCCCACTGGGAGCCCCGAGTCTGGACTCACACTCCCCAGGGAACGATGTGAGGATTAACATCCTCTCTGTGGAGGATCTGCCTTCCCTGTATGTGCACATGTACGTTTTCCCAGCTTTTCTGAAGCATAGTTGACAGATCAATTTGTGTATAAAGTGCAATAAAGTGTACCATGTGCCTTCCCCGTATTTCAATTGCAGCCCCTATTTCTCTAACTGCTGTTCTCCCAGGGAAGAGCAAATAGACACGGATTCCAATTCTGGGCCACCTGTGATCCCCCCTGATCCTGAGCAGTTACTGTAGCCCTCCGAGCCCCAGGGCCTTCGTCTATAAAATGGAGCTACTAGCTTCTGCCTTGGAGGTCACTGTGAGAATAAGACATCATACATGCAGGCACCTCACACAAGCCATGGCTTACATAGTAAACACACGATGATCATTTTTACGATAGTTAACAACTTGCTTTGTAGTTAAAAGTAGGCCCATCTTTTCCCTTCTCTCTCCTTCAAATTCTCCAGTCTAAAACAGGGGACTCCACTCTGCATGCTGATAAAACAGCCTCATTGCTATAAATAAAAGTTGGCATTAAAGCCCAATTACAGTATTTCATTTATTCCAGTAAAGCTCACTTTGGAGTGAAACTCTCCAAGTTTTGCTTAAGGATATTTTAAAGAGGTTTTTATGGCTTGTTAGCTTAGTTTATTTTTTTCTCCTATGTTTATTTACCTCCTTGTTCTTAAAAGAGTAGAAAATTATAGCACAAAACTCCATTGAACAGAACTGGCCACTACAATTCCCTGGGTCACTTTACCTACTTGAAAATTCTTGTACCTTTTCTAGCTCTCAAAGAGTTGGGAAAATTATCACTACCACAGCAATCATATTACAACATATCAAATTAACAGGTACACCTTAAATTTATATGTTACATGTCAAATATATTTCAATTTAAAAAAAAGGAGTTGGGAAAACAACGCTCTAGGAAAGAGGTAAAGCAAACTTTCCTCAAAAGGTAAATGTTTTTTATTTTGCTGGCTCAATTCTGCCCTTGTTTGTGTAAAAACAGATATAGAAAATATGTAATGAATGAGCATGACTGTTTCAATAAAACTTTATTCCCAAAAACAGGCAGTGGGTTGCAAGCCTTAATCTGCAGACTAACTTCCGATCTAGAACATTAATATGACAATGAGAAATTTGCATTTCTCAAGAACTAACTGTTCCTAAGAATAGAAACATAAAATCAAGTGCCGAGAAAAGGAAATGTCAATAATACGACCCTTTAGGTCGGGTAAGGGATTGAGTCCCAAATTACTAGATTCTGTATCACCTATTATTCTTCTATCTGTTTTAATTGTTTTAGTATTCACAATTTTACAGAAATTTGCCAAGAGGAAGTTTTCACTCTTCACCCCAAGCCTCTGTTATAGACAGTTCAAAGTTAACCTAATTTGCTGATGACCAATTGGACAATTTTGTTCAAGACAATAAATAGCATAAATCATTTACTCATTCAACAAACTCCACTGAACAACCAGTAAGTGCTAGTCACTGGTGAAAAACAGGATACATAAATCCACCTCCACACATTTATGTTTTACTGAAGGGAAATAGTATATCCTTAAATATGTCAATAAAAAGGTAAGTTGATTTACCAGTATGTAGGAATGACAATTCAAAGAGTGTAACAGAAAGGAATGGGTCTAGGGACCAGGGGAGTCCTGAGAGTGGCCTCTTTAAGGAGGGGACATGATTTGAGCTTTGGAAGGAAAAAAGTGACCATGACCTACCCTTTGAAAAGCTAGGAATAACAATGCAAAAGTCATGAAGCAAAATAAAACCATTTAGAGACCAGTAGGGAAAGTAAGGAAGACTTTGTGGTTGGAATTTAGGAAATGACAGAGTCACATGGATAGTTATTATTATCACAAAATTATAAAGACTAGATTATGTCCTCATCAATAGAAAAGTGTTTGCGCTGGTTAATTTCCAGTTGTTGACAACTTTGAAAAAAATCAACCTGAAGTGACCCCATGAACCTACTGGAGGACAAAAATCAAAATTCCTAATTACTCTGCTCTAGGCCTCCTTCTGAACCCTATTTCTAAACTCCTGCTGTCTCAATCCTGCTATTCTACAAGGAGGCAGAACAATTTAGACAGGCACATGCAGATCAGCCTTGCCTTACTTTGAGTTGCTCTTTCAGGCACCAAAGCAGAAGCTATGTGGTAATATTCCTCTTAAAAGTTATATGGCACTTTTCATCTAAGAACATCAGAGCACTCTGTCGCAATTAAATCATTAATCCTCATGACAACCCCATCAAGAAAGTATCTGCTTTATTATAAGTGAGAACACTCGGCATTTACATGCTCGTCTTGAGGATGCTATTCAATCACACACAGTTAATTAATGCACACAACACAATCAGAAGGCAGGTCAGCATTCTGGTCCCCAGTTACAGACAAAGAAAATGTGGTCCCAAAACGGTGAGGTATTTCAAGCCGATTTATCCAAATGAGAGCAGTGTCAGAAATTACTTGATGTCTTGATCTTAGTTAAGAATCACTTTTCAATGCATTGAGCTCTCAAATATTTAAGTACCCATAATTATATTATTGTTGATAAAATCATCAATTAGATGGTCATCAACCTGAAGGCAGAAGCCAGTCTTTTTTAAAATAATTCCCATAATAATGTCCTTATAGCAATATGAAGTTTGCACAGTATTTTCACACTTAACCTTCATTATGACCTTATAAGTCAGAATGGATGTTGATGTCACCATTCACAAGTGACAGAATGGAGATTCAAAGAGATTTTAAGATTTGTCCATCATTTTATCATTAGTAAATAAGGAAGGCAGGAATTTTGACTTTAAGTGGATTGTTTTTCCCTTTGTATCACTGTTATTCCTCTAACCTCCTAGATTTCTATTTTAAGATGATTTGTCCTGGACCTCCCTCCGAAGTGTTTTGTTGTCCCACACCCAAGGTGGTGCTAATTTTATGTATGTGGCGCCTACAAATTTGTTTCAAGGTATGGACTTTGAGAGAAGGCATATAACAAAACTTCCTTCATTGATAATGAAACTACTATAAACAAAGAAAAAAGGCTACACTGTTTTTGCCTTTGATTTGGCGTGTTGTATTCTGGTAAATCTTGCTGGGAAAAAAGAAACTATTCTAGGTATTTCAAACAGAGAGAATTTAATTTAGGGAGTTAATTTAAAAGCACTGAAAGGCTGCAAGAACAGATGGAGGAGGGAGCTGGATTCTCAAAAAGGAAAAGTGAGGTCAAATGCTACTAATGGTGCTGAGTCGAATGAAGTCTGTAAGCCTGGACTGCTGCTACTGGTGGGGACACCTCTTTTGGATCCATAGAAGAGGGGTCTCCTCAGCTAAGGCTCGAAACACTGAAACAGTCCTACTGTGCCTGGAGGTGAGAATTGTTACATCCCAGAAATCACCATACTGAATGAGCCTGAAGCCCCAGCCTCTTTCTTCTTCCCAAGTATTGATTATTCACCAGTGCCTCCTACTGGCAGATGCCAATAGGAAAGGGGCCTGGGAAATGTAGCTTACAGACTCCCAGCCCCCAGAGGGCAGTGTGGAAAAGTGGGTATGAGTCTGGAAGACAGAAGAGAACTAAATGGCATGATCTGATCTATGAAGGCTTGGGCAGATCAAGCAGTGGGTAGAGCTGGTACTTGACCCCAGGTCAGCGCTCTCCACCACAGTGACAGAGGAGGCATTATGAAGGTTACTCCCACAACCTCCCTGAAAAGATTGAAAATAAAATACTCTCCCCAGGAAACCAATGTGCAAAACTCAAACAGTGGGTTTCATTGTACTTTAAAGTCCATAAGGGAGGATAAGGTGCCTATCCAAGAGAGAAAAAGGTTGTCATTAATACAAAAGTAGGTCACGAGAATCCGTGAAGGGAACATGTATCTCTGCTCTCCTGGGAGTGAGTGGTGAAAGTGGGAAGGGAAAAAGAACAAGAAAACGAGACGCAGAAGATGCTGGCAAGAATTGTGAGGGATAAGGCGGGAGAAGGAAAACTGAGCAGCAAGAAGATCCAGAGTTAGAGAGGAACTAGGATGTATTTTCAGAGTAGAAGAGCTTACAAGGAAACATCAAGCATAAGGCTAGCAAATGTCCATCAAGATCCAAAGGACAAAGTTCAGGAGAATGACAGCCAAGTGCAATATACTGCCTCAGTTTCCCAGAGATAATTAACCTCCAAAGGAACACAGATACCCAGGCACCAGGGGAGAATCTGAAGCAAGCATGGTTCTTATACTATTGCCCCATCACCCTCCAACGCACCCTCCAAACTAACAGTGTAAACGGGAGGGCTGCCTTTCCAATATCTGGTTCTTCTCGTTTATTATATACTTAGATGGTAACTGGAACCCCCAACTGTCTAAGTACCTTGGTGTAGTATGGGTTTCCCAGAACTATAAACTGGTTAATTTTCTAAAACCAAAGAGTGAAAGTACCTTGGAGTTGGCTGGGTCCTTCCACTTGACAGCTTTCAAGATTCTTCCCCACCCCCAGCCAGAAACCTTGATAGATATACATGCACACATAATAAAGGAATGAACGAATGAATAGAACAAACACCTCAAGTACTCTCTTCCACCAATCCTCCTTTTATTTTTTAAGATCCCAGACACCTACAAAGGTTACAAAGTTGGTAATCAAGCCCTCTTTCACTGAATTCCAGCGGAAATTCCCAACAGGACTTCCTTATAAGGCTACAGAAATCAATCTAGAAGTACCCCAGAGGTTAACATATAGCTGAAGAAACCTACCATTAGTCTTTTATTTTGGAGGGGGTGGACTTTTTCCTTAACTCAGGATAGGTTTCCTCACTTGGGGTGCTCCATCAGGGCAAGACAACAGGAGATACAATGGCTGATTGGCTGAAAATACTATGCAAAGTCTCATTTAAGTTGTGATTTCTGACTGCATGTGCACTCTGGCCTCATGGTACAGAATTGTGACCATTTCTGCATGGAGGACAAAGACAAAGTACTGTGGTGTGTTCCTTTTTCCTTACTACACTGAGATTTAATTTTTTTTAGGAAAGTATTCAAGCCTCTTGGGATTCTAATACAGACTTCTTATAGCTTCAGCTCCGTCTCCCACCGTCTCCACATACATACATACCCACCTACATGTTCTTCAGCCACCATCTCTGAACCAATATGTCCTGTCTTCCCTCCACCATTCTCCCCCACTTCTCATTCTCTAAATGGAAAATTCCTTCTCATGCCAGGCTCCAGCTTCAATGAAGTCCTCCTGTCTCTGTAAATTCTTCCATGATTTTACCAGGAACAATCCATCTACCCCCTAATCTACTCCTTAATGCCTTTCATTGTTGTTATCAACAGCATTTGTGCTCACCTTTCCATCAAGCACTTCCTTCCTCTTGATCTCTTATCTGGACACCCACATACCCTCTGTGCAGCCCACAATGTTGAGGGTGTGAGGCTCAGGCTTAAACCAGTCATCCTAGTCTTGGCTGCAATTAATGACTCAGATATAGACAAATTCCCAAATCAAGCCAAAGATCCAAGAGGACCAGTGTGCTGCTCACTTCAGAGTAAGTAGCTACCCTGCTTCCCTTAAGAGAGCTGCTGCTAGAAAAGGAAAAAGAAGAATGAAACTCCTTGAAAAAACGAGATGACAGTTTCAGAAGGACATTGATGCTGTAAAAGACAAGCATAAGAGACCGAGACAGGGTCCTTAATGACATATCTGATGCACTAAATCAAACCAAGCATGAACATCAAGGCAGATAGACATGTTATACAAGAGAAAAAGAATCATCTTTTATTGCCCAAGTCCAGTGGAGTTGGATTTTCTGTTAGAAGGAAGGAAAACCACTTTAATGGATACAAATACCTAAGCTACACTCTATCACGATGAAAATATATACACGTGTGTGTCCCCCGCCCTCAGCAGACTAGGAGCTCCATGGTCACCCAAGAGCTTCCACAGCACAGAGGAAAGCCCTAACATCACCCGCATGCCCCCAGTCTCTGGCCCACATTAAGCTGTCTAAAAATGGCTGTTCAGTGTAATTGGATTGAGGTAGGTGGTCATCCCATTTGCCCAAAGGGAGTTCTGAAGCAACACAATGACTTCTCAGCTTCTTCACACAGTCCCATCCTGTCCTTCCTTACTTCTCTGTGTTAGCCCTCCTGTCTCTCAGTTGCCCAAGTCACTGACACCTCCCTCCACCCCACACTTCAAATCCGCACTGCCACTGAAAACCAGTCACTAAATCCCCAAAACCAACATCCCCGACTCCTCTTCCTCTCCACTTCTAACACCTCGTTCTGAGCACCTACAGGACCATTTTGGATGACTGACACTGTCTGCAGCCTGCTCATCTGACTCAGGCCTTGCCTCCCGCCTCTCTATTCCAACCTGCAGCCAGAGTGATGATGACTCTAATGTGCATATCTAGTGGTGCTGCTCTTACGATTGGAAGCCCTTGCTGCTCTCAGGTTAAAATCCAAACCCCTAACTAGGACAAGCAGCCCGTGGAGATCTGGCCCGTCTGATCCTTTCAGGGTCAGTTCTCTCTACCCTACTCCCTCCCACCCCACCACATACTACAGCAATACTTCCGGATTATCACTAGTGCCCCTAACACAAGCCCTCCTCTTGGGGCCTTCACATATGTTACCCTCTCTACCTGGAACAACCTTCCCCCAATTCTTCATCTGCATAAATTTTCTCCCCCTTCAGAGCCCATTTCAGCCACCACCTCCTCCAAGAACACTTTTATTCTCCCCCTGCCACCCAGGCTGTGACCAGCCCCTCCTCTATCACTTACAAGCAACCCCAAATTACCTCTCATAGCATGGGTGATGCTGCCTTGTCTTCAGCTAACTGTGTCTCTTCTGTCAAGCTTTCCATCAGCTGCAAGTAGCAGTCAGGAACCATGTTATATTTGCCACTGAACCCAGAGCCATGCTTATTACGTAGCAGGTGCTGAGTATACTCTTTTAAAATGAATCAGTGAGTTAGTGAATGAAGAAACCCATTGGACAGTCAGAAACATCCCACTTCCAACTTCATTTTCACACTCGAATAACTGTCAAAAATGTATTCTTTCCCGAATTACATTATTGTTAAAAAGTCACTCACTCTGAATTACAGAAAATAATCTCCCTAAAGCCAAAATAAGTTATTATCAAACAACTCTCCTGTGGCCCAACTTTGCCCTTCAACTACTGCCCTGACATCACCCTGCTCTGTGTGAATCTAATTCTGCACTGATGCACGAAGGTCAGCATGAATCTAGTTAAAGATGGACTTCCAGGTTGTGGGGTGGGCCAGCCATTACACAGAAAACACGGTGTGAGCACATCCAAAATTAAGCCCTGATACAGCTTTTTGTGTAGCCCTAGTAGGAAAAGAGGAGACAATTTCTAACCAAAAAGGGGGTGAAGCATTATAAGCTCTTATCACTCCTGGCAGAACACGCTGCCCTCTAACAGTAGGAAAGGTGGCATTGTTCCAGCTGACTGCAGGTCTCCACGGGGCCTGGGGAGAAACAGCTCCTCTCCAGCATCTCCTTGGGAGCAATAGCAGCACCCCTGGCCTCGGGCTGCCCGGGAGGGATGGCCACTGGTGGCTGTTACCAGGACAACGAGAGTGCCCTTCTTAAGAGCAGCTGGCTATTCAGGAGCCAGGTTGCCCAGGCACGAGTGACACAGCCCTCACACCCCCATTCAACCCCTTAAAAATACTGATCTAAGAGTTCATCAGAATCTTACTATTTTAACTCAGTATGGTGCTCCGTTTGCCAGATAAAATACTGAACTCCCAGTTGAAACTGAATTTCAGGTGAACAAATGTTTTTAGTGTAAGTCTATCAGTTGAACAGTGAACCTTTTCAGTATTAGTATGATCCATACAATATTTGGGATTTACTTAAAAAAATTTTTTTAATTGAAGTACCATCAGTTACAATGTGTCAATTTCTGGTGTACAACACAGTGGGACATCCTTTTATTAAAAAATTATTCAGTTTAGTAGGGAGGGTATAGCTCAGTGGTTCACTGCCCACTTGGCATGTATGAGGTCCTGGGTCCAATCCCCAGTAACTCCATTAAAATAAATAAATAAACCTAATTGCCTCCCTTCCCCCCAATTTTTTTTTTAATTTTTAAGGAAACCTTATTAAAAAATTATCCAGTTTACCTGGAATTCATATTTTACAGGGAGTCCTATGTTTTTAGTTCCTAGAGCTGCCAACTCCTTTTGGCATCAAAATTCAAACTGTTAAACTAGTTGATGTTGGTAGACTTTAAGAGACAGTCTGGTAATGGAAGAAAAAAAGTTTTGATATAAAGGAACAATCTCAAAAGGGGATTATTCCAGGGGCCTTTACAAATGAAATGATTCAATCAGGGCACATACTCCAGATTTGTTGTTTGTTTGTTGATTTGTTTGCTTCGATGAAAGAGTCTGAATGATGGTGGGGTTTTTTTTTTGTTTGTTTTTACCCCTTTCATCTGGGATTTGTGCATAAGGGTCAAACAACTTGAGCTACCAGCTTTCTGCAAGGGCAAATACTAAAGACATTAGCAGTCTCCCAGAAGCACACGTGTCTCCCTTAGAATCATTAAAAGCTGGCCCCATTCCTTGTGAGTTCATCCTCTCGTTTCTCCTGACCCCACCCAGACTCAGAGATGACGAGTAACTACACAAGCAAGAGACTAAGAACTGGGTTGTGTGAGCAGAAAGACACTATGGAAATTCTCCCGGGGCTCCTCAAAAGAAAACGAGTCCAACCTTCTGCATTAGTTAGCTTGACTCATTTGCTGTTCACGGCGAGGAGACTGAATTACAGCAGCCTATAATAGCTAAGTAGTAATGTTTTCCTTGGCTCATTGCTCAGTGGTGAAATTTCCGCTGCAGTATTGATGCCATACCCGGCACCCTAAACAGCGAGAAGGGTGCCCCATTCTCTCTGCCGGTGTATTCACACAGACTATTGGTTAGGGTGTCTCTACCAGGGGTTCTCAGGTAAGCACCCCATCATTTGCCTTTTATTTTCAGTGCAGCAGTTAAAAAAAAAATTCTGAATTCAAAATTTATTTCCAACTCATAAAGAAGATTCTTTAAGTCTTTCTTCTAAAGCAGAAACATCCTTATCCTTCTTCTTGATGTAGCATCAGCTGCTTTAAATGCAGTCCCCTTGTGTCTGCCACAGTAACTCAGAAAACCAGGCCAGTGATGATTCTGTTATTTAGTGGTTCTGTGGCATATGTGCCCTACCATCTTCCATTTCTATGCTTCAGAATACTAAGTGGGCCACCCCGAGACATCTTTTGATCGGAGTTCTCCATGTAATGGTTTTGGAACAGTGGGAGGGAAACGGGGGTGAGGAGAGGGGGCACTTTTGCATAATCGCTGTTTATTTCTGCGGCAGATCGCTCCTCAGGAAAACATGTATTTGAGGGACATTTTAGGTTTGGCATTTCAGGCCTTGACTTCAGCCCTTGGAACTGCCATTTGCGTGGTGACATTTGAAACTTGACCATCCTAGATCACCTGGTTGCCAGACAGCAGCCACTTTGGCAAGAGGTAACTCCAGAGGGAAGCGAAGAGGCAGTCTTCGAAAAGGAATGAATAAATGTCTGCTTGGGCCTCTCTATCAGCCCAAACAAGCAGCTGCATTCAAAAGGTTTCTCCTATCTTGTAGAGCCAGAGAAGGTGAGCTGTTCCAGGGAAGGCCGGAAAAAAAAATGTACTAGAATGTGTGTGTGGGAAAAAACACTTATTTCTTAAAGGAGAATGACAGAGCTCCACTGTAGGATAAGAACAGTACTTTCTCCCCACCAGCAGCCCACCTCCTCTTCAGTGTGTCTGAGCACAGAGCGCACACGGTTAGAATCTATGAGCTCTACCCAGACCATGGTTGCTGAGAGGCCTGCCACTGGTGTGAGGTCAGTATTTTCCCCTGGTATGTCATGTCCCCCGTTCTCTTTAGATTATTACAAGCCTTGATGTAAGGAAAGCAGTTAATTGAAACTCTTTAATTTCTTGTCTCTTACCCCCCATACTCCTTGTCTCTTACCCCCCATACTCCTGCTGTCTTCCTCGTGCACCTGCTTCCTTGTCTTGACTGCCCCTGCCACCCACCCCCTCAAAAAAATTTAAAAAAGGAGGCAAGACAGAGTCAAAGGCAAGAGAAGTGAGTGGTGAGCTGGACTAGGGGAGTTCTGAAGAAAGTCTACAGAGGCCCTCCAACATGGGTTTTCACTCCCTGAGAAGTTGGACGAAATCAAGACACTCCTAGAAAAGGGCAGGCCACTTCCCTCTGCTGTAGTAAAATAGTAACAGTAACAGCAAACACTAACATAAAGCTTATACTGCTCTAAACACTTGGCATATGTTGGTTCATTCAATCTTCACACACCAAATTAGGGCAGTACTAATGTTATTCATTTCAGTAGATGAGGAGAAAGGCCCAGAGAGGGTGAATAACTTGCCCAGCATCACACAGCATGTAAGTTGCAAAAGAATCAGGACTTGAAGCTGGCAGCCTAGCTCTGCTCTATCTAGGCTGCCGCCTTAAGTTGCAAGTGTTCATTTCTGTCTGTACTGTCCTCCTACTCTGTTACACTTCATATTTCTTCTGTCTTGGGGTTGAAATACGGAGAGAGAGAGATTTACTGTTTCACAGATTGTACTCAAATGTTTCCAGGATCCAGAAAAATAAGGTCTGTAACCATGGAAGATAGGAAACGTGCCAGTTTCAATCTGCAAATCAAGATCATTCCCTGATGTACGTATATCAGTCACTCAGGATTCAGTCAGAGAAGCACTAGAAAGTATGAGTAAGATTGAACCCTGAATGCCTGACAGGGACTTGGGGCTGGTTAAGCACGGTCTGCAAGGCTACTGTCTTTAGGGGTAGCAAACACTGAGGAGGGACATTGGCAGGAAAAGCTGTTGGCAGGGGAGGAAATAAGGTGAGGGAGATCAAGGGTAAGCTGGAACCCCAAAAGGATGATGTAAAGTCCTCAAAAGTTCTTACTGTGACCTTGATGGGATGAATGTCCTGCAAAAGCTGGAAAGAGAGAGGAGGCCATGTCACAAAGCTAAGCACGTATACTTGACCCTGGAGCTGCAGGAGCTGAAGGAGGATCTCGGGGAAGGGGAGCAGAGGCAAGCCCCTTTTCTGCCAACAAAGCGAGCCAGCATAAAGTGACGCTGCGTGTGAACAGCAACATGGCTGCGCTCCACTTCCACCTTCCAGGTCCCCCTCCAGGACATCACGTATGACCTACTGGAACCAGACGCATCTGCAAAGGGTATTCTCGGAAACGCGGTTCAGCCTAGAGAAATCCACACATTACAAAGCCACCACGCGACCTAAATGAACCCGTGCCAAGCGCAGTCTTAGTAGAGTCAGCTCATTATCCAACCAGCTTTCCGATTCAGCAAATGTGGGAGGCAGTAAAGAAGAATGGTTACGACAAGGGCGCTGGTGCCAAACAAAGCTGAGCTCAAATCCTAGCCCCAGTTACTTGTCCTATGACTTCTACAGACTTTGATTTCCATATTTATAAAATAAAGGTAATAATAAAGCAATCTTCATCGAATACAGTAAAGATTAAGTCAGATATACTTATAAAGCACTAGTTTCTACCTCTAGCGCATAATATTCCATATTTAATATAAACTAACACATTCTATATAATCATAAATATACAGTAATAAAGCAAATGATAGCTTTTATTAATACTTTCTAATTTAGCAATAAATCATACAACAAACAGAGTCATTGAAAATACATTTTCTCAGCCAGAGTTCTTACACTTGATGAAGAACCACCACCTCTGAGGTCTCCTACTTCAGTATCCCCATATAGTCAGAGTTTTCATGTAAAATATGCTAATTAAAAATTTTAAATATCCTTTACTAAGACGTAATTAGGGAATCCCTTCAGTACTTGAAGGTTTTTTGTTGAGGCTCTTTTTCTAAATATGCTTATTTTAAGCCAGGAGAAATCAGTGCCAGGAAGACAATAAGAAATACAGATACTTGGGATCCACACCACAGATTACATTCATGGCCTGTAAACATTATTAATTTCTATGAGTTACAGGAACCCGGAAATTCAGAATTGATGTGAACCACAGGAGTTTAACCTAAGCCTGCCCTGAAGCACCAATCTTCTCTAGATCATTCTTATTAACTCTGAAATTTAGCAATATCAAGTGATAAAAAATTAACCCCAGCTGGAAGCAGACCAGTCTATATCGAAACAACTCAAAATTTTTAAAATATTCTTGATATGGCCATATTTTGCCTCCTTGCAACTTAGAGTTATTGGTCACTGTCATTCCCCCTTTAGCCAAACAGACGAAGCATAGCACGTTGACATTTACTCTGAAAACCTGGCTAATTCTATGGACCTACTTCACCCCAGTGTATAAATGCTCCCACATACATCAACTCGGCACATGACTTCAGGAGCTTCTCATATCTCCTTTACTTCCTGGTGACCAGGCCTCCACATGACCTCTCCTTTATTCAAAGGCAGCCATCAAGTACCTCCTGAGCCTTCCTTTGTTCCGAGTTTCATCAACTGTTTTGTGGGCATGAATTTAAGATTTCTTACTATCATAGGCCTGTTTCTTTGAATCAGCTCATCTTTCCAATGTTTCTCTTAATGGGTTGCACTCAAAAATAAACACATTTCCAGAGTGACCTCGCAAGTTCAGAGCATGGTGAAATCATCACCACCTGGGCCACTCATGTTCTGATTTAACACAGCCCAACACTGCATGAGAGTTCTGCCTCTCAACACAACAGTGGATTCTCCCCCGATATAAAGGGGGACTGGAAGCTGGACAGCCAATGTCTTTGGCCATGGTTTGAAGTAAGAATAGGCACAAAATGGAAAGATCTGTGAAATTTACTAAAATGCCAATTAAGAAGAAAAAGCTTTTCCTTATTACCTTTGAAGAGCATTTTCAGATTAAAAAGAGCTTTTATAAACATTCAAACTATCTTGCTTGGAAGGCCATTTCTGAAGCTTTATTACACTATCCTAATTAATGTTCAGCAGAAAACACTACAGACTTACCAGTCTCTCAGAAATGAGGGGTTCCCATTCGTTACCAAGTTCATCACTTAGCATTTATGCATGTGTAAGAAGCATAAGAATTGCGAGGCTCTAGTTCAGCTGCTGCTCTACAGCTGAACACCACTAATTTAACCAACTGGAGGCCAGATGTGTTGCAAAGGGGTGATTTATCTAGATTACTCATCACATACTGATAGCCATGATCCTCTTTTGCAAAATGCCCAGCACATCCTGAACCTAGGAAGCCTCGACATTATGAATTCCTTTCACTCGGCTGAGTGTTTCATTTGCCTCCTAATATAAAATTCACTGAGGCAGCAGGCAACAGTCAGAGCTGCTGGGAGTTCAAGCCCAGTGGCCCACAATCCCACTGTAGTGAGACTAATGGCAAAGAGGGCACCCCAGAATAACCCATTTACCTGTTTGGCGTAACAGTAGGCTTTCTGCAAATGTGAAGCACATGGACAGAGTTTACAATGGTTTGGGATAATTTTGCAAATCTGACCACCAGAGACCAGGACTATTTCCACTGCGGTTCTGTAACTACTTAGCAAAAATGCTTCAGAGTACTCAGCAGGGAAAGGAAATGTGATAATTGTGGGAAGACTGGACATTATATTAGAGTGAGCTCTTTACCCCAAAAGAATAATAATGTCTGTGAAATGCTAGTTTCAAGTCGCCTAAAACTGAATTTCCATCACGCTGCTTTGAGACAGCAAAATGAGGGGGCAACGGTCAGTAACATCTGAATCTGGAAAATCAACAGGGCAACTACCTGAGGGTCCCACAGCAAGCAGAGGGGAGAGGCAGATGGGCAAAGGGACAGCTCTAAGTCACCTGTGATCTGTGGAATTTTAACTTTCAGCTGCCAGAGCTAAAGCACAACATTTCAGCTCATCAACACATGAATAAGGCCTAGTTTTTAAAAAGGCTTGTGTCATCCAAATTCACCAGAGATAACTTTATGTGAGAGATACAATAGAATACTTTTCAGACAAAGACAGAAAAGCAGTTTTGGGAAACCAACATGAGATGAGGTTTCTTGGTGAATATGTTGTCTTGTAGCTGGGAAGACCTTAATGGGATTTATCTCACTTGTTTACCTGGACCTATATATCCTCCCTCTTCGAAGCATTAAAAAACAAAACAAACAAACAACATTGCCTAGTACTAATCTCTATGTTCCCTTCAACTAACACCTAAAGTCACTCAATCGGTAGGTAGTCGAACTGGAGTTCCAAACTGTCCTGGCAGACTATACAACTTCTGTTCTTTGCTCTTCACACTCTACCCCACTGGGTAACTATTTTTAAGCACTTTGATTGACATATACTTCTTCACTGATGTATTAGTCAGAACAGATTTGGCTAGGCTGTAGTAACAAGTAATAAATGCAATCTTACTGGCTTGATATGTCACAGAGTCCAGTGCGGGTCACACGGTTATCCTAAAGAACTCTTCCCCAAGCAGTGACTTAAGGACCCGTAGAGCGTCCATTCTGTCACTACGCCATCTAGAATCCTTGGCTTCCCAGGTCTCCGTGGTACCACATCCAAGACGAGAGCATCAGGATGCTCTAGGTCTCATGCACTCTGCCTTAGTGACCAGAGGGCAGGGAAAGCTGAAGGATGAATCTTTCAGCTTTCTTGGTGGGAGACAGAGTTCACCATCTCAATACAATGGTGTATTCTCCCCCAAAAGAAAGGAGAATTGGAAGCCAGTCAGCCAAAAATATCAAGAAATGTTCATTATATCTACCATGAGCAGCTCATTGTGCTAGAAGCTGTACAGAATACAAGATAAGTAATGCATGACTGCAGTTTTGAAAGAAAATGATATTCTAATTGTCTGAGATTGATATACAGAATCAGCTATAATTTCAGGGATAATACATGGAAGTACAACAATGGAGAGGAGGCAGGACAAGTGTTGTTTACTGAACTAGCCAGTCTCAAAATTCTAACTGGTACATTTCAAATCCGTCCTAAGTGATGAGGTCAAGTAATTCTCACTTCTTCAGAAATGGAAAAAAAAAATCTAAAGAGACAAAATGATTCTCTTTTTATAAAATTTGAAGGCAACTTGTTTTTTCTCTTAAACATAATTTTTTTTCAATCATTTTTTTAACATCACTAAAACTCCATGTTCTCATCTGGAAAAGTATTATAATACATTAATGTTTCTTGGGGGTTCCCTGCTACAGTGATAGGCACTCAAGTATTTCTCTTCCTTTCCTTGACCCGTGGTCATTTTTTAAACTGAACTCAGTAAAGGAAATCGTGGCTGTACCTGCCACAGGTTGGTCTCCTGGATTCATTCTTTCTTTGATTTCAGCCTCATTGTCAGAACCTACTCTGTTATAGATCACATTCACTTCCCTAGGGTCTTGCTAAGTGGCTGCAGGTAATTCAATTATATATTTGCTATGGTTTAAATGGATAATAATTCATTGGTACATTATTCCTCCACATATAAAATATTATATGTGAACACTTGTCCTTAATGTCTCAAGCCAATGTTATGAATAAACAGTAAGATTTTTAGACCATGTGTCAGCCCCGGAGGGCCATTATGAGAATCCATGTCAAAGACTCCCAACCTCAGCACTATTGACATTTGGAGTCAGATAATTCTTTGTTGTAGGGGTCTGTCCTGTGCACTGTCAGAGGTCCCTAACTTCTACTCACCAGAAGCCAGTAGCAACCTCTCCCCTGCCCCTGAGTTGTGACCACCAAAAATGTCCTCTGGTGAGAGGTGAGCAAAATTGCCTACATCTTTCCACACCCTACAGTTAGGAATCACTGATTTAGATAAAGGAATATCTTCGTTCTCTTCTTGGCAAATACTGGTGTTGCCTTTCAAAGGCCATTACATATTTTGTTCTCGATGACAGAACCCTGATTTCACTGAGCTGTCCTGTCTAACACAGTCCACATATCACATCAATAAAGTGGCCATCGAATCCAGCCCCCACCTGTTTGACCAAGAGTGCTTCCACATAATCAGAAAGAACAGGTGATCCTGAAAAAGAGGCAATTCAGTTTCTTCCCCTCAAGAATCTTAAAAGAATTTTTCAATGACTGTCCTCCTTCATTCACTAAATAAACACATATGTAATAAAACAAAAATGTACTAAATGTGACAAATGTGTACACTATATCTTAGTATTTCAGGAGACAAATGTAAATATCAGATCAGAACTACGTTAAGATTACCCCACATAAAAGAATTTGTTAGTTTAGCAGGTATATATTGAATACTTATTTAATGAAAGGTACTCTCTGAGTATTAGGGAGGATGGACCGATGAGATCAAAATCCATCCTGCCTTCAAGTTGCTCATAGTGCAGTAATGAGAAGGCACGTGAAGAAACTACCAAACATCTAGGTTTTGAGTCTTACGAACAAGAGTGGTACAGCTAGAATCTTATGGGCATTCCGATGAGGATGATGTCACTTGCAGTCCCTGGTAATCAAGGAAAGACTCATTACAAAGGAGTAATATTTTAACTGTCTTGAAGGATGGGCAATATTTATTTGTTTAGACTGAGGAGTGACATGGGCTGAGAGGCAGGAAGCACCAGTCAAAGTAGACCGAGCACACGGATGTCTAAGAACTGTAGGCAGTTCAGTTTGGCTGGAACATTGAATATGTGGGGTCAGTAACGGCCACAAAGGAGACCCTGATTGTGGCCAGATCATGAATGACTTTAAACATCATGGTCAGGAAAGCTAAAATCAAGGAAAAAAGGCAAAATAAAAATTAAAGAGGACAAAGATCCTAACTGTTACAAATTAAGGGATATGTTTATTTCCTTATGCTCAAAAGAAACATGAAGCCAGGAAAGAAGAGTATCAGAACATTTTGATTTACATAAAATAATGTTAATCTAATTATCTGATTATCTCCTCCCTAAAAGAGGCTAAGAAGAGTAATTCACTAATACCCAATGGCCTTTAACCCTCTTTGGCATCACAGAGATGATACGTCAGCAAGCTATCAACAAGAATAGGCTATAAAGAGTCTGGATAATACTTGTAAAACCATTACCCCTTCTCTCTACCCCAGGAAGATCCTTATACACAGCCTACCTTCTTTAAGGCTTATGCAAGTTTTCAACCCTCAAGTAAACATTGGTAGTGTTAGCTTTTCAAATAAAGATGATTTGGTTTCTAGTCATATTCCCAAGTTGATTCAGTAATTCAACATAGATTCTGTTCTCAAATTATAGCATAAATCATTTACTATATAGTAGGTGGTTTAATGATTTCACAGAAAATGTAAAATCAATTTCGATGCAAATGTAACTTCAATAGAAATCACCACTTCCCCCACTTATCAACTGTGTGACTTTGGAGGTATTATCTAATCTTTCCAAGTCTATTTCCTCATGGAAAAAAATGAAATAACCATATCTGCCTAGAGTATTGGTGAAAGCATTTAATAAGATGATATTCCTAAATCACCAAAACACACCTGGGGACATGGTAAGTGCCCAGCCAAAACTGTGCAGAGAAGCAGGGGATGGAGGGTTGTCATTTAATCAGTCTCAGAAACAGAAAGCCACTCAAAGTAGACTCAAGAAAGGGGTCATTTATGGAAGGATACACGAATATCTCATAGAAACCAGCAGAAATTATAGCAGGACTTCACAAGAGACTAACGAGGAAAGTCAGAAGCTGACTGAATGATCTCTTTCAGACTATGTTATTAATAACCATGGTCCATGTGTCTGTTATCTACTGGGCTCCTCTTCCCTCTGCAGACTGGCCTCTCCTGCTTCATTGAGCACATGGCAGAAATGGGCATCCAGGCTCATCACCATATTTTTTAATACTGAACAAGGCTTTAAACTGGGGGGGGGGGGGGGGGTAGCAGAGTTGGGTTGGTCCAGCCTGAGTCCAGTGTCAATCCATCATCCAATCCATGCAGCCTAACCCCCTGGCCCAATGCCCACACATTTCTGAGAAAAGGGCCCTCTAGGAAGAGGGTAGGCCAAAGCAGAGAAAGAAATTGCCATGTATAGTACCATCAACAAAAAGAAAACCCATAACGCACTCACTTTAATACCCCTCACAGTACACAGAGGAAACAGTGGACTGCAGTATCACTAAAAGAATCCTATTTCAGAGTCAGAGGAGCTAAAAGAGTTTTCAACCACGGCCCCTGCCAAGGGCTTAGCTCCCACCCCAGCGCCTCTCCTCCCTGTTCTAATATATGCATGTCTCTTCCATTATGGCTGTGTGTGTATTTCAGTTTGGCATCTCCCTCTGTCGAGAAGCGGAGGTGATCATATTTCAGGAGGTGCTAGTTCCTGCGGGTGGAGTTGCCTCTGTGTTATAATTGCTTTCCGCCATGCAGCTGCCGCACACGAGCTAATCTACATGCTGTATGGCTTCGTTTACAGCAAGCTGGCCTCACGCTGAGTTTAGAAAGAGGCAGGCTCTGCAGGCAAATCTTGCTTCCTGAGGCATGTCATTTCTTCAGACGATCTGCGGTCTGATAATGACCATGCCATGATTGTGCAGTGATAGCTCCAAATGCCCCAACACACTTGATGGATTTTAGCATAAACTGGCCATTTATCAACGTGCAGGACCTTTAGAATTTCCATATTTGAGCTGTTATGCTGTAACGCTGATTAATTGTTCAATGCCCAAAGTAACCTCCATATCCTGTGTCACTGGGAGGTTACAGCTGCACACATGACTTCATTAGATTTGCCTCGGAGGAAAAAGTGCTGGATACCCTTCAGTAAGAGGCAACAGCCTCCTGGTTTCCTGGTGACCTCACGAGTTTCTTCAAGGAAAACATACAAGGAGTTCTGCATACCACGTACAGTCCAGTGGAAAATAGACAGTCCCCTTGAAGATATTAACAGGGTATGGCTTGCACACTTACAAATCACACACACACACAAAAAGCAAAAGCTATTATTATATTTCAGGTATGCCTTGTTCCCAGTTTAATAAATCTGAACTGATTATTCAGGTTGTTTTTTCGTTTCTAATGTACTTACTACTGGTGTCCTTCATTGTCGTTAACAAAATATATTCCATGAATCAGCAAATATTTATTAAGTGCATACCATGATCTAACTCTGTTGGTAGCACCGGGAATCGAGCAGTAAAAATGCCAGTAGAATACTTCAGATCTATTTTAGTCTTTTCAGTACTTTTCAATCCCCATATCAATGCCTGTATCAATATGCTAATGATTTAGGGTTTTGATCCATCTCTGTCTAGTTCTGAACTTTGCCCCAAAGCCCACGCCCACCTCCCCTTTACTAACAGATTTTCTGAGCATCAAAAATCCGCATAAAAAGGAATGAAGATCAAAGTGTGGACAGGATGAGAAGAATAGGTTTCATGCAGTAGAAGTTATTTGAGAAGTCAGGCTGCCCAGTAATAGACACGCTGTTCCACAAAGTGGTGAGGGCCTTTTCTCTACTTGTACTCTAACGTGTTCCAGGGATGCTACAGAGTGTGTGCTGACACTCATCACAAGCACATCAATCTCAATGGCCCTTTCTAATTCTAAGATTCTGTTCCTGCTAAAGCCGTGTCTGTCAACAGTCTCTACTCTGCCAATCAAAGAAAAAGAAAAAAATTACTTAGAGCTGTTGCAAATGCCTCAAGTTTAAGCATATGCTCAAGTTTGCTTCTTCCTCCACAAACATCTTTCCTGTCGTTCTCCTTCTTCATGGGTATCTTGTCTTCCCTCCTAACTGGTTCTGCTCTTGCAGGCCTTATCTTCAGCAGGGCCACAGATTTCACACTCAAACTGTTGTCAGTAGCTCTTGTTTAGTGCATATCACTACCTGACCTGGAATTTTCCAGTGACGCTCCACACACCACATGTTCCTTGTTTCATGGAAAGTGATTGCTGAAAGGGATCTACAGTAGATTCCTCTTGCCACTGTGACAAATTCCCAAACATTTAGTAGCTTGAAAGCAACACAAATTCAGCATCGTACAGCTCTGGAGGTCAGAAGTGCAAGACGGGTCTCACTGGGCTAAAATCAAGGCACTGGTGGGGCTGCATCCCTTCCAGAGGCTCTAGGGACAAAGTCATTCTTTGCTAGTTCCAGCTTCCAGGAGCTGCCCACATTCCTTGGCTCATGGCCTCTGTCTGTCCTCAAAGCCACCAATGGCAGATTGATCCTTCTCACCTTGCATCACTCCAGCCTTGCTTCTGTTGTCACCTCTCCCTCTCCGACTCTTTTTCCTCCCTCTTCCATCTTTTAAGAACCCTTGTGATTACACTGGGCTCACCCAAATAATCCAGGATAATCTCCCTACTTTAAGATCCTTAACTTAATCATATCTGCAAAGTCTCTTTGACCCCATAGCCTAACATACAGGTTCCCGGGATGGATGTGGACTCTTTTGGGGGTGGAGGAGAAGTTATTCTGCTGACCACAGGACCTTGGGCTTCATTAGTGAAGTCCTCCACTTTAGAGGAGAGGGACAAGGAGGCACTAGCTTACTGCACTGCCCCAGGGCACAATCAGAACTAGAATTCACTTCTTCCACCTCGCAGCCCAGTGATCTAGAATCCTACCCTGTCCTCTGCAGTAGAATTATGATTTAAGAAGAACCATAGCTAAAAGCAGTATTATTAAAGCAAGTGTCTTCCAAACACTGCATTTTCTGGATTCTACAAATTCTCCCAGGACCTAACTGTTCTCTGATTATTAAGTTGTTGTTTTTTTTTTCTGGAAGCAACTAGTAATTCCCTGCTTGCCTAAGAGTTAGTATCTCCTTTTAAATGTACTTGATTTGTAGAAAGAATTCTGATTTCACACCATAAAAGAGGTGGAGAAAGGTCATATTCACCTATTTTATAAAAGAATTTTCCAAATCAAATATACTTCTTCATTTTATTTCATTTATGATTGGGATTATGATTTGGGTAGCAGTTATAATTCATCTCTGTTTTCATACGTGGCTGATCCATCCTTGTGGGATCCCAAGTAGGTAACATCAAGTTTCCTGTCTGCCTGGGAGACATTTGGGCTGAAGTTTCTAAGCGTGGGTGATGGGTCCATGGATGTTTGGTGTATTGAGGATGAGTAAAGAAATGACCGATTATCTCACCCCTTTAAAGCCTGAGCCCCTCTCTTCATACAATAGAAAACAGCAACAAAAGGGAGTTCTCCTGAATCGCTCTCCCACAGAAGGAATCACCTCCCTCAAGGACTCACAGCTTTCATGCCCTCCAAGTGTCCTCTCGTCTTCTAATGAAAATGAGCATTTTAATTCTTGGCCCACAAAATGCAAACCTCTCCCCAGTTACCAGCAGCCACGCCAACTTGAAAAGTAGACTTTTCAACGCTCTGCACCAACAGCAGGATTCACTAGGGTGATGAAATGGTCCAGAACATTTGATTGACAGCCCTCCCACAGAGTAGCAATTTGGAATTATTCCCACAGCATCTTGCCTTCCCAACCTCTTAAGAGTTAAACAATACTTAGCAGAACATGGTTTATAGTATAACAAAGTCAACGGTAAAATAGGAGCCAGAGCCTGGTAAGAAAAATGAAAAAAAAAAATTTAACGAATCAGTCATGAAGCCAATAATAGAGAATGGAATTCAACAACAAGAGCCATGGAGAGGTAATACACTCCTCGCTGAAATCGGAACAGAAATGCCAAGTTGATGAAGCGGAAAAAGGCCAGAAACTCTTCAATACGAGCGAGCTGTCCTGCCTTTCCACTGAGCACCAAGACAAGCCTTACACATCTATAGTTCCTTCCTTCTTGCCCATCTGGGCTTCCCGCAGCCCAGGCGGCCACGGAGCACTTGGCCGCGTGCAGTTACAACGCTGGGTGCAGCTTTGCGTGCATCAGATTCGGGGCTCCGCTCCAAAGCAGAGCCCCTGCCAAATGGGCCCCAGCACCTCGCCCCTTGCAGCCTGCTGATAGTCTGCAGCTTGTCCATAATTGTTGCGTGAACATGCACTTTCTTTTGCTGATGATTCTGGCACCCTCACAGGGCTCTCTACCCAGAAAGGCACTGAACAATGGGATGTGATTGTCTTGAAATGCGCCCAACAGGACACACTCTTGGGCCCCAAGCTTCAGGGATTGGACGGATTAATGGAGTTCAGCTGCAGTTTACAGTTTATCATCAACCAAGTGTTGCTCTCGCTGCCTATCCTCCCCTCCACAGCTTCTCAAGAAAAAAATAAAGGAAAAGGAAAAAGGAGAGAAAAGCAACAGCCCCAGAACATTCATCGTGTAACAATCTGAACAAGGGGAAGGGGTAAAAAAACTGCCCTTATGAAACTGACACGCTCCCCAAATGGCTTCCGGTTTGTTGCGTTCAGCTGTCCTCCCTCACTCTACCAATCCTCTCCCCACTTATAATCACCGCTCAAAGCGGTGAAAGGCCTAATTGCCCCCGAGCAGTGTGGTCAATCTTCCTGGAGATTTAGCTGCCTGCTTTCATCTGGCAGCCTGGGAGAGAACTCAGCATTTCCCTCCAGGCAATCTATATGGTCTAGCAGTTCACTGCAGAAAGTGGTGCCTTATCGATTTCTGCCATAGCTTCTATGGCTGACTCAAGGATCAGAGCCTCTGACAATGACTAACAAGTTTAAACCATTAGTCCCATTTGTAACTATTCAGCGAAAGGCTTGTCCGTCACAGTGTACCATAGACTGCAGCTTTTAGCAGATTTCTAATCCCATTCATTTTGCCCACAATGACCCCTGTAGTTAATGGGGGTTATCGGAAAACTATTTTTCCCTTCAAAAGCAGTGCCTTTTCGTCTTCTTCATCTTTTAGGAACATCAAAGCCATTTCGGTTGTGATGTTTCAAAACAGTGATGCAGGGCGATGACCTGTACCCCTCCTAGGAGCAAACCTGTTTCCTGGTATGCAGGGCATCTGTCTGATCCCGAAAACCATCAGGTGGTGAGAGTCGGATGGCAGATAATGATTCTTCATGTGTAGGTCCTCCCTGTCCTACTCTTACTGAGGCTTGTCTTGGCACCTTTTCTCCCCTCCTGCTCTGATATGAGAGGCTCATTTCACTGTGAGAAACCTCTCGCTTTCTGAGCATCTAATTACCCAGCCGATGGTTCAGCTAAAGCCTTGTTACTCCAAGTGTGGTCCCAAACCAGCAGCATCACCCAAGAGCTTGACAGAAATGCTGTTTCAAGTGTCACGCTAGACCTACTGAATCAGAATCTGTATTTTAACCAAATTCACAGGGGATTCCTATGCACATGAACATTTGAAAACCACTGGTTTAAAGAAGCTACTTTTTTCCGCTGTCACATTTTCATAATAAAGCCTTATACCAAATCAAGCCAAATGTAACATTTCCAGTATATGAGTTAGAATATCTTTAAGAAAAAAAAACAAATACAAGTTTTTCTGCATAACAGTTCCAGTGATTTTCTTCTCGTAGATTCGACAATTTAAAGGGTTTTTTTTTGTCTTCACATCTGCAGTTCCTCACCCAGTACCTCATACACAGTAAGCACAAGACGAATAGTTGCTGAATGAGTGATTTACAAGAATGAACAAACGAATGAGAATGAAGACAGTTAAGTGATGTGTCTGTCAGTGATATAAGGAACCAGGTATTCTCGCTATAAAATGATGTGAAATGGGAAAGCTGGCTCAGAGGACTCAGCAGGGAATCAGCCTCTCCATTCATTTTTCACTGCCTTAACTAGATGCTCTCAGCACCAAGTTGACCCAGTCCTATGCATGAATCTCAGGAAAAAACAATGCACAGGTGGGACTTCTAGAGTATCCCCTTATGTCCACTTACAGGTCATTCTTGCCCCATTCCTGCTGCTTATTCTCTCTCCTCTCATCATTCACTGATCATCCATTTTCAACTCCTAAAACCCTGTGCCTGGTCAACAGACACCGAAGTATCTGAAAACCGACTCATACTAAAATGAAAGTGACTGCTAAGGACTCATTATTTTGATGGTTATTTTTTGACATCACCAAAATCATACCACCTAAGGAGTCAATTTTATCCAGGGATTAGATCAGCTCTGTCATTGCCAAATTAATACCAGAAAAGTGGAAAGGAACCTTCCTATAAGATGTTCATTAAGGGAGATTTCCTTGTGTAGCTGCTGTTTGCCTAAGTCTGACCCCTTCCACCTTCCAGAGAATGCTTTTTCATCATGTGGCCATTCTTGTCTTATGGTAATTGGTCTTTGTCTGTTTAGCCATGAGTCACACAAAAATATCACACAGAAAAGCTCTGCCTCTATCTTATCTCAAAAAATAAAAGTGTAAGTTTAAATCTGGGGCAAGTTGGATGTGAACGTTAAAGACTACAACCATCTAGATCAAAGAGAATCTTCACACTATGATTTTTCCCTCCCAGCTTAAGTCAAGAACTTGGGAAATAAAATTATCTTCCTCCAGTGATTACCTCTGCAAACTATAATTTCTGGAGCTTTCATCCATGGACTGCCATGTTGTGACTACTTAATTGCTGCCTGAAATGCAGAAAACTGACTTAGTGTTTTCATTTTAAGGTAATTCTTTCACATTTTGAATAGTTACATAAATAGGTTGTTTTGCACGTTGCTAGCAGGGGCCAGCAGGAAATTATTTCATTTGGGGGCAGATGGTTCTGGTGACTAAATAGAAAAGATTGGGTGGGTGGCAGGGCGGGGGTGGCCATGTACGCATACAAGCACAGAAACTGAGGATGCAACAATTCTACAGTGTCTGAACTCTCAGCCTGAATTTGTGTATCTTCAAGAAATTATTCATCGATTTCCCACACATGAGTTAAAAAGTGCCTTCAGGGTAAGGGTATCCTCCTCCCCCAACCCACCCACTAGGAGTTTTAATATGTAATTGGAGAGCATGTAAAATAAATGGAAATGTCATCTGGCTGGTAACAAAAGACCGAAATCATAATGGATTATTGAGCGGCATCTTGTGGTCAAAGGTGAGTATGACACTGGTAGAAAAATCCTGGCTTGCCAGCACGCCACTCCAGTATGTTACATTGCCTCACATCTGGCTTTTGATCATGCTCATAAGGGGCTGTGCAGGGTTATCAATGCAGCATTATCATCATGCCACCTTAAAATGTTTTTGTGAATGAGCGCATTAACTTACAATTAATCATCATGCATTAATGTAAATGTATCCATGTAGGCAAATTTAATCAGTGTTCTTTCTCTTTCATATTTTAATAGCAGAGCACTAAAAGAGACCTAGAAGATATAAAGTTACACGAGCAGTGTTTATAATCTAAGCCAATTCAGCAGAATTTTAAAATCAGTGCTTCCTTATGAGATGAAATATGAAACCATTCAGTCATTCCCTGAATGAAATCCATTTTCTCTTTATTATTCCATAAGGAAAGGAAGAAACTGTCCTTCCCCAGCACCTGCCTCCTTCTGTGTCCCACATATGGATTTGGTCAATATATGAAATGATAAGTTAATGGACCTTCATAAATAGAGTAGCCAGGCATAGCAGCTGTATAGGCAATAGACTACTGCTGTAAGACAGCAAAACAGCTGGCTAACAGTCAATTCAATTTTCAAATATCAATTCAATATTTTTAAATCATGCATATTTTACCCAATTTCCCATTCTGGGCATCATTTAGGAACCATAAGCAAATAAATAAAGCAAAACAAAAAAAATTAAAGAAAAACAGCATAGGAGCTTTCAAGTCAAAAACTGATTCTGGTTTATTTGCATTTACTTTAGTGGGAAAAAATTACGTCTCAAAAAAGTACTGGAAGAATTCAGCAATTCTAATACACTTCATATCAGCCCTAGTTCAAAATATCAACGTGTGGCTCACAAATCTTAGCACATGCTGGGGAAGCACATGTTAACGTTCATCAGCTTACTGTGGTCCTTGGATGAACTGCTTAGCCTCTCTGGGTCTTTAGGTTTTCACCTGAATAAAGAGAGGACTTCTGTGTCTAATGCGGCAGATTATTTGTAATTAGCTAAGCTCTGACATTAATATGCTACTGAAAACAAAAGACATCTGTTTAAATAAATTTGCTATCTGTAACAAAATCTCATAGGGAAAAAGGAAGCCATTCTAAGTATCTCAAGCAGAAGGAATTTAATGCAGGGAATCAGTTACATTGAGGACGGAAGAGCTGAAAAACTCAATGGCAAGTGGCAGACAGTGAAGTAACTCCGAGATTAACAACAGTAGGAAGCCACCATCATCCTCCAAGAGTAGTACAACTTGAGGCAACAAGGGAGATGTCCGGCCACAGAAGTAAAGATGAAAAGCCCTGACTTCTCCCTTCCACCCATCAACCAAACTCCCTGAGGTGCCTCCCATTAGCCAAATGCAGCTAGAAAAGAGCAATTTAACAACTGATTCTCAAAAAAACAAACAAACGCCAACCTGACTTGTGGCACTTGTGAATTTCTATAGTTTATATACTCTCACCTGGCCAATTTTTGTGACTCATACAAATCACTGAATGTGAATCATACATCATTATAGTGTTTCCTGCATATGGATATAATACCATAAATAACCTGAAGAGCAAAGACAGTCAAAAAGAAGTAGTAAAATACTTAGAAAATAATGAGTTTGTGGGATATTAAATTATCTTTGCTTTTAAATATAATTTAACCATAAGGTTTTGATAATTTAACATTTAACAATGATGAGAACTGGTGTTAACAACCAGTTCACAGGATTCTGAACATTTAACAATAGGTGCTCACACATTGGTAAGAGCCAGGTCCAGGAAACCCTGTCTAGTTAACAAGAAAGGCTGGAAAAAACAACCCAAAAGTGGTCTACTGTCTATGATACAGAACAGAGCAGAGAAGAACAAGAATGAAGCTGAGGGCAAACAGATCCAGAAATAGTACATTATAAATCGATGCAAGGCAAACAGATTAAGGATTACTTAAATCTCTCCAACAAGAAGGAATTCAGCATCTCTCTAGCTGACTCCTTGCTAAACCCTGGTTTGATGAATCATAATTGGGTTCACAGTATATTTCCAGGAGAAAAGGCATATTGGCTGATCCCAATGTGTCATTTCCAATTTTTTGTCTCTTTGATTTTCTTCTTTTCTATTGTCTTTTGAAGATGACAATCTCCAGAACGTCACAGATCAAGAAGTACAAGATGTACCAGTGGTTTTTGCATTAATGAAATTTTGATCACTTTCACTCACTCACATTTTTTCCGCAAACTGATTCAACAAGATGAGTCTATCGTGGGAGGCCCAGTAACAGAAAGGATTTAGAAATGCTTGGAGAAGCAAACTATATTTCCATATGGTTTATTTTTGTCTTTTACAGACCTTGGGACAGTCACAGCCTCCCTGGGTCTCAGTTTCCTCACTTACGAAATAAGAAATGATGGGACTTAATTAGATAATCTCTAAGGTCGTTTCTGGCAATTAAGTTCCATGATTTTATTATGGCGTATATGAATTCAGTTTCAATACTTTCTCTTCGTTTTACTTATTCCTCTCATTAACTACCCATTGTCACTAGCATAGATTGCTCCCCCATTCGATTAAAAGCCTAAGCCAAGAAGATGTAAAAACAGAAAAAGCAATGAAAGATGAGTGAGAGGTCTCCATGACAATCAGGAACCTTTTCTAAACAGCCACATCTTGGGAAAGCCTGATCCAGCTTATTTTCTGGGAACTAATGATCGGCTAAGATGAGGCGCTGATAAGCCACGGAGGCAAGGACCATTAACACTTGATTGTCACTAATTCTGAGTCAATGTCCCATTTCAAAGTCATTAGTAGTATTAAAAACTGAAACAGCACATGCACACAAAGGAAAAAGAAAAGAAGCATTAGGATATGTTTGACATTAACATTACGAGAGAAACACAGAAGAAATGACCATGAAAAGCCTTAATTCAATAAACACCTATCCAGAGAATTCTTTGTGTAAATTCCACACAAAGCTTATATGAGACATAACATGAAAAATTAAAAAAAAAATTCCTCTGCCCTCAAGAAATTTAGATTCCACACATTATGTGTGTGTGGATTTGTATTTCCTTGGCATTGATGATCCTTGCAAAACTTCCAATTTCATTATTTTTAATTATGTAACACAAACCAGCCAGCTGCAAAAGCCATTTCCAAGCACGTTTCATACATCTACTTAAATCTATTTATTCTTTCCATCCTATAGGAAATAAACTTCTATGGATTATCTGCTAAGTGCCAGTCACTGTATTAACAAAGCCAAACATCCAGTGGGAGAACAAACAAGTAAGAAGTCCACTGATCATTATAAAAAGGGAAAAGACAAGTGACAATTTGGTGAGTGCATGGCAAGGCCACCTAATTCAAATCTGAGGGGTCAGAAATCGCTGCAACAGGGGTGGTCTACTGTTCTTGCCTGCACAGCATCCTTTCCTCTCTCTTTGAGTACTAGGACCTAATTTTCCTTTGGAAAATTCTTCTATTTCCCTGCAGTTGGGGAACTGTCCCATTAATTACTGAGGGCAGTCCTCTGCTCAGGGAGTGGATCTGTGACCCCAGCTAGACCAACTGTCACACGTTTTCCCCAGAAATACTAATCCTGAGTAGGGTGATACAAGATCAAAAATAATTGGAGTTTTTCCAATGGCAGAACCTTAAAGAGACAGTACACTGGTTCCTACCACTTAAATTCCTGGTGCTGCTTTCATTTCTGTCCCTCCCAAGCCTGAGATTTTAGCCCTTCATCTGATTCTTTGCACTACTCTGTGCCCTTCCAAACAATTTCTTCTTAGTATATAAGTCAGAGTCTGTTTCTCTTGCTTGCAACCTATATACTCTGATATCTATTCTGGGTAGAAGCTCCAAGCTGAGCCCAGGAGATGTTGCTGCCCTAGCAAAGGGAGTGAGGATGATGGGGATAGTGCATGGTGCATTCCAGAAGAAACTCTGGCTGCTGGAATATAAAGTACAAGATGGAATTTCATGAGAGAAGACAGTGAAGAGTAAGCCCACACAGGGCTTTATAAACATGCTGAGACCAAAGGGAAACCACTAGAAGTCTTTTTAAAGGAGAACGTTTTAGAAAGAGCACTCTGGTATCAATGCAGAGAACAGACTGGAAGCTTCAGGATAGCGACAGGGAAACCAGTAAGACATGTGTTCCAGGAATCCATCCCTGAGAAGATAATAGCTTAACCTGAGATGGTGGGAAGAGAAAGAGAGATGGTAGATGGATTTCTGAGAATTTAAGAACTTAGACTCAATAGGACATGGAGACTGAGTGGATGTTGGGGGCAACAGGTAGGAAGAAATCAAAAATAACTTCCAGGCTTGAGTTTGGCTTATTTAGTAGGTAGCTGGGGGAACATAAAAAAGGATTCTGGTTTGCTAAGGAAGATGACCAATCCATTCTTTTACATGTTGAGTTGCTTATGAAATATCCAAATAGATATATCAAGTAGGTAGATGGATATATAAAGTTGATACTCAGGCGATATCTGAGTAGAAGAAATAAATTTGGATTTGGGAATCATCAAAATACTATTCTATCAATAGTCGGAAATAAATCTACAAGAGTGAATGAGATCACCTGGGGAGCGTACACAGCGTAAGTAACAATGATAGTACGGAACTGATTCTCCATGATACATTGATATTTTCGGGATAGAAGCAAAAAGGACCCAGAGTAGCCATAGACGTCACAGGAGAACTAAGACTGCAATTGTGTGAATGAATGTAAGAGCATCTTTCCAGAAGAGAGATATAGATAATGCTGTCAAGAGACCAAGAAAGATAAAGATTAAGAAGCATTATTGGACTTAACATCAAGTAGGCTATTCATGGCCTTGATTAGAGCAATGGAACAGAAACTGGACTGCAGTAGATTGGGGGAGTGAGTAGATGAAGCAGAGACAGAAGTGCAGACAACAATTCCAAAGAGGGAGCTGCCTGGGATGGGAGAAAGAGGATTTAAAAGGCTGTGTTCTAAAGATGTGTCTTGAGTATGTTAAAATGCTGGTGAAAAACAATAAATAAAGAGGAAGTGATTGCAGATACAAGAGAGAGGAGGGTTAATCAATCAACCAAGATCCCTATCCAGAAAACTGGATAGCATGGGATCCAGAACTCCCATGGAAGGGTTACCCTAAACAGAAGTAGCAGCACTTTTTTTCAACAGGAAAGACAGAAGAGAGGAAAGTTATGGAGGTTAATTTACAAGCTTAGGAATGGAATATGAAGGAAATTCTTGTCTAATGGCTCTAGTTTCTCTCAAAAGAGGTTAGAGGGTCATCTTCTGAGTCAGGATTTAATTGTTTCTGTCAGCTTACTGATTATGTCCACATCTGTATTACGTCTGACTTATCTCCTATTTATTGTTGTCCTACATATAGACTTCTGATTGAAGGGAATCAGAATAAAAGCAAAGAATAAACATTGATTCCACAGAACTATGAGAATTCATTTATTTAACCAAAACATGTAGTGTGCCTACTATGTGCCAGGCACTGTTCTAGGCATAAGGACTATAATACTTAGGCAAAGTCTCTGCCCTCGTGGAACTTATAGTCTATGGTTAGCAGACAAATAAATAAAACAAGATGGTTTCCAGGAGTGATGAGAGAATGAAGAAAAGAACAAGGAGCAAGACAAAGAGTGGCTGAGCAGGAAAGAATTTACTTTGACAGAGTGGTCAGGGAAGTCCTCTCTGAAGGGTGGCTTTTGAGCTGACACCTAAAATGTGAAAAGAAAAGGGCCACTCAAAGCTCTAGACTCTAGAGTCTACAGGGAGATCTTTTCTGGCAACTGATGTAAATAAAGTCTTTGGGCAAAATGAACTTGTCTTGGTGGAGGTTCAGAAGCAGCAGCATGGTTGAGGCACAGGGGAGAAAATGAAGCTAGAGAGGAAAGTAAGGACAGATTCCTATCAGGTCTTGAAAGTCAAGATAAGGAGTTTATATTTCCTGTTTATTAAAGCAGGCAGTCACTGGAGGATTTAGGTAAGGAAGCGATGTGATCCGATTCACTTACTCCTAGTACACAATCAACTTAACCTCCATCCTAAAACTTGAGCAGATCCTGTGTCTTAAAAAGGTGAACTAAAACATATTAAAGAGTTTACCATCAATCTGCTTCTTGTGCCTCATGTGCTGAGAACATTCATTCTATTTGGAAGAAAATAAAAGTGAATCCATGAACAAGAGCATGCAGTGTTTCTCACCATCCATCTGATCCCAGCTACAAAGCACAATTGTCATTAGGTCTTTTAACAAGCCGTCTCCTCCTGAATGATATGATAAACTTCAGGAATCATGAGTGGAAAACGTGGTGCGATTTCCATAATCATGAGGACCATCGAGATGGTCTTCAAATTCAAATTTTACCAAAAAGATCAACAGCTTGATAAAGACACTCTAAATTTCACTCCGTATTTTTTATTTTAAAAATTTGGATTCCAAACCATTATGCTTCTTTAATTTTTGTTAAAATATTAGACTTACTCATTTTCATTTAGTATTTAGAAGTTCAATATTTAAATTCTAAAACCTAATGAACGATTAGCATTTTGAGGCATTACACTGAATAGTTATTAAGGGTCCAAAATACATAAATCATTAAAATCACTAATACAATTCCTATATAATCTCATAAAATAGAATAAAAGCCATTGGCTACACAAACTTCTCATGGCTATATTGTTATACTTTAAATCAATATAAAAGGAAAAGGAAAAAGAATACCATTACAGTCTTTCAGGCTTAATGTTTTGATTAATCACTTGAACAAAGACACTGTTGTCAGGCTGATCTAATTTGCAAATGAAACGAAACTGGAAATACAAATACTGAGTTGGATGGAAGAAGCCAATTCTCAAAACTTGGACAGGGATGAGTCAAATCTGATCAGATGGAAAGAGCATAAAAGGATAGGATGGGGAAGATGTGTCCCGATTAACAGCTGTTACACAAAGTTAAATACAGTGATCTTAGCTGTAAGCCCAGTGATTCAACCTTGTATAAATTTAGCAGAAGAATTTCAGTGTCTCACATAAGGAAGCCAGCGATCTCTTTCTACAGTGCATTCAACGGATCTTCCCTAGAGTATTTAATTTTGTCCTCAGGGACAAATCAAGAATGGTGATTGCAAACTGAAATGCATGCAGACAAGATTGATACTTTGGCAAGAAGTCATATGAGGAAATACAAAGACATCTGAGGTCACTGGGCTGGAAAAGAGAAGAAACTGAAGAGAACTGGATAGTGGCCTTTGCAAATACTACAGAACTCCCAAGTAGAAGAGGGATTAAAATATCTTTTTATGTAGCCCCAGATGGCAGCCCTACAACTAATGGATGGAAGTTACAAGATGAATTATAAATCAGTATAAATAAAAACTTTCCAACAATGAAATATATTATAAAATAAACTAGCTCCCTCAGTCCATAGACAGTCCCCTGTCACATGAATCATTTAAACTCAGATCAGACACCCAGACTGAGGATGTTGTCTGGGTTAGGATTAGATCAGCTGTTGTTTATGATTCTTGTCCATCGTGAGGTTTTACATACACTAGTTAGAGCTTTGTAATTAACATGATAGTGATATCTGTTAAGAAAGGGTTCAAGATGCTACAGTATTTGCTAATTATTTATGGAAGAAGGTAGAGATTGAAAGAGAATGACAGTTTTGTTGCAAAAATAACCAAATTTCCATAATATTCCCCTGTATGTCTTTTGAGAAATTGTTTAAACATCTCTACAATTTTAAAAGTCACATAGGTGATGTGACTAAAAACCAAGCCATGAGTTTAAGTACTGCTTCTTCACAGAGATGTTCCACTCATCATAAGCCTAAAACTTCCTAGAAGGAACTAGTTAAGACCAAGAAGATTCAGGGTCCAAAGCATTGGAACCACTAGAACAAGCCAAGTTTAGGACGTTGGCAACAGAATTCCCAAGGAAAAGTCAAGTTTCTTGCTGGGGCTCTGATGTTCTGTGACTGGTTTGTTTGAAGGTTAGGCCAACCCTGCTGGTCATTCATTTCTAAATTTAGATTACAGTGGTAGAGAGAAATCCAGCCAACAGGGGAGAATGTTGAGAAAAACTTGGTGGATAATCATCTCTCAATGCTAAAAATTAGATAAGGTGCACCACGAAACCTGCTGGTGGAAAGTAACCTTGCGTGGTGGCAAACTCAGGATCTGTATACATTCCTGCAGGAGGGAATTCAAGACAAGTCCCCTCCCCAAACAGTTTCCCTGGCTACTTTGGCACCACTGGACCTCACTGGAGTGGGAGGCAAGTGAACATAGCCTAAAAGCAAAGGTGAGAGCCTGAATGGAAGTAAGAGATGCCCACCTTTCAGAAGACAAACTCATTCACTGCAGAGGGACCACAGGCAAAGTGTTTGCTGCCAAATGCTGTATTTGGAAAGCCTTTCATTGAATGACGGCTTTTATGTCCACTTAATGCTTATATTATAATGGCATCCATCAACTCACCTTTTTTCTGAGAATTTGGTTTTCTCTTTCTTCAACTCTTTTTCATGCATAAGCACAAAATAGACTGTACCCAAGTTTTCCTAAGTTTCCTCCAGACTTGGAGTTTTGACAACATTCTCTCGAGGCTGGCATCACTTATAGATGATTCTAGTCCTTCATACTCATCTTTTTTTAATAAGGCTAAGCTTGTCAAGAATTTTACATCTTTCTTCGATTTGTTCAGCAAGTTTTATGGCAAGCTATTTTCTCCTTCTTACAGAACATCCAACATTTAATTGGTCAACAATTTCTAAACAAGAAGAGAGCTATTTTTAAAAATGTAATGATTTCTGTACCTACCACTACCTTCCAGAACCCAGGGTCAAGTCTTTAGGCAACTCTACAAAAACCCTGTGCACCCTCTCACGGACCAGCCCCAAGTAAAGTTTTACTTCCTCCTGCAGATAGTTCTGGTATCTCCCAGCACACCTCCCAGTGGAACTCTTAACAGATGTCCCTATAGGAGCCATGGTTTCATCAGGCCACAGAGGAAACCCCACCACCACCACCACTGCATAGCAGCTTTCCAAGAACCCAAATCCACACTGACTAACCAGAGCAAACTCAGGGAGGATTGTTTAGAGAGATGTACAAGGATGGAAAAGAATTCATATGCCCACTCTAATGCCTAATGCTCTGTCATTTCTCTCCTTTTGAAATCAGTATTTTAAAGAATATACATAGAGAATAATGTCCAAATCGTAAGTGTATACTTTGATTAAGTATCAGAAATTGGACACATCCATTTAACTACTGCCCTGGTCAAGAAATAGAATAATACCTGCCTCCTTAGAAGCCTTGGTTGTGTCCCTTTGAAACCTCTTTATCTTCTTTTTCAAAGGTCACAAATAGTCTGACATCTGATACCATAGATTTATTTAACATTAACATTTATTTTTATATAACACTTTACTAACATATGCATGCATTTTTGTTGGGTATATTCCTAGGAGTGAAATTGCTGAGTCAGTGGTGAGGTATACTTAAGTAGATATGGCCAAATAGTTTCCAGAGTGGTTGACTAATTTCCACTCCCACCAGCACTCCTAAGAGTTCTGGCTGTTCTACATCCTCTCCAACTCTCGTCAGTGTTAGTATGTAAATGTGGCCTTCCTTGTGAATTGTGATTTTTAAATAGTCACAATATTTTAAATAGGAAAAGGCAATTTTAAATTACAATCTAACTACTAATGAAATTCAGAACCTTTCCATATCTTTACTGGCCATTTGAATTGTCTTTTCTGAAGGGCTTCTACAGGTCTCCCATCCATTTTCCCAGTAGGCTATCTTTTACTGATTTACAGGAATTTATTACACAAACCCTTTTTTGGTTATCTATGTTTCAAGTATCTCCTCCCAAATTGTGACTTGTGTTTTTCAGTCTCTAAACTGGGACTTTTTATACACAGAAATTCTTAATTTCAATATGAACAAATTTAGCACTTTTCCTTTAAAGTCAGTATCCTTTTCATATCTTGTTTAGAAAGAAGTCTTTGCCTACTCCCAGGTCACAAAGTTATTCTCCTAAATTGCCTTCTATTACTTGATCATTTACATCTACTATCTACCTGGATTGATTTTTGCATTGGTCTGAGGTGGAAGTTAGGTTTTCTATTTTCCTTAGGGATATACAATTGACACAGCACCATTTATTGAAAGCAAATCTGTCTTTTCCCCACAGACCTTAACTGCAAACTCTAACAAAGTCCACATTTATTCATGGTTCTGATTCTGGACTGTATTCTAACCCACTGACATAGTTATTTATCTGTGTACCAATACCATACTGTCTTGATTACTGGACCTTTGTAAGTCTTCATATGAAGTAAATTCATCCCAGTCTACTCAAGATTGTCCCTGCTGTTCTTGGTCCTTTGCATTTCCATAATAATTTTTTAGAATCAGGTTCTTAATTTCCACACAAACACACATTAAAAAGAAAACCATTCTGGGCTTTGACAAATACAGTCTTGAATCTATAGATCAACCTGGAGAGACTGACATCTCATGAGTCTTCCAAATCATGAGCACAATATATACCTTCATTTATTTAGATCTCCAATATATTTTTAATGCTTTCCAAATCAAGGACTTTGCAGATCTTTCATTTCCTCTAGTGTCAGTTTTATAGGTGATGTCTTTCAATAAATGTTTCTATCATATCACTATTTTCAAATTTGCTGCACTAAAATTATATAGTGATGTACTATTTTTTAATTCCTGCTATTGTTCTTTTGTTCTTACTGTCTTTTGACAGAAAATTTGCTGGGGACTTATGAATTAGTCTCCTCAAAAAAATATGTTTGGCTTTGTGATCCTTCTCTATTGTATATCACTGTAATTATTTCAACTATTTGTGAGTTTATTATTTTCTCTACTAACTCTTAGTTTAACTTGATGACTTTTGGGGAGAACATTCTTAGATAATTTACCTTTCGCCACTGCTCTTTTCTAATACAGGCATTTAAGACTATCCATTTTCCACACATGGCTATAGCTGTATTTCCCAAGTTCTGATATGTCATTTTTATTATCATTCAGTTTAAAATATTTTTTAGTTTACATTATGATTTCCTCTTTGACCCATGGATAATTCAAAGTATGTAACATATGCAGTTTCTGTATCTTTTTATTATTGATTTCTAGTTTAATTGTTCTGTGATATTTAAATGTTTTAAATCCTTTGAAGTTTGTTGGGACTTGATTTATAACCCTGTAAATGATCCTTGTGCACTTGAATGGAAATTATATCCTGTCATTTGTAGGTATAGGACTCTATATCTATGTGTATCAGGTCATAATTACTACACATGTTCTTCAAATATTTTATATCCTTATTTATTTTGGGCTTTTTGCTCTTTTGGTTACTGAGACAGGTATACTGAGGATTTGTCTTTGATAGATAGGTAAGTAGGTAGATTCTTATATAAAGAGAGATACAAATAGAGAGAGACCAAAAACAGGATATTCAGCAGACAAAATCACATACAAATTTAGAATTGTTCTGTTTTTGTGACATTCTTTCTGTATCCTTATATTTTAAGTCTGTCTCTTATAAAGTAGCATATTTCTGCTTTGCCTTTCATACACCCAGTTAACATAAGAGTATTTCACCTATTTAATAAAAAGCACTGATATATGTGGATTTAAATCTACCACCTTACTATTTGCTATTTCTTTCTCTGTATGATCATCTTTCTCTCCTCCTTGCTTTATTTCAGGTTGATCATATATTTCATATTATTCTGTATTTTCATCTCAATTAGCTTGTTCAGTATATATTCTTATTCTAGTAGATGAGGGTTTCCCATAGAAGTTACAACATATATCTTCAATTATTGAGGTTTAATATAAATTAGAGCTTTAGTATTTAATTACTATTTTAATATTTTATTTTAATGATACAAAACTATATTTAATCTCTCTAAAATACAGCAGAAATGATATTTTTAGTGAGAGCAATGTGCTTCATTATCCATGAAAGTCCAAGTTTAACACTTTGATATGCAGTAATTAAAATATCTGATTTTAAACTGAAGTTTATTTCAATATTTGGCCATCTTTCTTAAAAAACATACCTCAGCATGATATGTAGATCCAAATGGAAAAGCTCTTCACACTTCTATAATCTGTTATGTTTTTCTATCTCATTCTTCAATAAGGCAAAGATTTGTATGAACACATAGCTAGCACATTTTTCCCCCCTGAATGCAATCATTTCTTTCTACAAAGTAACTGAAAAGCAGTGCATTCTTATTTTTAAAGAGTTGTTCTGAACACGTGTGATATTGTTCAACAAGTCAGAAAAGGTTCTTTTCAATTTTAAGTGTACCGACTGGTTAGACCACTTTCAGTAACAAAATCATATAACAATTATAACCTATCCAAATGCCAATTTTCCAAGTGCTCTTTCCACCACATGAGTGTGTTTTGAAAAGCATTTACTTTCTCATTCACTATTAAAATATCACCTTTCTCTTGAAAGGATCAGTTAAGAGTGTGTATTTTTAAGTAACATATGAAGGAGAGCCACTTGTTATCCTATGAACGGTCCCCAAACTTGGATCATGTGTGTGTTTGTAAAAGAATCAAGTACAACTCATTTTTTTTTAAATTCTAATCAAAGCAGCAATTGCTTTTCCAGAAAATAATTATTTTAAAGAAAGCAGTTCATCTATACCAAATATCTCATTTGATATATTCCTTTTTTATGGATCACTAAGTAGTTGTTTTTAACTGAAAGAGAACCTAATATATACCATATACTGAGATATGATAAAGCCATTCGCACTTTGAGGCAGCTATATATAGCGAACACCCTACATTTGTTCTAATACTTTGTTTCTTCAAACCACCAGCAATGATTTCTGTGGGATTTCCAATAGGATTGGCTGGCAAAGAAATGTGTATTACTGTATTGCCATGTTGTTTGCGATATATAATGTTAAACCATTTTTACCACATCTGCAAGAATAAAGAATTTCCCAATTTGCTGAATCTTTGTTTTTTACTATTAATTTGACCAGTTTATTGACTGTTGACTACATGCCACGTGCTATTCTAGCATCTGAGGGTGCAGCAGTGAACCAAGTAGAGTAATAAATACCTGCATTCAGAAAGCTGTTCTTTAAACCTCAAAAGATGTTTCTTAAGTGTTTAACATTAAGTTTAGAAAGTTTTAGTAAAACATCACATATCTCCTGTTTAAATATCATCTAAAATTCTATAGGTTTTTCTTTCGGTTTGCATTATTTTTAATTGTCTTATTAACTGCTTTGTCTCCCTATTACCATTAATTCCTACCTCAAGGCAGAGTATACAGTTGGAGTGAGATTCACCATTAATAGTAGTGGATAAAAATAGTCCTTTTTTCAGTTTATTACTCATCTGATTAGACTATCATCGTTTTATTTTGTATTGTCACCACCACCATTTTCTTCACATGTTTGCATTATCAAGATGAAGTTTAATTTATCCTGCTTCTATAAATTAGGATCCAAGCAACAAATAAACCCCTCTAGTTATTTTAGCAGAGAATTTAATAAAGGAAATTAGTTCCAAAGGTACTGGAAGACCACAAAGGGAAGAAGAGACACTGTGTCACAGAGATAGTAACTTCAGGAAAACAGCTTCCACTCCTGGGGCCGGGGATCAAAGGGAAGAAGAGAAGCTGAACAGATCTAGAAGTCTGAGGAGCCTGGGGACCTGGGACGCAGACTTCTGAGAAAAAGCCCTGCTGGTTCCTCAGATGCCTCGAGGAAGGGCCCAAGGGTAGGACTCACACCTCTGCCTGGCTGGTGCAGCCACACCTGAGGAGCATGATGATGCTGGTTGGGGAATGTGCGAAGAAGCCGGCAACTAGAACCAGCTGCTATTGGAACCTACTGGGGTGACCACAGCAAAACCAACAGACAAACTGGAAGGAAACTTACTCCCACTTCCTACTTTTCCAGTTGGCAGAACCAAACAGGGAGCACACGGACAAAGCAGAAATGTAGTTTGCAGCCTCCCACCTCCATGTCACAGAGCAGAGTGTAGTACGAGGTAGGAAACAACAGCATAACACTCAGTTGCGTCTTTGCAGAAATATTTTTAAACTCTTTGCTCATCTTGCCAGGGTTATTTGACTTAAAATGAGGTAATACAATTCCTATCATCACACAACTAGACTGCATAGGCTGCATTATGTCACAAAGTATTAGAAGAGGAGGAAAAATGCCTGTGAGCAGCACAGTTAACCTGGGTAGGAAACTCCCACTTGACATACATGACACATGACCATCGGACAAAGGGGCCAAGAAAGGAGCCAATGCCAATCTGGATAATGGATATAAGTAAAGATGAATGAATTTTATTTTTAATAGAGGTATAAATTGAAATTCTAAATATTTAACCACACTCATTGGATGATCATGTGAAAATGGCTGCCCCTCTCACTGGAGATCACTGGTCTAGGTCAAGGTTGGAAAGCAAATGGCTCATGAACCAAATCATGCCAGCTGCCTGTTTCTTAAATAAAGTTTTATTAAAACAAAATTCTGCCAACTCACTTGCATATTGCCTATGGCTGCTTTCACACAATAACAGCAAATCTGAGTAGTTGCTACCGAGATCTTACGTCTTGCAAAGCCCTAAATATATACTAATTGGGCCTTTTGCAGAAAAAGTCATTTGATCCTTGGTCTAGACAGCAATGTTCAATAGAATTTTCTGAACTGATGGAACTATTCTGTATCTGCTTTTTCTATTATGGGAGCTACTAGCCACATGTGGCTACTGAGAACTTGAAATGTAGCTAGTACCACTAAGGAACTAAATATTTCATTTTGCTTTTAACAGCAGCCACATGTGGCTAATGGCTTCTGCATTAGAGAATGTAAGAACAATAAATAGAAATAGGAAAGATGCCTGATCTTGAGCCATCTAGAATTGATTTTTTATTCCACCTCAGTCTTGGAGGAGGTATATTCAGGTGTTCTGGCATTTCTGCATCCCCTTGGTAGACATGACTCATTTACTCCAATACCTAGGTCTTGTCTTCCTCCCAGCACATGGAGGATTATGACCCCTCAGCCCTTGGAAGTTATGTGTAGCCACCTGACTAGTCTTGGAAAATAAGATGTGAGCAGAAATCATGTGTATCACTTCTGGGCCAAAGCACGTATGTGCCAGTGCTCACCCCTCCAGCACACTCTTGCCCAGCTCAGGCAAACCCCAACACACTGTGCTGAGAGGTCAACGTCAGAAGGTAACAGTAGTACCTCTCTCCACCTGAGCCCCTGACTAAAAACCATATGGAAGGCAGCACTCTTCCAAATCTCATTGGACAGGTGGCATGAGGGATGCATGAATTTTTTTGTCTTCAAGAACTGATGCCTGGTGGTGACTTTTTCATCCAGTATAATTTAACCCCAACACTATCCTCTAAGAAAGCATTTAAATGGCCTCAGAAAACCCTCCCTGCCTTGCCTGAAGTCGGCCAAATAAAGTTAGAGACATATTATGGAGACCAGGAAGTCAAGGCTGCAGAGGGGATATTCCATTAGCCCTGAGCTTCTTTAGAAATAGTGAGTTCTCGGAGCTCTGTGCCACTGTGATTTGGAGTTGGCTTGTCACCTCATGCAATAAGTGACTTTTAACAGCCTATTCTTGCTCTTCCAGGCCCCTGCTTCCTTTGTACAGGCGTATGAAGGGAGGCTTAGCTTTGGAGTCAGGCAGACCTACATTTGAGTCCTGACTGCCATTTAGCAGCTACGTGACTTTGGGTGAATCACTTGGATTCCTTCAGCCTCAACTTCCTCTTGTTTGAAATGTGCACAATTACAGCAACTTTTCCTAACTGCCACCAGCATTGGCAATAATTTATAATGTCCATTAGTGCCCCCCCACCCCTAAAAACATTTCACATGCTCTCCAAGCACCACGCCTTTGCCCCTGCTCCTCCTTTCACCCGAGATTCCCTCAGTGTTCCACGTTGCCTCCTCTTAAATGCAAGTCCTTCTTACTCAGCAATGCTTTTTCTTGCTGTATTAATTAACCCTAATGTCTCCATCCTTTGAAATCTCTCAACCCTTGGTAGTGCCTACTCAACTGAAATCTAACTCAGATGCCTCATTCTCAGTGAAGATTCCCCCCCCTCCCATTTAAGGCAAAGCTCGCTCTCCTCCTCCCACCTTATCCCAGCTCTGAGTCCCGTGGTACCCAGCGTGGCTTCTGGTCACATCTGCCACAATGGCATGGTGGCTTTCCCTATTCTCTTCACAGCTCATTAATTACAGAGCTGTGGCTATCTCATCCTCACCTCCACATGCCTGACCCTTGTCTGCCCTGTACATGTAGAAGTCCTAGCATATATGAGGCCATCAGTACTCGTAAGCAGCAAGGAGGAAAAGGAGGAGGAGGAAGAGAAAAAGGAGACGAAGGGAAAGGAGGAGAAAATAAAAAGAAAAACTAGGCAGCTCTGACTTCCATCAAATAGAAAATAACCTGGAACGGTAGTTTCCCCTTTCAAGAAAAGTGTAGCTTCCTTTTAAAGTATTAGTTCATAATCTTCCTCACTGAGTCATGCAGAATTTTTAAATGATTTTTTGAGTTGACAGGTAATCTATAAAAGGAAAGAGTTCACTGCAGGTTGATGAAACGTCTTTTCTCTTAGCTTTCATGCCCACATTTTCATAATTATTTATATTCCGTCAATCAGTTAACTATAAAAGGCAATTTAAGAGGTGAAAAAGAATCTATTTGGTTACCCACATTACTGATGCCACCAAAGAAGGAACTGGCAGAGATCTAACAGCTGAGGCCCAGCACTAGAGGAGGAGAGCCTTCATTAAAAAAAAAAAAAAAGGTATGTCAAACCTTTTTTATTACAACCAGGCTTTCTCTTTGGGGGAAACAAATGGCCTCAGCAAGACACTATTAAAAATTTTTTAATTTAAAATAGAAAAAAAAATCAAACCCTTTGACATGCAGCTTAAAAACGGAGAGAGTATCATAAGCATTTTTGGGGAGCACAAAAGGTTGGAGCCAGAAACCATCAATTTCTCTTTGCTGCTGCCCCAAATACACTACTGGCCTGACTCCATGGCAGGTACAAAGGAAAGGTTATTCCTCCCAGTAAAGGACATGGGAGTAATGACAAGAAAGAGAAAGAAACTAATACTGGTTATGAAACTCAAGGAAAATCAGTGCTGAATTATTTGTATCTAAGTTTAAATGTTCCCTTGCTGTTTTTAGCTGTCAGGTAGTCTAAAAAGAAAGTCGTAAAACTTCCTCCCTCCAGCCAAGAGGAATGCCTCTCTGAAAACAAAAACAAAAACAAAACAGTGGCCCTTGGAGATGAAGCCCCTGATGTCTCCAAGGTAAGGTACAGAGCTCAGGGTTAGTTGAGGTGGAAGCTTAGATGAGAAGTATTTCCAGGTGGGCAAAAAAAGTCAGCACTATCAAATTGCTCTGGGACAAGAGTAGCCAACAGAAAATTATCTGTCATTCTCAGCAGTCCTTCCATGATTTTTCAGAGGCCAGATGTCTCTCAATTTGTAAGATGGTCAGCAACTGTGTGCAGTCAACCACATTCTCTCCATTCGAAATAATGAAAGAGACTGAAGTTCAAGTGAGAGAGGTCAAACTGAGCCCATTCAGCATCTCGGGAAGACTTCTACTTCTTTATTAAGTGAACTACACAGATTGGGTCTCAGCCTAACCCAGTGACGTTTTTCTGAACTGTCGAAAGTCATGCCGTGCTTGATGGCTAGGATTCGGCATTCAGAGAGGTGAGAGAGAAGCCAAATCCTTGTGACCACAATGCATGGCTCCCAGGGGCCCGAGAGAGATCCTGTGACTTCATTCATCAGTGAAGAACTGGACGGATGGTCAAACAGAACAGAGCACTGTAGGTTTTCACCTCCACAGATATCAGCTGCTCAAATTTTTGGAAGGCTAAGAGTATTATTCTGGAAGTTCTACGTGTAAGCCCTGTGCCTACTGCAGTGAGATCCTCAGACACCATCAGATATGCTAGAGAATCATGGGGGAAATGACTATTTCAGTACTCTCCATTAGGAGGACAAACTGTTGAATGAAAGTAAACTCAAGTGTGCAGACACCAGAAGGTTAAAAAGTTGGTTAAGAACCAAGAGAAGGTTCTCAGTGGAGAGAAATATACCATTAGCTACTCATTATGAAGTGACTAAATACAGTAAAATATAGTAAAATTGGCTGTACTATAAATCAACTCCTCTCTCCCAAAATACAGTAAGATATAAAGTAGAAATCTGATAACCTTTTCATTATCTTCCTAAGACTGATATAAATCTAGCCTCTGTGCTCTGGCCTTGTAATTCATATAACCACACATCCTGATCTGCCTGGGACAGTTTGGGTTCCTGCCTATTGGCCCAGCATAATTATTAATAGCCTCCTCTTTTCATTTTCCAAAGTGACCCAGTTTGGACAATTACATGGTCATACTACTTATTAAGGGTTTGCACTGAATTATACATCCTTTGTTATTTCTTATTTGAAAGGCAAAGAGAGTTTCTCTGTCAAGAGAAAAGTCTCAGCATAATATCATGTTACACAAAAGCCCAAATAGGTTTAGCCTCACAACTAGACAGCAGAACACCACATCACGTGATGCTGAGATTAACCTAATCGAATTCTCCCCAATGCCTTTACCAGTGAAATGTCTCCTGCCAGCTCTCCTGGGTCATGTAGCACTTTTTAATTTGACATAATTGATGTGATCTTGTAATACTAGCCTCAGACTTATGGTAAAAAGAGAGAAACTCTACTGAAAAAGCTCACATCTGCAGTGTACGTGTTAAGTGGAGGAAAAAAACAACACGTGCCATTAAGTCTTCCTTTGAACATCTTCCACGTTTCAAGTTACGCCTTCAAAATTGCTCAAGACAGCTGGGCCTGTTGCCTGTTTTGTGCTAATTAATTTTTGTATTTAGGCCTCTGCTGCTATTACTATTTGTTCATTGGCGGCTGTCATTATCATAATATTTGTTTTCCTCTCTAAATAAGCTAAATATTAAGATTCTGAACTGAACACAAAACAGTAACATAAAGCTTCTGAAGGAAATGAAAAGAGTATTGTCAGGGGAGGGTATAGCTCAGTGGTAGAGCACATGTTTACTAGCATGCATGAGGCCCTGGGTTCAATCCCCAGTAATTCCACTTAAAAAGTAAAAATAAATAAACCTAATTACCTCCCCCCAAAAAAGCTTAAAAAAATTAAAATTTTAAAAAGAGATATTGTTAAATCATCATGGAATATTTCATTCCTGAAAACTACTTACAAGAACAGATTTTCATAATAGAGTTGAAGGAAAAGAGGACATATCCAAATGAGGCACCTCCTTGACTGGTCATTGGCAGGTAAGGGTGAGGGAGGACACTGAGGGTAAAGTGATAGGATGCTAAGCATGGTTTCCTCCCTGCCAATGGTTAAGGGCCCTCCCTACTCTGTCCAGATAAAGTCTACGGGGGAACCCCAGTCTTGGGAGATGGCATGAGAAAGGACCAAGTGGGGATGCCTTGGTTTTTCTTAACAACCCAATGCTCAGGACCAATGAGATTCCACAACACCTCCCCTGGGTGACAAGACCACACTATGGAGACAGCCCAACCCATGGAAGACCTTGGCTCTAAGAATCTAGAGAGAAATGCATGCCAGGGTCAGTCTTCCAACTCTTTCTCCCCAGTGACAACTTCCACCAAAATATCACCACGGCATCTTGCTCAACCTTGTGCACATGTGGTCTTCCCTCAAAGGTTTGTCATCCAAATTCCCATTGGAGATAGGAAATAATGACAGACCCAAACAATTACCTACTCAATAAAAAATAGAACATGTTAGAAATGAAAAGCTTGTTTTTCATGCTTTGAATGCCAACAAAGTACCATTCTGATTCAAGATTTAGTCTTTTCCTTCGGCAAGATACTCTTTAATTAGGAGAAGAGGAAAATGAGAGAATCCACTGGCATAATTTGAGCTAACCCAGAAGTCAACCCATGAATTGGATAAAAATGAAATAGTATTAGCTTTAAAAAGGAATCGGTCATGAAAACCGCCCCATGATTTATCATTATTACCATTCATTTACAAGCAGAAGGTCACCCTCTTTCTATCTGCCTTGCTGAGGGAGCAGTCATGATGCATGGTATGTCAGACCCTCCGGAAGTCCTTTTTGGATGTAACATTTGAATATTAAATACAAATTAGTTTTTATTATGGTTGTAGCATATTTTCAGACTTTTTTTATTCTCAAAAAAAGAACATGGAGTGCAGAGAAGAGGGTTTTCACTCATGGCAAATTCTTCATTTTTCTCATTTCTAGAGATTTGTAACTTTCACCTTTTAAAGAATTTACAGATCTTGATTCTTTTATAGTACTGAAAAGCTTTATCCACACATGCCATTTCTCCAGGAATAATCATTTTTTCTTCTTTCTAAGCACTTCTACAAATAGGAACTCACTTTGACTTCATAATGACCCCATGAGACAGGTACTATTATAAATGGAGAAAACAGAGCCAGAAAGGTTAAATAATCTACCTGAGAGCCTCTGAGTTTGAGTCTAGAGTCAAACTCTTAACTACTATACCAATTTTAGTAATCAGGGAAGGGCTTGACCATCAGAAAGAGGTTTCAACAATGTGCAATATACTAGAGGCAACAATACATAAGAGCAGCTTCAAATACAATTTGATTCAGTTAAGCAAACATTTATCAAGCACCTACTACATGCCAGATAGTGTGTCGTGTGTCAGGATAAACAGACTTATTAGACAAGGGGTATTTGGACTAAATCCATTTGAGAAAGGGAGGAGATGGTGGGGTTTATCAAGCATCCTGGGAGTCGGAAAGGAAGGGATGCAAAGGAAAACTAGAGACATCTTATTATTTTATTAAAACCTACCTTTCCATGACTAATCCCTTTGCTTTGGGCGACAATACACTTATCATAACAAGTTTACCAGCACTGATAGAGAGGAGAGACAGTTCCAAATTTCCACCTGACTCATAAGTAATTAAACACATAGTTAAAAATAAAACACGCCCTTATATCTGAATCCGATTCCCATTGCCTCCCAGTCCTCAGACCCAAAGCACCTCTTCATTTTCAGTGTCTCCGAAGAGAGATGTTTTTCCCTCTCAGCCTTTTCAGTCAAATTTTGTAGACATTCATCAACTCTGGAGTTTCCAAGTCGAGATGTCTGTCATTTAACCTTCATCCTCCTTGAATTTTCATCCTGATAGGTTTGGATTAAACCACAGACTGATAAATGAGCACTGCTTTGGCGACACAAAAGAACTGTCATTAAGGAAACCTCTCTGAAGGTATGAATCAAAGCCAGGGATCTTTTGGGGTTTTTTCCCCCTCTTGTTCACGGATCGCCTGCAGTAATATGTTTTTATTATACTTATTTATTTTTCTCCCTTCTGTTTCCAAATGGTTTTCATCATCATTTCCCGCTTGTTCTTCTAAAAGAATAAAAGTGTGTCCTGACGGCAGACAGCTCTGTGTTTATGGCACTAATGTGGCTAGCAAAGGCATTTTATCAATTTGAATGTAATCCAAGACCAGGAAACAAGGAGGGGAAAGGAGAATGAATGAAGGTTAAGCAACAGGCCCACTGATGTAACAGCATGTTTCACTTATGAAGACTTCGGATAATTAGGGAGGTGGGGTTTTTTTTTCCCTTAAGGCACCTGTTTTGCTAACCTGGAGTTTATAAGAGGGGGCATCCCTTCTATTCATTTAGCTTCCAGTTTTTGGATTCTTTGAGCCACCATCTACTTACACATGGTGTTTGTGGGGGTTTTGGGGTTTCGGTTTTTTTCCCCCCCGGTTTCAGAAGCTCTACAGTATCTTAACCCTTCTCTGAATTTTTTCCTCTCCACTACCAAAAGAAACTAAAGGGCAAAAGAGAAAAAAAAAAGAAACCAGGGCTTGCCTAAGGTAACAATTGTATCAGATGTGACAAGTGACAAGAGAGCATCAGAAAAGATTGTCATGAGCCATAGAAGAAAACAGGGCAGCGTGTCACAGCTGTGCAAGCCTGGTTACTAAGTTTCTCTGTCCACACCTGAAAGAAAATGCCTTTGGAGTCAAAGTAATGCTTTCTTCTCTAATTGATATTAGTTGTAATCCAAATGCCAGCTGTCTAAATTCTCTTGGGCTTTCAGCAGTCACCTGACTATTTAAGGTTTTAGCAAGACTGGCTAAGCTCCCTGTTTTATATAATATGGGAAAGGCAACATCTCCAGATGCATCTGGGAGTCAGGGTGTAGTGGTGAGGGAAAGCTTCCACTCTTCCTTCTCAGCTTCTCCTTCTGCTGAATTCTCAGTCTCACTCAACGTACACCAAGCCGGCCCGTTGTCCTCTTAACCCTTGTTCCTAAAGTCTTGCTAACACAAGCCTGTGTGCCACAAACCTCCGAATTCAGGGAGCAGCAGGAGAGGACGATAAAACCTCGTCCATGGGACTACTGGAAGGGTTAAAGGCAGTAACAGAAAAATACTCTGCGATGCTACATAATAGGGCTATGCAGTAACTGCTTTGGGGGTGGGAAGGTTTAATTTGGAGGGTAAAGTTTAACTTTGTTGGGGAAGGTTATCAGGGGAAGCTATCCTTCATTCAGGATTTTATCATCTCATGGAGAAAAGTTGCAGAAACTTCCTCAGCCTCAATCCACTCTAACAATCCTCCATGGTGCCACTGGAATCTTCTTTGTAAAACACAACTTAAGCCACACCCTTCTTAAACTCATTGAAAGGTACTCAGTCATCCTCAGGATAAAACTCCAGCCACCCTGGCCGACCAGCTTTCGCAATGCATGCTCTTCCATCCCATGCTCCACAACCCTTCCTTCACTCCCCACAACTATTGCTCAACTATCCCACGCTTCCTCACATCTTCATGGGTTTGTACATGTCAATTCCTCTTGCCAGAAGGTTCTTCATACCCTCCCTTCCCCATCCTTTCTCTACCTGGTAAAATTCCACTCATTCTTTGAAATGAATGTCTCCCTCTGACACCCAACACCCACCCACCTGGTCCCCTCTCAGGGAACTGGTGCCTCTGACAAACACTGTTGGGTGGCTCAGGAGGAACAACGAAAGAGTGACAACAGAAAAAGCCTAACGGATGCTACAGTCCACAATGCGGTCGGGGGCAGAGGGCACTAGGCTCAGGAGGGCATCTCTAGGCTAGAAAAGATAAGGAGAGTAGGTGATTACCTACTAAGAAGGAACAGACCACCTGACAGAAGCTTCAAACGTTGACTACTTGCCTGCTGCAGCCACACAAGGTGGGAGCCAAGGGAACAGAAAACTCCCCCAAGAGCCCATCCTTGCTCCCTTCCTTCCCTCCGTCTGTTTAGTGCTGCCCACTGACCAAGCAGAGTTGACTTGCACAAACTGCATTGTTTAATATCCACTTCTAAAACTGATGCTCACTCTAAAAGAGATGGGCTGATTAATGGACTCCAAATATCTTGCACTACACAGCCAATTCCTTTCTCCTGGTTCTCTTCATAATGGATAACCCTTCTTTCTTCAAATGTGCATAAAAGGATCCGTTCCCCACCAGCATTATTTGTAACTGCAGAGCTTGGGGTGGTACCAGATGTCAAAAATGAAAAATGGCGAAATTCAAAATTGCTTCTCCCTTTGTTTCAAAGGTGACCTGCAAGTAGTTTTTTTTTTTTTTTTAATGAACTAATTGTAGGATTATATGCTGAATGCCCCAAATGTGGCGAGGGAGAGAAGAACACTCAGCACATACCTGCTACAAAATACTTGGTATTGTTTCAGAGCTCTGCAAGCTCAGACTGCTGACACCCACATTCCCCACTGCCCCACCAAGGAGACTGACACAGATGCAGCCCTCCCACTGGAGCTGTGATAATGAGGCACACAGGACAGTGGTGAGTTGGGCTAGGGACGACCAGTCAGCTTGGCTATGACATTGGCCCAAGTGTCCTCTCAGCCAGCATCTCAACCTCCCCACCTTCGACAAAAGGCAGTCAGCCCCTTGCCTTCATCTCCTCCCAATGAAGACGTGATGGTTATGACTACCCGCTCAACACACACCTTCCCTCAAGAGAGGCTGTCAGAGCTGCCAATTATTTTCAACACTCATTAGGCCCACATGTATTTTGTTTGACTGGAAAAATCAGAGAAATAGGCCGTGAACCTGTTCCTATTTTCCCTTGCTCCTCTGGTTCCCAACACAGCCCAAGACCCGGCTGGCATTGGGAGGATCTCAATGCCAGTCCTATGCTGAGGCAGAAAGATCCTCCTTCAGAGTGACTTGGGCACTTCAGGGATCCACATCCTTTGTCAGATCATCTCTGCTTCTATCCAGGAACAAAATGATGCCAACTAAGGAGTGGGAGTTCCCGGTGCAATGTGGTGTGAGGGAAGTCGCAGAAAGGGCACTCTCTTTAGGTAGGAGGGGGCGCTTTCATTGACTTGAAATTCCACCTTTAATATGAATTTATTCTTATTATTTCCTCTGTTTCCAGTTACCTGGCACCTGTTCAAATGTGCATAACCCTCCGAGGGTAGTGCAATGAATTATTCATGATCTACTACTGCACCTCAGATTGAATGAGTTGTTCGGATTACATTCCAATGAGACGGCTACTTCAGCAGCAGGGGAACAGCAAGCAGGGAAATGGTGCTTTGGAGGTGAAAGAAGTGAGAAGAGCAGGGCGAGCTGCTCCACAATGCTAAGGCACTAACATGATGGATTCCTGGCACTGGTCAATTACCTATTCACTCATTCATCAAATAGGGATTAACTGCCTACCCTGCCACAAGCTGTGCTAGGAGGGGGTGATACGCTACTAAGTGAATGTCTAATCACAGAGACAGCTGAGATCACGCAAATCAACTTGGCCTACTTGAGGTGTCCCCCTCCAGCCAGCACTCCTTAATTATACCGCTCCAGGAGGAGGAAAGCCCTGGCTTCCACGCCTGGGGGTTGCAAGATACCCACGCTGGCCTCCAGAGAAACAGGCAACACTCTGACCATCTGACCACAGCCCCTCTCTCCTCCCAACTGAGTTGTCTCCCTGAGACTGTGAAGACTCCGAACACACCTTTGGTTAAGCAGTGTTTGTGTTCTTTGCCTGCCAATGTGGCAGAGTGTGGGCCTGGCAAAGACAATGAAGAAGGAACACCGCTAATCAAGAAAAACACAAGCGCTAAATCGCTACATATGCTATTAAGTGACTTGATCAGCCCTCCCTGACACAAAAACTCAAAAACAATCAGGAGGACCATGCTGAATGGTCCTGCCAGGACCTCACCTTCATCCTCTCAATTCTGTGAGCTCCTGCGACTTGAGACAGACCCTTGGGGACTAAATTCCATCCTTTGCCCTCCCCAGTCCCTCCCCTGTGGCTTGCTAGACCCAGGGGCTTTTTCAGACTCTGTTTTGTTCAAGTGTTCAATGTCCCAAAGGAAAAGGTTGGTACTTGGGGGTCTTTTTTAGGTTTTGTGTTCCCATAAAGTAACAGTAACAAAAGCCCAGGTTTGGCCCTTGAGTGAAGTCATTTGGGTCCTGTCACATGCACATAGGGAAACTAGCCACTTGAAGAGCTGAAAGCATCAGCAAGTTGTACCCCCGGATTTAAAAATGCAGAGCTGGTACTTTCATGTCTAATGGAAACACCACGCTGAACTCTGCTTTGGGAGCTTAAGACAGATTAAGCTACTGCTGAGGTCTTACCCAGGCAGAATCCACCTGCAAAATGAACTACAAGTGCAAGCCATTCACAATCAGGTAATTCCCATCATAAACCTAATGAGAAAATAACTCAGAAGCCACCAATGGCTTTTTCCCAAAGAGATGAGTAACGCGGAGAATCCTTGGCTGTGAGAAGAGCAGAAGAAATTAACTGCTGAAGCCTTCACAGCACGATGGAAGCCAAGAATTATCCCTTGGATCCGCACTTATAATTTACAACAGCTGCCTCCTTCAGACAGGCCAAAGTGACTCTCAGCAGCGCACAGAGCACAGCTGATCGCAGCGATGAATCTGGAGCCAGGTCAGTATGCAGCCACAGCTCAGAGGACGCACTGCCTCCGGTGACCCGCATCACTCAGCCTGCAGCCCTGACCGGAGCCCTCACCCCTGTGGTGGGCACTTACCTTACAAAATACAATGCCCCGTTCTCCATGCTATTGTCATAATAACTCTAAAAATTCCACTGGGAGAGGGCTGAAGCATAGTCTATCCACTGACACTCTCCAGCTACTGGAAACTGGACTGTCACCAATGCATCACGGGAAGAGCATCTTACGCCCTTTTGTGAACTCCTAGCTGGATGGCAATAGAGGGGACGAGAACCTGTTGGGAGGGTCCCTCCAGGTCAATGCCTTGAAAGTCAAGGCATTGAAAAAAGAATCCAGGCAAACACGCAAAGAAGTAGGACAGAGGAGAAAACAAAATGGGAAAAAATAAAACCAGAGAAGACTAAGACTAACATGCCAAAGGTATATTAAAAATAACTGTTCTAAGGGGGGAAAACTTACATAACAGAGACTCTGAAACGCATGGTTTCTCCTAGTAATAGGTACAGGTTTTATGTAAAGGAGAGCTTAATCTTTTGTGAAACAGAACTGACCACTTACTTGATTGTTGGTCCCTAAAACTAATGTCTCTATCTGAAGGACAGCGCTTAAGGCTATACATAGACTGAACTGTCCACCAAACCATTTCTACTCATGAACTTACAGTATCCAATGCTGAGACTTCTATTTGAGAAGGAATGGAAATTTAGTAAGAGTAAGATTTAAACAACAGAACGTGAGTGCTGAAAAACAGATTGTTTTTTAAGTTGTATTAAAGACTTGCAGTCAGTCTTCACATTAACAGTTCTCAAGAACTGGGCTGCAGTTTGGTTGTGGGTTCTCAGCAAAGAGACCGAAGGGCATTGTTACTGAAAATGCCCAATTCTTGAGTCAAGCGCCCCTGAAGAGGCTAACACACTGTGATGATCTCATGTCTGCTTGAAATTCCAAAATTAATCAGATTATTTATTTAAAGGGCCAGCTACTCTTAAAATCAACGTCCCTAAAATAGATGAGATACAGTTTCATCAGTTATTTACACCATTCTAAGAACTTGTTAGTTAGGTCCTTTTCTAGGAACAAGCACTAGTAGGAAAGAGTGTGTGTGGTCAGCAGCTTCTCGGGGAGGAGGACAAGGGCATATGTCAAAGTGAACCAGCTGTCCCTCCAAGGGCACTGTTTTCCTGAGGCGACTGCATTAACAGAGATAGACTTAGGTCGTATTTTAGTGATTACTTAATACACCAAAACCAAGGAGCAGGTGATACGATGCTACACAGGATGACCAACTTTCCCAGCTCCAATGGCCTCGTATCCCATATATTCTCCCTCCTTGCTCCTGGACTGATCACATCTTGGCAGCACAAATAGGGAGAGATTCCAACTGCCCAGAACAGGAGCTTAGACACAGATAGAGATATAAATACATAGATACAGAGACATATATGAACTGCCTATGTGATACTCTATGAATAATTTTTGGTCCATTTCTGCTATTGTTAATATTTATTCCTCCTAAAGGCATCTCCTTATGTACCCACAATGAAATTACACATTCTTGCCTAACCCCCTCAGCTCAAGCTTTTTGCCTTTTACCTAAGAAGTGTAACCCATAACCCATATGCCAACAATCTCTTTCACAATAGTTTCTAGGCACAGGAATGAGACAGCCTTAGAGACCATCTCTAGGGCAGGATGGACTAGCAAACCTGAGATTGTGCAAGACTCAACCCCAACAGCAATGGCACTCACAGACCCGCAGGACAATCTCCAGTTCCTTTCACATTATGGGCAGTTATGGGCAGTGGGGGGGCAAGGGGAGGCGTCAAACAAAGACCAACAAAGACCACATGCATTCCCAATTCCTTCACCTTGAACTGGGCCAACCCCTGTGGACCTTGTACAAATTCATAGGAGGGAGAGGCTGGACCTCTTGCTGTCGATAAAACAAGCGGCGGCTCCAGCATTAATTGGGAAGGTTATATTATTACCCTCAAATTTACAGAAAAATCTTTCTTTTCTATTTCCTAAAAGAGATATGAGGTCGAGGTAGCAACCCACAATATGACAAAAATTTTGCATAGCAAAAAAACCACCAATAACGCCTTCCATGTACTCTATCAAGACCCTTTCTCCCCACAGCCTGTTCCTCCTCTCCTCCCGACAACTTTCCCAACATCACTGCCACCTTCAATAACCACCTTGTTCCTTGTTCCCATCTCACACTTTGTTCCTTCTGCTAAAATATTAACTGCTAATTAAGGTGTCAACTGAGTATAATGACTTCACATGAACACAATTGGGAGCACTAGCATTTTTTAAAATGACTCAAAAAGATAACCGCCTCCCTCCTGTTGATGCCTCTCAGGGGGCTGTCCTAAGAGCAGTCACCACCCCTGCTCTCCTCCACCCCTCGTAAGGAGTAGAAGGAGTAAAGGCTTGGCATTCCACCTCTTAACAACGCCACCCTTTGCACTCAATCAGTCTCGCCCCGTGATCCCTCATGATGCAGTGTGCCTAGATCTTTTTCATTCAGCTGCCATGGTACTTTCTATTTAAGACTTTCAGTTGTATGAAATCAGAGTCTTAAGTCAACAGTTCACAGTTGCCGAGGAGAGCGCTCTCCACATCAGCATCAGTGTCTAGGACCCAGAGTCCTAATTCTCACTCTGCAGTTTGCTGGAGAAGACTGTCAACAGCAGCAGAACCTGCACCTTCCTATGAAAGCATCTGAGTCCCTCACCCAGGATAGAGGAAGAGTTCAGAGAAATCAGGAGTTCTTCTTGAAAACTGTCCAGATTTTCCCCTCAAAATCCAGCACTTTACTCAAATGTTTACATGTGTATCTCACCCCACCCACCTCATGCTCCAAAGAGGCAGAATCTGATTTGTCTTCCCTTAGTAGGGATTCATTACGTTTGTTGGGTGAATATGGAAGCAGCAAATAAATAAATGAAAAATAAATGTCTGGTTTCTGATAACTAGTAGGGGGGAAAGGTGTTCACCAATTTAAAATTCATCTTCCAAATATACTGATTATAATATGTAAAGTTTGCAGGACTCCTTGTGATAAGGTCATGTGGGTTTGGTCAAGAGGTTACAGCCATTCAACACTATGATGAGAAAAATACTTGCATAATTGGAGAATAAACTGTTATTATGCAAATGTTTACAGAGGTATAAATAACAAGTTCCTATACCCTCTATTTTAGGATGCTGCAGACTACACAATTCAGCATTGCACAAAGCAGTATATTGAGTGTGCTTGGCCTGAGAGCTGAAGGTGAACTGAGTCCTCTCACCCACATATAAAATACCCTCAATGTGTTTCTGTCCTAATTGTGTGTAATGGCTTCAAGTGTGTCCCCAAATTTTTTATAAATTGAGGTCTTAACCCCCCCCTAGTATTTTTGGATGTGACCTTATTGGGGAAAAGGACCACGGCAGATATAATTCGTTAAAATGAAGCCATAAAGGAGTAGGGTGAGCCCCTAATCTGATGATTGGTATCCTTACAAAAAATGGAAATCTGGACACACACACTGGAGAACACCATGGAAGATGAAGGCAGAGACCAGTCATGCAGCAGAAGCCAAGGAATGCCAAGACTGCCAGCAACCCCCAGAAGCTGGGTGAGAGGCATGGAACCAACTCTCCCTCAAGGCCCTAAACAGGAACCAATCCTGACAACACCTTGATGTCAGAGTCCCAGCCTCCAGAACTGTGAGGAAAATAAACTTCTGCTATTTTAAGCCACCCAATGTGTGGCAGATCTAGGGACTGAGAACATAGCAATGAATAAGAAACAAAACCCCTGTTCCTTATAGAACTTATTATTCTAATAGAGAGAGAAAGAATAAGCAAGATACAGAAATGGAAATAGAGTAGGTTAGTGACAAGTGCTTATAACAAGGGAGAGGAATGGGGATATTTAGCAGTTATTTTGAAGAGTTTTGTTTGTTCCTTAGTTTTGCAGTTTTAGATGGAGTGCTGGAGGAAGGCCTGACTGAGAAGGTGACATTTGAGTAATGGACTGGAAATTGTAGGGGAAGAAGCCAGCCACAATGATCTAGGGGACGAACCTTTCAGGCAGAGGGGGCGACAAAGGCAGAAGCTCTGGTGGATATGAAAATTTAACACACTATGCAAACCCAAGCTAATAGCATTGTTTGAAAGTGCAGGGAAAATCTATTCAGTGCAATTTGTCAATTCAGAGAAAATAGAAGAAAATAGTTTAACATCAACTAAATGCATGATATTGTTCTTTTGCTCACTCTGCATAGTGTCTTAGCCCTCAAAAATGAAACACAAGTATCCAAATTACATAAAGGAAACAAAGTCTCTGAGTAATCTTGGTAACTGGGCTGTTTGTTAATACAGCAAAGCTCAGCCTGACTGACACTGACACAAGAGTATAGTATGAGACAAGAATTGTGCATTGTATGGTAAAAATGGTTGAATAGGGTTTCTTCCCCTCCCCCCAAAAAAGAACCGACCTTCAACTTTCTATAAATATATGAAATAAACTTATTCTGAAATATTCTTGAATACAGAGTTGAAAAGTGGATTTCCAATCAACGCAAAACAAACAAACAACAATGACAAAGGGGAAAAAAAAGCACTGTGTAATAGTCAGACCAACCCAATCCCCAGTTGAGGAAATAGACTCCCCACCAGGGAGGGTGCAAAAGGGACAGCAGCACCATGACTTCAGAGGAAATCTCTTCTTTACTCTAAGATTCGTAACTCCTGATTTAGCCCATCTTCCTTAGCAGTTTCTCAGGGTCTAATATCTCCTGGCTTTGACAGTAGTGTGGCTAAAACCCACCAACACTCAGCCCATGGTGTCAGGGTTAGTGGGTCTGTTTTCATTTTGGTAGCCTGTTTAACTCATGGCTGACATCATCAAGGGTCATTTGATTAAAAAAAAAAAAAAAAGGTATTGTGATTGTCTCATTTAAGGCAGCTACTGGAGTGTACACCTTAAAAGTTATATCAAAGACATATTAAAGAGTGAAGATTGACAGGATTCAGCGGTGGCAAACAATCGCCAAATATATTCATCTTTCAAAGTACAGTGGTAACTTCAATGGGACTCTTCCTGACACATTTCTAACAAACAGGAAATGTGGATATCTTCAGTATCTGTTAATAATACAAATTAGTCTTTTCTGCTACCACAGGAGAAACTGCAAATCCCTTTTGTGAGAATCCTGCTCTCTTGTTTGCTTTAGATCAGGGTGTGGATGGTGATGGTGTCAACTACAGACTTTGCTGGTTGCTTCAGCTGATTTATAAACAATTTTTATTAAGACCTTACCAATCAAATATTCATTTACTCATTTCCTGCACAAGCCAGAGCAAAACTCACCTATCCCTCCCCAGATGTTAGGTTCATCCTTCACCTTGACCACATTTTCATACATTAGGCTTTCAAGCAGACACTGGCCTTCAATCAACATAACACAACAATATCCACACATCTCTTAGGGAGCTCCATGATATTAAAAGTTTTTCATTACTTTTCTCTCATTCTCGCTTCTATTCAGCAAAGCCTACCTTTTGGGTGTATTTTTCCCCCTTGAAATGTCTTTATGCCATATCCTTCTATTCTCCAACTGAAATCCGTCTGTGTTTATTCCTCAAGCTCTTGCACTTATATATTTTATTACCACTTCTTCATACCCTTTCCCATTCCCAAACCTAATCCTTTTCTTCTTTACCCAGAGGGCCTCTGGCAATATAACTTCAGGTGAAGCAAATGAAAATAGTAGCTTTTGCCCCAGGCTTCAGACTTCCTCCACCAAAATTAAAACATAAAAACATTACATGGATATTAATATTATATTCCCTGCCCTGCAAACCTTTTATAACATTCTGTGGTCTGTCAGTCAACAACAGTTATTGAGTGTCCACTCTGGAAAGTTTGTTGCCCTTCTAAGGAGAGATGAAGGAAGAAAAGGGCTTCTACTTTTTTTTTTTTTTTTTTTTTTTTACACTAGTAAAAGTTCCATCTTGTTCTCCACCTCCTGCTCCTCGGAATTCCTCAACCCCCAGCATCTGCCTCCAACCACTGGAGCGACACCTGCCATGTTTTGGCCCTTGCAAGCACCCATTCTCTTGGTTTCGTAGAGAACTCTTTATAGCACCTATAATGTGGCCAATCCATAGTCAGTTACACCCCATCAGACCCAAAAAAGGTCATAAAAGAGGTAGTGAACTAAAATCCATGAACCCCATTGATGTGTCAGAGATACTTCACATTTCATATATCATTTATTCCTCAAGACTACACACAAGACAGCCAACATTCCCATCTTCCAGATGGTCTAAGTAGGGATCAGAAAGGTTACGTCACTTGCCTGAGGGTTGTGAAAGTAGCAAGGGGGCAGAGCAAACTCAGCTGGCTGGTTCAGAAAAACTTCCACAGAAAACAAATTGATCTTTTGCAGTTGGGCCGGGGAAAATTTCACATTTCTCTATGAAAATTCTGAGTTAGGATTAAGAAATTCAGATTATCCTGTGGACCGGTGCATTTACACTCTAAGCAGCGGTAGCACAAGTCATCAGGGTATAAAGAAAAGGGTTTAGGTTTACACATGGGGAAGAATAAAGAAAATCAAAATGGAAAGCAAGTTTGCAAGGGCTTGAGGAATAATGGCAGACAAATATCAGCAAAAGAACCGAACAATTTCCTGGGAATTATCTGGTGAGGATCCAGCCTGTTACCAAGGTGGATGTTCTTGGGAAGAGCATCGGGAGAAGTGACAGTAGCTGCAGCAACACTGTTCTCGAGGGCAGGTCTCCTCTCTCCTGCTGGAGGCTTCCCTGCATGACTGCCCACGTTGATGCTTCAAGGTGCAGAGCATGAGCTACTGCCACAAACGGCTTCTCGAGAGATAGGAGGGTTGAAATACTGGTGTCTGGTGCTTTTGCTATTAAACCAATCTCAAAGCATCACTGTGACATCAGCTAGCCATACCACTCAAAGCCCAGATGGTCCCAGTCAAAGCCACATGTAGCTACTTTATGACATAAGGCATCGGGAATCAAAACAGTTAACTGGTGAGATCCTCACACAGCGTTTCACAAATGACTAGTTCTCACAATCACTGCTCAAACCCTCTACTTCTGCATTTGTAAAATGGGGGGGGGGGGTGTCCACTCAAATGCCGACAGGGAAAGGCAGGTCAAGTTAGCAAGTGGCAGTGGGCAAAGGTAGGACCTTTGGGAAATAGGTGTTAAATGTCTCCTCTAAAGAGAGGAGCCACTACTTGGTGAAGATAATTATTGACAAGTGAGAATAGATGTCCCCTATTGTTAGATTTTTCCATCTTTCAAGATAATCTGGAAATATAAAGCTTACATGCATCCACTGGAGTTTTTCATTTGGCAACTAGTAAAACATTCTGAAAGGTCATATTTGTGCTGGGAGCTATTCCATGTGGCCCACTGACCACAAATTTGGATCACCTCCCAAGATCTCTTCCATCCTGAATTTCCTTGGTTCTGTCATTGGGCCAGATTTCTGTGCTCAATACAAGGTGTTCCACCCACTAACTGAGGTTAGGTATGCATGTTCTGTAAAACCAGAGCAGCTACTGCCAGTCCTGTAATGCACCCTCTCTCCGCCTTGCATCTCACCTATCAGTGTTCAGTTGTCCTCACATGAGCAACCTAAGTACATCCATATGTTCTCTTCAATCCTGTGACTTCGAAGTTGTCCAATTCAGTTTGTTGGTAGAAGTGCCTGATCCCCCCCACCACCACCAAATTTGCTACACCTCTTTTGGACTGTCACTTAAGCTCCTGTAGCCACCAACGACAAACACATAATCATCAGTATCATGAGCAAAAAGTTACTAGATACACTTGACCAAGCTACCTGCCAACTGTATCCTACGATCCAGTTTACTTCCCATAGGTAGTGTTGTATAATGATTACCAGCAAGTTACCTGGGTCCGGCTGTCTGGGTTTGAATCCTACTTCTTTCACTTACTTAGCTGTTTAACTTTGAACAAATCACTCAACTTCTCTGTGCCTCCATTAATGGCCTCAACTTTAAAAAGGTGATTATAACCATCCCTACATCAAAGGTGGGTTGTAAGGATGAAATGAGTTGTTTTATACAGACCCTTTAAAATGATGTCTGCCCCATAACACACGTGATACAGGTTTGCTGGTATTATAATTCCGAAGGATGAAGTGGCATGATTAGTACAGGTCTCGCCAGAATGGGATGCTGATGAACAGAGATGGAGAACTGAAGGCAGAACAAAGGCTCTGAGCTGCCTGATCGAATCCCACTATCACCCTCCCTCCATCAGTCACTCCTCCCCAGGAGGTCACAGAAAGAAACGCACAAAGGACAAGGCAAGGTAGCACTGTAGCACAGACTGGGCTGCAGTCAGTCAGATACTGAGGCTGAGGTGGGTCTGACCCGGGGCTCAGGCTAGGGTCCCCCATGTGGAGCTCTGGAGAACTAGGCTGGAGCCCACAGAGGACCGCCGTGGCCCAGCCTCTGCAGCTACGAGTGGTCTAGAACTGAACTCTACCAGAGTCCTCCTTTTCCCCAAAACCTAAACCTAAACGTCTGATGCAGCCCTGGCTGGAAAGAGGCATCCCCTACACCTACACACACACACACGCTTCTAGAGGCCACAAACAAGAGTCCTCTGGTTTCATTGCACAGAAGGGAATTGGTATAAGCAACTATTTCTGGTCTCTTCTGGATGGACAGCAACTTCTGGAAGGCTGTGGGGAGAAGGGAGAGGAGAGAACAGATGTGGGGCCCTCTCACGTCCCCAGACTTCTAGAGGAAAGAAAACAACTTCTAAGGGGAAAGCCAAGGCAGTCCCTCCCCTAGAGCTGTGGACACTTCAGCGGCCTCGAACTTGGTCATCACTGTTTCTTCCCCACTGGAAACGGAGTCACTACCTTGACCTTGACACACCTTGGAGAGGAGGAAAGTGCGGAGGGCAGAGGCAGAGAGAGGAACCTTGAGGCCAACTGTAAACAAGAAACATAGCAGGAGAGACCCTGACATCTTTGTAGCCCTCAAATTTCCTGACCTGTGAAGTGAGGCCTGGACTAATGGTTGGTTAGTTCCTTCTTGCTCGAATGCTCTATACTCTCTAAGGCCATGAGCCCAGGTGCCACATCATACCTCGGCTTAAGTATAAAGACCATATGGCTGTAACCTTGGTCCTTAGAGAAGCTACTGAAAGCTGAGTCACTGAACTTCATGAGCCTAATTTTATGCCTCACTCCCTTTAGGGAAGTGCCTTCACCTTTCATGTTCCTTGAAGAACTTCCGTCCATGGGGGGAGCTTTCAGAGGTGGAACTCTGAGCCAAGCGGAAACTCACTTCAAAAAACAAGCTCTCTGGGTTGTGAGGAGCAGGGCACTGTGTTGGTCAAGGGTACGGGGACATCAGGCACTTCTGACTTGCTGAAAACAATTACCGCTTGTTCTGTGATTCTTCATGCTTGTTCTCAGCTCAAATTCTACCCAGACGTTTCAGAGTTAGCAGAGCATGTAAAGGGGGGTGTTTTTCACCCGCTCACAGACATTTTTCAGATGCTTTTGGTAATTGGAGAACTCAAACGTAGCTTTGTTTTAAACCTTCCGACACGTTCTGATATTGATGGAAAAAGGAAATTGACAGGCAAGGGAGATGTTACCCTCATTTTGACTCTTACATGAAAGAATGGGGAAGATTTGAGGAGGGGTTCAGTTTACCAACACAAATATGGCCCCATAATGAAAGAGGCCACTCAAAGCATCATCAAAAAAAAAAAAAAAATAGAGCTTCATTTAGGACATAAAAAGGACAGAATCAACAATTCAAATTCTATGTGACAATCCCAGTTTCCTGCACAAGAACAGCTTTAGGTTATGTAAAGCTTTCTTTGCAATGAAAAAAATAATTGAGAGCTGGCTGTGATTTGACACCATATTGCAATGCTGTTATTTAGAAAACTAAACATATGTATATATAATTTTTCAAACAAAGATGTTGTTGTTTTAAGTGTAAAGCCCACAGCAGTTCTACTTGTTACAAACACTGGGTCTAATCCGGGGTGGGGGTGGGGGGGATTAATTTTTCTGCCACAAGAAGTCTTACTTCCATTAGCCCCAGAATCCAGCTTTTCAAAATTAGTCTCCACTTGGACCCCAAGAAAATATGAGGATGGAGAACTGGCTTTAGATCTTTGCTCATATAAATTACTATATTTTAAAGATTAAAAGAGCAGGGAAGGACCCTGGAATAATCCTTAGAAATCAATTCACTTTTCCTTTCCATATAAGGACCAAAAAGGGGAGCAAATAAAATAAGGTTGTTCACAGCATCACTATTTACAATAGCCAAGCCATGGAAGTAATCTATATGTTCGACAGGGGACTGGATAAAGTTGTGGTATATTTATACAATGGAATACTACTCAGCCATAAGAAAGAATAAAATTTAACACCATTTGCAGCAACGTAAGTGGACCTGGAGATCGTCATTCTAAGTGAACTAAGCCAGAAAGAGAAAGAAAAATACCATCTGGTATCACTAATATGTGGAAACTTTAAAAAAAAAAAAAAAAAGACAAATGAACTTATTTACCAAACAGACTCACAGACATAGAAAACAAACTTATAGTTACCAGGGGGAAAGGAGGTGGGAAGAGATAAATTGGGAGTTCAAGATTTGCAGATACTAATTACTGTATGTAAAATAGATAAACAAGTTTATAGTGTATAACCATTAATTTTCTTAGTAAGGGAGGAAGCTAGAAGACGAACCTAAGCAATGTGGCTATACATTTTTAAACCCTACATCTTTACATAGTGTCCACTACATGCAATGCTAAGACTTTGCTAGATGCTTCAAATTTATCATCTCATTTAATCCTCAGACCACTGTAGATTTCCACACCCCAGTTTATAGGTGAGACAAAGTCGGATCAAAAGGACCTAAGTAACTAGGCAAAAGGTGCACAGTAGGTAAGTGGCAGAACCAGGATTTGAACCCAGACCTGCCAGATTTCAAAGTTTATACAAAGTTGTATGTCATGCACCCTGTGCTGGGAGCTAGGAATTCATGGAAAACAAAAGACATGGTCAATGTGCATGCACAAAGGTTACGCCCCACCTAGAGAAGACGACAGAGAAGGAAAGAGATGTTACAGTATAGTGTGATCATTGCAAAAGGTCCCTATTTTGCAACCACTAGACTCAGATCTTAGAGTTTAACAGTAGTTTCTTATTCATCTTCGTAACTGTCCATTGAATATATGTCCTGGATTAGTAGGTGTACCATGTTTGTTTCGGTGATTTTCTGAAGTATAGAAGCAATCCCAGGCAATCTATGACCTTCTCTAATGCATTCAGAGATTCTATTCCAACACTTTCCTGACAAAGCAAGTGTAGCCTGAGTTTTTCAAAATGAACTCAGTAGTTCTGAGAGATTAGAAGAGTTACATAAATATAGAAAGCTTGAAGACAGAATTGGAGACTGAAATAATGGGAGAAGAGGAAGCCAGGAGTCCTACCAACTTGGCTGCTGGGACCAAATATTTCATTCTGTTTCTAAATTTGGTCCTGGACGTATAACCAAAACTAGGGTACTCTGTCTATGTGAATGAACACTGGTCCTTCTGACTTCCAGGTGTGAGTCAGACGGTGAAAAAAGAGTGAAAAACTTAGACCTATCTGCTTGGATGATTGATAGTGGGGAAAAAAACCCATCTTTCACAAATTATGGGCCCTTTTTTACTGCTAGTAATGCACAGAAGATTAAAGTGGAGTCTATATTTCACAAATGGGAGGACCAAATGATTTAAAACCTTGGTTATAATGACCTACTTTGGAGTGAAGAATCAATTTCTTTTACAGCAAGAATCTGTTAATTTAGGGAAAGGGAGAGGGAGGTAAGAAGCACAGGGACTGAGCAGAAGAGAAAAGGAGGAAAACAGTGGCGAGAGAAAATAGCTTAAGAAGTCTGCTAGGGTTCTTCTTGCTGCTTTTCTTTATCAAGCCACTGAGAGGTCACTCTGCATACGGAAAGAGGATCAACTTTGGAGTCTGGTTTGTCACGGCTCTGTCCTTAGGTGCTGTGTTAGTTCCCTATTACTGCTAGAACAAATTAACACACATTAGAGGCTTAAAACACAAACGTATTATCTTTCAGCTCTTTTGGTGTGGAGTCTGACGCAGGTCTCACTGGACTAAAATCTTGGTTGACGGAGCTGCATTCCCTCTGGAGGCTCTGGGAAAGAATCCATTTCCTTTTTCAGCTTCTCCGGGCCCTCCACATTCCTGAACTCGTGGCCTCCTCTCATCAATAAAGCAGCAATGGCCGGGGTTGTCTTTCTCGTATCACATCACTTTGACCCTGACTCTTCTTCTGCCTCCCTGGCTCATGTTTAAGGACCACTGTGATTACACCGGGCTCTCCCAGATTACCCAAGATAATCTCCCTCTCAGGACAGCTGATTGGTAACTAATTCTGTCTGCAAGCCTAATCCCCTTTCATGTAACCTAACAAATGCACAGGTTCTAGGGATTAGGACAGATATCTTTGAGGTGGGGGCATTATTCTGTTGTGGGACCTTGGCAACTTAGCTATTAACCCTCAGTTTCCTTATCTGTCAAATGGGAATAAACAAAACTGCTTCATAGGATATCTGCAAAAATTCAACAATAATGCATCTGTAACTCCTCAGGAAGACTGGGCTGCAGTAACTAGTGCCTAACATTACCATTATTAGCTCTTAATGAACTTGTGGCTTTGAAGAAGGCAGCAATGTCTATGAACCCTATCCTAATGACCCGAGGAGTCACTTCACAGTATGTGTGGACAATTCTATTTTAAGCTTTTTTCTTCCTTTTTCATTATCTCAAGCTCTGGAATGTGTCTGGCAAGCTGCCTTCAGCAGAAGTACATCCACATGCTCCCGCAGCCTGGCCCAGGCCTGGCAGGAAATAGCAAATTCGGTTTTCCACTTAAGCCAAGGGGCTTTTTCCACCTTTGCTCTCTACACAGAACCCCACCTGGAGTCAAGGGGAGCTGAGAAAACGGAAAAGAACACGTGTCACATGAAGCAACAGGATCTCCCCAGCAGGAGCCCCTTCATGTATCAGTAGGTCCAAAGCCCCTCAGTGCCCTGCCAGAGGAAATGGCAGTGCCTCTCACTATAAAGGTAGAAAGTTCTAAATCACAGAGGAGAAAAATAAGACAGCTGCCAAGCACAGGCACCTTCCTCCTTTCAGCACTACAGTGAAGTGGCTCTCAAATATTGCCTAATTATTACCCCAACATCCTGAGTGAGCTCCCCTTTGGTGGGGCTAAGCATTGCTGGAAGTTCTGCCAGGTGCCCACTGACTAACTAGATCCTTGATTTCACTCCTACTGGGCCTGTCTGAAATTCAAGGAAGTTGTCCCAAATAGTTAGCCAGGTGCAAGACTCACCTGAAGATGGAGAAAGAGCTTTTGGAGGTAGAGCCAAGCCACAGCTGATCAGGGGTCAGGAAATGGAGGGTTTCTCTATGGTTCCCATAAAGCTGGTGACCCCTAACAAGCACTTCTGGGTCAAATCATTCTGTTCCCCAAAACTATGGATACTAGGACCAGTAGCTAGCACACACCAACCACAGAACTCCAGGGACCTTAATTCCCCAACAGCTTCTCCCCAGGCCCTGTCCTACGAGCTCCAGCCATCAACCCTTTCTGTTGTGGGGTGGCAGCCTTCCTGTCAATGAATGAGTTGAATGAATAAATGAATGTTTCAGCCATGGTCATCAGACGAAACAGAACTGAAACTAAAATGACATCTCATTCTGTAGCTTTTCCCCACCATACCAGGATGCCCATTTAAATTGAGGAAGGAGGAAGAGCAGGAGGGTGAAGGGAAAAAAAGAGAAGGGAGACAGGAGGAGGAAGGGGAAGAAGGCAAAGAAGAGTCTTGTAGTAACCTATGGTGAAAAAATATGAAAATGAATGTATGTATGTTCATGTATGACTGAAGCTTTACGCCAGAAATTGACACAACATTGTAAACTGACTACACTTCAATTAAAAATACACATACAAAAAGGCAAGGAAGAGAGGAAAGTCGGGGGTGGGGGTGAGAAGAGGAAGCAGACGAGGAAGCAGAAGCAGCCACCACCATCAGAGTATGTCCAGGCCAGTATAATGTAATAAATGGTATTTAGTGTCATTCACCTTTGACAGGAGTAAAATTTTGCATTTTTCCATAATCCACAATCCACTGGTAGTCTGTTCTCTTAGAGAAAACAAACTCTCCAAATTATCTGCACCCTGCCTCTGTCCTCTGATCTATTCTCGAAGGCTCAGGGAATAGCACACTCCATGGCAGCTTCATCCAGCATCTGGGAGTCAGAACTTCCCAGAATGGCAAGGGCAGTAACGGGTAAAAGCAGAGCCCTCAAGCCAAACACACTAACAGACACACACCCCTTCAGGCAGCTGAGGCTGCGCACGGAAAAGTGAAAGGCGAGGATTCCAGGGCCAGAAGAGGGGTGGCAGCCAACCAGCCATGCATCCGATGCTATCTCCCTCTGATACACGCGTGGAAGAATGGAGCAGACAGAAAACAATCAATTGTCAAAATGGCATAACTTTATGCAATCACTGAGAGCACTAATGTGGCTACACACACACTCACAAGTCCTGTGAAATACAACCTCATGCTGCCTTATGAATTTTCACACTCCTCTGTGACCCATCACAGCCAATATTACATCCCAACGACCATCTCTCACTAGGAGAACCACAGGCAGGCACATAGCACCAAGAGGACGCGCACTCCTGAAGGTGCCTCCCCTGACTTCTCACAAGCTATGAACTGAGAGCTCACTAAGGAACAACAGACTAAGGCAGCAGGCACTGAGTGGCACCTGCCTGGGGGTAGGGGCAGACAGGGCGCTATGTCCCAGTTTGGGAATTTATCTGCACCACACGCACAAAGCCAGGAATGCAGGGAAAGCCCTCAGCAGATTTCTACTAAACAAAGTCTTGCCTTTCTCTGTACCTCGCTTTCACACCTGAGTGACCCTGGAAATGTCCCAGTTTCTGGATTTTCCTGTGGAGGCTCCCCATCTTCCATCCATGAAATGGGCACCTTTAAGAAATTCTGAATTGAGTCCCCAGTACTTCCATTAGACCCTTCCCCACCTATCAATCTAGGGGCACAGGAGAAACAGTGGGGAAAATTAAACACGAGAGGGAGGAAAGACAAAAAAGACTGACCATGACCAGCACCTCCATACATATCATCTCATATCATCCTCACAACAATCCTAACAAGAGAGGATTATTTACTCTCATTTGACAGATGAGGTTAAAAAAAAAAAAAACAGATTATTCGGTTTGTCTCTATGGTGAGATTATTTCATGCTTTGCTTATTTTCTCAGAAGGGCAGCCAAAGCTAAGGGCAAGAGGCTGTGGTCACCCCACATCCTCAAGAGGAGTGGCTGGACCTATTCCTGCATCTCTCACTCAGCGGTGGAGCCGTCACACCTCTCATCCTTGGTACTGAGACCCAGAAGTTTGTTGAGAAGCAGAAAGGGGAGGAGAGTCATCAGCCCAACTACGGGTCTCCAGGATGAGGAGATGGAGGGTCCAGTCCTTGGCTGGAGGCTTGCCGAGTCAAAGAAACTCAGTAGCCCTCCTGGCACAGCACACCAGGGGGGTGCAGTTCAAGAACGCTAGGGAAGGCTGGCCATCTGTGCCTTGGTGTCTGGAGATGAAACCATGGTGTGGTTACTGCCTCAAGGCCAGAAATGCAGACAATTGGGAGGGCAGGAGAGGTCCAGCCTGTTCTCCCTGAATGCACATGGTGCACCTCCCACAGGCCCACTACAGGCTGAGAAGGGGACCTGGCCTTATGCGTCTGGATGGGACCCAAGACAACTTCCTGCCAGGGCAAGAAGACCCAACACTGAGAGGCTGAGGGGTAACGGAGCCCACTGCAGGGAAAACATGAGGGGGATTTAAGAGAACAGCACCAGAATATTGTGCACTGCAGGCGGCCCCATAGGGTGCCCCTGAAGAACCCTCAGATGGCATGGAGAACATGATAGGTGCCATGGTAGCCAAGGGAAAACTGCAAATAGGACCAGCCAGGAGGAGTATCTCATCTTACCAACTGAAGAAAAAAAAAAAAAAAAAGCACAACCTAGAAGTTGAGAGTTTTGTTTTATTCGGTGGACACTTCTAAGGACTTAAGCCTTGGATACAGCTTCTCAGATAGCTATAAGACTGCTCCAAGGAGGCAGGGGAGAAGCCAGATAACATAGGAGTTTTTGCAACAAAGACCAGGTAGTCAGAACATCAAAAGATTACTGTTAATTAAGGAAAACCAGTTACCTGAATGAATTTAGTGCTTCTACAGATGGGAAGGTGCAAAAGCCTGGGCTCAGTGAAATCGTTCCTTTGATATGCACCTAGCTATCTAAGGCCAGTACCCTGTTCTCTCCCATTCTGAGTTCCCTTGGGGTGCACCATTGGGGGTGGTGGCAGAGGCCAGGCTGCTGGCTTGTCTCCATCCTGAGTTCCCTCCACTCACTGTCAGGGGTGGCAGTAGTGGCTGATGATTTGATGGCCACAGCATCTGTTGGTTACTGATATGGCAAGAAATATTTTTCACTCACAGTCTCTTTTCCTCTACCTGCTCCAACTCTGGAAGATCCACAAAACAGGGAGGGATAAGAAATAAAGTAAGGAGACAGCTATAGGAAACCATGCCCACTTCCCCACTGCAGGTCTGGCCTAAGCTAGGGAATGGTAGGGATGGGGAAAGGGCCTGGAGAGGAAGAGAAAAGCTTCCTGGAACACGTGAGCCTCAGGTTTTAAAATAGACTGGCCTGGAGTCTTTAAATGTCTGAAAATGAGTCCTAATTGTCAAAATAAATTCTGACAATGGAAAGGCATTGAACAGCTTTGGGATCCTGGAGTGAGAAAGTGGGGTACAACATAACTGGATGGAAGGTGGTGTGAGAAAAATAGGAAAACACTGTTTTCCAACTTGGACCCTAACAAAGTCGGCCCGGCCAATAGGTTGGTTACAATGAAGGTCACAGGGGTTTGCAAAGTCAGAATATGAACTTTACTTTCCAGCTCCTAAGGCAGAGATCTTTCTAGTCCTACGGGGATAGAAATCAAAGGCAGTGGAAGTAATTAAAATTAGAGTGAATCCGATATTTTGGAATCACTTTTTCCTGCAGTTAGCAGCAGCAGCATAAATCTACTCCAGGAATTAAGATCTCCTTAAGTAATTACACAGGGGTCTGTAGTGCCAATCAGTCCATTCCCAAATAATTTTTTCCACTATTGGGTCAAAGTTGGTAGGTTGAGAACACCTTGGCTGGTCAACTTACTGAAAGACACCGGGAAGTGCAGTTGACCCTTGAACAATGCAGAGGTTGGGGCACCAACACCCTCTGCCGTGTACTTGAAAATCTGCATGTAATTTTACAGTCGGTGCTCCCTGGCTAAGGTTCCTGGGACCCAAGGTGCATCCTGGGATTCAACCAACCATGGATCGTGTAGTAGTATAACAGATACCGAGTGAAAAAAATCCACGTCTAAGAGGACTTGCACAGTTCAAATTCATATTGTTCAAGGGTCAACTGTACTAAGACTCCCCCCTTAACCTAAGTTTAGTTAGACATCTCTGAGCCCTCTGGATAAGGCCTCAACCTTGGGTAGATGAATTCTGTTTTTAGCAAGAACTGCTACATTAGTTTAGCAAGAATCCCCTACCCTCAAGGGACCAAATTCCTCATCCCCCACTTTGGTGTCTAAAACCTTGTCCTACATTTAGCAAGAGTCCTGTTTGTCCAGTTTAGCAAGAAACCTCGTACCTTTGGCATCTCTTCTTAGTTATTTTCTATCTACTGACCCCCCCATTCTGACTATAAATTCCCAGCTGTCTTTGCTGCATTTGGAGTTAAGTTCAGTCTGTCTGTCTGTCTCTCTCTCTCTCCACCCCCCTATTGCAAATAGTCCTGAATAAAATCTGTCTTGCCCTCTTCACCAAGTGCCTGGTAAATAATTTCTCTTTAATAGTATATACTTCAGCAACTTTCCTGACCTAAACAGTGCAGAATGGTGACGATAACGGCTGCCTCTCTGCCATGTGTCTGTGGTTTTGCCATGTCTGTTTTCGTTCACTGATGCCAAGTGCTTTCTGAATTTTCTCATCCTTTTCAGCTGTTCTAAAGAAAGACAAAGACTTGAAAAACAAACTTAAAAACATGAAGAAAATATTAAAAAGAAGCTGAGGGAAAGGATCAATTAGAATGTGTGACAGAGAGGCCCTGCATTAAAGGCATTAAAGTGAGGAAGGGGAGAGCAGGGACAGGAGAGGACGAGAAAGAGGTTTTCACCAAGCCAGGCTTATGGACAAAATGTTATAGCTTTATAAATTCCCAGAAGTACAGAAAAGATCTCAGTATACATAAAGCTTTTAAAAGTCACAGAAGGAAAAAGGAAATGAATTCAACTCGCTTGCTTTTGGGGCTGTCTTAAAAACAAAAAAAGAGGCAGATAAACGTTGCTAACAGAGCTCTTTGCAATGTTTCAAAATGAATAAATAAAACCTTCCCTGCCAACTTTTTTTTATTATTATGTCTGTCTCTGACTTTTTAAATGCTTTCCTTAAAAATGTTTTCATGCTTCCTTTTCCCTGAACGTTTTACAATTCACCTTCTTAAATTTCACTGGAGACCTGCAAATCAAGTTGCATCTTGCTGATTTGATAGCTGCTTTTACGCAGCCCAGCGGAAGGCAATGCCTTGGCATCACTCTTGCTGGGAAGAGGGTTTATTAGCAAGCCCTCTTCTGCGGGGCTGGCAGGAGGACGTGCTAGTAAGGCCAGACTGGGCTCGGCCTGGCCCAGGGGCCAGCTGGCAGGTGTCTGGATCTGGCGGATCAGGCCACTCTACGGTGACCTTCAGTCTCATAGCAACAACAAAGGAAATTACCTCTTTCTTCAAACATCATTAGCAACCCCTCGCTTCCCGCCCTGGTTGGGAGAGGGGAAGAGAAAGTAGGCAGAGGCAGCAGAAGAAAAATCCTTGTTTTGCAATCCCTGTAATTAGTCCTAGAGGATTTCTCCAACTGCTACTCCTGGCAGGAAGGCCTGGGAAAGGGAAGTCGCCAGGCTTGCTACACCGGACACCGCTGAGCCCGCTCCCTACTTGAAATTCAAATGAGAGCAGCTCTGACCTTTCCTATCACGTCTTTTATTTCAGAGACAGTTTACAAGGCCTCTCCACCATGCAGGTCATGTTTTAGTTTAAACAGAAATACTCTCGTCGATGTTAGATGCAAGTTAATGATTACACTGAAATCATTCTAATTAGGCTCTGTTGTTACATGCTGCCCTTTGGGGGCTGCTGCTGTTGTCACAGAAAGTATTTTGTAGAAAAATAATTGGTCTGAGATCCCTTCCTCCCTCTCCAACATACCCATCTCTCTCTCTCCCTCTTTTTTTTTTTTTCCTAAATAATTATTGATCTTTCAGCCTTTGATCAGGAAGATCCTTCACCTCCTAGTCCCTGTGGACCTTCTAAAAGGTATCAGGATTGTCAACTGCATCCAGGAGGGAGGCAGCTGTGGCCCATCCTTGGCCAGTCCAGGTCTGCGTGACCGTATGTATCAAAGGGGAAGTGAGAATGAAGTTTCTATTAGGGCTCTTCCAATAGAAAGGGCAGCCTCCTATTTTTGTTTTGTTCTGTTTCATTCTGGGGGAGCCTTATTCAGAAAGCTGTGTCATCCTCCCAGGCTGTGCTCGGTGTGAGGAACGACCAGGTGGGAGTTGGGGGCATTGGTTTCCCTCTGTGGTTCATTTGTCACTGACATACATACACCATGCCCAGCTCCCTCTCCAGCAGTTTTCAGTCGTAATACTGTTGGAATAACCAGTACCGGTATTTTTTTTTTCCTTCTCTCAATTTCGTTTTTTCTCATTCACCTGGAATAACTGCCCCAGTGACTTTATAGAAAAAACACTTAGCAATAAGAGAGGCTATATTTAGCACTGCAAGAAGAATAAGTTGGAGGACATGAGAAGGGCTGGTGGGCCAGAACCAACAGCGTCTGTTCCAGAGAATGGACAACACTGATGAAGATGAGAGGGACCATTGCTTGGAGAAAAAACTATATTTTTCCTGAACCTCTGACAGTTAACAGATTGGCTGAAGAGTTAAGAGGAGCAGGAGGAGGCTTCAACTGAAGGAGAAAGGATTCAAACAGGGTAGGGTATGCTAACCTAATACCCCAACTAGGCTGAAAGGGTGCTAAATATCCCTGCCTATAACTGAGTTGAGTATCCTCTCTCAAATGGCTTACAATCTTAACTTATTTTTTTTAATTATCTGAAGCCAACCTGGCCCAGCTACTTTAACTCTACCTCCAGTGTCATCAGAAATTCAGAAAAATTAAAAAGAAATGAAGTTTTTGCATCAAAAAGCTGTTTCAGGCAGAGTGTCAAAAGTGTACTCATTCTAAATACAAAAAAAAGTGTAAAGAATAAAAAATTATAAAAGCAGAGCTATTGTTTACCTGTCTTAAAAATTCAGTATCTCTAGGATTTACTGTCTGATCCATTAATCCTTGCTACTCAAAGCATGGTCCATGGACCAGCAGCTGGCTTCACCTGAAAGGGTATCAGAAACCCAGAACCTCAGGCCCCACACCAGACCTTCGGTATGAGAATTTGCACTTCACCAAAATCCCAGGTGATTCATGGGCACATTAAGTCTGAGATGCCTGATTTTCCACATTCCTACCTATCAGAATCACAGGATTTTCTTTTTTTCCCCCCCTTTTTTTTTTTTACTGTAGCTTAAAAAAACACCTTTATTGAGCTATAATTCACATACCATAAAATCCACCCATTTAAAGTGTACAGTTCAGTGTTTTTATAATCAAAGTGTTGTGGAACCATCATCATGCTCTAATTATAGAATATTTCATCACCCCCAAAGAAATCCCACACACATTAGCAGTTACTCCTCAGTCCCTGCCTCCTCCCAGCCTCTGGCAAGCATTAGTCTACTTTCAGTCCTTATAGATTTGCTTTTCTGGTCATTTCAAATAAACAGAATCATACCACATGTGCTCTTTTTGGCTGGCTTCTTTTACTTAGCGTAATGTTGTCAAGGGTCATCCATACTGTGTCATGTATCAGTACTTCATTCTTTTTTATAATAGATAATACTCCACTTTGTGACAGAATCACAGGATTTTCTTATTCCCTACATAAGCAAAGGATTCCTTAACTCTGGGACTCAATTTCTCTGAAATCCATCTCATTTATCTCTTAACCGTAGGAAGGCATCCCAGCTCCAGCTTCTCAGTTTCCCCAAGAAACTAAAAACAATAAAACAGAAACTCTAATTGGATTTTCAAGGAGAAAAAAAAGGCAGTAATGAAAACTTTTCTTCCTTGAGATATGTGCAGTGTGTTTTGCTTTTATTTTCATTTTGGCATGGGGGGGTGGGTATTCAGAAAGCCTTAAAACCCTTCAAAGAAAGTCATCAAAATTAGAATACAGTGTTAGAGACCTCACATCCTTTTTATCTTAAGAGCTAATGTGAGTCGTCAGTCCACAAAAATCCTTGCTTTTATGAATAAACATTCTGCCAGTGAGGCTAAGATTTCAATTAACATTCTATGCAAGTATGAGAGGACTAGTTTCCCACTGATTTGATTTGTTGGCACTTTGTAAGGATACAGTTTTGAGGTTTGTTTTCCCTAATACATTTTAGATAAAAATTCCCTCAAAAGCATATATAGAATACACTTATATTTATATGTATGTATATGTAGACAGCTAAAGACCCTGCTCCCTCTTCTCAACAATTAAGCAAGTTTATTCCAAGACCCCCCCACGAACCCTAGATCCTCCTGCCTGTCAATGCCTCCAATTGCAATGTATGTTGGTGGCACCTTTGTCACTGCCTAAACAAGACATCAATAATTAAATTCCCATTTATAACAAGAGGAAATTATTCATGCCATCAGAACTCCCCATCAATAACAGGAGGAAACCTAACTATCTCATTACCCCATCACACTGTGTGCAAACACAACTGCCCATTGTTGACAATAAATATTTGATAAGTGAGGAAACAGGAAGGATAAACCAAGGATGCAGAGAAGGCAGCTTGAGCTTTGCCAGGGATCTGGCCTCGGGGTTAGGGTTTAATCTCATGGATCCTCCCCCAGATGGGCTTCTAGATTGGCCACAAACTGACCAAAGCTGAAAGGAATGCCGGCCATCTGGCTGCTTTTGGATCACACAGCCTTTCTTTATTCATGAGTAAAAATAAAAACAAACCTTGGTTCCCCTTTTTCCTTCTTTGCTTTTCCTATCAATTCCTAGAGAAGTTTCTCAATTTATGTTTTTAAAGGAGACTTTATATTTGAAACATTCTACTCAAACTCAACATCCTGACTGGAAGTTTAGAGGGAGATGCAGGGATCAAGATCAGTAATGTCCAGACCCACACTCTGCCTTCCTACCAACCTGCAAGGGAATCATGGGGAAGCTGCTTCACCCTTCTGTGCCTCAGTTCCCTCAATGCTCAACTGAGACATTTGGAAGACCTGGTTTCTCTCAGCTCTTAAAAATGCAAAGTTTCTTCTCATGGAAAGCCTCCCCCCAGAAAACAGAATACAGTCATCACTAAGTCTCCACGGGGGATTGGTTCCAGACCCCTGGGGACACCAAAATCCAAGGATGCTCATGTCCCTTGTACAATAAAATGGATTGGTACTGTCAACCCTTCTCATCCCCACGTTCCACATCTGCGAGTTCCAGATATGAAAGACCAACTATACAGGAAAATCACAAATGACTATAAAGCAGGGAGTGTCCTTTTCAGTTTGGTATTGACTTGGCTGCTGATCTTGAAGGAGTAACTCCAGCCCTTGTGTTTCTCTGCTCCACTGAATAGCTATAATGCTGATAATTTTCTTTGGTAAAATTACTCTCTGTGCCAACCCACCATTTATTCTTCACCCCATGGACCTTTCTGATATCTTGGGGAACTAACCTCAGCAGGCAGCATCATCCACTTTCCCTTGCTTTCTGGCTTCCTGTTGAAATGGGCCAATGGAAGGCTCCAACAAGAGTTCAGAAGGTGCTTAAGAATGCTGGGCTATGTCTTCATCACTCCCTCCCTGTCTCACAACCCTTCAGCAGCCATGTCTCCCCATAACTGCAGAGCTCCCACTGAACAGCTCCGTTCTCACTGAGATCTGGAAGCCTATTTTGTCCCCTTCCACCCTCAGTCCTAGACATAGTAGAGCTCCCCACTGTTGCTCGCCTCTGGCTTCTTTGACCCAGCCCACATCTCTGTAAGTAGCCCTTCCAAAAAAGGCCCCTATTTCAGCCATATGAGGTCAGTTCCATCTCATGCCAAAAAAATCTAAGCAATACACAAGGTAAATATTAAGACTAACCAACTTAAAATAACTTCGGTACTGTATCAGTTTGCAAGGGCTGCCATGACCAAGTACCACAGACTGGGTGGCCTATTTCCTCCCAGTTCTGGCTAGAAGTCCAGATCAAGTTGCAGGCAGGGTTAGGATTTTAACAGGACACAATTCAGCCCACAACAGGTACTTTCAACTGAATTAAGCCACATGTTGTTAAGAATGAAACTTGGCTATGTTTTCAGCATATCCTCCAAGTTCTCCTAAATCATAAGCCCAAACCACAACCAGTGCCATGCTCTCAAGAGGATAAGTGGCATCAAACATGAACTCCTATCACATATCAGTCAGTAAGACTGGTTTTACCCAGTTCAGCCAGAGGAAACTGACCAGAAAGGGGGTATGCCAGGGTGGGACAGCCTAGTTGGGAGGCAGAAGATGGGGCTTCTATGCACGTGACCTTGACCATCACTCAATGTCTCAGATGCTCCATTTCTGCATTCATAAAATAATACTAGTATCAAATATCAAATATCTCATGAGGTTATTAAAAGAATCAAAGGAAATAAAGATAGTACATGAAAACTCTTTTGCAAACTTAAAATATCATCCTTCTATAGCTGAAATTCTAGAACTGAACCTAGTAGTTTTTTGTGTGACTTTATGTAATTGAGGACTTTCCCCCCTCATTGTCTAAGTATGAACATTTTTCCTACTTCAAGGATTTATTAATAAATTAAATAAAGCCTCTTTAAAAAATCATCTTAAGTAAATAATAAAATTGTCCTGAATTCAATCCCAGAATTTTCTGTTTTTCAGAGCGTTAAGTGCTCAAAAACAAATTCTTTGAAGGTAGGAAATTTGGTCATATGCTAATTTTATTTCTTCCAGGGCCCCTAGCTAGCTAGGCACATAGTGGACTGCCAATACATATTACTTGAATTAAAATTTCAGGAATGTAGTGTTTATCAAGTCACTATTAATTAAAAAGCAAAACATTCAACAAAGGCACCTAGTTTCAAAAGATGAAACTAAAAATATCTATTAGCTTGCCCATTAAAAATCAAGTTTATGAGAATTTCCCAAAATTTTTGCCAGTATCTTTCTGTAATATTACATCAATACATTTAGAATGTATTCAGAAAAATATTTATCAGTATTGCTTCCAGGAGCCATCAGATTTGGTGTATAATTCTTGTCCAATGATGCAAGATCACCTTCAGCTTCCTAATCAGAGGGGGCCTTCCCTGTAATTGAATTTGAACCCAGCAACAGTGCCACTCTCTCATCACATCACAGGTTCACACTTACTGTGAAATTTTATTTTATGGCAGATTTAGCTTTGCATCACTCTTACATTATATTAAGTGGCACTGATTGCGGGAATCATAATTCTTCTTCAAATGAGGGAAACTTGAATGCGGGAAACTTCAATGACAAATACTAAGGATATCTAGCTGGAGGTAGGAAGTATCAAATGATGAGAATTGGAGATTACCAATTGAGATTTTTCACTCCAGGAAAAATACTTTTGAGTCTCAAGACCTTCTCCAGATCTCTTTCTACGAATCCCTTCATTTCAATTCACTACCACCTCACCCAGAGCATTGTGGGAGGTGGTCTTCCCTTGAGATAGGGCTGGTAGGTTTTCTCTGGTTTTGCTTAAGTATTATGATGGAAAGTATGATTTTTAGTTGAAGTAGAACTGTGATGTATGTTTCACTGTTTACATAGGAAGGGTTCCAGATAGGAAAGCAGCTATTTTATAATATTCCTGTATCATTATTACCAATCCACAAAAAGAAAGGGAAAGACAGAATTATGGAGACTTAACTGGCCTCCAACGACCTCCCACTTCAGATGCTAATATGTTATACTACCAGGAATGAAGAGAAGTCAGGAAAAGCTGAAAGACAGGGAAAGGGGTGGCTGGGAGACAGTTGTTTTGAGGGAAAGCAACAAAAAAAATATATTATTTCTCCTGTTCTTGGATAGGAGAGTAAGGATGAACGTGATGGTGAACACAACAGGATATGAGCTCTGTAGTCAGACCAGCACGTTTCAAAGCAGGCCCTGGCACTTACTAGCTGTGTCAACTCGGGCACATTTCTTAACCTCTCTGTGCCTCAGTTGTCTCTTTTGTAAAAACAGTTTGATATGAATCCCTATTTCATAGGGTTGTTCTCTGGATTAAAAATAGCTAATTAATGTAAAGGGCACAGAACTGAGCCTGGCAAATAATAAGGTTTGAATAAACATTAACTGTTGTTGTTACTGTTATTTTAAAAAAAATCTTCAGTCTTCCTTAAGTCAGAATTTTGCCACTGGTTAAGATTTTTTGAAGTGCATTAACCTTTGACTTAAATATAGGAGGCACATATTCTAGTCCTTTGACGGTAAGGGCACTGGACTGGTCTAGCCTTTCCTGGCTCTCACATTCTCCTACGAGGCCATCAGATCCACCACCCCCTTAGGCTACATGTATTCTAGAACAGGAAGTAATCTTAAGAATAGTGCTGTCCATTTCACATATTTTCTGATGAAGAACATAGGTGAGGCACTGGCTGGATTTCTTATAAAGCTCTATGTGTCAGGCAAGGGATGGAGTGCGGATAACCTGGCTGAGCTCAGCAGTCCCTCCTCATTGCAAACCCAGCTCTGGCCACAACCCAACCACTTTATGAGTCCTTAGCCCAGAGCTGGAACAAGCAACCTACACCTGGCTAGACAGAAAGGTGATATAGGAAACCAAAACATAAGCTTCTTGAAGACCACAACCATATCTTAAAACTTTTGCCTGTTTCTCCCAGAAAACCTAGCACTTTGTCTCACACACAGTAGGTCTTGAAAAAAATGTTGATTGCAAATGCTTAGTTTGATTTGCGATAATATATCTACCGTCAAGCCCTCTTCACCACTAGCATGATTTGACATATGGGCATATGGAAAAGACCAAGGAAAAAAGTTCATAAAAAAATTTCAAATTTCTTTTATTTCGGAACTCTTATCATATTCTTTACTACAGGTAAAGGTTAATAGCAAAACATATACATTTTGGTTTCCTGAGGGGTCACTGCATCAACACACTGATATTCCCTCACAAGTCTTTCCACCCACATGCATCACCAGCTGCCCACCTTGGAGGATACATCCACCAGCTCACATGAAATTACTCTGTCAAATCAAAGGCATTTTTGGGCTTCAAATTAAATGCAAACCTTGGATGGCTGCCAAATCCTATTTATCAGTGTAACAAACAATATTTACCTATTGCTTCATTTCCCTAAATTGTTTTCCATCCTCAGGACATGTTGTTTGCATCTTAATTTAGCACTAATTTCCCTGTGCCAGACTTCTCCCGTGCATCCTACCTTATTCCTGCTTCCAACAAAAGTAAACACTGACTAGGACAGCTCTGGCAACCTGCTAACACAGTAGATGACTGCATTCTGCCTTAAGCAAAGTCTTTCTTTCCACCCTTTAGGGACTGGGCAGCTATCAGATGTAATTTTGATTCCTGCTATTTTAGCAATCATGCATGGGACTTCTTTAGGCATGTGAGACAGAAATCTCTCTCTGACAACACGTTGGAACATGTCCCACTCAAGGACACAAACACAGTTGCCTCTAAGATGAAGGATGCTGAAAAGGCAGGCATCTGTGGAAGGATGAGGGAGAGAATCAACTCAGAATTTAGTCCTAAACCTGGGATGTGGTTAATCTTCCAGTCATTGCTCGAGTTTTTCATATTGGCTGCAGCCTGGACATCTAGGACCAGAAACCAACAAAGCACTGAGATGAACAGAGATGACAGCATGATCTTAACGTCAAATTAACTTCTTTCTCACACAGACAAACATGTTTACACAAGAGCGCACCTCAGAGGGACCCGTTAAGATATTTCAAGGCAGATCAGGTAAGCCACAATGAGACAGCAAGTAGGTTAACCTGGCTTGGATAGGGGAGGGGGCATGTCAGGAGAGAGAGCTGCAGCTGAAGGATAACTCAGTAAGCTGCAAAGTATAACAGAGCCTTGACCTACGGTTCTTGGAAGGTGGTACCTGGGAAAAATGAGAAGAGATGCAGGTGTGCAGGTGGCTGACAGGCACACGAAATGATGCTCAACAGCATCAATTATTAGAGAAATGCAAATCAAAACTACAATGATGTAGCACCTCACACCAGTCAGAATGGCCATCATTAAAAAGTCTGCAAATATTAAATACTGGAGAGTGTGTGGAGAAAAAGGAACCCTCCTACAGTGTTTTGGGGAATGTAAATTGGTACAGTCACTATGGAAAACAGTGTGGAGTTTTCTTAAAAAAATGAAAATAAAGTTACCGTATGATCCAACAATTCCACTCCTGGGCGTATACTTGGAGAAAACTCTTAACATAAAAAAATACACACACCACAATGTTTACAGCAGCACTATTTACAATAGCAAAGACATGGAAGCAACCTAAATGTCCATCAACAGATGACTGGATAAATAAGTGATGTAGATAAACAACTGAATATTACTCAGCCCTAAAAAACAATAAAATAATGCCATTTGCAGCAACAAGGATGGACCTAAAAATTATCATATTAAGTGAGTCAGACAGAGAAAGACAAATATCATGGTATCACTTATATGTGGACTCTAAAACAAATGATACAAATGAACATATTTACAAACCAAAAGACTTACAAAGAAAACAAACTTATGGTTACCAAAGTTAGAGGTTGGAGAGGGATAGATTAGGAGTTTGGGATTAACAGATACACACTACTATATACAAAATAGATAACAACAACCTACTTATAGCACAGGGAACTATATAATTTCTTGTAATGGAAAAGAATCAGAAAAAAATATATGTATGTATGTATATGTGTAACTGAATCACCTTTCTGTACACCTGAAACTCACATTATAAATCAACCACACTTCAACAAAAAATGAGAACTTAAAAAAATGTTTTTTAAAAAAGATGTAACCTCTCCAAATGAAGACTTCTTAATAAGCTTGAGAATCACAGGCTGTGAGGAATATAAGCCAAGTTTACAAAGTATTGACCTTATAATATATATATTTTTTAATCCTCCAAAATGTTTTAGTTGACCATTATTTCAAAATTAGGACATTTCACATAAAATCCAAACTCCAAACTTTTCTTGGAAAAGCTTCAAATCCAGGAATTCTGTGTTCAGATTCCTGTGGACCAGAAATTGCCTTGGGATAAATAAAACCAGCTGCCTCCTTCAGACAGTGCTGGTGTGGTCCAAACTACTATAGTCACCAACCTTCCTCTGGTGTCCCCAACACTTACAGTGAGTGTTAACTGTCATACTAGATGGCCATTTTATATCTGATAGAGAAAAAGCTGCTGGGACTATCAATCTACCAAAGGAGAGAAATTAAAAGATAGACCAAAAAGGCTTGTTTCAACAAAAATTGGAGAATATATGTGCCTTTGAAAAAGCAAAGGATATGTCTATGTTTAACATGCAAACAAAGCATGTCCATGTCTTTTCTCATGCCCCACCTTTCTCATTCACTCATATCGGGTCTCATGGCCGATCACATTTGTGACTGTTGATATAGGCCTAAGTCAATGTTTGACCTAACTATAGTGTATCAGTCAGGTGGGCTAACTTATGTTGCAGTAAGGAAAAGCCCAGTAATGACAAGTATTATTTCATGTTCATCCTGCATGTCCATTAAGGGTCAGCTGAGGACTCTGCTCCAGGTTTCCTAGCTCTGCCTGGTAGAGCAACCTCCGCCTTGGATACAGCAATCACAATGATAAATAGAACAAGAGTTTGAAGGAGGTCTCCCACTGGCAACTAAATGTTCCAGGGTGAAAATGCCACATACTGCTTCTACTCACAACTCATCAGCCAAAATTAGTCATATAACCCTAACCCAACCACAAGGAAATACAAGCCCACCTTGTAACTGAGGGCAAAGAGCTAAAAGTAAGTGATGAACAGCACTGAGGCCCACCCCCACAAAGCCAGCGGTACTTGACCTTGGAGCATAGGGAGCTGCCAGTGGTGGTCACTTTCCAGAAGTGCTGCCTGGATGTTCAGGTGGATGGCCAGTTGGTCCAGGACAGCTTCCATTCAAAGCCACTGCACAAAGAAGAGCTCCACTTTGTTGCCATATTTCACGACTGCTAGAGAAGTATAAGATAACTGAGTAATTCTTCAAAATTGTGGCTAAGCCCTGAACACCTGCACACCTTAGCCATCTATAGCACATCACTAAGAATGATGCTCTGGCCTCCAATTTAAGCCACCCTGTTATACCTGGAGCAACAGCAAGTCTACCAAGCCATACAGGTAAGAACTTTATCATGAGAGATAGAATTTGTTCAGGAGCGAAGCAACATGACAGGAAACATGCATGAGAGGAGCTCGTTGTGCAAAAACCATGTCTAATTCAACATTTTGTATGGCACCTTGTATACTGTTTGCTTGAAACTGTTAAACAGCTTTAATAATATCCTTGAACCTGATTCCTCTCCGACAGGCACATCATAAAAGCCATCTCCAGAAGTGCTGCTAGAAAAACTACACTTACTGCTTCATGTTATTTCTAACAAGTATCAGTACACTACTTTAATTTATACGAAGTACTCATTTAATTTTCAATAGCACAATGAAAAAATCATAATCAAAGAATAGGAATACATCTTTGAAGTCTGTGATAAGGCCTGACCACTCAGAGTATCTACATGAACATTTCTGTATCCGTCCTCAGAAATCAGCAAACTCTCCGGAACATACTCAGCACGACTTGACTTGGGTCCTCTTTATTCACAGTGGTGAAAACATCCACTTTTATTACATGCATTGACATTTCTCCCATAGTCTCCTTGTGCAGGGCAGCAAATATTTTAATCAGAGCTCAATTTACTACCAAGAATAATGAATGCTTTTAAAAAGCCCAGATAAAGGTAGCTTTAAAAATAAGCTAGGACTTTCTTAAATTGCTACCTGCCGAAAGGACACAATGAGGGCCCTGTCATAAAATCCCAGTGAGATAGTAAGTTTTACTTAATAAAACCTGGTGACCAACTGAACACATATATTAAGAATTATGCAATAATAATGCCTTTCTGTATATTTCTTGCAAGTGACTGTGTCAGAAATCGAGACAGTATTCCCAGTGAGCCTGGCTGGAAGAGTCATAGCCAACAGCAGGCCATCTTGATGTCTGTATTAAAAAGTCCAGTTCAGTTATTGGTCAGTCTCAGTGGATGGCTTATGCAGGCAAGACATCTGAAGTTTTCAGAGTTTGGTTTATAATAAACACTGTCACAAAAGCAAGAAAATGGATTTCTATGAATTCTTTTAAAATTGGAATCCTAACGTGTGTTCTAGAATGACCTAGGAAAAACAACAGAACAAAAAGTGGATGGGTACTTCAGGACCATGAAAACCTTTTGATTGAAGAATATACTTGATTTTATTTGGAAAGGAATTTTGGGTTTTTTCCTTTTTTTATAACTTTTATTTTTTTTTATTGAAGGGTAGTTGATTTACAATGTTAGTTTCAGGTGTACAGCAAAGTGATTCAGATATATATATACACACACACACATATATACACACACACACACATATTTTTTTCAGATTTTTTTCCATTATAGATTATAAGAAACTGAATATAGCTCCCTGGGCTATACAGTAGGTCCTTGTTGTTTATCTATTTTACGTATAGTCATGCATATCTCTTAATCCCAAACTCCTAATTTATCCCTACCCCCTTTCCCCTTTGGTAACCATAGGATAAACTCCATTTCTAATATCATGAAAAGATATTTTTTAAAATTCACTCACACACAACAGCAGATGAAAATCCCAGAATGCACAGACTATTCTGGAATCACTGAGATTTTAAAGGACTTGATATTCCATTCAGAGGGTCCCATTTTACCATCAGATAGCCACACCTGGCTTCCCAGAAACCACCAGCCTCTGATATCCCAAACTAGTATAAGAGTCCCCAAACATTCCAGAGGATGATAGAGACAGAGAGGTTTTTAAGCTCAGTGATTTGGAACCATCATGACATGTGGGGCCCCATGAGTAAGCCTTAGAGGGAGAAAGTGGGGAAGAATGGGAGACTGTGAGGCACTGGAGTGTCCCCTGGCACAAAAAGTTGATGCCCAATTAGATTTAGAAAAAGTGACAAAGAGTTGATGCCCAATTAGGTTTAGAAAAAGCTCCTCTCTGTAAACCTCAATTACCTGTGATGCCTTATGACATTCAGCATTTACAAAGTATAATTACACAATAGTGTCTGACATTTAACGTCTATGGATAATTTAAAAGACTTCTACTTCAAAAAGGCTGCTCATGAGCAACAGTAATCACTTCAATTAGCTTGGCACCATTACAATGTAACAAGACCATTTGACTGCCTATTAGAACCAGCCAAGCTCTTCAAGTGTGTTAATTTAGCAGTCATTGCTAATTTCTGGGCTTTGCTGCATTTGCATAGGAAAACACAGCCCTTGAAGCAAGAGGAAGTTTCATTTCTGAACTGGCTTCCTATTCTTAGAGGGGCTTTTTATATTTTCACATAAAAAAATCAGGAACATATTCAATACGTGGGCATCTCTAATAGCACTGGGTAAGATAAGACTCTTACCAATTTTAAGCAAAACATTTGTTCTCCAAATTTCATAGCATACATAACGTATACATATGTAACTATACAGTATGCAAACATATATATATATATATATGATAGCCAACATGTGACATATCTTGGATGTTACATATTATAATATCTAATATATTTGTAATGCCCAATATGTTATATATGACACCCAATATATAATATATGCACTGTAATGTATGTAGAGTCAGCGAAACAAAATTCAAGTTGGAAAAAAACAAAGGCTTTCGCCTCTAAAACAATCTTCAGTAGCAAGCCAATTAGACAGCACTGGAGTTATGGATGTGCAGCCTTTATTATCTGATTGTCATTTTTGTTACTGTTATGCTTATTACTGAGAGGGCCCTGTTAAAGGAATTGAGCTTTTTAAAAAATTGTATTCTTATACATGGATATAATTTGCTTCTTATCACAATCTCCATTTTACACAAGAGGAAACTTATCCACTGTGTTGCAGTATATGAAGTCCTCTCTCTCTCTCCCCCCACCACACACACACACACACACACACACACACACACACACACACGTAGAGATGACCACACAGGCCTTTTGTCTTAAATTTCAATAGAAATGTATTCAAATGTTCCATGGCCAGCACTGTCAGGTGCTAGAAGCTTATGAGCAGAAAATCTCATCAAATAATTGTCACATGTTCTTTTGCCAGGATGTCATCTTCTTTTCTAACGGGGTTCTCCTGATTCTAATTTCTTTGAACTCTGACCTTACCTATCACTATTTACCTATTTATTTAGGAAGCTATTTATATCACACTCCCTAGTATACAAGTTTTTATGTTGAAAAAGCCTCCGAAGATTCCTCTATTTTTAAATGAGGGATAACTCATACAACCTCGTATCACATAAAATTTACAAAGAATAGAATCCCATGGTTCTTTTTATACTCAAAGTTGTGCAACTATCATCACTATCTCATTACAGTTTTTTTTTTAACCCAGCAAAGAATCAAGTAGCAGTCACTACCATTCCCCCACCCCCACTCCCTGACAGTCACTCATCTACTTTATGTCCCTATGAATTTGCCTATTCTGGACATTTCATATAAATGGAATTGTATCATATGTGGCCATTTTTCTGGCTTCTTTCACTTAGCAGCATGTCTTCAAGGTTCACCCATGTTGTACTGTGTATAAGTGCTTCATTCATCTTAATGACTGATTAATATTTCATGTTATGCATATACCACATTTTGTTTACCCATTCATCAGTTCATGGAAACTTCGGTTGCACCCACTTTTGGGCTACTTTGAACAAAACTATTAATATTTGTGTATAAGTTTTTTGCATGGGTGTATATTTCCATTTCTCTTGGATATTACCTGAATGGAACTGCTGGGTCACACAATAAGTCTATTTTTAATCATTTAAGGAAACGCCAAACTGTCAAAGTGATGGCACTATTCTAGATTCTCACCAGCAGCTCATGGGTATCCCAAATTCTCCACATCTTTTCCCACATCCTAATGGGTATGAATTGTTACCTCATTGTGACACAGGATGTCTTTCCATTTATGGACATTTTCTTTAATTTCTTTCGACATTGGTTTGCAGTTTTCAGTATACAAGGGGCATGACTTCTCCACTCAGCCAGGCAATTGACACCTCTGCCTTAGCCTTCACTTCCTGCTTGCACAGAACCTCAAGGTCAGCGACAGTGTGAGTGCAGGGCCTTCTTAGTTAGGTCTTTACTGTTTGTGTGCTGAGCCTTCAGCATGCATACACCCTGTACCTGCACGTGGCCTTATAGATTCCCAAGAATATGTCAGTGTTTCAAAGCCCAGGTGGACACCTCATTCCTCAACTTTTCCTCTTAGCATTTGGTTATCCAATTTTTGTCCTATTATCCCCACTTCAGGCAGCCTCAAAACTAAACTATAAATATTTCTGACAAATACCCTTGGAAAATGACGTTTATTACTAAATGAGCTCCGAGTCAGAACAAACAAAGGCAGCCTTGCGAGTGGGGTGCTCCAGGGAACTGGCAGACAAGTCAAACAACAATTCTCTAGGAATGGAACTCCTAGAGAACTCCAGCTTCCTTCTGTTCCCTCTGGTGGCTCCTGGGTACAGGTTCTCACTGTGATTGTGGGCTCCTGGCTTTAAACAAATACGGTAGAGCTCAAGTAAGGGAAATGGGAATAAGGCAAGTTAAATGCCACAAAGATCATTGTTCTTACTTAGATTTAGTGAATTTTTTAATTGCTACAAGCTTTTGGTTTTTTCCAGAATTATGAAAAGCTGATTCTGGCGATTTTTTTTCTCATGGGAAAATGAGAGAAGAGAATTTTGGAAGGGCTTTATTCTATCATTTTCACTAAAGTCATTCCAAAAAGTCTTTTCTAACAAAAATCCAAATTCCTGAATTTGATTCAAATCTCTCCCCAAATTATACTGTAATCAAACTTAATGTCTCCTCCTCGTCCTCCTTCAATGACATGAACTCTCCCCTCCAACCAAGTTGATTTTCTTCCTGTGGCCTGAATACGTGATGTTCACTCCTGCCTAAGGCCTTTTTCCTATGTTCTCCTCACTTGCACTGTCCCTTCCCCTCCTCTCTCACCACCAAAACCCATCTGTCCACTGAGTACTACTCACCTCCTACCTCAGTTTCCCTGAGCACGTGGGCCCACACAGGTCTCCTCCTCTCTCTTCTGATGGAACCTAGGTCTCTTACATTTAGTGTGTCAGCTGACTTATATTCTGGCACATGGCTCTTTATTCATGAGTCCTGTCTCATTTAATAAACCAGACATTAAGCTACTTGGAAATGAGTCCATCTTACAATTCCATACTTAAATTGTGAGTACTCCACAGCAGGTGTTCCATAAAATTTCACTGAATTGAATCAGACAAAAGTGAACAGGTTCCTTGGAAACTGGTTCACAGCTACTTTCACATCTTCACCCTTCCACCTGTACTTTCATAAAGGCAATTTTTCTTCTGGGCACAAATGAAGTGCCTTGGCATTCCTTCTCTGTAACAGGAGAAGGGGAGACTTTTAGGGAGTAGAATTGCACCAACTTGCTGTTTTCTGCGATGAGCTTCAGAAAGCAGTAATGTTAGAAGCAAACTTGAAAAATATATGAGTAAGAGTGAATCTCCCCCACCCAATTTTCCAAGCAGATAAACATGGGAATTGAGCAAGCATTTTCTTTAGGTTGATTTTCCCAGTCTGGCATGTGGTTTATTTAACCTAGTTGCTATTTTTTTTCTTCTTTATTTCATTATGTGTGTCCAGGGGTCTACTAATGACACAGTAAATTCAAACCAATTTGATTCCAATCATAAGGAATGCATGCGTGCATGCATGTGTGTGTATTTAATGCTCTTTGGAACACCTAGTAGATGGCAGTTAAGAGATGAATAATCATTATCAATATCATCAATAATAGCAGTTAAAAGAAATTCTCATCACTGAGATTCCCTGAGTCTGTCACAGTCAAATCCCAAGATGTTTAACGTGGAAAAGAGAACAGTTATTATACAGCAACAACAGAGCTATGGGAGAGTAACTGACAATAGTAGACTATTGTACATATTAAGTGATTATAAACAGATAATTATATTTCTATAGACTGAATGTATCCTCCCCAAATTCGTATTTTGAAATCCTAATCCCCAATGTGAGAGTATTTGGAGGCGGGGCCTTTGAGGGATAATTAGGTCATGAAGGTGTAACCTTCATGAACAGAATTAGTACCCTTCTAAAAGAGATCCCGGAGAGATTCCTTGTCCCTTCTGCCATGTAAGGACACAACAAAAACATAACTATGAACCTGGAAACAGTCTCTCACCAAACACTGCACTTGCTGACACCTTGATCTTGGACTTCCCAGTATTCTGAACTGTGAGAAAAATTAATGCCTGCTGTTTATAAGCCAGTCTGTGGCATTTATTTTATAGCTGCCTTAACGGACTAAGACATGTATGTACATTGTACAAATAATAATTAAATCTTGGCTGTCAGTGCACCAAAAAACTGGGCTCTCATGGTGAACAATAGAAAAATAAAAAATAATGGACTTTAAGGCCACATATTAAGAGCCTCATGAAATAAAACAGTGCTTTATAATAAACTTATTCAAGTTGCTCTTAAGGTAGCAAGACCACTTCTCTCAAGTTCCTTTTTATTAGATTTTTAAAAACATCCATATGCTTTGGAAAGCTACAGCTCAAGTGGTTCAGATGAAATAAGGCATCAGTGATCTTCAACCATCCTTCAAGGCTTTGTTTTCCTAGTTTGAATGATGGTTCAGATAATATTGTTACCCTGATTGTCAAGTATTTCAGAGTATGTTTTCCTATATTGAAGTGCCAAGACTTCTTCCATTTTGCCTTCTAATAGCTTCTGTGGCTCCCTGCTCTGACCTCATGGGAAACTATTCCCCTGGTCCTGATACCGGTTATGCTGGTTTTCATGTTTCTGCCTCAGGGCCTTTAAACTTAGTGTTCCCTTTGCCTTGAAGGCTCCTTCCGCAAGTTCCTGCAAGATGTACTCACTCTCCACCTTAGGTCTCTGCTCCAGTGTTACTCTATCAGAAAGGCCTCCCCAGACCACCTATTCAGAATAGCCACTACCCCACTCTCAGCAACCCCTACCCAACTTCCCTGATTTACTGGGGGTTTTTTCTTTAAGTAGTCACTATTGAGCAAAACACAATATACCTCAATTATTTATCTGCTTTTTGTATGTTACCCACAACTAGAATGGAAGCTAGATTAAGATCGGGGATTTGGATCTCTTTCATTCACTTCTTTAGCCTCAACATCTTACACAGATGTTTAGGTGTCTAAAAGATACTGGAATGAATGAACAAACACATTCACAGAATGACTGTAGATCTAGTACACAGGAAGGTACACCCCAAGGGTACTCAAGATAAACTCAGATGCCTTCAGGGGCTAGGCAGTTAAAGCCAATGTGAGAAAAAAAAAAAATAGGGGACGATGAGGGCATGACAGACACTTCTGGCACCATGCTGATGGGGCTGACAGGAAAGGACACAGCATCCCTACTCTCTGCACCCTGTGTAAAGCTATTCAAAGCTGGAACAGTCAGGTGGAAGCTATAGTGTTCCATGAGCTCTCAGAAAAGATGTGGGTCCCAGGGTTAAGGGCTAGTTCTCTTTAAGGCCACCCAAGGGACAAGAGCACAGCTTTGGATACCCTTCGACCAGAGCCAGAAACAATCATCTTGAAAATGCTACAAGTCTCAAAAGACTATGCCATATGCAAAACTGGAATTAAAACAGAAACAAAAACTCCCACTGGCCTGGCAATGAGAAAAAGTAACTGTCCATTTAGATTTCTCAGCTCTTATCAAGAATGAGAGTAACAACACACACACTTTCACACAAAACTATGAGAGTTTCCTACCCAGAGATGTTTCCTGAGAGAAATACAAAAGAGTGTACATAAGCAGGAAGAAAACTGATCCTAAACATACAGAGTAGGACGTGAGAAGCATCAATGAACAAAGAAATGGGTAAAAAAAAAAGTTAGAAACTAAGCAGTAATTAAGGGTAAAAATAAAATTGACTAATTCAGGAATTTGTTTTATTGACATATAGTTGGTTTAAAACGTTTCAACTGTACAGCAAAGTGATTCAGTCACACATATATATATCTATTCAATTTCAGATTCTTTTCCATTATAGGTTATTACAAGCTATTGAATATAGTTCCCTGTGCTATACAGTAGGTCCCTGTTAGCTCTTTTATATATGGTATTGTGTGCTTGTTAATCCAAAACTAATTTATCCCTCCCCCTCATCAAGAGTTTTTTTAAGTGAAACTAAACTAGATATAATATGAAAGAATGCTGGGAAGATATTGGAATTAAAGCATTCTAAGATTTTACAGTTTTGAAGAGAAAAATAGAGATATTGATAAACTCTACGCTTTAAGCATATGTGTGGCAATTTTTTTCATCCAAATATAAATAACATATAACTCCCAAAGAAAAAATTTAACTAATATAATGCAGAAAATTATTTTAAAGTAGACAAAGCAGCACTGTAAATAGAGAACAAATTACTAATGGTAGAATAAATCTAAATGTTTCAGTAATTTCTATAAAAGTAACTAGAATAAACTTATCAGTCCAAAGAAAGAGCCACTGATATGAGATTATTTTCTTTAATACCGTTATTTTCCATTGACGTGGTTACCCTGAGATGGGAGGGAGGAAGCTATTGACATGAATGGAAACTTTTTAAAGTAATGGAAATTTTCTATGTTCATCTGACTGAGGGCTACATGGGTATATACGGAGAAATTCTGGGAGCTTTTCAGTTAAGATCTGCACATTTTCCTGTATGTAAATTTTTAAACAATGTGACTGTTAAACACACATATAGACAGAAAGTTAAATATTAAATATGCTTTTTAAATTAAATATTTATTAATTTCAACCTAGCTGATTTCTTTAAGCATTTTTAAGATAACAGATGTTTCTGGATCTCCCTTGTACAATTTCCCCACCTCTCAGCAGCCAGAATTTGAAAGCATATATGTGAAAACATATGTACTACTCCGAAATGGTACAAAGAGGTAAGTGGGATTTACCAGGAGTCAGGGAGAGCTTGTTTTTGGTGGGAGGATCAAGGCAGGCTCCCAGAAGGAGGTGGTTTTAGAACCAAGCCATGAAGCATATCTGAGATATAGACCAGCCAGATGGGTGGGTAAAGTGAAGACATGCCAAGTGGAGGGTCCTATGTGAGCAAGTGTGAAGGTGGGAATGTTAAGGAAAGACAAGAACTAAGGGGTTTGGGGGTTTGGGCTTTTTTTTTAGCTTTCTGTCATTTATTTATTCCCTCAATTATCTCTAGCATGCTGTACGCTAATAAGCACTAGAAATAGTAAATAAGAGGACACAGAGCCTGTTCTCAAGAGGTTACAACTGATCATAATTTGTGGATTCTGTATTTGCAAGTTTATTTGCAACTACAAGTCAATATCTGCGGCACTTTCAGTCATCTGTGGACATGGGGGCTAAGTGGGTGCAATCTGAGTCACTAACATCCATTCCCAGCTGAGGTCAAACACATCAACGCCCTGCCTTCCTGTTTCAGATTTCGTATTATAAACAAGCATCCTTTTTGCCCTCTATTTAGTGCCACATTTTTGTGCTTTTCATAGGTGATTTCACTGTTTTAACTTTATTCTTCCATTGAAATACATTTGACATATTGTATAAATTTAAGGGGTGCATGTTGATTTGATACAGTTATACACAGTATTATGATTGCCACTGTAGTAATAATTAGGATCTGTTAGGTCCTAATAATTAGCAGGGACCACGGGTTTTGAGTGGGAAAGCGATGGTGTTCCAAGGAGAGCACACTGCAAGAATAAAAGAACAAAGAAGGAGGGGAGGATGGGGCTGTCCTCCCACCCAGGAGGAGGACAGCCAGGATGGAAAGAAAGAGCATGAATGACAAAGGGGAGCCCCCAAGGTTTCTGAGTGGGACAGAAATGTGGAGTCTGCAGCAGGGGGCAGTGGCTGGGGATGAGGTGTGGAGGCTGCCAGTGCAAAGTGCCCACTGCTGACCTTGAACCTGGGCTGGGGAGCCTCAGCAGCAGTGGGTGGAGCCTTCAGACAAAGTCAATTTCCTCTGCTCAATTCATTCAACAGTACAGAGTATAGAAAGGAAAATAGGTAACCAGTTCATGTAAACACACTCTTAAATGTGTATCTGAACATGTATGCAAGGAAATTATGAGCCCAGGGATAAAGCCAAAGAGGCAGCCAGTAAGATAAGCAAGCCCTGCAGATACCAGATACCAGTCTCAGGGGTCAGAGCTCTGTGTTTAAGAACTTCACATTTTATAAACAGAAGGTGAAGCCTGGAGCCTATCCCAGACAGAGAATTGAACTGGAGCCCCCTTCTAAAGCTAGATTCTCAGACGGCCATGCCCACTGAACAAGAGGTAACTAATGAAAAAGTCTGTGCTGCAGAGGCATGCAGCCAGGAATCTGTGTCCATGGGCCAGCCATCACATTCACTGTGTGGTCAGAAGAACTTTAAGTGGACCCAAGGTGAATGTGCCCCTAGGTCCCTGGCACAAGGGTCTGTCAAAACGGCCTCAAGGAATTCCTTCCAAGTTCCAATTAACATGAATTCACAATTAAGTTCACAAAACTCACAAGGGAAAAATGCACCATGGACAAGAGTCAACAGAAACAACCATCAACAGAAGCAGGCCTCCCCCTCAAAAGACTTTAGATATCAGAATTCTTAACTATAGAGTATTAATACTTATGTTTAGTATGTTCTAAGAAAAAAATAATTAAAATACATGATACAGCACTCTAGAGTAGGAGGTTAATTAAATTAACAGCTAATTTTCCCTCCCTTCCAAAACCGCAGAATCCTTAAAAATCTAAGTAACAAGCAGCACCACCTAATTCTGAACAGGAGGCTGAGAGTTAGGGAGAAGAGGCAAGGCCATAAGAAGAACTAGGTGAAATCTGTTTGAAAATCTGTTAGGTCCTAGATCTCCAATTCCTCCCCCACGCCATGGGGTAATTACTCTTTCCCAACCCTAACAAAGGTCTCCAATTTATTCTCTGTGTAAAACAAAGGGTCTCTGACCTAGGGGGCTAGGCACAGTTGAAGACCTGGATACTGAACCAAATGTACATAGATTCGTTACGACGTACATGTAGCAGTGAGACCTTCCACCTCCCTCCAGAGGCTCCCAGTACCACCATGCAGGAACATCAGAAGCCAGACCCTTATCTAACAGTAGGAGATCCATAGGTATTTCTTTGGGAACCTGACCTACCCAAATGAAAAACCTGAAGAAAATGACATTGGGGGTTCCAGAGCAAACAATTCACCCACATCACTCTTGAATGAAGTTCAAAGTCAAGTTTCCCACTTCCCATAGGCTCAGAGATTTCAGTGTATTTTCAGTACATTATTCAGTCCTCATTATAAATCATGAACAAGCAACCAAGGATTACCAGAAATAACATAGGAAGACTTTAAAATGAAAGAAAGAGTGTAAAATAAACAAAAACAACTTAGAGGAAAGGTAGGCTTTGCAGGGAAAAAATAAATGTAAAATTTTAAAGCTATCACTAATATCCTCAAAGAGATAAGAAAATCTATTGAATCCATGAAAGGAAAGGATGCTCTAATAATAAATCACAAGAGCTCTCAGAAGAATTTTGCAGAATTTCATATATTGGAGGAACAAGAGCTAAGAACCAGTGAAATTAGCCTTGGATTGTAATTTTTTTCCTTGAAGAATTTTTTTTTTATCTTAGAGATTCTTAAAATTTGAGATAGAGACTCACTTCCATTCCATAGATGTGAAGTCTTGAAAGATCAGAAAGATCACAGAGTATGTCCCAATTTGCCTGGACAGTTCCCAGAATACTGTATTGAACACCCTACTGATGGGCATCCCAGTACTAACAGGGGTGATCACCACAAGGCCCACTCAAAAACTTGGCCACTATCCCTTCAATGAGCATTAAGGCTCTCTTTCCCTTAGGGCTACTGACTCTAGTCACAGGATTCTGATCCTTTCATAATGGTGCCCTTTGTATTATTAACTAAACAATGAAAAGCACAATCTCAAATATAGAAACCTCAGGACAGATTCAAACTCAAAACATGGTGTCTCAAAAGAAGCAATACTAACTTCTGAAAACAAGTATCTCAGTTTGCCTTTATACACACAGATGGAAGCCACGTGCTCTGAGACTGACACTATCACTGCTCTGTCACCATAAACTGTGTGCCCACAATCAAGGCTAAGATGTCCTAGAAACATTCTCTGTCCAGATTGTCTTTTTGACCCAATAATGAAGGGGAAAAAGGACAGGAAGGGAAAAGGTAAGGGGACGTAGAAGATTTTAGAAAATTTTTGCAGTTCTCATTTATTTTCTTAGAAGAAGCTACTTTGAGCCCCTGATCAAAAACAACGTGGTCAGCAGACAGAAGACTTTATTATTGTTCTCAGTTTACAGATGGGAAAGCTGAGATTCAAAGACTTGATTTTCCTAAAAATCACACAACTCATCTGCTAGAAAGCTAAAACCCACTACCAATTCTGAGTCTAGATACTGTAGTCTAACTATAACCTGCTACCACTTTCTTAAGTTAAAAAACAAAAATGAGAATTGGGAAGACCTAGCTACTATCAACAAGACTATTCAAAGTCCTTTCGAACAATGCAACTAGCGTCAATGAGTTATGGGTTCTTAGGCAAATCATCAGAGCTCTGTGTAATCCATTTCTTCATTTAGCAATTATTATAAAAGTATTAGCTAACATCTTTCTTTAAACATGAATGACATGATATAAATAGGAAGATACATTACACAGTGTTTGTCAATTAAATTCATTAATTAGATGTTTATATAATCTTATTTCAGTGTGGCAGGGACAATTTTGGAATTTGTATTTTGTTCCATTTGGATTTTTCTCTGGGGGAACATAAAAGGCTTTCAAATTTTTCTCTTCTATCAGATACACTTTGTATTCTGTCAGAGAGGGACTGCTCATCCACCCTCAGGGCCAGGAACACTCTGAAAAGGGATTCTTAGCAGAACTGATACCTTAGGATGTGCACTGCCCCTTGAGGGAGAAGGGCAGAAATTTCTTGGGCAAGCTCAACAAACTTGCCCCTTACTGTGTCCATGCTGGAGTTGCTTACACAAGCCTTTCTGGTTCAGCACCTTTTAGAAAATCACAACCCTGTGCTTACATGTAAGCCCATCAAGGCCCATTCAGATACCACAGAAAAAGTCAAACTGTCACCTTCTGAAGAGGCTGCGCAGTGGAATGCCAACAACATGAAAAGAATTTGTCTTGTGCTTTCCTTCAGGCAATCAGCTTGAAAGGCAGTCATCATAATTCTCAGTCACCGCAGCCAGTACTGGGAACACTCTGAGCAATTTCCAAAGTCAACACTTACTCCTCCGTAACGGCTCAGAATGGCGTTTCTCCCTGGGTGCAGTGCACTATCATTACTGTTTTTACCTCTTGGTCAACATTGAAAGTTTTCTCATCCCCTTTTTCTGGTAACAGGCCTGGCCAATCTAACCTCCAACTCAGCCCTCCCAGGCAGTGACTGGTCCAGGACATGGGTGTGTGATATCAAGAGTGATCCTGACTGTAGAGATAATCTCAAGATCACAGGCTCTTTCCATTTAAGTTGTTAAACAGGGCCACTGCAGCCTGGAGCTCCAGAGGCCAGGAGGACAACTACTTTGGGGAAGGTTGTGTACAGATAGGAAAATAAGCCAACACATATGCAGTAGTCTGCTCAGGCTGCTATGGCCAAACAACACAGACCAGGTGGCTCAAACCAGACATTCACTTCTCCAAATTCTGGAGGGAGGAAAGTCAAAGATCAAGACAGACGCTTCTTCTCTTGGCTTGTGGGTGGCTTTCATCTCACTGCGTGCTCATGTGACCTTTCCGTGTGTGTGCGCGTGCACAAAGAGAGAATGAAAGAAAGAATGAGCAAGCTCTGGTGTGTCTTCTTACAAGGATACTTGTAAGGACATTATAAGAGCAGGGTCTCAGCCTTACAACTACATTTAACCTTAATTACCACCTCAGAGGCTTTATCTCCAAAGACAATTCCACTGGGAGTTAGGGTTTGTTGGGAACCAGGGCAGACCACTCAAAACTATGCCTACTGATCATTCTGAATTAAAGTTACTTAAGAAATGGCCAATTCCAAGAGGGACAATCTGACCCTCCTTTCTGTCTCCCTGAAAGCAGGAACTCAATCTCTCATGTGCATCCGGAGCTAGGACGCCCTTATTGCCAAAGACAGGGAATTCGGGCCAAAAACTTGTATAAACAAACCGTGTTACTTCTTTCATTTACTACCCCAAGCCCAAATTCTGTTTAGATCCTTCACTAATTGAGCACCCAAAACTTAAAGTTTCTTTGTCCTGTCAATTCCTCACGAGTGTACTGTTTCTTTGTCTAAAAAGTATAAAAGCTGACTGCTTTGGCCACTGGTTAGATTCCATTTTTGTGAGAATTCTGCACACACAAATTGTTTCTTTTTCTCTTGTTAATCTGTCTCAAGTCAATTTTATTCTTAGTCCAACCATAAGAACTCTAGCGGGATAGGGAAGGAAATTTCCCCCTCTCTGACAGGCTTTAGTATATGAAGCTCAGGGGCCCACAAAAACATTCAGTTCACAACACATAAAATCAGATCCTAGCAGAGATGAGAAATGGTTACACAGCCAGGCTTTGCGACCATGGCTCCGGGCTCCAAGGCCAGATTTCCTTCAGCTGATCCTTTCCTTCAGGTGATCCCTCATATCTGCTTGCTACCCTGGTGTTTCTCCCAGCTGTATAAGCGGTATCATTCATTTAAACTCCAATCTGTATTTGGTGGGTTTCTGTTGGTGGCACCTACAACACCCTGATTAATACATTGGACATACTGACAACCAGAATACAGAATCTCTAGACAAAGACTACAAGCATGCTGGCTCCACTGAATGAACACCATCTTGCACCAGGACGAGTGGCTGGCTGGGAGAAGCATCACCCAAGATCCTTCTCTCCCACTGGGTAGCAGTCCCCTTGAAGTTAGAACTCTTAACACTACTTTCCCGTAAGAGATGAAAAAGCTAACATTCTCTAGCTTCTCCTTTCTCTTCTGAAGCCTCAATTCAAGGAGTGTGGGCTTAGAAGTGAGGAGCACTCAAGTTCTAATCCTGACCTACTGCTTACCTGTGGTTCTCCTAAATTACTCGACATCTCCGAATCACACCCTTGCCATCTCAGCAGGAAGAATAGCAATACCCGCCTCATGAGGATGGCATGGGCAGAAAGGAGAACAGGTATCAAGAGCCCTCCCCTGGGACCAGCACTCCAGGATCACTCAACATGCACTGCTTCCTCCTCGACCAGCCATACAGATGCCAGTGATTCTGATGCCCACCCCTCACACAGGAAGGGGCTTCAGCACTCTCACTGCCTTGTCTGCACCTGAAAAAGCCTCCTGTGGGAAATTCCAGGCCTCCAAATGTCCAGAGTGCATGAGAGGAGGCTGGGTCTGCCTCCCAACAATAGGCTTTTTTTCATTCTCCTGCTGGAGGACGCGGGGGCTCCATGCAGAACCTTTCACCCCGGTCTCTGTAAGCCGAGTCTAAATTCAATTACTGTGAAATTAACTAAGCATTAAACGAAAAATCCCAACCTGGTCGTCGTCACCGCTAATTAACTGGTTCCCGCTCACTGCTGCTGCCTGCCTTTCAGCGGTGGGCTGACAAGGAGAGCTGTCAAGCCCCTGCCCACGGAGTGGGCTTGAGCTGCTGGGACTTGATTTGAACTGACAAGGCACAGCCAGCTAATATCAGAGCCCTCTTGAGGTGACCCACGTGACACTTGAGGAGCACTCACAGAATGGGCAAGGCAGTGCACACACAACTGGCCAAGACACAGAACAGGGGTGGGTGGGGGTAGGGAGGGGTGTCAAAAAGAGGGGTGATGGCCCCAAAAGAAAGTAGGGTACAAAAGTGGTTCATCAAGTTGCAAGTCAGCATTATGCTAGCATCATCTTGATACATTTATGATTTATCAGTAATTACTGCAGGAACTAATAAATCAGTAAATACTGGTCAGATGGATGGATGGAGAGAGAAATGTCATAAAAGGAAGGAACATCCTATCTCCAGCTCTCATTTTTTTTTAAGAGCTTCTAAAATTCCATCTCCTCTCTTCCAAGGAACCAATTTGCTTAGAGAAAGGTATTTCTTGCCAAACTCTGAACATCCCTGCCTCAGGTTCCCTAGCACTTGTCCCACACAAAGTAGAAGGGCCATATATATACCAACTTATTTGAATGGATGTGTATAGCTCTGTCTCTGCTTGACAGATATAATAGAGCAGTGGCCAAGTCTACATAATTTACTAAGTTCAGCAGCCACATGTAACTGGGGACACAAGCCAAGAGGCAGAAGTCTGGTTCAGGCAATGTTCTGCGGAGGGGTTTTTGCTCATTTGGGCTGTAGGGCAGTTCCACACATCATCTGGGTCCACCCTGTCCAAGATAACTATCTTTATACAAACAAGACTCTTTTGAGCTTCCTATGAAAATGTCAAAGGGATCTGTTAAGAAGAACCAATTACAACTGAAGAAAGAACTCCAAATAGTTTACTCAAAAGTTAAACTACAAATATTGCACAGAGAAAATTACTACAAGCATCTGATACTAAATAGCAAACCATCAACAAGACAGTTGCCAAAAAAGCCCACTTTTTAGCACACACAACGGCAATGGAAAGGGTTCTGGAATTTTCCCAGGCTCTTGTCACAAGAGAAACAATTTCAAACTGTTACTTCAGAATCCTGTCCCCAGTCATCACCCATTACCCCAAAGAACAAAACAATAACCACCCAATAGTAACTACCCAGATGTTACAACCTATGTGGTTCTAGGGAACGTCCCCAGGGCTGTGGGGTTTTGCTTCAGGGAGAATTAACTGTTCAACTCTTTCACATCATTCTGTGTTAACAGGTGGTAACAGTGGTGCCATTTCAGGAATTGCTCAGTTTGCAAGTCTGGAGTGATACTGATGACAGCCAAGGGGTCTACAGAAGTATATCAACGGCTATATTTGAAGGCTGGCGTCAGCCTCATTTTCTGAAACTCGCTGAAGCAGCCACCAGTAAATTACATGATAATATTCTATTGTGAAAACTTCTACTGACTTTGGAAATAAGGGGTTCAAGCCACCCCTGCTCGGAGCTGCCCTGCTAGCCAGCTCTCCAATTTTTAACAAGTCCATGCCAGTCTCTGAGCAGATGTCCCCAGAGTCAACATCCTCTGAGAGACGGGAGGATGTGAATGGCTCCCCAACTTCTCAAGCCTGAGCCTCTGCCTCCTTAAAGTTGGGCAGTGGTCCCAGCCATCAGGAATCTCAGAAACTGACTTGTAGCCCAGTTATGCTTCTTTTGACCCACAGTATTTTTTCACTGAGCCCCAATATGTAAATATCAGATTTCACTGCATCTCCTGCATTCAGTGATAGGCCAGCCTCCCTTGGAAACAGATTTGGTAACACTCATCCCATGGTTCTCCCTGGCCATGGCACCACTTCCGGCAGAGGGGAATGGACTCTCACTAAATCACAGTCTCCATCTCCCCTGACTGTCTCACTGGACTGGATCACACACTCACACTGTCTACAAGCCTCCAGCAGTGCCCGTCTGCAATTGTGCAAAGCAGGGATTGCAAACTCAGATGCCTTCATGGTTCAAACAGGCCATATAAATGTGTGAAATCACTGAGTATAAGACAACAGTAAGACATCAGCCCTGTAGTCAACCGAAGCAGGCCCCAGCCTAAAGTCATTCACATGTAATTTAAAGAGCTACTATTTTTTTTTTTACTGAAGCATAGTTGATTTACAATGTTGTGTTAGTTTCTGTTATACAGCATAGTGATTCAGTTATACATGTAAATAAATTCTTTTCATATTCTTTTTCATTATAGGTTATTAGAAGCTGTTGAATATAGTTCCCTGTGCTATACAGTAGGACCTTGTTTATTTTATATATAGTGTTTTGTATCTGCTAATCCAAAACTCTTAATTTTTTCCTCCCCCATCCCCTTTCCACTTTGGTAACCATAAATTTGTATTCTATGTCTGTGAGTCTTCCTGTTTTGCAAGTAAGTTCATTTCTATCATATATATCACATATAAGTGATATACTAAGCAACTTTCTTCACTTAGTACGATAATCTCTAGGTCCATCCATGTTGCTGCAAATGGCATTCTTTCATTCTTTTTTATGGCTGAGTAGTATTCCATCGTATGTTTCTGAACAAACGAACTAGTCTGCTACTAGAATAGCTTGCCACCAGTTTGCAAATAGTATTTAAACATTCAAGTGTAAAAGCTGGGTTTAAATCCCAAGTCTGCACAAGTTGATTTCCAACCTTTCTGATTAGTGCATCCTGGTCAGTAAATTACATGCAGCATGAACCCCATTAGATGCTCACAAACTGCTTTATAAATGATACTAGTTTACCACTGCACTAGAGAACTAAACATTGAAAACAAATCCAAGGGAATCAACCAACACAGACACTGAAGTACCTTTTATATTCCCCCTTCTGGCCTGACAGACTCCCCAGCTGCTGGAGAGAGCCTCCTGGCCCAAGGTCACACCCTTCCTCCCAGAGGCAGCCTGCATCCAGGACCCATCATTTACAGGACTCTAAAGGGCACAACTTCTCAGCAACTCGAGATGGCTCTGAAAGGCTTTCCCAAATCAGAGAGCCCTGAGGGTGAACTGAGGTCCCTCCACTTCTTCTACAGGAGTCAATCCTGAGAGCCACCCACTGACACACTCCCCATCTGTTCAACTCTATCTCCAAGTCTACTTCCTGGAACCAGATGGCATAAATACACGTTCTGACATTTTCTTCTTCACCACAATGGGCTGTCTTACAAATCCTTTGGGTTAGTCTCATTGGTTTGGGTGAACAATGATCTAAGCCAGTGTTGTGAACAGAACGTCCTGGAGTGCACAAAGTGTCCAGTATGGCAGCCACTAGCCACACGTGGCTACTGAGCACAGAATGTGATTCATCCAACTGAGGAAGCAAACGTCTTAAATTATTTAATTAACTGAAATTTAAATAGCCACGTGGGACTAGGAGCAACCAGTGTAGGCAGAAGCTCTGTGTTCCAGGTGGACAGACTGAAAGAGTCCAGAGTTGTTACTACTCCTCTTTCCATTTTGAAAAGTGTGCTGCAATGAATAAAATATATAGGCAGAGAGCGATTTAAATTAATTTAATCATCGTAAGTTGTAAAAAAAAAAAAAAAAAGAGAAAGAGAAAGAAATTGCTACATCCTCTTGTCAGATGAAATATTCAGTAGCATCCCCAGACCCCTCCTCTGAGCTGCAGACATCAACTATCATGGCAAGTTAGCCAGGGCAGGTGCTCAAGGGGTAAAAACAAGGCCTGCCATCTGCTTCCGTTTGATCAGTCCTGTTCTAATGCCAGTGAACATCCCCTGATCAGTTTTCTTCCCATGAATGCTAAGCTTCCATTTAAGACATCTGACCAAGAATCAGCAGCTCCCACCTTGGCAAAGTGCTGCTGCTCACCCCCAACAAAGCTGCACGGAGTCTGTTCACCCGCAGCAGAGTGACCATTTGGTGGATTGGGAGGGGGTGGGGGGGCTGTTTGGAAGCCAAAGGAGATTTTGTACCTCTGGACATCAAATATAATTGCCTGATGACTGTGTTGGGGCCCTGGGTAGGCATCCCCAAAATGTGCCTTAATGGCATATTGATTATTTTAAATTCGTTACTTAAGAAATGGCCAATTCAAGAGGGACATGCTGACCCTCCTTTCTATCTCCTGAAAAGCAGGAGATAAATCTCCCACATGGAAGGTGCCCTCCCTGAATATGAAGATAGAAGGAAACGCTTATCGCCAGAGATGGAAAATTTCTCAGGCCAAGAAGCCTATATAAGCAAATCTCACTGGTTCTTTAATTTACTACCCCAAGCCCAAACTCTGTTCAGAGTCTTCCCTAATTGAGCACCAAACCTAAGTTTCTTTGTCAATTCCTTACAAATCTACTGTTTCTTTGTCTAAAAAGGATAAAAGCTGCCTGTTTTGGCCATTTCTTAGGTCCTGTTTCTATGAGACTTCCATGCCCATGGTTACATTTTCTTTCTCTCCAGTTAATCTGTCTTGTATCGGTTTTACTATTAGTCCAGCCACAAGAACTCAAGAGGGGCAGGGGAGGAAACTCCCCCTCCCGACAACTGTAAGGGAAGACAGCCCTTAGTAAGGTGTGGCCAGAGAGCACAGTTCCGTTTCCCTGAGAGATGCTTCCTCATCACCCTCCACAGCCCCGCCCTTCTGTTTGAAGTAACTTCCTGGGCGGTGATTATAACAAGTGGGAGACACACTCAGACCCAGGAGACAACCGACCCCACTGTGCCCTGGGAGCTGGTAGAGAGGTTTGAGGTGTTAATGCACCATCTAATTCCTCTGGAGCAAGGTTAAAGTTTGGGCTTGAATCACAAGTGAAAATGAGGTTGGTGGCCTGGTTGTCGCCCCTTATAGACATTTATCCACAGTACTGAAGCCCTGCCCAGCTGGTGGCCTCAGCTCATCAAAGCAGTGAGACACATGGGGTGAGGTGCCCAGAGTGCTTTAGAAGCATAACACAGGCTCGCTTTCTCTTCCATGAAGCCACGCATGTGAAGGGAGGCCTCTCTGGGGCAGCAAGCTAACCACAAACTCGGCCCCTCCCTTCTCAAAAAGGCCTTGCCTCTGATGTGCCTGTGCCTCATGCAGGATGGACCTGGTCTGTAAGGCTCTCCCTTCCCTGTCCCTTGGGCCAACTCCACCTTGCGAACCAAAATTCCGCTCCCCTAATGCTATCATCCAACAAATGTTTCTTAGGCACAGCCGTGAAAAAGAGTGACTTGGTCCCTGCTCTCAGATGATAATCTGTCGGGGGAGGTGGACAGGAAACCAAAAAGTACCATGGAGGAGGAGACAAGCTGGGCTGAGAGGGAGGGACAGGGAAGACCTGAGCCCAGGGGTCCAGGGGAGCTTGTTTAGCTAAGAGGATTTTTAGCAGATGCTCACTTGGCCCTGCTCCCCTAACGTGAGGTTCAGTCCACCTCAGTGGAGATGAGTACCCTGTGCAGACCTTCCTCAATCACTTACCGTGGTGTCCAATCTCCCGGGGCTGTGGCTGTCTAGGCCCTCCTGCATCCTAACTGTTATCACATGGCTGTCCACAAATGTTCCCTCTCTCCTTCCTGCTAGGTGCTTGTCAGGACTGCACTTCCCACTCTCCCTTAGGAAAAGTCTCTTGACTTGCTTCAGCCAATAAAACATGAGCAAAAGTAGGATGTGTCAGCTCTGGGCAGATGCTCTAAAAGCCAGTGTGCAATTGACCGTGATCCTTTCGGCAGTCACAGGAACCCTGCGGAGGTCACACGATGAAAGAAGTCTCCCAAGGACCTGGCAGCCTGTTGGTCTGCAACCACGGAAGCTTCTCCAGGTGAAATCTGAAACGGGTCCCCGTAAACAGAGGGCAAGGGGACACCCGAGAAAAAGTCAGGCCACTCCAGACTGGTAGGTGGCAGTTTTACAAGCAAGGCTTGTCTTGGGCAGCGGCTAGACAAGTATAATTATCCACACCCACTGGCAAGAATCTTAAAAGTTTATATCAAGGCTTTAATGGGGTTCAGCCCCATACTCGGTCCAGATGGTCTCATGTCCTTGAAATGGCTGCTGGCATGGGAATAACAAGTGTGATGTACATTTCAAGGGCAGGGGAGGGGGTGAGGAGTCTGAGTGCCCGGGTCCAGCTCAAGGGTTAACCCGTGGTAACATCCTCTCAATGACTTCCTCCCAACAGAGCCTCCTGCTGACTACTTGGATATGAAGTAAGAACACAAAATAAATGTTGACTGTGTTAAACCACTGAGATTTAGAGGGTTGTTAGTTTCTACTGGACTGTGAGCTCCTTAAAAACAAGAGTTGCTTATCTATCTTTCTACCTCCAGTGCCCAGCACATGGTACATGCTCAGTAAGTGTTTATTAAATTAATGCTTACTTGAGCTTAGAAAGTTTTTTAACAATCAACCTAATGGAAGCTCAGTTTAGACAATGTTTTTAAAAAGTGCTGAAATAATCAGAAAATTGATCACTGCCGGCAGCCAAGATAGGAAATGATCATTGTGGAATCAATGGAGGCAACATCACTGGATGTGACATGGGTCTTACAGCACGTGTCATGATCTACAGTAACGTTTATGTAAATAGCACAGTTATTTGTTTAAAATGCTGACTTGCACTGAATACAAATAAGAGCAAAGTGAAAAAAGTTTAATAATGTCCTAAATCACATCCATTATTTTTGTAATTGCATCTCTATCGAACTGACACTAGGGGGAATTAGCTTCATATTCATAAACCAAGGAGAAAGGATCAGTAATTAGGAGAAAGAACCAATTCCCCAAGGGTTTTAAAAGTTGGAATCTACTCAATTACTTCCCCTTGAAAAACTATATCCATTTTTTGAAAGCAGTTTTCAAGTTTCTGAGTCATCCTATTTATAATACTTTATCTGCAATTACTTTTCTCATTCTGTCTTTCATGGAATACATTTCCAATTTCCTGCTTAATTCCCTGTCTATACCCACGGGTACCCAAGACGAGCCATTTTGGGTTGGAGCATATGTAAAGTAATAATGCAATACTGTATTCCCCTAAATAATTAAAGGGCAAATATTTATTCCTCAATACAACTTGCATTACCCATTAATTTGGAAATAGATCCTTTGCTGAGAGGAGCAAAGCAGAGTCTCCCATAAATTTAGAAAGGTATGTCCTTTTCCAGACTATCTCTGTGAAAAGAAGTCATTAATGATGTTACCCTTTAGCACAGTTTCAATTTACATGTCATTGAGGAATACGAATCACCATGAATTCCAATTAAAAGGTTATTATGCAAACCACTGTTAAAGGTAGGCTAATTGCTCTAACAAACAGACCTAAACATGCAATGTTCGAAACAATGGCAACTTATTTCTTGCTGGCTTAACAGTTCTAGGTAGGCGTTCAGGCATTTTCGGAACACAGTCAGCTCTCCTCTATGTGATCGTTCCAATGTTTTCCCACCAATTCACTGGCTTTTATTCTGATCCACATTCAGCCAGCGGGAAGAAAAGAGCATCAAATAGCACAGATGGGGGGTCTTAAGGGAACAGACCTGGAAGTAACACCCAGCCTTTCCACTAATATTATTTTTGGACCTCAGTCTGATGGTCATATCTAATGCAAGAAAGGTTATCTAGGAAAAAGAGACAATGGATTTAGGGAACACCTAGTGTCTTGCCCACAACTCAACTTCAGACTGACATGTAAATTCCACTGAGATTTGAGGAAACAGATCAAAGAGACAGATATGAATGAACTGGGCTTGGTTATTCATTTGATTGGTATCTTCTAGCTCCAGCATCAGTGCCACAGGATGATGTCCTGTCTGACCAGTTGTGATCATTTACCATTTTCCCTCCCATGACAGATCACCAGGAGGTGGGTAACACCATATGGTACAAATGGACCCTTCAACTGTTGGTCCAGCAGTTTCCAAAGTGTGGCCTATGGACATCTAGTTGTCCCTGACACCCTACCAGCGGAGCTTTTGTAATACTACTAAAATGTAATCTGCCTTGTTCGTTATGCTGACATTTCCACTGATGGTGCAAAAAAATCAATGGGGGTAAAACAGCTGGTATTTTTACCATAAATCAAGGCATGTACTCACAGTAAAAAAAAAAGAGGTGGGAGAGTGGCAGGGCAGAGTAGGTTCTTAAAAATCCTCAATAGGGGCTGAGGGGTATAGCTCAGTGGTTGAGCGTCAGCTTAGCATGCACAAAGTCCTGGTACTTCCAAAGAAAAAAAGAATTCTTGATGAAGCCATAAAAATTGTTATTTTTATTAAATTTCAACTCTTTAGTACGCATTGTTTTAATATTCTTTGACAAAACAGGAAGTATACGTGAAGTCCTTCTGATGCATGCCCAAGTAAGATAGTTCTCTCGAAGAAAAGCACATGAGCAATTGTTTGAATTGCACCAGCCATTTTTCATGAAACAACATTTTTACATTTAAAAAAAAAAACACTGGCCAGTGATAAAATTTGAGCTTTCAAGTGAAAATTAGAAGTGCAGAAATTTTGTATACACCACCATGAGCTTATTAACAGCTTCCCAATGCTTAAAGACTTCTGATAAAAATCAGTGATGATATTAATAAATGTTACTTTTTCTTTATGTACGATGACCCGGTGTCAATATTTGGAAGATCTGCATAGCTCGGTAAACCAAATGAACAATGCATAATGTTCCAAAATCATGCCTGGGAAAAAGTTTCAAAGTGAAAGACTAATGGATTTTAATGTAATCAAATAATAAAATCTCACTAATATAATTTCAGTCAGATTCCACATAACAACTTTAAAGAAATTACCATTTTTCAAGTTTTGACATAGCATTCAAAATTAACATCAATAATTATCTGAAAATGCTTTGAAGTATTTCCCCCTTTTCCAACTACCTATGTGAGGCTTACTTTTCTTAATATACATCAAGAAAAACATAGCAACAGATTGAATGCAGAAACAGATATGAGAATCCAGTGTCTTCTATTAAGCCAGACACGAAAGAAATTTGCAAAGACGTAAAATGATGCCATTCTTCTCACTTAATTCATTCTCGTTTTGGAAAATATATTTATACTGCACAACGTATATGTTATCTGTACATTAAACTGTGATGACTATATTATTTTTCTTAAAGAACTAAAAAGTCTTCCCAATTTTTCAGTTTTAGTTTCTAATATGGTTAACATCACAAACAAAAGTTCTTTGAGAACCTAATCCAACTCTCTTATTTTATTAATGAGGAAATCTTAACACACATAGGTTATTAATTCTGCAAATACTGAGAACCTACTATGTTTTAGAACCTGCTGGGCTACAAAGACCAATAAAGCATGGTTTTTGCCATTAAGTGACTTGCCCAAGGTCATGTGTCAATTTTTATAGACAGATATGCAATCACACAGAGGTTATATAAATGCCTGAGACATATCACCTCAGAATCAAAAAGGCTGAAGTCAGATAAAGAACATTTAACTTGAGTCTAAAAACCTGCTTTCAAGCTATGATTTGCTTTTTGTATTTCAGATCCTTAATTTCTCCAGTCCATAAAATGGGACTAGTACCTACCCCACAGAAGTGATGTGAGGACCAAATGGAGCATTTGTGATCTCTAAAGTGAGATACTAATGTAACTATGTGATTACCATCATTCTTTTTAATAAATCAGGCAAGTGGATGTGAGGGAGTGAGGGTAGCAGAAATACTACAGTTTGTCATGTTACCATTATAAAATCCACAAACTGTAAATTCTGAAACAAAGTGGCCTCCAGGGCTTTCAGGTAGAGATCATGGGCCATTTATCTTAGTTCAAATCATAACAGAACCAAGAGCAGACAGAACGCTTTTCCCTCATTGGCACTGAACCACGGACCAGCGTGGCCAGCCAGCTTGGAATCTTCCTAACTACAGGTCTACGCAGATGTCACAAGTGACTGCTAGGCATTCCCATGACCTACAGGCTTTCCATCCTCTATTACAAGCAGCATGCTTCCATTAGTTTGCAATGACCAGTTCTCCAGGACCCCAAAGTGGCTCAGAGTAATAATCAGTTTCTAAGTAATCACAAATCATCTGTTTAAAATTTGTTTTTATCATCTGAAAAATCTCTACAATAAAACTCATCCGTGCATTTTTTTTTTGTCATTTGAAAAATCAACAGTATTTTCATGTATTCAGTTGATAAATGTATATTAAGCACTTAGTTTGTGGCACTTTGCTCATCAATGGGGATGGAAGATGAACATGATTCTTACCCTCTCAGACCTGACAGTCTGGGCAGGAAAAACAGGCAACAGCAAGGAAACATTATAAAGTATAAGAACATATGGTAATACAAGCAAGTCTGATGTTCTAGAAGCACATTTTAATAGCACTCCATGGATTTCACAGAAAGACGAAGTGTAGGAGAGTCATCCTGGGGGGATTCCTGGAAGACTATCAGCCTAGACCTATAGGGTGAGTGGGGATCAGCCAGACAAAGAGACAAGGGAACAGTCTTTTAGGCAGAGGGCACAGCTGTTAACATCTCTCCCTCCAGCTATGACCTCAAGATTTCACCTCTTTAGAGCAAAAATTCAAGAGACGTATTTTTAGTCATTTTTCTTGGCTCACTAGTGTATATTTTGGCGATCCCTGTTTCCTGAAACCCTGGCTTCCCTTAGCTTCTGTGACATCACAACACACTACTTGTCCTCCAACTCCGACTTTTAGTACTTTTTGTAATTGTACCCTCTCCTCCATGAGACCTTGACTTCCCTCAAGGCTTGGTCCTGGGCCCTCTCATCTTCACACTATGTTCTCTCCCAAAGTCATTGCATCAAAACCCCCAATTTCAATTATGAATTCTGCAAGTTGTCTTACAAGTGTCTGTCTCCAGCCTCGACCTGCCCTCAGAGCTCCAGAACAATGATCCTTCCTGCCCTCTGACCTCATTTGCCCCCTCCACTTGCATAGCTTGGAGGCTCCTCCTACTCCGTCCATCACCAAACTCATTAACCCATCTGATGTTCCTCCGTGGCCTCCTCTACAAGGACTGTCTCCACTGCCATCCTGTGACCCACCCCAACACCTGGGAGTTTTCTTGGACAGACCCTTCTTTCTCACACCTCCTGTCTAATCTACCACCAAGTCCTATCGACTTTACCTCCAGAGAATCTCTCAAAACAACTACTCTCTGCAGCCTCCACAGCCACCCTAATCCACACCAGGGCATCGGTCTCCTCGACTACTACAACCACCACCGGCAAATGCATCACCCCCATCCTTTCACAGCCTTCCTCTCCCAATACATTCTGCCGACAAAATGATCCTTCTGAGATAGTTATCCTGCTGCCCCTGCTCAAAATGCATCCGTGACTCTTAGCCACCCTTAGGACAAAGGCTCCTTTTTTAAAGGCTGCAAAACTGAGTGTGATCTAACTCAGCTCCACCTACCAGTCTCGCTGACTTCCTTTCAGTTCACCATCACTACAGGGTTCCCTGCTGCACAGGGCTCTGCCAGTCGTGTTCCTTCCTTCCTTGGAGTATGTTGGGAAAACCCTCCCTTCCTCTTCTTTTCCTAGTTAATGCTTGTCCTCCTCATTTTACTAGGGAAGTCTTTGACCTGGCAGACAACGTATTTCTCCTTATCCCTGCCGTAACATTACCATTTGTTTGATTATTCAACAGTGATTTGAGTAATTACCATCTTCCTTCATAAAGACCATGACTCTATTTTTATTCTCCTTTTTATCTCCAAACACCTAACACAGGGCCAGGCTCAGTGAGTACATTGTTTGAATAAGTTCATATAACATGTGCAAAGACTCAGAGAAAACAACGCCTGCTTGAGAGGCTGGGAGCTCCTGAGGAGGAAGAGGACTGCAGAGAGACTGAAGAGAGGCGGGGCAAACAGCCACCATCACTGCTGAAATGAAAAGTCCCAGCAGTGATCTTGACAAGGCAGTAACAGGACCAACTCTGACACCCCTATGAAGATGACACAAAGGGAGACAGAGGGGTGGCTTCAGCTCTTCGGTAATCTGGGAGGTGAATGATTGACTCGAAAATAAGCTAACAGTAGCAATGAGAAGACTGGAGAAAATTGGATTGATTTGAAAAACAGAAAATGAGGAAAACTCAACAAAATTATGATGTCCTTTGTCTTCCAAATGATTCCATCATCACCTAATTTCAGAATCCTGGACCTTGTCTTTTGTGGCCCCAGAGACTCGAATTTACTGAAAGCAGCCAGTCCCTCTCCTATGACCTTGCATAGCTGCTTGACTGTCTGGGTCTCTGAAGATCATGCTCCCTGACAGAGAACACAGAAGTCAGGTTCTGCTAGTTCTACTGGCTCCCTACCTTGTGCCAACATTATACCATCAGTCCTAATCATTGTCAAAGCTTTTTTAATTTCTTAATGATCTACAGCATTCTTCAAATGTCTGAATTCATCTTAATAGTATTCTTAACAGTTCATGCGATTACATTTACACATTTTATTGCAAATTATCAACCCTTTAAAATTCACCCCCGATTAAATTCCACCTTTCATCCACTGACATTTTTTCTCACACCAGAGCACAGCGGAGAGTATCCTTCCCTCAGTCTTGAACCACTGATTTAGCATCTGTTTCATGCTGTGCACTTTCTAGTCACTGCAGAAAAAATGACAAATACTACATGGTTCCTAACCTCAGTGAGTTATATAGGCTAGTAAAAAAATAAATAAATAAAGAGGCACATTTAAATGTTGCCCAATAAATACACTAATGATATAGAAACACATGCTTTAGAATCCCAAAGACTCTCCTGGGAGATATAGGGACTAGTTTGTGTAACAAGGGACTTTTGATCTGAATCTTAAAAGATGCATGAAGTTTGAAGCACAAAGAACATGTGACAGGCACAGAAGCAAGATGGACCAGCACATGTAAATTCATGAGATATGACAATGTGACATGATCAGATATGTTTTTTAGGAAAGTAACTCGAGCAGTCCTATCAGTTTCCTTAGCCACCTCACACTTACCCTCCTTATGATAACATTTAGGATTATGCTGTGAATTTCTTTTAGAGTATCTCTCTACAGTACCTTTCCTTTTAGAGAAGAACTAGTAACAGGATGTAATGTATCCCTTGCTCATTTCACTGAATCAACCAGAATGACCTCTGTGGGCCTGCACAGATGTCTCCAGACGGAGCTGGTCTATAGAGGCGCTGGGTTGAGTCAGTAAATCTGGCAAAAGGTCCTCAACAAGACATCTCTCAATTTCAAGAAAAAGACTGCTCTTTGCTCACCAGTTTCTAAAAATCATTTCAGAAGAAATGACAAATTCCAAAGAAGCAAACGTACTTATGGGAATCACACATCCCCAGGTACTATACAAACCATTAGGGAAAAAAAATGGTCTTTGGTTTTCATTCCTCTTTAATTGCAAACAAAATCTTCTGTGTTTCTCCTTCCTCCTCCTCTCTCTCTCTAAAAGAAGAAAAAGCACGTTTTTAGTTAACCACTAACCTAGGAAGTAACTATGACTTCCCATCTTGAGCAGGAATCTGGGCCTTTCGACTTCAGCTAAGTGCCTGTGCTTTGTTCCGGAGCAGCCATGAACTTACAGTCCCTCAGTCTGTATGTTGTCCGCATTTATCCTTCACACCCCCAGACTTCTGCGGTGCAGAAATACCCCTCACACTGCAACATTTCTCCCTTCATATACTGGGTGAACTCTTACTCCTCCCATCTCTAAGACACATACACCCGTCCTCCAGCACCAGAAAGCAGGGATTTATTAAAGAACACAGGAAGAAAAAGACTCCTTAATGAGACCAACAGCTCATCAGCAACCATCTCTAGGGAAGCTCATAAATGCACCTATCCCATCATCACTCTCATTAGATACGAAGGAGAACGTAAGATAGAAGGGTCAACAGCACTTTTCTGCCTCTGCCAGGAAAAGATAGGGTTTTTAAAAGCTGAGAACAGTCCCTGTTGAAACTGTCATTACCAGATTACAGCTAGCAGTACCAGGAGCACCATGGAACCGACAGAAAATCACCAAGCCGGCTCCCAGGGAATAACATGCTGCCTGTCAGCAGGCATCTCTGCCCACGGAGCAGTGCAGCCGGGTGGCTGCAGCTCCCACATCACCTGACAGCACCCTCTCCAGAGGCTCCGTATTATTACATTCTGCCCTTCTGCTGGCATGGAATTAACTTGTTCTGACCGTATGACAGTTGTGACGACGACACAGTCTGAGGCAAGGAGCTGGGTCCCATGCTGCTACATGCACAGGCTGTCATTAAGTGCACCACGGAAACCAGACAAACCCTTGTCAGGGGGGATCAGCTCCTCTGGAGACAGAGGTAAGTGACTCAGCGCACAGCCCGCTCGTGAGGGGTTTGTTTAGTTCAAGGACAGTATCGGCTGACACAAGGACCTGACATTCCAGAAAGATACAGTCGATGCTAGCCAGAGGCAGAGAGGCAGAAAAAGAAAAACACACAGGGACAAATTCAAGACTGACGAAAGAGGGAGGCTGTTAGGAGACGGCAAAAGAATAGTGTCCTCATTTTTGAAAATCAATGATCTCAACTCCCAAATCACACCTACTTCACAGTCATAAAACCTCCTGACAGAATCGAGGGCAATCAACGTGGGTTTCATTATGCACGGTACCCACTGCCTGCCTGACAGTGGGCGAGATGTTACAAAGGCCACAGAAACGTAACATGTGCAAGCAATATCCTAAGTAGCCATCCCATGGCTGCCCAAACTAACAAGATGGGCTCTGGAGGTTTAAGTATTTATCTGGTTTGTTAATGTAATCAACTTAATCTGAGTTTCCATTTTTCTTACTTGCAAGGATTGATGTAAAAAGGAAAAGAAATTACACAGACATGTCTAGCATGGTGCCTGGTATTTGGTAGACAATTAATAAAGGCTGGTTGGTTTTAATCCCCTAATAATGACACTGAATACCTAATTAAGTGTTAATTTTTATGTACAATCTCTAAGTCCTTAATACAGTTGATTCTCATTAATTCATGGATTTTGCATATATAAATTCACCTACTCACTAAAATATACTTCTAACCCCAAGATAACTACTCGTGGCACTTCTGTGGTTAGTCACAGATATACACACGGTGGAGAAAAATCTGGATCACCCAATGCACACTTTCTCAGCAGAGGTGGATCAAGGTGAGGCTCTGCCATCATTCAGCTCATACTGTAAACAGGTGTCCTTTCCACAGTGTATTCAGTGTCATATCTTTTCCATGGGGGGGGGGTGCGGTTTGGGGTCACTTCACTGTTTAAAATGGCCCCCAAGCACGGTGCTGAAGTGCTTTCTAATGTGCCCACAGACAAAAAGGCTGTGATGTGCCTTACAGAGAGACATTTTTTAGAGAAGCTTCATTCAAGTATGTGCTGTGGTGCTGTCAGTCGTGAGTTCCATGTGAATGAATCAGCAATATGTATTAAATAAGGTGTCTTTAAACAGAAACCCACACCAACAAATGAACTGACTGGTTGACAAAAATGTTGTAAACCAGGGGCTCACAGGAACCTAACTTGGTATTTCCTTTAGGAGCAGTAGTTCTGGATTTGCTAATTCAGTGTTTAAGTCTCTTTAGAGAAAATAACTACCAAGAACAATGAGAATCGACACAGAGCCTTTCCTCATTATATCCTTTCCTCATTTAATCTCCACACCCCTCCTCTGAGGCCAGGGGGTAATCAGAAGGGCCACCAAGTTCAGCAAGAAAAGGGCACAACGTTGATCTGAGTATCTCAGGGTCTTAGTGCAGAGGACCTTGGGAGAAGGGGGAGGTGGGTGGACAATGGTAACAGACAGGATGTGCTCAGTGGAAAGTGAGGGGCTTCACTTGACCAGAGCACAAAGTGAATCCTGGGCCTTTGTGGGACATTTATGCTTCCTCTGCATTATTCGTAAGTCATCTGGATAGATGATACGCGTTCTTCTTTCCCTCAAATCTCTTCTAAAGAGCGTAAGCACTTCTATGGCCCTTGTCTATAGTTATACACAGAGCAGGTGATATGCTAAATCTGGGACAATTTTCCAGAATCAGAATCTGATGATGTATCAAAAACATCAGAGTACTTTCATTTATTCAGCCTCTCAGCTAAACTCAGGCAATGAGGACAGAAGATTCAGAATCTCCACGTGGCCATCATCTCTTCTTTGCTGTCATTTCCTACCCTGAACATACCTTCTCTTGGACAGCAAAGGGATTTAAACAACCCTAAATAAAACTCTTCTTTCAGGGAAGTTTAGAATCACTGTTTAGAGACAGGAAGGGAGCTTGATAGCTATCAGTTTCAATTCCCTGTATTTCAAATGAGAACTCTGAAGCTCTGGGAGTTAATGTGACAGACTGGGAACCATAACCTATTTCTCCCAATGCCCAGTTAAGTGGACTTTCCGTATCTATAGTTTACATATCTGCAGATCTTCCAAGAGAGCTTTTGATGTGAAGAGGTTTGGTCCCATCATTGCTCTAAGAATACTAGTACCTGTCAGTCTCTGGGCCCTGAATTTGGGATCAGACAACATGGTCAGACAACGACTAAAGCACATTTTATCTAACTTACTGCTAGACTTTTAGTTCTCATCCTCCTGGGGCTGTTTACTTAATCCTGCAGCTCCTCTTGTCACTTTTGTATGGATGATCCTCTAATCAAGTAAGAGAGTCAGAGAATTTAGAAAAAGAAGTAGCCTGCTGGGTCATTTAGTCAATTCCTTCATTTTACCAACAGTGGTGAAGCTGAGTCTCCAAGTGGCCAAATCACAACCAAAATCACACAGCAAGCAAGACAGAAAGTCAGAATGCAATACAGGCCTCCAACAAATACCATCAAGTACAAAGAAACTGGTTAACATACTTGCTATTTCAACATCTTGACGGGCCTAAATGTTACAAGAACCTCTGAAAAAGCATTACAGATATATTCATACAAAACAGTGGCAACGATGGAGACTTTCGTTTGCCTCCCAGTTCAGAAGCTATAGGCTTGGTTTCCTTAGCAGAGCAACACTGGCCTCTATCATGGAAAACAATTGCCCTGAAAACCCACCTGCAAAAAGGATCATGAAAATATTCACCAGGATTTATATAATAAAAGGAACACCCTGAACAAAACACAAATACCTGGTCTACATTTTATCAACACTTAAAAGTTAATTATCATTTCACATCAGAAGTGACAGCAGTGACACTGTCAGGCTCAGCCATAAATATACACAATAAACCTAAGCTCTCAGGTCACTCAGGGAGCCTTCTCAAGCTGCCACCTGGGGAGAACAGGTGTTCTAAATGATTAAGAAAGCAAACAATAGTTTGTCCTCCATGAATCTGTGCCATTAAAGAAAAGCATCATTTAAAAGGCAACACTGGGTTATCAATTAGGGGGTATTGGGCGATGGAAGAGCCTGGAGACTATCATCATACTGCCCTTCCTCACAGAGGATGCCCTGATAACTGGATTTTTCATCTGCTTCCGCAAAATAGCTGTCACTGCAACATCTTCCCTGAGCTCCCTGATTCACAATTCTTGCCCTTCTAATCCATCCTACGTTCTTTTGCCAGACGTTTCTGCATGAAACATGTTACTCATTCCAGTCCCTGCTCAAAATCCTCAGTGACGCAAAGGACAGCCAGAGCTAGAAAGTGCCATCTGGGACAGGATGCTACTCCTTCACTGATGGCTTGGGGTGATGGCCCATGGCCTTTCCAAGGAAGACAAAAACCAACATGGAAGATGTTGTTATCCTAGCACAGCCAAAAAGCCACCTCGGTTCCATGTTGGTTGACCTCATGCTTCATTTTGCCTGGTACATTCCAGTTTGTGCCAGTCACCATAGTTAACAGCATCCTCTCCAACCCTAAAATGTGTTCTAGCTTAGATATGTTTAGAAATACTATGATAACCCCAGTTGTGAGCATTACATTGCCAAACATCCTCCACCAACAAACATTTTACCTAAAGTTACAATGCAGTAAGAAACCCCTCTGTACAGTTTATTACAGTCCTCTGATCTCACCCTCTACCCAGCACCATAGGCATGAGAGTGAAGAGGAACAGCATCAGGACCAGCAGGATACATCAGCTAGATGATGCAAGCTTCACCCTCTGTCCTGAAGTTGCATCCCTTCTTTTCCCCATGTGTCGCTATCCGAAAACACAGAAGGATTCAGACTCTACTAGACATCGTGATGTTTGTCCGTCTCCTGCAGGTCCAGCATCACTAGGTCAGCAACTAAGTAACCAGAATTACACCAGCCCCACGGATTATCCAGGGGAGAGGTTCAAGCTTTCCACCCACAGGGAAAGAAAGTAGTCACCAGAAGACCCTGGCTATAAGTTTTTCTTTTTAATTGTCAGTTGGAAGGTGTAACCTGGCTGAACCTGGAATATTTAAACTCCAAATCCTGATATTTAAATGGAGGACCCAAAATATTGCCCCATATATTTCCCTTGAAATTCTTCAAAACCAAAAAAAAAAAAAAAGAAAAAAGAAAGAAAAAACATTCAAGAGTCAAATCCCCTCTATTTTGAAAATATTTTGGAAATAAATATCCATAACCTATCATACAGCTATTAACATTTTGTGTATCTCCTTTCAATGTTTGTCACTTGTGTAACATTTTCAAGTCTGCATTGTACTATACATCTAATTTTGTATCATGCTTTGATCACAACCACTTTTCCAAGTTGTTACAGAGTTACCAACTGTAATTGCAGGCACTTCACAATTTTTTAATTAATATATTACAATTCAATAATTTTCTTGATTTCAATATTTTACTAAACCCTGGGAATAGTAAAGTTTACTAATAAAAATAAAAGCTTTAACTAAGTAAAATATTTGACTCTTTTTGAAGACCAAATTTTGAATTCCTGAAACATTAAAATAGCTTTGGTAGCTTTTTCACGTATTAGTCACAATAGTAGAAAATAAAGAAAATGGGAAAGGAGCGAGAAAAGGAAGCAAAGGAGAGCAGGGGGAAGGGTGCAGGAAAAGACAGAGCAGGGAGGAAAGGAGAGGGAAGGACTTATAATTACAAAGATAAATTGTGGGTCTTACTTCTGTTCTGACATTTGCTTCATGTAAATGATGAAAATACCATACCAATTCATTTGAATACATGTCAAGTCTCCCCATGAATTATAATAAATGTCAGCATCATTCTAATATTTAAAAACAAAAGCTATCTATAATTCAGACATGACCCTTCCCCTGTTGTCAGCTCCATCATGTAAAATACCCACCGCCTGGCCTTTAAGGCCGTATATACTCCAGCCCACATAACCAAACCAATTTTTCTCCACACAAAACCTCATCTCTAGTCAGAAAGCCTTACTGGGAAACCAACACAGAGTTTGCAGTTTCACTCATGAAGAAGTAGCCTGCATCAGAATACATCTCCTACAGCTAAGAATTATAGTCTCTGGATAAAATTATTATAAAATAAAAAACCATCTGAAGGCACTGGAGAATAAGTAGAAGTACACCTAGACTGGAGGGTGGTAAACTCTTGGAAAGGGGGAAATGAACCAGGTCAGGTCATCACTTGTAGCTTTTCTCTTAAGTGAACCCCCCAACCCAAGAGATGCTGACAGGTAGAATTCAAGCAGAACTGCAGTCTTAGTGACTTCAAGTGTGTGAGAGCAGAGTTCAGGGCCCCCTGAGTAGGTGAAGATTCAGAAAGGAAGTCTAGAAAATGAAAGCACCACAGGAAGGAACCCCCAAATCTGACACAGACAGTCCCCTCAAGCTGTTGGCTGACTTTGATATATCTGTGCAGGAAGATGGCAGGACACCCAGCAGAAAGCAAGAGCTGGAAGGCTAAGAGATGCGCACAAGTATTTGGGGCTGCCCACCATAGAGTAGGTAGAGTCTGAAGTTTGAGTGTTTCCAAGTTAGAGGGTCTCAGTAAACACCTTGGGCTTTCCATTGAAACCCCAGAAGGACCCATCTTAAAGTGTATGTCTCTGAATTAAAGGATTCACCCTATCAATACTAAGGGCAATATTAAAACACACCCACCTTAATAAAAACCAAGCCTCTGTAAGTTCAAGGGGGTCAGCCAGTAACTTTCTGCCTGGAATACTATTAATTTACCATCCCAAGAGTCTGTGGAATCCTAAGCAGAGTGAGAAGAAAATTTAACCGTACCTAAAAACATCATAGTTAACCCATTGAAAACCAAAGGTTAAAAGAAAACCATATAGCATTCAGAGGGGGAAAACAAGATACATTACTCACAGGGAAACAATAATGAATATGAATACTGAGTTCTCATCAGTATAAGTGGAGGCCAGAAGACAAAAGAATAGTATTTTTAACTACAGAACTGGTGGGGCGGGGTGGGGGGATGACAAACTGTCTATCAACCTAGAATTCAACATCAAGTGAAAATGTTCTTAATATTATTTCATGATACTTCATGACACTGAAAACATGATAAAGGCATTCATCATCAGAAATAAATTACAAGAAATGATACAGGAAATTCTTTGGAGAGAAATGAAAGCAAATGGAAACTCAGATCTATAGGAATGAATGAAAAACACCAAGAATGATAAACACGAGAATAATTATAAACGATTTTTTTCTTCTCTTAATTTCCTGGTAGAGGTGTTAAATTGTGCAACCATTTAAGAGAAAGTTTTGACAGTCTCTCAAAGTTAAATGCACATCTGATCTATAAATGTGCATATCTAGTATTTACCTAAGAATAAAATGTGTGTCCACAAAAATACCTGTAATCAAATGTTTACTATTCGTAACTCATAATAGCTAAAAACTGAAAGTGATCCAAATATCCATTAAGAGGAAAATAAAAATTGTGGAATATTCAAATAATGGAATACTATTCAACAGAAAACAATGAATTTTAATGACAAACATGGATAAATCTCAAATATTGTGAGTCAAAGAAGTTAGATTCAAAAGAATACATATTGTATGATCCCACTTATATTAACTTCTAGAACAAGGAAAACTAGTTTATGGAAATGGAAATCAGGAAGCTGAATTCTACGGGAGGGGAAATGACTGGAACTGAACTGGAGGGGAACTTCCTGAGATGATGGAAATTTTCTTTATTAATGATGGTAGTCATGCAAGAACATACATCTATCAAAGCTCATCCAGCTGTCCTCTTAAGAATTGTGCATTTCACTGGATGTAAATTTTTTTCTGTACTAAGAGACTGTAATCAACACTGTCTATTTTCCAGAAACACTTCTCTCCACCCACTTTTGGGTAAGTCTATCCAGACCCTCCAAAAGGTCACCCCCCTCCAGAAAGCATTTCCTGACAGCGCAAGTTTTCATGGAGCTCTCTCCTCTCTCAAGTGGTAAGTGTATATTAGCTTTATCTCTGCTAACGGATGGCAAGCTTCTTAGGGGCAGGGATTGTACTTCATGCATAAATGACAAGGCTAAGGGCACACAGGAAATATGATTTAACTCATCCATGGGCAAGGCACCTTGCTGAGTGTTCTCAGGTAAGTGAGGAATTCTTACACAACTCAGGCACAGACTCAGCCCTGGAGGCACTCACCCTCCAGTGAATGACATGAGCAGGCACTTAAGCCATCACAATGCAATTCCTTGGGAAAACAAGTGTCCCATGAGAATTGGGGATGGAAAATCAATTCCAACTTAGGAGATCTGGAAGTTCCAGCTGAAGAAGTGTGAATTTAGTTAAGCTATTAAAGGGGGAAATAATATTCCTCTTTTATTCAACGTGTATTATATGTCAGACACGGTGCTAAGTACCTACATATGGATGCCATTTGGTCATGATAAAAATCCCACGAGGTAAGTCCTGTTGTTTCCCCACATTATGAATGGCGATGAACTCGGTCTTAGAGGTCACGCAACAAGGCCATACGGCTAGTAAGTGGATTCAAACCCAAAGATGCGTTAACTCTGGGATCCAAGTTCTTAGCCACTACACTGCACTATATTTAACAGGGAGAATGAGAAGAGGACTGAGGTGTTGCACACAGGAAGACAAGCAAGTCACAGAAGAGAGTGCATGGAGTGGCAGCATGTGATTATTAGTAAGTTGGAGGACCTTCAAGAGCACGTTCAAATTTCTGGACTTTTTCCTCCATGCCGTAAGTATACTCCATCTGATAACTCTTCTCTGGTAGGTTTTGTAAGTAACAAGCCAAGAGATCATTTTCGGAGAAATAACTTAGTAACTACAGTAAATACTTCATACAGTTATTCTGTTGTCTGTGAGAGCAGGCTCTGTCTATTTCATCACTTCATGACTTGCTGCATCTATACAAAAACGGCTTCATGACAGGCCTCTGCTCCCATGAATTCACTGTGGTTGGTCCATGTCACCGAATTTTGCAATCAAAAGTTAACACTCATCATCTGTGTACCATCAAAATAAGTCTGAATAAATGAGAGCAACTCAGCATTGGGAAAACAAGAAACTCATCCAAACTTCAGCGGAGTAACCTCGGGCTAATTCTCTGACTCTCAGCCTCCCTGAATTCCACTGTAACCAACCTCTACCCAACTACCAAGAGATCACTTTTCCCAAACGGGACTATCCATTCACTGGAGTTATTAACCACAAGAGTCAAATATTACCAGTGTTTTCTTTTCCCCTTTGATGGTTTACCATTTCGTTCAACTAAGACAGAAACAGGTAAGTTATTCTCAAGTTTAATCAAAAAGAAAAATTTAGTGCATTGATCAAAACTTTAACAATGGATTAATGCCCAATATGAGTCATCTGTACATCATATACAACACTAAAGGTAAAGAGTATGCCTTATTGCATGCTTTAGACCAATCACATCCCCCTCTCTATTTAGGTATCAATTTTCAAAAATAATTATACTTATTTTGAATTCAAAGCTTTGGGTCCTATTGACTGAAGCCCTTGAAATGTGCACTGATTGCAGTGCCAACGTAATGTACATTAGCAGAGAGCTCAAGTATTATACAATAACCTTAAATCAGAGTTACAAGAGGGTAATAATGAAGATGAAGTAATGCTCAAAGTACTAGCCTTTTATTCTGAACTCAAGAAATGCATTAGAAGATATATTTTAAGAATAAGTCATAGAGAACATAAATGCAAAGTAAAGAAAGGAAAAGGGGAAAAAACCCTGCTGGACTAGGGGAGGAGAAATGGGGAGAAGGAGCTGTACCTTAAAAGGGTAAGTTTAATTTAGAGAAACAGAAGAGAGGTTTGCCATCCATCTAGATATTGTGGAAACCACTAACACTGTAACCAAGGAGATCCTTGAAGCAGCATTTGAATTTGAGGGCACATTTACACAAAAATCTTCAATACTGCATTCCTATACCATGCTCTTAAGACCAACCCATCCTTTCTACCAACAGTTTCACTTCCAGAAGCCCACAATGACCTGTCTGAAGCTTCTGAGATTTTTAAGTAGAGCAGTGTGGAAAATAAGTAATGAAATCCCTTACAAGGGCAATAAGAACAAAACATAAGACAAGGCATGGGGAAATGTTAATTGTCAAACTTTCTGTCTGGTGATCCCATTTAAATGCTGAAGGTGAACTGGAAATTTAGTGCTGGGCTTCCTATAGGTTATATGGTGGCTTATGTGTTACATCAATCAATATTTATCTTACTAGCAATTGCAACAAATTTTTAATATTTATAAATTCACTTTAAAATAAAGCATATTGACATAGACACAAGTTATATTTATGAAAAATAAATATTTTCTCCTTAAAAACTTTTTTAGAAGATTGGCATTTACATTTTCACAGATCTTGTTCATGTCTGGCTTAACAGAAGACAGCCTGAATCTCATAGGTGCTCCTACATTCAGTCTGTTGTGTTATCATGTGTGTGCAGCCCCTGGAAAACTCCACTATGCACTTATGAGAGAATAGATGTACAGAAATCAAAAAGCATCTTCCTGTTATTAGGAGCACAGTTTCCACCTCAGACTCCCATGGATCCCTGAAAGACACTTTGAGAACCACAAAGTTTCAGGAAACACAAGTCCTGTAAGAAAAGATTGCTCAAGAGGTATGTGGTCTCTTAAAGAGTGAGTTCTAAGAAAATTCATTCCCTTGTGTGATAAAGGGGGTGAAATGTAATGTGGTCAACACCAACTCAGCACCATCCTAATAACAAATGCAATAGTGAGTGGGGTATGATTAGCCATTCAGAAGATAGATAGATAGATAGATAGATAGATAGATAGATAGATAGATAGATAGATAGATAGATAGATAAATAGATAGATAGATAGATATACACACACACATACACATTCCCTATTTCCCATAATTTATAGCTTCTGGACAAAATGTGAGTTAATGAAATCAGTACTTCCTATAATTGATGTCAAGTGCACTTTGTAATTATGTTTTGTGGTTTGTGACTTTTATGAGCTTACTCCATAAAGCTAATAACTCCATAAAAACACTTTGACATTGTTTTTTTCAATTAAAGCCTTCTGCTATTTCTGTTTTGTGAAAAAAAAAAAAGGAAGAATACCACTCAACTTCTTAGTACATCATTTCTCCTGCCTCTCAACTATTCTAATATGCTTTTTATTTATAAATTCTTAATAGGCAAAATTGCACAGCAGTTAAGAGAATAATTTCACAGTAAGGCATGCCTGCATTAGAGTCTCAACTTATCTCTTGGTTTTGTCACCTTGGAGATTTTACTTGACCTCTTTGAGCATCAGTGTCCTATGATGTGAAGCTTTATTGGTAGTATTCATTCCCATTTTCAGCAATTAGTTGAGAAATTAGAAATTCTGACTTAGGTCCCATGAGCCCAGTCAGCTCTGGGAGAAGGGAGTGGAGTAGCAGTAGTGATTATTGCTCAGTTAATAGTTACTACCCAACTCTTCCCACTGTGAGTACAGTTTGTGTCCATCCCATGTGTGGGGCTTAGCTACAGAACCTGTTTTGGTCAGTAGGATTTAGTAGGTGGTGAGTTACAGGATTTAAATGTGCATGCACAGTGTGACTTGGCTCTTGCTCACAGCTGATCCATCATCAGAGAAGCTGTCTTTAGCAGTTGCTGTCCTTCAGCCCATGCCCCAAAACAAACACCTGTGAAGCAGAACCTGAACCCAACCCATAACCTAGAACTGTTCCCAGCAAGCCCTGCAGACTAAAGCAGATCTGCCCAGCCTACAAGACTCAAACCACAGTTTAATTCTGAGTATGAAAATAGATACTTTTTCTTTACCACAAATAGTGGGGTACTTTGTTACTCAGCATTATTATGGCAATAGCTGCATGATACAAATGGTTAGGCAGAGTGTCTGGGAAAGATTTTTCTAACTCTTGAGAAGAGACATACCAGAAGAAAACTTTGGACATGATACCTGGACCTCCTGCAGCCATCTTACAACCATGAGGGAGCTAGCCTGACACTGAGGAGGCCTTGTAGTCAGTATTCTTGGTAACAGTCAGCCCACTGATGATGGAAGACCTGTTGCCTGCCCTCCCTCTGTTATCAATTTTTTTTAATGTTCTTAATGTTTAGACCAGTTTAAGATACAGTTTTTTATTTACTGCAGGAATCTTCTGATATTTTTGCTTTGTTTAAAAAGAAAAAACACACAGTTACACAATGCAAAGAAAGTATAAATATACACTGCTGGCCATAACAGGATACAGCCATTATCTAATATCTTAGAATTCTATTCTCTAAGAGAGGTATCTTGGGGCCTATTGATGTCAGTCGGTCTGATTCTTAATATTCTTTTCCTGTGAGGCAATTTTATTTTTGAAGAAGCTTCTGGACTGTGCTCATCAGCACCTGCGAAACCAGGCTATCTTATGCAGTAAGATTTTTCACAGGGCAGTTGTCACTTGGAACTAAGGAAGCTGATGAATGTGTGGGGTAACTGAAGGAATGGGCCTGGGCTCGTCACTGAACCTCTGCATTCTAGTTTCCACATCTGTTAAATGAGGTCCCTTTTTACTGGGGTTCCCCATCAGCTCTAAAATCACTGTAAGTCTACAAAATGAGTTTCTCATGGGTTTCTTGCCCTAATTGCCCTTAAGGCCTCAGTGTAACACTCAGCAACTGCCCATAAAATCTGGCCTCCAGGGGCCCTCCTGGCCCCCAAGATCTCAGTTTCATGAGGGTTGCACCAAACCAGTCTGTCTGAACTTCCATGCCACCCACACGGGTTCCTGGCTTCTCTTCTCATCCTCGCACTGCCAGCTTCTGTGTTCCCTCTTCATGCTTAGCCTTGCTCTCCTACTGACACTCCCTGCAGCACAGAATGGTCTTCCAGAATCACTGTACCATGTGATCCGGACCAAGTCTGTCTGCAGTTTCTCCACTCTGCCCTCTTTCTGGAAACACTCTGTCCTCAGCTATCTGAGGGCACCTGGCCACTGCCACTCTGGCTGATGGCCCACACAAAAAAAGCTGATTTGTGGGGACAGATGTTCTCTCTGGTGACACCCCAAACCTTAGAATCTGAGAAAGAATAGCAGGGGAGGGGAGACATTACTCTTGCTTACTCTGTGCTGGTCTCTGTCACCTGAGCCCAACTGAGACACTGATACACAGACTTCCTGAAGGAAACAGACTGCATGACAATTTTTCTTCCAAAAGCTCCACTGCCCAACTTGTGAAATCAACATTCAGTTCTCCCCCTTACAATAACATAAGAGATGCATTCATTCAACGAAGAAAATTTGGGAAATACAATAAAATTGTAACATCCTCTGCCACTGGGAAGCACTTACCACTGGGGGAAAAGTAATTTTGCCTGGCAAATAGGTTTGGCCTGGAGAAGGAAAAGGAAGATTACTGGACTTTCCTTCACCAACTGTCCACTCCTGTCAGAACACTCTAAACATTACAATTCCGTAACCCCATGGCCAAGGCATTACTGGTGCCTGTCTCACTTAAATTCTCTGATCCTGACAGCCACTTCTCAAGATTCCCAGCCCAGCAGCATGAAGATAACTGGGATATCCCACACTACCAGACAAGTACAGCGTGCCAGCGGGGTGGAGCGTGAAGTCAATAATCCCTCCTACATTCAGGCGGCAATTACTGCTGACAGTTTCCCAAATCTAGGCTCACTCCCTTTGAAGGGAGGCCAGCGTGCCTGATACTTTCTGACCAGGTCTTAGGAGTACCGGGAACTTTTCTACCATGCACACACACATTTTCAGTGTATCAAAATGGGCCATAATTACCCAACTAGGATCTGTCCCACTTGTGGACTCTACCAGCCCTTTCTAAAGGCTCAGAACCTATTTCTAAGTCTTCTTTGCCTTTCAATAAAGTTCTCTTCTTGGTGAAGAATCCAGATTTCACCAATCTAGCAAATGTGCACTGACCCCCGACCATGTATAAGCCATATGCTAGTTACCAGATCCTTCATCAGACCTTGCAATTAGATACCGCCACACTTGCACCATTGCCCTCTCCACCCTGCCAGGGTCCAGAGCAAATGCTTAAATACGTAAAGAGCACTCCTGACACTCTGTCCTGGAGCCTATTATTTGATCACTGCAAGCACTACACAGAAAATTTAATCGAGCTGTTAAATCACATTTCAATATCCATTTACTTCCTGGAAACTCCTCTTTCTCCCAAAGACACAACTGATAATTGGAAGCAATGAAAACACCATCTACGCCAAGCTGGTCAGTTCTGTTCCTTGAACTTCAGTGACTAGAGATCCATTTGCATCAAGAATGGGAGTATCTTCTGTTCTCCCATGAATCAGGAATGAAGTGTTCCAAAGGCTTATTAAACCTTGGCAGATTTCCCGTAAAGCAGCCACAGTCATCTTTGCCAAGTGTAAATAAGATCATGTCACTCGTCTCCTACAAGAAATTAGTATTTCTTACTTGGAATTGTAAGGTCTTCATCCTCTTTAAAACTACTGCTCTCATTTAGTCTCTTCCACACCTCTGTCACATAACTTTCTACCACTATCGCTATCTGAAACCTCTTTACTAATTTATGTAATTGGCTCCCCTTAGGATGAGTGAGCTCCTTGAGGGTGGTGAGCATGTCTGTTTCATTCACTGTCACTTGTTTAGTACCCAGCAGAGTGCCAGGCTCACGGCAGGCAACTGGTAAGTAGTTTTTATGAGTTGCTTTCTTAACAGATGACTGGCCCTCCTTCACATTTTATCAACACACTTGGGGGAGGGAGATAGCATCCTCCATTTCAGGGATTCCTGTTCTTTCCATTGGCAAAGCCCCAACAACCACGGTCTTGGTCACCCTCGTGGTACTGGCCATGGTTATCATTATTCCTTTACATTCTTTTAGAAATCAATGAGCTCACTGAATTCGTGTGCATCAAAGAGCTTTGTATGGAAAACAGTATGGAGATTCCTTTAAAAACTAAAACTAGACTTACCATATGACCCAGCAATCCCACTCCTGGGCATGTTACCTGGAGGAAGCTCTAATTCAAAAAGATGCATGCACCCCAATGTTTATAGCAACACTATTTACAACAGCCAAGACAGAGACAACTCCATTGACAGAGAACTGGATAAAGAAGTTGTGGTATATTTATACAATAGCATACTACTCAGCCATAAAAAAGAATAAAATAATGCCATTTGCAGCAACATGGATGGACCTGGAGACCGGCATTCTATGTGAAATAAGCCAGAAAGAGACAGAAAAATACCGTATTTATAATATCACTTATATGTGAAATCTAAAAAAAAAAAGACACAAATGAACTTACTTACCAAACAGAAACAGACTCACAGACATAGAAAACAAACTGACGATTACCAATAGGAAAGGGGATGGGGAGGAAGAAGCTAGGAGTCCGAGATTTGCAGACAGTAACTACTATACATAAAATAGATTAAAAAACAAGTTTCTACTGTATAGCACAGGGAACTATATTCAATATCTTGCAGTAACCTATAATGAAAAATATGGAAAGGAATATATCTATGTATATGTGTAACTGAAACATGCTGTACACCAGAGACTGACACAACACTGTAAACTGACTATAATTCATTTTTTTAAAAAGAGCTTCATGAATCAACACAAAAGTGTGGCTAGGTTCAACCCAAACCACAGACGCTGCAATATATTGGTTTACTGCCTGGATTTTTTTTCCTCCCAAGACACAAGATCCTCCATCTAAATACAAGCCAAGAAGACACCTTCACCTTCCTTCTCTCCAATAACCAGAAAATATGTATGAAAGTACTGTTATGCATTTTTAATGTTACCAGATCTGAGTCTTTCCTGGTTCTTACATGATAACTCAGTGTGTGACCAATAACTCAATTCTTTAAAATACTTTTTTAAATCTATGGATTAACTCATAACTATGGTTTAATTAACTTTAATGTCAAAAGAACTTGTTTTCGAGGGAAAGAGAGTTCAATTATCCAGGTAGGCTTGCCTTAAAGATGGGGTCAAAAAGGTGACAAAAAATGAGCTGGCATCAGGGGTTGTGGCAAGTGTCATTGCTGTCCTCAAGTTGCTCCTCTAAGTGTGGGGGCAGCTCAGCACCCAGTCCTTCCAGCCCAGAGTGACTGGGGACTCGATGACACATAGTACCAGCCAGTGGACAAGCCCTCAGACATCAGCTTGCCTCCACCTCCATTATAAACTAGCCTGAATTTTTTTGGCCAAGGAGGAAAACTCCACTGGGGATGAGGAATAACTACAGAAGAGACCATTTCTCTCACCACTGCCCCTGTCATGGCTGGACCTGGCAGTCAGCTTCATCACAGGGAACTGCCGAGGACTCACAGACTCTCCAAGATGTGTTTGCTCTCATTCCTTTCACTAAAAGTCACGGTGAGGGCTCGATCCAGTGAATAAACAGAAGTACAAATCCAGTTTGTCACTGGGGATGGGAGGGCATGAGTATAAGATAAAACCTCTGAAATCTGTCACTGAGAAGGGGGGGAGAGAATAATGGCGGATGTAGAAACACACGTTCTGATCCAGACCCACGTCTTCCTCTGACTGAGACCCCAGGATGTTCAATTCATTAGCACTCTGTAGTAAAGGGCAGGGTGCGCGGGCTGAGAACACCAGTACATCCTATGCCCTGGAGAAGGCAGAGGCAGGGAGACCGCTGTTCCTTTCAGAGGCCTGGATGGAGTGTTTCAGAAGGCTGTGTTGCCTTTGTTATTAAGAAGCTGTACATCATCAAAGCAGGCAGAGAAAGGCCATATTCCCGCAGGGTCTCACCCTCCTCTCCATGCAATGCCTCAACAGGCTCGTTTATTCTCATCTTCTTCATTTCCCTCTGGCTGATACCAGGGACCCCAAAATGTTCAGCTCCAAAGTTAATGCACATTTACAGCCAGGGAGTATTTTCCTTCCACTGAATTGGGAATGAGGAGTGGGGAGGGGAAAAGGAGGTAACTGAAGCTGCTCTATTGTTGGGAGTGAGGGGAGTAATTCTTGCTTCTATCAGCAGCTTGCCGAGTTCCACCATCATTCCTGCCCCCCCTTTATTTTATTTATCCCTTTACAGCCTATCTGATAATACGATAACCATTTCCTGTTGTATACTGGCTGAGGAAGCTTTCTTCAGGCCCAAGAGCAAATCAATAAAAGTAAGCCAGAGCGATTCATAAAAATAAAATTGTCATCATTATTGTTCAATTATTGCTGTGTCTGTGGAAAGAATCTCAAGAACTGAAGGTTTCTTGGCTAATATTTATAATCTGCGTTGAATGGTACTAATGAATGTGTGGGTGTGCATTAGACTGAAATGCGATGGTGTTTGATTTATACCAAGTCCAGGTCTGATTGCTAATGTTAAATCCATTAAAGTGTCTTAGATCTGCCTTAATGTACTCCCCTGCATATAATAGAGCTTAAACATACCCGTTTACTTAGCTTTTCATTATTGGTTGAATATTTGTCTTTATTACATTATCCCCATGATAAATTTGACTTATGATAGTTTAAAAAACAGCACTTCGGAAAAGCTAGGCTTTTAAGAAGCTACAGAGGTAACTCCAGATTCCCCAGTCTCCTCAGTGATAAAAGAACAGAATTTCCCCGAATAATTATTTTTTAAAGTTCAAACTGTTACATCCAAGCATGTCCCAGATCACAAAATCCAGACACTCACGGGAAGGAGAAGTATTTCATTCTGGAAGGAAAATAACCGATAGAGGAATGAAAGCTATCTGCCTAAGCTGCCACCTTTGGAGCGTCTCTGGGGTGGAAAGCTTTTTGTATTTCTTTAAAACGCTTCTCCCTGAAGATATCCATAAAGCACAAGTGTACACAGGAACAACACGTTGAAAAGACTTAGGCGTAATCATCGAGAGTTTCCTCGAAGGTCAACCATTTCACAGGGATTCTGTAAAGGACAGTGAGTATGAAATCCATCCACTGCCTACACTCTCCAGCTTTCATCTACAAAAGTTCTCCATTCACAGCCCAGGCAGTCCCAGGCGTTAGGTGCCAAGTCAATTTGGGGTGTATTTCTGATGCTTCCCCCGGTCCACAGGTTACTGCCTTTATTTGAAAGCTTGGCTTCCTGCTAAGTCTGTATTTGCTGATATGTGTCTGGATTAGCACAAGGAACAGAGTTCCTGTTTATTTCTGACAATGCGGCAGCTACCTCCAACTTCAGTGCTCCAACCCACCCTCGTGCAGAAGACCCAAGACAGAGAAGGGAGACACCACGGAACCCGGAGGCTCTGGATAAGATGAGGCAAGATAAACATACGTTAAATGAATAAATCCCACCAGTAACACAGCAAAACATGAACTGCAAAGTAACAGGGAGGTGATTCCCTAAATACCTCCACTTTTATTTGGTTCCTACCCAGGGTGTGGACGAGATGACTCCAATCAACAGGTACTCAGTACGCCCATGCTGGGCAGCAGGGGGAAATTTAAAGAACAGGTCACTGAGCTCCTGCCCTCAGGGTTTACAGTTCTGTTTTGAGGAAAATGAGAAACATATTTACTAAGTTGCATAACAAGGAATAAATCATGCAAAATCTCAACTATTGCAACATTTGTACAATGGTTGGGGATACAATGGCTGCAGGTGGTTTTGGAGGTGGAATCAAGATGGAGAGTGGAGAGGCTCTGTGAGAGAGGTAGGGAGTGAGCTACAGCAGTAGAGAGGCGCGTGGAAGGAGCAAAGCAGAATGTATTTTGACTTAAATTAGGCATAATCCTATTTTGAAACTGAAACACAAATAGATGCACACACAAATGAAATTACCAAAATCCAAGTATTCATCACACATCTTCACTGAACTAGTACGTTTCGTATCATCTGAGATAAAATACTAATAGATTTTTTATTTACATAAACAAATCTAGTCCTGGATTGGATCGATGGTCAGCTCTATTTTTGATGGCTTCAGACTCCACGATGAAATTGTTACACTACTTAAAGACAAATATTAAAATTAAACTTTATTAAACTGCAAGGGTATGGTTTATATAGTTATATAGATCTACAGACAGAAATTTAAAGTCCCTTGATTCATTTGTTTAGCTTTGTTTCATGAGGTACTAGTTAAGAATGTAAAAAGAGTAACTTAAGGCTTACAATATGTATTGACAAGGAGTTGCCACATTATCTGGCAGCTGAAACTCAAAAAACACTTTCCCCATCATAAAAGTTAGCTATAGAACAGAAAGGTCCTTCTCAGAGTGATGTATAGCAAAAAGGATTGTTTTTAAAACTGTACACTGTCATCTGAAACAGTGCTACTGACCCTCTTTTCACACGTTATCAATGTGGAAGGTTCTCCCCAGTAACAGGCATGAGTTTGCTCTTCCAATTTTTCTTGTGTCTAATAGTGGCACAGATCTGGAAGTTGATTGACTGGTTAATGATGCAGTGAATATCCCAATACATACAGGACAGAGTATACACAAAACAAGTACACAGCTTGAATTAGAAATGCACACAGGCAGGAAAGCAGTCAGGGACAATGGTCTGGGTTATAGTCAAAACTTCTACCAATGAAACAGATCCCCGAGCCTAAAGGACTGTTGGACATAATGACCCCAGCATTCCTTCCAACCTCCGAGGTCCTGTGATTCTTCAATTACTGGGACAAGAAAGGACAAGGATTCTTGGCAAGGTCAGGAAAACAGAGGGAATGGAAGATGGGGACTAATATTCATTAAGCACCGACTATTTATTAAAGAAGATGGTAAACATTTACACACAACAGCTAACTGCATCTTTCCAATGTTCCTATTATGCCCATTTTATTGATAAGTAAAATAAGGCTTAGAGAGGTTACTTAATGAACACGTGGTTACATAGCTACTAGGTGGCCAAGCAGGGATTTTAGCCTCGGTCAGTATAACCAGGATTGATATTCACAATATTTACCAGCCAGTATGGCAAGGATACTGGTAAATCAGAGTAGACACAGCAGCCAGTCAGAAGAAATGCCAAGTGTCAACATCCAGCACAAGACCTACAGGAATCAGCACCGGTTTAACTCCGTGCCCAGGTTCCTCCCCTTAAACATCAAAGACAAACTTGAATTCAGTCCTGAACTGTTGTTTTGTCTGAGTATTCTCATTTACTTATTCAGGTACGTTTTTGATAATTTTTAACACTTTCCATAGACATCCATCAATCCACTTAAATAACTCTTATTTTAAGAGGTGTTTTTCCTTTCCTGTATTAAAGCAAAACACACACAGACACAAACCTGAAACATTTTATCTGCACTGGAGTATACAGGATATGCTTCAGTTATCATTGGCAAATAGTCAAATCATCATTCATTTTCTCCCAATGCTAATACCAAATTAATCTGAAAAAAATCAATAAATGACTTGACTTGTTTCAAAACATAGGTATATGCCTTGCAAAATGCAATCTGCATTTACCTCTACATTATACAGTAATAGCAAATCAAGACAAATTTACTAAGTTTAAATTAACTTATCTTTATGGAATTTGATCCTGCAAACGGTATTTATCACCCAAAAATAAATCAACATGGGGAGAACCTACAGAGACTGACCTTTTCAGTGACACCATTCACCTATATAATGTCAAAAATATTAAAAGATACATGACAGATAATTATAAAAGTATTTTATTTATCATGTGAAGACATCATTGCTATCATCAGACCTTTCCAAAAATTATACAGTGACCTTGCATTCACTATGTAACTCAAGTTAATCCCTGACACTGAAATTTACCACCTCAGAACAGATTCTGGCATGGAATGTAGCTGTGGAAAAATAAATAAGTAAAAGTTTTCTTTTCAGAAGATGCAAGCCTTAGGACATAAATGCTTTATAGGGAGAAAACGAGAAACTTGCAGAGATAAGACCCTTTTTTTAAAAAATTACATAGCAATTTCAATTACCCCTGTGTTCTCTAGCAAAATCTGAAAAAGATTCTTCTTAATCAAGAATTTCTGAACTTTCTATGTAATCAACATGATTTTCCAAAGACAAATGGATCCGTGACTGAATAGGCCATAACACTTCTCTAGAGAAATTGTTTAAGTATTCCTGAAATTTCTTCCAGGGGAATTGCAGCAATGTCCTTTCCCTCACGCCAGTGGACTTCAGTGGCAAGAGCAGAAGATGGAGTTGCGGAGACTGGAGCCCAAGTCCCAACAACAGCTCAGCCGAATGAGTTCGGTCAAGCAACTTTTTCTGTGTGTCTCAGTTTTCATCTAAAGTGGAAGTATCACCTCCTCCTACCAATGTCTAGCAGTCACTGTAAGGACAGGAAGAATACATATGCTTGCCTATCTCCAGGGGTGATACTCAAAATGCTTCGCATCTAGTGTGACTTGCGCACTGAACACCAACACCACTTATCCTCCACCTCATCCTAGGAAGGACTCAAGGCAATTAACAAAACACAATACCCTACCCACCCCCCAAAAAAGTCATTTGTGAGTTAAAGAATTCAGGGCAAAGAGAATGTAAAGATCAACCATAAAATGAAGAGCATCTAATCTGGGGAGACCTTTCTCACACGGGCCCTAACAAGGGGAACTTTGAGAGGCACTAAGTAGACCCTCTATGCAGGAGAGTCTCAATTTCTGAGTTATACAATCTGTCAGCCTCTCCTGCTGTGATCTTTGGGTTTTCCTCCAGGTGTTCTTTGAGCCTCTGTGCCAAGGAATAAAAGTAAAGAAACATTTATTTTACGTCTACTGTTCCCAATACAACCATCAGCCCTATATAAATGGTATCTCATATATTACTCCCCCCAAGGCCAATATAAACGAATCATTATTCCCATTTTACAGATCACAAGAAACAGAGGTTTCAAGAGGGTAACTCTTAGAGCAACCCAAGTCTGAAGTCTCAAAGGTTTACTTGGTTTATTGCTATCACCATGAGTTCAGATGAAAGAAATGAGAACAAATAACCTTAAATAATTATTTAACCAAGAACCCTGGACCCTGAGACAGAAATATGTCAATGTCCCCAGCAGACATAAATGAGGAGGGGAACCATCTTTATGGTTATAATACAGTAAGCCATCAAAGAAAGCTGGATATGAACACAAGAGATATTTCTACTGTAAAAACTATTATTGACCCTAAAGAAATACTTGCAATTAAAAAATTTAGATATTTTAATTCATTTAAAATTCACATTGTAACTTGCATCATACAATAGTTCATTTGCCACAAGTTTACAGAACACTGATAATGCACTGAGTATCCGAGAGTGCAAAAATGTAAAGGCAAACAAGATGTAGTCTTTACCCTGAAGGAACCTATACCCTTTTAATAATTGTATGTTTAGGTATAACAGATAATATGTTAATTATATTTTTAGTTTGCATTTTGACCATGATTTGTAATTGATAGGTTTTTTTTATTAGTCTATAAAGACTGCAGAATCAGATCTCAGAAACATGAAAAATAGTTATTTCTTGAAAACCTATTACATTCCTAGCACTGGGTTAAGCATCATGGAGCTGATAAACCATTAAACAAAGGCTGAATATGAACCTCCAATCATCCCCGTTTATAATTAGGCTGAGTCAGCTACTAGGATAGTTGACTTAGCGAGACTAAACTCCTTGGCACTGACACTCAAGTTGGAAGACCATGGATTGTTATGTTTTGCCATCACTGCTAACTAACCAACAAAGCTATTCTCCCACTACAAGCAAAACCTCTCAGTCTACCTCCCGTAGAGCTCCTTTCTTCAACTCTCCCTCTCTCCATTCCTAAGCCTCAGCGTTCTCCTAACTATCCCACTACCTCCCACTTGACCCGACAAGCTCTCCTTTTTGAAAGTTCATGGCATCCACCCATTCTACCATCCCCTTCCTTTTTACAGTAGTTGCTTCCTGCTTCCTGGCCACCCCCTCCATGCTACACCCCACTTTGCAGCACCTGGATCAGTGTCTGTGTCTCAGTCCATCTCCTGCCATCATCACGATCAAATTGAACATTCAAGTTCAAGATACTTTGACACTCCATAGGAGCTACACCTACACTTGATCTTCCTGCCTTTTTTTCTCTGTAATCTCTTCCTAGGAACTCATTCATTTCCATGGCTTCAATTATTCCATCTAAAGGCACCAAAGCTCTATCTTTACCCTCAAATAATCCCCAGAGCCCTAGACATATATTTTCATCTGTTTCACAGGTATGATGGTAGGTGACTTGCTATGTGTAAATTAATTCATCATCTTTCCTCAAATGCCCCAAACCTACCATTCTGCCCCTGTCTTCCTCGTCTCTCTCAGCTCTAGTACTCTCCCCTCAGGGGTTCAGATGACCAGCTTCACTTGAACTCTGTGCCCTGTCACATCCAGTATGTTTCCAAGTCCTACAGATTTCCCCCCCAAAAATGTCTGTCTTTGCTTTCTTGCTGCTGTCACTGATGTCTTCTTAACAGCAATGACTATATTGTGTCATCTGTGTTTGTCACAATGCATACAATATCGTGGATGATTAATACACATCTCTTAAACTCAATTCTACAATACACTTTTTCACTTGTTGCCAGGAATGGACCCAAGTTTGGGGTCCTGATGCTTACCAAGCTTAAGGAAAGTTCTTTTAATATTATGGGTACAAAATTAGATACAGCAGGACCTTGGAAGGAGCCCATATAAGCAAAGGGTCCTGAATATTAAGATTCATTGGTTTCACTGTAATGTACATTTTAATTCTGATTTACAGGTACATATTCTAATTGAGGCATATGTTTATTCTGATTTTTTACCTTAAAACTTTCCATTAAAGTGATACATTGTGTAATAAATGGCATTTTAGAATCAAAACTTCTATCCCTCACCAAGCTTTTATAACAGCCTTCTAAAGCTCTATTCTCATACTGCTCAAAACTTAACTCCATACAACTTTCAGGGTCTCTTCCTAATTCATTACTTCTAGCATGTCATGCTCCCTTCAAAAACTCCCTCTGCTATCCCATTACCTTGGATCAGACTACAAGTCTCACAGTCTGGTATTCAAAGTCATTATTAAAAACCAGAAGGATGCTAGTTCTGAGATGTTAACTACTTTTTTCCTCTCTCCCTCCCTCTAGAGAGTCGAATCATTATTTACTGCTTTAGGGGAAGATGTGGCAGACAGAGCAGAAAGAGCCTTCCGATATATTCCTGGCCCTTCCTTTCAAAAACTGCAGTTCTCAGGCTAAAGGGAAGGATGCTGGGTGTAGTCAAAATATTGGGAAGAAATAGAATTTGAGGAGAGAAATCTTTCCCCAGCTCTGAGGGTACAGGAGAGAAATAATCTGATTTCTATTTTCCATAGAGAGACCTCCAGGTCTCCAAAAAGGTTTGAAAGACCCAAGAGCAGAGGATCTGCACCCTACCTGTCAGAACATTAAGGAAAGGGGAAAATCCACCAAGTGTCCTAGTAGACTGAGCTACGCAGCAGCCTTGCTGAGACTCCCACACCACGGGGAGGCACACAAGTAGCAAGTGAACCACCGGCTCTAAAGCAACAGCCTGTGTGGATGGTGAAGGGAAGACCAAGATGGGCCCTGTAGTGTCCAGACCACAACCAACCCCTGGGTCTTCACCACTATTCTGGGCAAAAATGGGGGTGGGGGCTAGGAGGACACTTGGACTCGACTGAGACAAGCTTTTTGCCTTGTAAGAGCAATAACAATTAAGTTGAACTTCAGAAAAATGAAGAAATGTATGTTTCTTGCACACTTAAGTATGCCTTGAGATTCATAGCCATACAAGTGCTGATGCAGCCCGAAGATTACATATTCAAGCTATTTCAAATTGAAGGCATTAACTTCAACAAAGTCATCTCAGAACTGGCCTCCCTAGGCCCCTCTGTGCTCAGTCTACACAGGCACCCAGGTGGTTTCCTCTCAAAATATCTACATCTGAAAACACAGTCTGGATTAGCCTCTCTTTACCCAGAAGATGTACATCACAGCAGTTCAGCACCTCAACAAGAGGGCTCTTCTTCTTCTTCTTGACAAAATTCAGAGATTTGTGGGTCTCTTCCCCTTAAATCACAAAACTGAAGACCAGGAAAGGCTGACCAGCAAATAATTCCACTAAGAAAACAGCATCCCATTCTAGGTCGGATTCAGATGACAGATGGGCTTACTTTCATTGGATAACCCCCAATAAATAATCCTTTTGGTGATGCACGGAAATGATTACCTTGTGTAAATGTCACCCTCCCAGATGGGTGCAGGACAAAAGGGGAGATTCATTAATAAGGGAAAATTAGACCCAGAAGACAGCCCAATAGAGAGAGATAAATGAGGCAGGAATGCCAGCCAATCTACCGTATGTGAGTTATAAAGAAGCATCAGCACTTGGTTTTGCAAATCTTATTTCCCTACTTATTTTTTTTCTACTTTACAAAATGCACCAAAGCTTACTTCAGCTGTATTCCTGTGTCACTAATAGAAGAAATAAGAGCATAGGAAAGTGACAATAATACGGCTCGACTTCACTTTTATCTTCACGCCTTTCATCCAAGGATCTCTCTGCCCTTTAAGAACAATTGGTTAAATCTCACATCCATACCAAAGGTGTCCTCTGATGGGCCCAGACAGAAGCAGAGGGAAGTGGAGTGGGTCAGATCATCCAGGTTCAGACCACAGGGCTGTAACAGAGCCAGAAACAGACCCAAGAGAATCACCTCCCATTACCCACCTATCATCACTGGCAAATAGCCTGGCTCCTTGGGATTGCTGGCCAGGCTACCTCCATGTTTGGAGTTAGCTATGTTTTTCATTGAATTATCTTCAGGACATCTGCCTACGACAGCTGTTCTGAGAATGTGACTAGAGAATTGCCCAAAGGCTTGCCTGTGGCCTCCAAAGAGTGTCACCTCCCAGGATCACTGCACAGAGCCTGCAGGTAGCACGTATTAAGCACAGGGCAGTCATTGCGGGGGCTGCTGCAGAAGCACTTTCATGCTGACTAATTCATCTCTAGTAATTAGCACTCAGATGTAACAAGTGTAGCCTTTAAGGGTCATAACAAGGGAAATAAAACCTGCTCTTCAGAAATTTGCTCAAGAGTCTGCTTGCCTTTTTCCAGAAAAATAATGGCACCCATCCATTCAGACACAAAAACTAGAGTCAGGCATTTACTCCAGAGGCTCATGCTAAGTACCAACCAAAAGTCCCCTGAAGAATGATACTAGGTCTAATTCCTTTAAACTTTAGCAAAGTCAAAGAATCCTAAACTTATAAAAACTGTAAAGAACTTCAGAAATCATCTAGCCCAGCTTTTTCTTCCTGCAGATACAGAAATGAGGCCCAGAGACATGAACTGAGCCACCCAGGACCCTACAGCTGGGTGGGACAACACTGACACGAGAAAGGGGGTCACTGAGCCTAATGTTTCACCACATCCCCCGTTTTCTTACATGAGCAGGTGTGGACCCTGCCTGACGTTGGGCATCCTTGAGAATAGCTCTTGAAAAGGAGCCCTAGCAGCTGACTCGGAGCCAGAGGCCATGAGACCAGGACAAAGTCTCTCTTTGGCACCTTCCTTCATCTCTCTCAGCTTGGGCTCATCAGGCTCCTACCCTGGATCTCATTCCTGGAGCGCCCCACTCTCAGACTCAAGGCCAATGTGATCCCTGCAATTAGAAGGCACACCCAGCACCGGACTATGTGTGTTCTCCTATAGAACCCCGAGTCCAGGGGTTTTTTTTTTTTAATCTGCCAAAGGGACAAAGCTATGTTACACACATGTGCACATGCAGAGAAGGAGGTGGGTGGAGAGAAGGAGAGACAGAACATGCCCTTCCTCTGAATATCCCTATGACCATTCTAGATGGACACAAGTATCTCGCCCCCCTATGAACCTCAGGGCAAATGATGGCACCCACGGCGAGTCATCTCCACCTATGTCTCCCACTCCCTCTCCCTCTGCTCCTCTGTCCAGACCTCTGCATTCTCTTTCCCTCCCCTGGCCCCAGATCTCATTCCCCTCTATCGCCTTCTCTGAGCCAAGTTATAAACCAAAGGCAGGCACTAGTCAATGGGGTTTCTCTGAAAGGGAGAACACTGGAGACCCTGGCATCTGCTTCCCATGGGAGGCCTTGCCCTACCCAACATTTGAGAGCAAGGAAAGCAGGGAGATGGGGTTTGGACCCCTCACAGCCTCACCTCTGAATGGTGCTGTGCTAACTATCCCTCAAGTAGGGAAATTCAACTCCTTCTGGGCTGGAGTTGGACTAGAAGTCTTACTACCAGTACACTGTTATCCTTTGTTATTTATTTTGCTTTTGCTTTTCCTTTCTATGAGTAGAAGGTTTAAAGGCAAATAATAAACCCTTCCAGAGTTTTCCCATCCTGTTCTCATCTTTTGCAGCAGCCAGCTCAGCACGAGCCAGCCCTAGCCTTAGAGACAGTGCTGAAGCCCTGGACAGGTCCAAAACGAGTGCACAACTTAACTACCTCCTAATTTCTTTATGCTTCAGATTCCATCTACAAAACGCAGGAATTAGATTAGATGTTACCAAAGGTTTCTTTCAGATATAAAATTATAGTCCTGCCTTTTTTCCCACTGAGTATGTACTGAACACCTACTGATGCAAATCGCTGTCCAAAGTACTGAAGATACAGACGCCAATTAAGCTTCAGTCCCTGCCCTCAAGGATCTCATATACATAAAGTGGCCACATGATTTGAAAAATACCATAGAGTCAAATCTAAAGGCTGGGGTCAACGGCAGTAAGGTTGTGGAGAAGGGTGGGGGAAAGACCTTGGAAGCCTTCATGGCAGAGGGGACAACTGCACTTGGCCTTGAAAGACAAGTTGGAATTTCTAAGCAAACAAGACCTGAGGTGGGCAAAGGACAGATAGTGTTCCAGGTAAAAGAACCTTCACACTCAAAGGCCAAGGTTAGGGAATCTCACACATAATGGTTCAACTAAGGGGAGAGAAACGGCATAGGTGAGGGGAACATCGCACTGAGAAGTTTAGACTTTGTATGTGGTGTAAGTTTATAAAATTGCTCATGTGTCAGCAACATCTACAAGAATAAATCTGATTTTACTTCACTGCTGAAGCGTTGCATGGGAGTGGTATGGGAAACCCTCATAAAATCTTAACATCTTCTGGTCTTACTTCAAAATGTTTTTTTTTTCCCTTTCTTGTGGAAAACAAGACACTAACCGACTCAACCCATTGTTTTTAAGCAAGTTCTGACAAGATCCCCAAGATCTTGTCCCAAAAGATAAGCTGCCAGTGGAAATAATGGAGGGGAGCAAGTAATGACAGCAAACTTCCTGGTTAAAACTGCTCTTCATATGAAGATCATGCTCCTCTGCTTTCTGTTTCTATTAGAGAAAAAGAAATGAGCCCCCCAAGGTCCTGAAAGTGGTCAGAGGTAGGCTCACGATTCCTGCCCCAGGTACCACCTGCCCCTTTTTACCCATCTGTTCGAAAAGCCCACAGAGCTTGGCTGTGGCTTGAGGGCAACCCCCTCCATGGTCTGCCCCTCTGCTCTTTAAATCACATCACGCCAGCTTAAAGGTCCACGACTGTTTAACACATAAAGAAAACCCCACCATTTGCCGAGGACTGAAAGCAATGTAGCTACGCACTGAGTTTATAAAAAATAAAAGGACAACGGATCCCTTGTGATTAGGTACAATCTTTTGATGTCCTGGAAACTACTGCCCCATTACAGGAGAAAGGTTTAAGCAGGAAGTAGCCAGAGAGAAATAAAGCGCAACCCCGAAAACCAGGCAGATTCTGAGAATGTCTATCATATTGTCTTATTATAAACCCAAAGTACAAAAGAATAAAAAGCACCCCTTTAACCTTCATCACTGGTCCCAATCCCCACCCAGCAGTTTCGTCCACAGCTTGTTATGTCTCCTTCAAGACCATTTTCTCTATGTCCCCAAGGACTTCTCTCTCCAAGGCCAAGAAGATCTTAGCCTGGTGTAATTAACTTAAAATTGCAGGTCTGGTTCTAGGCCAGGGGTCAACAAATTATTCTGAAAGGGCCCGGCAGTCAGTATTTTTGGCTTCATGCGCCATTGAGTCTATCGGAACCATTGACTCTGCTATTGCAGCGTGAAAGTAGCTTTGGACAACTCATAAACAAAGGAACCTAGCTGTGGTTCCAGTAAAGCTTTATTTTCAAAACCACCACGGCAGGATGTGGCCCACAGGCCATAGTTTCCTGACCCCCTGACCCAGACCATGAAGTCTGTGGGCCCTTATATTTTATTTAAAGTAGAAGAGAGGTTCTTGTGTAAGTGATGATCCAGACGTGAGCAGAGTTTACTTATCGGACATAATTACAGAACCACGCAGGACAACAAATCACAGGTATGACACTGGGGACAGGATTCCAATACCCACTGAAGCTCAGGCACTGGAACCTCACTAGGTTGGAGCTGGTGAGGGAGAATGACCTTGATCCTTGCAGGCGGCCCATTTCCAATCCTCCTAATTAACTCCATTCACAAATGGCTTGGAAAATGTTTGTGGAATGAAGCAATTGGGGAGACGTGTGAAATGGAACGTGGACCACTAGCCTCCACCCTCCCCCAACTCACCACTCCCCAGCCCAAGTGAACACACTGGAAAACAGAAGCATGCACAAGCATATTCTCAATGATTAATCTCACTGTTTCACTTTGAAACCTAAAAGGGAGAAAAAATGGAAGCATTCCTATTTCCCATTGAAAGTAATCACAGCTCTATATCCCTCGGTGTTTACATAAAGAGAGCTGTTTATTTAGAATCCTTGCTGATAAGAACAGCACACGCTCATGACTGATTATATATTCCCTTTCCATTTTGTCTTTTTTTTTTTTCTGGGGCGGGGGGAGAATTATGTATATTTTATGATAACCCAAAATGACTTATACATAAAAAATACAGACTTTAAAGATAAAAAGGATTAGTCGCAGGTAATGCATTTTCCATGAGTGGCTATAGGGCTCTGGGTTCCAAGAAGTACCGGCTGCATACAAATGAACTGATAAAAGCCTGATGCCGTGGATGGGTAGCGACGCTCATGCTTTGCTGGAGATGATTCTTAAAGTTACAATAAATCAGACAGACAGTGTCGGCCTTTGAGGATAAACCTGTGATGGCTTGTTGTGCCTCTCTGAATCGCCTCAGAGGCCCAGGGACTAAAAAGTGCCTAGATGTCACATTAAATCTACCGGGAGGATGGAGCACTTCAAAGACGAACGCAATCAGATCTGATGGAAAATACATTTTCTGAAAGCTACTGACAAAAAAGTAATCTTTGATGTGGATGTTGAATAACAATTGATATTGTCTTTCCTGACATTTTTCATTATTGCCGTCTTATATAGCCTACTTCATGTATTAAAGCAATATTAACTGTTTGACAGGGACAAATCCTCCAACTATCACATAAGCAATTGTTTCTGAGTTGTCCTAGCCCACTGCCTGTAAAACCTGTCCCAATAACTGCTTTTAAATATGACGGCAGACTCTTTTTCCCTGACTAGCTAGACAGTGTCTGAGCTCCAGTGTAGTTCAGTGGAGCCTGGGGAATATTAAAAATGGTTAGGTGGTTACAAGGTGCCATTTGATTACAAGGAAGGAGCAGGAGTGTTTTTTGAAGGTGAGTTTTAATGAGAAAGGTCTATAAAAGTTAGTCCTTATTACTCCCGCATCTTTGGGACTCATGTATATCAAGCAGACGTGCACAAATCTCAGATCCACTGCAATTCTTGTCGCTCAAAGCGGGGAGACAGAGGAACATACAGAAGATCTTTGTTATTTATGCAATGAAATAAAGCAATCTCTGGCTGTGCAAGAACCTAGAAAATATGCTGGAACTAAGTCCCTCAATATGCTTCTGGAAAGCAATCCTAGCAGATCTGGGAGGCATGCATGTCACTTTCAAAACCCAGAGTTCCTCCTGGGGCTTGATGTCTTAACATTCAATTGTAAATACATGTGGTTTCACTGTAGGTATCTGCAAAGCTTAAAATCTCTAATTTTCTGATGACCTTGAGCTTCTTGAAAAATGGAGAGAAGAAGCTACACAGAAGAGAATTTTTTCATGAAATGGGACTAATTGCACCCCAGAGTAAAAGACAGAAAACTAAAACCCTGCAATTCAAAATCACAAAAGCATGACTATCCGTGCTGTAAACCCTCAAAAGTTATCATTTGTGGCTAAGATACTTAGGGGGCATGATGTATATTCTTCAGTTATATTATTATTTCCTTACCTTCCCTGGAGTTTCCAGCTTCCACACACCTTGACAAAACTGTAGTTCACTTGCATTTTTATGATGCAGAAGTTTTTCTCAAAGTCTCCTTCTCTACTGGGATGGGGAGGTCAGGGGGCTCAGTCTCCTTTACAGTATTTGCCATAAGGCAGGTGATCATGGGCAAAAATAAGCAAACCACTCCCCAAAAGTGAAGCATTATAAGATAAAGCATTGCCACTTGGGAATTCGCAGTTTTTTTAATTTAGACAAGTCATCTACCCATCTTGGCTTTCCATCAGGGCTCAGCAAGCTTTTTCTTCAAGGGCCAGACAGTAAATACTTGCGAGTTTGTGGGCCGTACTGTTACAAATATTCAGTTCTACCATTACAGCATGGAAGCAGCCATTGCCAACACATAAATTAGTGGCACAGCTATGTCTGAATAGGACTTTAATTCAGATAACAGGTTAGTGAGCTAGATTTGGCCCACAGACCAGAGATGGCTATCCCCTGCTCTGATCCCTTTTTCTATAAAATGAAATACTCACAGGAAATGGAATCTAATGCTCTTCACTGCTGAACAGATTAAACTAGTTCACAAATGAGGCAGTGTTTCTACTTCAGACCGAAAAAGGCTACAGGAAAAAGTCCACAACACAGTAATTACTTTCCCAGAATCATTTGATGAATATATTTATCTTCCATTAATAAAATGAAAAGGCTGTATCATTGCTTATTAACCCATTCAGTCAATTTTTAATGACTGTCTATTTTAAGGTTTACCACAGCTATCTTCTCTCGAAGTCCTCTACAAACTCAGGAAATACTTCATATAGTTTCTCATGTGGTCACAAGGAGAGGGAGGGTGGTGAAGTGTATTCAAATTGTTTAAGAAGAGAAGTTTCTAGGTAGACACAGGAAGTTGCCCTCAGGCAGGCCTTTTTTGATGCTTCAGTAGCCCTTCCTAGTAACACAAACGTAAGATAAGAAAGTATGCATTCCTTCTCAGGGTGCAGGAAGGACTGCAAGGCCAGCGCCTCCCCTACAATGACATAAGGACCCTATCACAGTTAGGACCAGCAAGGCTGCACTGCACCAACAGGTAACTCGAACATCTCCAGGACTTAAAAGGCAACAAAGGTTATTTTTGTTCTGTGCTGCATTTCTATCTTGGGTCAGCAAGATGGCTCTGCCTGTTGAAAGCACTCAGGGACCTGGCTTGACAGAGACACAGTCTGATCCAGGCTTCTATGGTCAAGAAGGCAAAGGAAAAGTAAGCATGCAGAACTTCACCTGGGCTCTTAGAAGTGGTGCACATTGAACTTCCACTCATGTTTCATCGGTCAAAGCAAGTCCCAAGGCCAAGTTGGACCTCAATATGGTAGGGAAGTAAAATCCTTCACTTGTACACAACAATGGTGTCTACCATAGGGACCATGAGGTTATCTTAGTGGAAAGAATAAGGAACTTGACTTGTTGGCTCCTGACATGTAACTTCATTGGAAACTCTCTACTGATCTGGGAAGACATCTAGCTGGGAAGAGCACAGAAAGCCTCAAAATGAGGGTCACCGTGGAGAAAGGAAAGGGAGGTTGGGCTGAGGCTCCAGTCCAGGGCCAAGAGGCTCACAGGCGGGGCTAGAAGCCTCTCCAAGCTCAGCCTCCATGTGTATGTCCCAGCTAAAGAGAGCTGCAACCTGACATTTCCTGAAGCCTGAACAGGAGTCTGGCCTGGGCCACCTTCATGGACAAACAGCTGTCCAGGTGGGCCCAATTTTCATGAGTAACACTCCAAAGAAAGGACAGAATATCAAGACTAAGGTCCTGAGTCTCTGGCGGCCCCATCATGTTCTCAAACCCAGTATCTCTGTCTATAGTGTGGAAGCACGACTCATCCAACTGGCCTGAGTCCACTCCTAGAATTTGGTGGCAGATGAGGTAGATGTCAGAAGTCAGACTGGGGCAGTGAGCATGACCTGACTACGCTGGAGGTCAGCAAAAGGGTCTTACCGGTCACACAGGGAGGAGGATCTACTCTTGTTTTTCCCTGGTTTGCTTATTAGTATCACAGTGTGAGCTGAAGTCCTTTCCTTCTATCAAATCTGTTGTCAGGCTTCCCCCCAGCCCTAAGTGAGAATTTATGTTATGCAGCTGGCTGGGAGGAGAGATCAGTTTTGCCATTTAGGCGCTAAATATGTAGAACAAAGGCTCTGGGAAACAATAAGGAGAGATGGATTTCAAAAGCTTTCCAACAAGGCCAAGAGGCTATAACTCAAGGTGCAGCCAGAGGGGGTCCTTCTCTAGCCCCTGGAAGCCATACTCACGCCTTCATATTCCACCTGCGAGCCACCTGCAGTTGATTCCAGCTCACTTAACGGATTCCCATCCAACTCAAGTCCGTAGTCAGTGCAAGGACTGGGAGCACACCTTTCTTCCCAACAATGCTGCTTTTCTCATTTGCTGACACCTTAGCTGCCCTCCCAGGGTGAGCTATCATCACCAGCCAAGGGGTGTGCTTCCCCCATAGCAGTGAGGCTTACACGTAAGAGCCTCTAAAGTTTCAATGCAACTTCTATGCTACAAGCTGTGTGGCTTTGGAAAAATCACTCAACCTTTCTGTGCCTTGGGAGTCATATCTGCGAACAGGAGATAATCTTCCCTACCTCACGGGGCATTCAGCAGAGTGTCTAACACCTAGTACCTGCTACACCATCAGCCATCACTACCATTTGCATCTAATCACTCCTCCAAATTCGCAATTCTCATGCCTCTCCTCTCTTTAGTCTTCCTGGGACAATGAAGACAATGGAATTGCTAATTATTGAGCAACTATCATATGCCAATAAATTAATATATTTAATCTCATATATTTATGTGTTTAATTTTATTTCATGTCTGCAAGAGCCTAGACATACTTGTGCTTGTCTTACAGATGAGGAAACTGAGGCTTGGGTTAAGACACTTATCCAAACCCACAACTAGAAAGGAGATGTAGAAGCAACTCTGAAGCACTTGTGCTCCTTCACTGGAGCATGGATCCTTCTCCCCTTCCCTCCCTGAGCCAAGCAGAGCAAGTCTTGAGGTAAGGGTGGGAGAGAAGGGACCTCCTTGACTAACAAATCCTTCTATCAAAATAAAATAGCAGAGAGGAGGAGGGTACTGCCAAACAGACTATGGGACAGCAGTGCCATCCCGAGCCCTCGGGAAGGGGGCTGTCTTATCTCTTAATTCCCTGAGGATCTGTAGCTGTGTAATTTCACAGGCAGGAGAGGACAAGCATATCCCTTGTGAACATCTGTCTCAAGTTCATCTCTGCCCTCTCCACACGCCAGCCGCCTGATGCACAGTCCCCAAGACCCTCAAACTTTGACCCCCTCTGACCTTCCTCCCCACTGGAGACACAAGCCCGTCTGGATTTAACAGACATCCCTGAGTTTCAAAATAAAGCAACTCAACCAACCAGAACCTTTGTGCAAAGTCCCCGGGGACATGCGTGCTGCCAGGCTCGGCTGAGTCTACAGCAGTTGGAGCCTGAGACTCAGGAGGCCTGGATTCCGGTCCTAACTGTCACCAGCTCACTGGGGCAAGACCCACCCCACCTCCAAGCTTGAGGAGCCCCCTCTTCACTGTGCTCATATGCCCCGAAGGAGCAAAGGAGATGATCACAACGGTTCCTCCAACTCTAAAAAGCAAGTTCCAAAACTAACCCCTTCCTTGATTAGGTGCCCTGAACATCCCTCTTCAAGCTCTGGAACGTTCCCAAGTGGAATACAGCATCATCACTATCAAGCAGTGCTTTTGCCCTCACTTTTTCCGTTTAGTTAAATGGGTCAAATTTGATTGTAAAAATGACCAGCCTTAACAGAGGAGAGAAATGGTTTGTCAGTTCATCTCAAATATCAAAATAATTAAAGCTGGACGAATGCTACTGAGCTATGGAAAGAGAGCAACAAAATGCTTCTCTATGTAGAACACCACAAAGCAAAGCTCTTGTCCTGAGAGAACAAGCAGAAAACCAGTACAGAGAGGAGATTTTGTGCCAAACAGTAAGTGAGAAGACGTTTGTGAAAATGCTTGAAAACCACCAGGTGTATACAAATGATCACCTAAGGCGTGGAGATAATGTGAACAGCTGGAGTGCTGGCAAAGGAGCCTTGTCCTCAAGCTTGGTTATGATTCTTCTTAAGTTACGGGGGAGAGGTGGTACCTGGAATGCTCTCTCAAAAGGGCAAAGAGAAGAGAGAAGACCTCTATAGGGCACCAACTACACCAGGCCCTGTGACAGGTGCTTACTTACTTTGCCTCATGGAATCCTCACCGCTATTGTACACAGGAAGTACCTCTGCTATAAATTAAATGTTTGCATCCCCCCAAATTTCTATGTGGAAATCCTAACCCCTAAGGTGATAGTACTGGGAGGTACTGGGTGACAAGGTCATGAGGATGGAGTCCTCATGAATGGGATTAGTGCCCTTATAAAAGACACTCCACAGGGCTCCCTTCATTTTTCCACCAGGGGAGGTTACAGAAAAAAGATACCAACTAAGACTCAGAAAGAAGGCTCTCACCAGACACTGAACCTTGTCGGCACCCTGATGTGGGCTTTCAGCCTCTAGACTGTGAGAAATAAGTTTCTGTTGTTCATAGGCTGCCCGGTCTCTGGTATTTTGTTACAGCAGCCCAAATGGATTAAGGACCCCTGTCCCTAATTTTCAGATCTAGAAACTCAACTTTGTAAAGGTTATTAGGAGTCTGAAACCACCCAACCAGGCAGAGGAGGATCTGAAATTTAAGTCTCCAATTTCAGATGCAAGTCTATCAGACCCTGTCTCCAGCCATGGTGTCATGAAGTAGAGCTTAATGCAGCAGAACAAAGAGCTTACATGCAGCAGAACAATCAGAAAGCCATATAAGTATAGCAGACCAATTGTTTTTGCCACTCAATATCCACACTCACCACTCTTTCAGATGAAAAGAAGCCATGCCCAGTGGGCACGTTCAGTACTGCTGTTTTCACTTCCCTGGCTTGAGGGGTAGAAAATGATGATCCTGCCTGGCCATTGGCACCCTGACCGCCACCCGCGCCACAGGGCCAGCTTTAGGAACAGCTGGATCCTCCTGTTCAAATCAAACAGGTCTGCTCTCCATGATGTTGGCTTCCAATTCACACAGCTGTTCCCACATGGTAGCAAAGCTGGCCCCCAGCACTAGCTAGCACATATCCCACCATCCTAGCAATCCCAACAGGTTTTTTAAAGTATTTTTTTCCCAAAGCTCCAGTTAAAAGTCCTAGGCTCATTCCAATCCAACCTTTGGCCTTCCTCTTTAGAACCAATAAGGTTGCCAGACAAAATATAGGATGCCTCATTAAAGTTGAACTTCAGACAAAGTCTTTTTTTGGTGTAAGCATGTTTCATGCAATATTTGAGACAAACTTATTCTTAAAAAACCCTAATTGTCTTACCTGAAGTTCAAATTTAGTTTGGCACCCTGTTTGTTTTTGTTTATTGCTGTTGCTCTGTAAATTCTGGCGACTCTAAGAGTCAACCATGGTGGCCGAACAAGGTGGACAAGCAGAAGATTGTGGCCAGAGCCGGGCTGCACGCCCGCCCCACAGCACCTAAGGACAGTGGGGTCGACTTCACCTAAGTCATGTGAACTGAGATGGAGAGGAGGGGAGCTCCCCCAAAGAAAAGCAGGCACCCCTCCTGGGAGAGAGGAAAAGGCTATTTAGATGAGCACTGGAATAGAGGTGGGTGCCTCCACAGAAGAGGAGCGTATGTTGCGAGTGAGGGTTGGGGTGAGAGCCTGTGGACCCGCTACGTGGGGAAACGGGAATGCCGGCGCCTCCTCAACCTCCCAAGCCTGTGTTTTCACCCACACACATTCACCAGATTGTGCTAAAAAAGCAACAGCTGTGGAAACTGACAGTTTACAGTTGTGCTAAATCGCATTAGTAAAGTATTTCAATTAAAGTCAAATCTAACTAAAAAACAAGAAGTCATCTCTGAATAAATCTGTACTCCCATCCTGGAGCCCCCAAGCGGAAGATTCGAGCACTTACCCGCCCTGCTATTGTTCTGCTTGCCCTGCAGGACAGTGCCTCACACTGCGTGGCACAGGGAAAGCTGCAGAACAGGCCTTCCTTGAGATACATGCAAAAAAACCCAACCTGAACTGGGGCACTTACTTCATTCCTCTGGGGCATTTATCAATGACTTAAATCCAAATTTGGTTTCACATCTGCCTGTCATTTCCCTGGTGTCAGGAGAGAGGGCACTGGAGAACCTTCCTGGGGGGGGGTCTGCCTGTCCAGCCCCATGAGCAGCCGGGTGGCAGGCCCCACAGGTCAGTGCTCTTTCCCAAGCCAATCCGTTGACATCAGTAACATCTTTAAAGAAAGTCAGGGATATGTCTTCTCCAACAGATTCTTTTCTTTTCAGTTTTGAAAGTCATTCGCCTGAACAAAATGAATGGTCTGAAGACATCACTGAGCCTCTTTTTCTCCCAGGGTCAGGGCCAGCACAGCCCTCAGACCACAGGGGCCCAGGGTCCCACAATGGGCTTCAAGGCCTTCACCTCCCATGTCCTCCCCTCCTGCTCTGCACTTCCTCCCACAGAAATCACATCCCTTTCTCTCAGAGCCCCACTTCAGCTTGATTTCCAGCAGATCCTTTACCCTGGCAGTTAGTAATTCAGGACTAATTAGGTGATTGCTTTCATTGATGGTAGCAGTCCGGAGGAGGGGATGAAATGGCATTGCCCCTATTCTTGTTGGAAAAATAAATTACACCCATTGTCACTTGAGATCTTATTTTTCCCCCCAATCAAGCAAATTAGCAGCTTGGTTCATTTTCCCAGCATTCACTCCTGGGCAGACGGCAGCGCCATGGAATGTGGCTTAGAGCTGTGTGGTCAGTGCAATTGTCTGGGGCTGTTTGTGCCAACAATGAGAGGCGACGGCTGTCTCCTGAAAGATGAGGGGCACTTGCCTTGCTGAGACCAAGGAATTGCTGTGAGCTGCCCCAAGCCTGGTTTCTGAGAAAGATGTACACCGCCATCTAGTGGAGATTTGGGCTCACTGCAATGTGCTCATTTCCCAGCTTTTCCTTCGGGTGGGTAAGGACCAGTAGTAATGCTTCTTCTAAGTTCCTAAAAATAGGGAGGTCTCTTTTTATCACCAGGAGTGAAATGTTTGCCTCAAGAGCTGTAATGAAAGTGAAACATCATGCGTGCATCACGTTTCTCTTGTGGGTAACTCTCTTTTGTCCCAATTCAGGTCCAAGACAGGGTTGTCACTGTCTGAGCAATGTGTAGCTCTGAAGCTGGTGAGTTCTCCCCTAAGTACTGTGGGAGCACCTACAGGCAACAAGCTCCTTCATCCCTGCAGCCTCGCCATCACCCCTCATCTTGCCCTCAGCAAGCCTGATTGCCAAGTGCACAAGGTGGAGGCACTGGGAAGTCGGCTAACTCGCCCAAGTCATTGCCCTTTCCCAGCGAGAGCCAGAAATACACTCAAATCCTGACTTTTTCCAGTCTTGGTGTTGAGGGGGGTTCCCCACTCTGTCCCCTGACAACACACTAGTTTATTTTTTCCCTTTTACTCATTCTACCTATACGAAAAGCACATTTATCTCCTCTGATTTAACACAGGAGCCATGATTTTCTTGGTTTATATACAGAAGGGAGGGGAGAGAGCAAATAAACCCCAATATGGAAGGGTCTGGAGCAGTGGTTCTGAATCAGGGGCAATTGTGCACCCAGGGGACATCTGGAAGTGTCTCAAGACATCTGGATGGCCATGACTTCAGGGGTGCTAAAAATCCTTCCATGCACAGGACAGCCCCTGACAAGAAAGAATTATCCAACCCAAAATGTCACAGTGCTGAGGCTAAGGAAGGCTGGTTCCAGGTAGCAAAGATTGCCCTCCAGTAATCGGGTTGTAACACTGATTGTCCTCAAATGAGCCGCAGTGCAGAGACTGGAGATAACTCACCCTCTCCCAAGTCAGTATTTACCACCGTTATTCTTCCTTGAGACTCTTCCATATTAAACATAATTTAGCTGTCTTTTTTTTTCCCCCCTCTGTGCTACTGGGAAGAGAAAGGGTTGGAAAGGGGGGTGAGGGGGAAGCGACAGAAAAGGAGGATTACAGGCATGACCTGTTTCTCCTGGAGAAGCCGGGCACATTCCTCACTCCGATGTGCTTTGTGACCGAGCAGGGTACAATTAAAAGCACAATAATTTGCTTGTTATTCAAGTCAGGCATTAGTCCGGGTAATGGCGTGCTTGGTGGAGAGATGGATTTCCTTGTTAGGAGCTAAGCACGGGATTAGCTGAATTCTCCATGGAGAAATCTTGATTTGTTCAAGGTCTTTCATGTTTTCTACAGAGAAGGGATTATGTCTTCTTAAAGAGGGGCCTCGCTTAAAAAGCTACAAAGTATAAGAAAAGGATTTAGGGCAGAGGGGCCTGTGGTTAAGTAGCTGAGGGGTACAGGGAATTTTAGAGCAAAGGATTATTTAAAGCCATAAAGTTCAAAAAATAATTGGTTTAGCACTACTGGGTCAGACCCGGCGAGTACACTGTAAAGGCAATTAAGCATGAGCTAATATTCATTTTACTTTGGCTAATTATTACATGGAGCCAGGAGAGAGAGGGGAAAGGAAACATGCCCCCTCCCTGACAATCAGGGAGTGCGTTGTTTTGGGTTTCTTTGCCTTATCAGCACGCTTATTAGTTGGGGTGCCCAGAATCCCAGCATCACAAGGGTCTTGTTAGTTAAAACACAGGAAAATTGTTCAAGGCAGAACAGTGCAAGCTCTGCTATCCCAGTGACCAAAGAGAAGTCACTCCTAGTTTTAACTCCATTGATATTTGCCAGAGATGGCAGGAAATACACAATCCTGACTTCACCAATGAGCCTGCTAAGCCTGGGTCAGGGGCTCTCAACCCAGGGCAACTTAGCCCCCTCAGGGACATTTGACAGTGTCAGGAGACATTTCTGCTTGTCACAACTGGGGAGGTGCTACTGGCATCTACTGGGTAGAAGCCCCAGGATACTGCTAAATATCCTACAACGCACATGACAGCCCCCACAACAAAGAATTATTGGACCCAAAATGTCACCAGTGGGGAGGGTAAGAAGTCCCAGACTAGAAAGAACCAATTTTCTCTCCTTGAGTAGATGAAGGTCTTCAGAATCTCTCCTTCCTCAAATACATAATGGACAAGTAATCAGATGACCATATTTAATGCTAACCAACACACTTTTCCTCCCCCTTTTCTACACTGGGCATTCATTCTCACAATTCAGAAATCAAGTGACGCCAGGAAAAACCTGCCCTCGAAGAATGGTTCCCCGGGGCCACCCAAGATTCCAGTCTGTGCCTGACTCCTTCCGTGATTCACACACACCCAAGACAGAAACTAGCTAGCTTCTCTGAGATTCCCAGGTTCAGAGTTTTGAGGTCTTTTATTTCCTTTTTTGAGATTACTCATTCCTCCCAGCTCGAAGGACGTTTTGTGAAGTCATTTGTCCTGCAGCTTTAAAGGAGTTAAGAGCCGGCAGCTACAACATATCCATTTTCTCCCGGGTGAGAAACAACTCATCCTGAGGGAGGTTAATGCTCTGGACAGGAGCGTCCATGCAGCTGGTTAAGACCAAGAGGCTGTGAATCAGGACTGTTTCAAGGCAAGGCCATCAACTCTCTGGGAGATCCTCAAGGATGCACTTAACCTCTATTTACAGGAAGAGAGGAAGGCAGGTGCTGCAGAAGTGGGGGGAGGGGAGACTGAGGGTGAGAGGGGGCTACTCCCAAACTAAATCCCATCCCGGCACCCTCCAAGAGACAAAACGCTTTCCCTCAGGTCCCCCGGGCCCCATCCTCACCTTCTCTGCAAACCTCTCCAAACTTGTTTTTCTGCTGTGTCCCCTCCCATTCAATCCAGTCTCAGTACAGCGGTCACAGTGGTCTTGTTAAGTCTCAAGCCAGATCGTGTCACTCCTGAGCTCAAAACTCTTCAAAGACTCCCCACCTCAAACTAAGTAAAAGCAGTCTCCCCCCTCACACATACCCCTACTCCTCCTGACCTCACTCCCACTGTTCTTCCCTTCCCGGTACACTGGCTGTGCTGTTCCTGGCTGTTCCCAGCAGCTCCCTCCCACTGCCTTCCACACTTATTATTCCCTCTGCCTAGAATGTTCTTTCTCTCCCTATCCACTGGGGCTGCTCCCTCGAGTCTATCCCAAGCATCCCCTTCTCATTGGGTTACCCCTCTTCCTTTTTCCTGCTTTATTTTTCCCATAACCATCATCTGGTAACACACTAAAAACTTTCATGCTCTTATTTCTGTGTCCTTCCCTTCCTCACCTCTCATTCACAGATTGCAAGGATCTCTGTATGATGTTTTCACTGGCAACTCTCCATGACCAAGTATAGTGCCTGGCTCCTAGGAGACACTCAGATTATAGTCCATTGAAGAAATGTGTAAACGAACCAGGCCACTTCGTTTCAGAAGCTCTTTCGTGGAAGTTCCCATCCCTCAGCTAGTTGCCTGAGGAACAGCAACCTCACAATGAGTCAGCTCCAAACTGAACTACAAAAATACTGTCTCCGAGGTGCATTTGGGTTGTGTTTGTTAGGTGCATTTCACCACAATTTGAAAACAAAACATGCAATTTTATTAGCGTATCATTTTTCAGTCGAGAGTTTAGAAGTGTTAAATACCTTCACACTGCTGGGCAACAAAATCTCTGGAACACTTTTCTTCTAGCAAAACCACAACCCTGTGCCCAGGCAGAGACTCCCCACTCCCCCTCCTCCCAGTGCTACCCACCACTCTGCTTTCTGTCTCTATGAATCTGACTCCTCTAGGGACCTCATAAGTGGAATTTACAGGATTTATCTTTTGGTGACTGGTTAATTCAGCATAATGTCCTCAAGGTTCATCCATGTTGAAGCACATGTCAAAACTTCCTTTTTAAGGCTGAATAATGCTCCATGGTGTGTACACACCACATGTTGCTTATCTATTCATCTGTCAATGGACAGCTGGGCTGCTTCCACATTTTAGCTATTGTGAACAATGCTGCTATAAACATGGGTGTACAAATATCTGAAAACTTACTTTCAATGATGTGGGGTATATACCCAGAAGTAGAATTGGATCACATGGTAATTCTATTTAATTTTTTGAGGAACCACCATACCACTTTGCACAATGGCTGGACCATTTTACATTCCTACCAACAGTGCACAAGGGGTACAGTTTCTCTATATCCTCATCAATACTTGTTATCTTTTGATGGTAGCCACCGTATTATGGATAAGGTGGTATCCTATACTCTTGATTTGCATTTTCCTAATAATCAGTGATACTGGGCATCTTCTCATGTATGTAACTAGCCATTTGTTTATCTTCTATGTGGAATGTCTAAATCAAGTCCTTTGCCCATTTTTTAATCAGGTTGTTTGTTCTATGGTTCAGTTTCACGAGTTCTCTGTACACTCTAGATATTGATCTCTTAAGATCTGCAAACATTTTCTCCCCTTCTGTGGATTGCCTCTTTCCTCTGCTGATAGGGTCTTTTGACGTAGACTTTTTTTAATTTTTCATCAAGTCCAATTTCTTTATTTTCCTTTGGTTGCCTGTGCCTTCGGTGTCATACCCAGGAAATCACTGCCAAATCTAATGCCATTAAACTTTGGGGCATTTGTGGGTTTTTTTTTTTAAAGGATTGTTTAATGACAAGTTCCCCAGTTTGGGGTGTTCAGAGCTCCAAAACCTAAGAGTTCCCAATTCACAAAGTGCCTAAGAACCAGAGGGCTTAATCAATATTTCTGTTGGCAAGCAAGGTCCCAAGGAGCGTGTAAAAGCACAGCAGAAGTAACTCGGGGAACTTTTAGGAATGCTCTCCGCCACCTTTGTTCCCTGTTTCTTCACACATCCCTTCCATTTTTCCTTCTTTCAAATAAGGTGTCTGGGGTTGGATATGGCAAAGAAAATACTTTTACCTCACTGCCTGTAACACTGACAATGCCTCCAGCATCAAGAAGTCCCATGACCCTTGGAGAAACTGTTTGCCTAATTGGGAGAAATTCCACGCAAGCCCTGAGTGGGATTCAGTTCAAATCTGCCTGACCACAAAGCCCATGGTTCATGGACCTACCTGCTTCTATTGTGTTTTGTTTTGTTTGCTAAGGATACATATTTTTTTGTTTTATTTTTTATTGAAATGTAGTTGATTTACAATGTTATTTTCAGGTGTACAGCAAAGCAATTCAATTATACATATATTTTCTTTTCAGATTCTTTTCCATTGTATGTTATTACAGGAAACTGAATATAGTTCCCTGTGCTATACAGTAGGTCCTCATTGTTATCTATTTTACATACAGTAGTGTGTATCTATTAATCCCAAACTCCTAATTTATCCTTTCCCTTTTGGTAACCACAGTCTGTTTTCTATGTCCATGAGTCTGTTTTGGGGTTTATAAATAAAATTCATACCTTTTTTTTTTTTTTTTAAGAGTCCACATATAAGCGGTATCATAATATTTGTCTTTCTCTTTCTGGCTTACTTCACTTAGTATGATAATCTCTAGGTCGAACCATGTTGCTACAAACAGTATTATTTCATTCTTTCTTATGGCTGAGTAATATTCCATTCCATCCATTCCATATATATATATAACATCTTTATCCAATCATCTGTCGATGGACATTTAGGTTGGTTCCATGCGCAGCCATCATGGAAAACAATATGGAGATTCCTCAAAGAACTAAAAATAGACTTATGCTATGATCCAGCAATCCCACTCCTGGGCATACATCTGGAGAAAACTAATTCAAAAAGATATATGCACCCCAATGTTCATAGCAGCACTATATACAATAGCCAAAACATGGAAACAACCTAAATATCTATCAAAAGATGACTGGATAAAGTCGTGGTATACTTACACAATGGCATACTACTCAACCATAAGAAATAATAAAATAATGCCATTTGCAGCAACATGGACGGACTTGGAGATAGACATTCTAAGTGAAGTAAGCCAGAAAGAGAAAGAAAAATACCATATGTCACTCATGTATGAAATCTTTTTAAAAAATGACACAAATGAACTTACTTAGATAAGATATAGAAAACAAACTTACGGTTACCAGCAGGCAAAGGAGGTAGGAAGGGATAAATTGAGTTCGAGATTTGCAGATACTAACTACTATATGTAAAATAGATAAACAAGTTTCCTCTGTATAGCATAGAGAACTATAATCAATATCTTGTAGTAACCAACAATGAAAACAATAAAAATGAATATATGTATGTATATGTATGACTAAAACATTATGCTGTACACCAGAAATTGACACAACATTGTAAACTGACTATACTTCAATAAAAAAATTTTTTAGAAGATTCTCATCCATTTGAGATGCTACACACCAGTGGCTCCCATCACTACCTCTCCTGTTCATTTCTGCAAAGGCAAGAACTACTAGAATGATATAGAGGTTGGCTGGAAAGTTGGGACTAGGCCTCACAAATGATGTTAAGGCCTAGGACGACCCTAAAGTAGAGATGGGGTTTGGACAGTCAGCATGGAAGCTGGAGAAAATTCCACCTGGGCAAGGAAGGCGTTGAGCACTGTATATGGGGAACAGGGGAGAGACCAGAACATAGGGTTTGGACTGGGAAGCGGAGAAAGATGCTGCAAGGTAGATTCAAGGGGTGGGTTATAGGGATTGTAATGTCCAGTTAAAAGTGTTTAAGCTCTACTCTGTAGCACTTATATGATACAAGAGGATTTACTTCAGCATGAGGTAAGATTTCAGAGCTGCTTTAAGAATTTCACTGAATGACCTGGGGACCAGAATACTAATGTATTATCATAGATACCATCCTACTGGGGGGGAAAAAAACGTAAAATGGCATTTTAGTCTGCTTGGGCTACCACAACAGAGTATCACAGACTGGATGTTTAAACAGAAATTTCCTTTCTTACAATTCTGCAGGCTTTAAATCTAGAGTCACAATGCCAGCAGGGTTGGTTTCTTGTGAGGCCCCTCTTCCTGGCTTGCAGACAGCCGCCTTCTCGCTGTGTCCTCACATGGTCTCTCCTCCATGCGTGCATGGACAGGTCACTGAGGTCTCTTCATCTTATAAGGACACTGGTCCTATCTGATTAGGGCCCCACTTTTGTGACCTTATTTAATCTTTATTACCTCATAACAACCCTATTTCCTAATACAGTTACCCTGGAGTCCTGGACGTGAGTGAAGGCTTTCACACATGAAATGGCAGGGGATGGGAGGGTTATAATTCAGTTCACAACAAATGGTATGAGATTGGACCAAAGTATTGCAATGGAAATGCAAGGAAAAGGAACACACAGAGACTTCGGAAGGACAAACGGAAAATATCTGTGAAGGGTAGAGAGGAATCAAAGACAATACCAATGCTACTAACCCAAAAACCTGGGGGGATGGAGACGCCTCCCAGAACAGAAGAGTCCCCTCGCAGGGCTTTCTTTGCCACTCTCCTCCTCCTCACCACGCTCTCCTGCAGGGTGACTTGTGCATTTTTCCAATGCAAGAGCAGCCTATCTTTTATCCTATCAGAATTGTTAGGACCAAGTACAAAGTTTTTTTAGGGTTGTGCAAGAGACTGTAACTAAGGAAAATGAGATGATATTAAATGAAGGGGATTTAGACTTCAGCAAAAAAAGACCATAATATTGAGCTCTGTTCGACAGGATAATATTCAGTTTCCCAAAGGAAGTAGGAGCTGACACTTTCATTCAGCGACCCAAAGCCAGTTTCAAAATTACACTGAAGCATGTTCGGCAAACCACTGTCAGAAGCCTTGAAGCCTCTTCCTTTTTCATCTACCACGGTGCTGAGATCCAACATCACTGGCCAGACCATCCTAATGTCCCACCTGACAAGCAGTTACTGTAGCCCTTCATCATTTTAGTTAAAAGCTCGTTCAATCAAAAGCCTGACTGTTGTTCACAAGTTGGCTTAGACTTCATTCCCCCAAAAGCAGACCCTGAGATGAGGATTTGTGCATATATGGTTCATTAAATACATGCCCCCAGGGAGATTGGCGGCGGGGGGGGGGGGGGGGGACGGGACGGGGAGCAGGATGAAGATGGGAAGAAGCCAGCAGGTCCTACCAAGGGTAGCCCCATCCGGGTCTCTCAGGGCACCCTGAATTGCAAGCTACACCGCGAGCTGGGGCAAAGGAGCTGGGCTTTCCTTCTCCCTCATCCATCCACCAGTGGTTAAGGGCTGCACCAGAGTGATTTGCAGGCACCACAGTAAATCTCCAGGCATTCAGTTTCTCCAGGTGTGAGACAAATTCCAGTATGCCAACTGCTATCCACCCCCAACACCAAAAAAAAAAGGCCCAGGTACCTACTGGGGCCGCTAAAGCACATCAAAGCCAGTGGGAACACAAGAGCTGCAAAAAGGAATTCAAGGGGATCTGGGCAAGCACATGGAAGTCTACTTACTAAAACACAGGCAAAGGAAAAAGTCATGGATGTACAAAGACGGAATCTGGTATGTTTGCTGCAGTGCTACTTAAGATGCATGTGTCACCCAGGATGCTTTGGTTTCAAGTAACAGAAACCTCAACTCTAACTGCGTTCAGTAACAAAAGGAGTCTGCTAGTTCACCTCCTTTTTAAAGGTTAAGAAGGAGTCTGAGTTTCCACCATGGTTCTACGTGGGCCCGGCTTCATTTTCCACTTCTCCTGGTTCCACCCTTCTCCCTCTGCTGACTTCACGCTTAACTTGGCTTCCACGTGCCTTTTTTAAAATGGCTGCAGGTGTTACAGAAGGAGAGGGATTTTTCTCTTTTCCCAACCACAGAACACTGTACCGAGCTTCTTTCCAACGGAACTAACTTAGGTTTCTTGCTCGCTCCTGAACAGATCATTTTGGCCGTGGGCAGCGGGCCACCTTGGTTAGTTTACACCTAGCGGGGCTGATTCGGGGCGGGGAGGGAGAAGGAAAATCCCACCCTGACCATGCAGTTCATAGACAATGGACAAGACAATGGAGAAAACCAGACAAAACTGAAGATAACCTAACTATCCATAGATTGGGCAGTGGTTTTACATGTTAACATATCTTCATTCGGTGGAACACCATACATCCATTTAAAACATTTAACAATACAAAAAGATGTTCAAAATGTGCTTTATATGCTGAGTACATTATAAAACTCTTGGAAAGACATACACCCATTCATTAACAACAGTTCTCTATGTGGTGGCATTTTGTTTGGTTTTTATGGTTTTCATGTTAAATTTTTACTTATGCTTATTCATATTTTCCAAAGGTTTTAGAACACAATGTATTCCTTTGTAAAGAGAAAAATATCCATGCTATTACCTTCATGCTTTTCAAGGGTCTGCATATTTCTCATCTCATTTGCTTTTCCCATTATCCTTCTAAAACAGGTAGTCTAGCATTTATTTCATTATGAAAGAAATAGTTCCAACAAAATAAAGGGACAAGCCCAAGTTCTCACAGTAAGTTAGTACAGGGATCGATGTTAAAATCAGGGTATTCCAGTTTCCATCGCAATTCTGTTCCAATCTCCACGTTCAATGGTGCCTTTCCCGGAGCTGATAAGGAATATTCACACTCTTGACACTGGCTCCCGACAAAAATCAAGAGCTGATGAACGGACTTCTCCACTTGGCACCAAAAAGGCTCAACATTTCAAAGAAACATCAATCCCTCTCTTTTCACTCCATCACTAGTCTGGGGGACCCAACCCGATGGACAGGATTTTTAATGACACACAATAAATGACACCCTCTGGAAGCCCCCATTAGCAGTGTGCAGCTAACTATTAGGGCCAACCCTGTTGGAATGGGAAGTCTGACTCCATTTCCAGGGGTTATTTTCTTCTTCTTTGCTCAATTGTCAGTGCCCGCGGGATGGAGAACTGACCCAACTATCAGGGAGCAGAAACTTCTCTGGGCTCACAAGCCCAGAGATGCACTGGGCTGTCTTTCCAACCTCCCCATCAATAGCAGTGCCAATCCCTCCCTCGGGAAAATAACACTTAGAGAAAGATCAAAATACCAGATCTAAGTCCTTAGTAAACCACACGAGATGGGATTTAGATAAATGATTGTCACACCTATACCCTCATTACCCACACCGAATCACTCAAAACATTAGGAATCATCTCATTTATACTTCATAAATTTTCGATGAAAGTATCAGCCTTATTCTAAATTTGGGCCATTACTTTAGACTACCCAGGCCACACAGAACCCCAAAATTCTGAAGACTGATAAAAAAATGTCAGGTCTGTTTAAGGCTTAATGTAAACTTCACCCATCTTCTGTGGCTCCAACATCAGCTGACTTTCTAGAGGACAATGAAAATATCAATTTTAATTTGACCCAAAAGTATGGGTTTACTTTCAAATTGATGGAATCGTTTTTATTTAACTTGTCATAGTTTCATAATCCACCTGCCTTCCCCTCTTGCGTTTCCTCCCTGGTTTCAATTTCCATCCTTTTCTGTCCTGCATCTTCATACTCTTACAGTTAGACTCAGGACTAAATTTCAGCAGTGGACACAGCCCCCCCCCCCCCGCCAAAAGGGGGTGCCATTTACATTCTTTACTGAAATGTGCCTCTAAACTCATTGAAAAATACCCAAGGAGTAAAACAGAAACTGCAAGTAGGCTGTCACCAATGAGACAATCTCATAAGGGCTCTACAATGATTCCAAACATCATGTTTCACAGTGTTGCCTTTCTATTTTTTTAAGCAATTGAAAGCACCCCCCCACCCCAAATAAAAAGTTAGGTTTTAGATCTGGGGAGGAGATCCAGATAAGAACAACTATCCTTCTGCCCCGCTGTCCCACCTCCCCCTACACACGTCTGCCACTCTGGTTTGACTCCCAAGGGACCCCAACACACACCACACGGGCACTTATTCTCACCCTCTGGCAAATACTCTTGCCCCTGATTCTCTTTTCTACCCAGAGCCCAGTTCAAATGCCACCTCCACCATGAAGCCCATGAGAAGTTCAACCCACTGGGATGTTTTTTCTTCTAAGTTTCTGTTGGTCCACACACTCAGGATGGGGCTGTTCTATCACCATTTCCATGTGGTGAGTCTTGCTCCTCCACCTGGCCACCTCTTACACATCATTTTTACCCCCCAGAGTATCTAGCATATTGGTCACATAGCAGAGGCTCAGATTAAATTTGTTTAGATAACTATGTGTAATAATGAAACATGGAAAATTGGATGACAAAAAGCCAGAAACTTTAGGAATTAAAATCTGGTTTCCTAAATATAAGCAAACATCAGTCTTAATTGTGGCAAACCCAACCCCAATGACCTGATTTGTCATTCAAGAACCCATAAATAAGTAACTTTTAAGTATCCTTTGCTTCTTGGAGGCAACAAAAGGTTACAGCCTTGAGCTCTGACAATAACCCACTAACACACTCTCTAGAACAATGCTGCCTGAGAAAAGCAACCCAAAAATCCTGCCCAGACTGGAGTTCTTTATGGGGATACTAGAAGGGAAGCAAGGGCTCCACTGTTGTGATACTGATTTTCTGGAAACCCTGGTTTCAGGGGTACTAGGTTTTGTCCATTAAGCAGCAACCGCTGCTGAGCATGTCAGACAAAAATTCCAAGAACCAAACATTAATGGGCTTTCATGTGAAATTCTGAAATTCAATTTAGTTACGTTATAGAACAGGAATCTGTCGCCACCAACAAGGTGACTACCCAACAACAGAGGAATAGGTGAGTTAAACGTAGCAGATGCTGTTGGTGCCTCCCTTCCTGCCTTGGGTGGGAGCCATGCTGCTGGGGCAGAACCTCCCCACCCCCAAGGCAAGCCAATCCAAATCATCTCATTCTCCCACCCCGTACAATGATTCTATTTAGTCAGGGGCAAAAACTCAGCTCTTCCATTTGTGGCATTCCCTGGCTACCATGACTGGTTTCGTTTAGTCCAATCAAAGTAAAAGACAGAGCTTTTGTTTGATGGTATGTGGAGAAGATGTCTGTCTGGGAAGTCCAACGCCATAGACTGAAATGCATCCCCCTACTTAAAAATTCATATGTATAAGTCCTAATCCCCAACTTTCAAGATACAGCCTTCAGGGGGAAATGAGGTGATGAGGTCATGAGGGTGAGGTGCTAGTGATGGGATTAGTGCCCTTTTAAGAACAGACACCAAAGTGCTTGCTTCCTATCTCTCGCCACCCACAGGCAGCAAGTAAAGGCCATGTGAGGACACAAGAAGGCAGCAGTCTGCAACCCAAGGAGAGAGCCCTCACTAGATACTGGCCCTGCTGGCACCTTGATCTTGGATTTCCAGTCTCTAGCATGGTGAGAAATAAATTCCTGTTGCTGTGGTACTTTGTTCCAGCAGTCCAAGCAGACTAAGACATCTGGTACGCAGGTGTCAAGCTTGCAACAAGAGGAGTCATTTGTAGCCCCTGAAAAAAGCCAGCCTGAAGATGGAGCCTTCTGGACAAGGGCAGACCTCTCTTTCTTGAGAAAGAAATGGAGACAATGCCCTAATGACATCACATCTAATCCCACTTGAAGTTCAGGATTCTTTCATCAGCTAATAAAAGCCTCCTAACATGAACAAATTATACATGCACAAGGATAAGTTTTAAAAGAGATTAAGGAAACATGAAAACATTGAATTTTGAGGGTAGGGAGAGTTGAAGTAAGAGAAACTGCTTACCAGTTCACCTTCATTAAGAGCTCACAAATGGTCAGTTAAATGCATTACCCCATTCAATGCCCATTTTACAAGGAGGTAACTGTCACTGCAATTTTAACATTGTTTGTTCCATAAATTAAAACTTACACCTTAATAATTTAACTGTTAACAGATTTTATGTGCTCCTGGAAACCACTCTCCTATAGAATGGTAACAGTACAGAGGTTGGTTGATACGTAAGAGTCACTCCATACAGTACATGAAGGGCAGACAGACCACCTCTTATCCAAACAAGTTTACAAGGCAAGGTAGCTCCAGCTGACCCTCAAGTAATGTCTTTTAATCTCACCCTCTATTACAGTGATATCAGTATGGTTCACAGATAAGATGACCACAGTAGTAGGGACACGGGAAGGAGTCAATAAATATTTGTTGAATTTTATTGACAACCATGCAGTTAACCTTATGTAATGTATTTCATTCCTTTAACAGTGTTTATTCAAATGCTTCTGTTTAGATAGCATTTCCCTACTAGTATGTTCACCTCAGTCTACATCAAACATACTAGTAGGGAAATGCTACACAAAACCATCATGGTTAAAAGTTATGCAGTTGTGGGAGATGTGTCTCATATGTTGACTTAGTGGCAGAGCATTAAATCTTCAGTTGAGATATCTAAATTTTTTCAGATCTCCATAGAAATCAAAAGAGAAGAAAAAAAAATTTTAAGTCACCACCCAGGGTACAGACCATCTTGACTTTTCTCCCCTCCACCACTTTTAGGATTCTAAGTCTCACCCCTACCCAAAAGTGACAATAGGTAAGAGGAAAAGAACAGTTGCGATTTACACCTTACTTTGTGAGTCAGAGATGGAGGAGTCTGGGGAAAGCCTTAGTTTGGGAACAAAAGGGAGGTAGTAACTTCAGGAGAAGGGAAAGCATTAAAAGGACCTGGCCCTGAGATTAGGGGGCACAGGGTGTGAGAAAGAGGGAGTGTGTCCATGATGCAACACCCCCTGCTGGCAGAGGGAACCTCCCCATGGAGATGCCATGACACAACACCATCACGGACAGTTACGCAGCTTTTCCACCACAGAGCACCATATCCTGTGTTAGTCAACAGAAAGGCCATATAAGCAGCAGTCCTGCTGAATCTCACTCAGATCCCAAGTTCCCACAAGGGTACCTTGGAACGATTAGCTGGACCAGCTGTCATGCCCTACTTTCTAACTTCAAGCTTCTATAATTTGGATTCCATCACAATGAACACAAAAAACAGATCAAACCTTGTAGGAGTTGTGTGTGTGCTACCTTAACTTACTTCCCATTAAAGGCTCCCAAGATTCTTCCACATCAGTAATAGACAGGTGGAAGGGACTACACTGGGACTGGCCAGCAACGTTCCCTCAAGAGCACCTTAGGTATGTGTACATACATAATCTGAAGTGCCTACCATCACAAAAATCTGGACCTCCAGCTGCTTTCAGAAAAAGTCATAAAATCTGGCCACACTGGGTTCACATTTCCAAAAAGCCACCATCCCTAGAGCTGAGTAACAGCCATGCCCTTCAACCAGGTCTTCCACCATCTGCCTCACTGACTTAAATCAAATCCTGGTTTCTGGAACCATCTGAGTAGGCAAAGCCTGAAAACTCGAGGAGTTCCCAACCACTGCTTCTTTTCCAGGGAGAAACAAGGATGCTGGTTGTCAGGTGATACCGCAACCTTTCCAGCTCACTCTAAGGAGGAGAGGAAGTATTTGGACCCTTGTGCCTGAGGGACAATCTCCCTGATGACCAGAAGGGACATCAGCTTTACTGTTGTTGATCAACAGAGAGTAACATTTCCCGGGTTATAGGAAGACTTCTACAGAAAACTGGGCTTTAAAGTTCCATATTCTGTCTCTCCATCTAGAGAGCTTTAAGTTCACATAAAGCCACTTAGGAAAACTCCTTAACTTTCAAGTAACAGGCCGTTCTAGGTTTGACTCTGCACTGGGTCAGAGACTGGGTCTCTGACTACCCCATCTGCTCCTCCACCCCACCCCAATCCCATCCTAGCAAGATGCTGAGAAAATGTGCCCTGACCCCGCAGTTCAGCCCCTTTGCTTCTGGAGGTCCAGGTTTGCCCTGCATTCACCTGTCTTTGGAGCTTTGCGTCACGCTCCACTGGGCCTCTGACAAGAAGAGGAGGAAAATACAAGAGCTTTTTGTGAAACAAAGGGGAGTCACTCCTTTCTAAACTCAGTCTGTGATGAACAGAAACAAGTGCAGCCCTGAGGAAGCCTTGGCTAACTTCTCAGTCCAACAGCCTGTGGAAGCAGGGAGGACCTCTTCTGCCCTGAACAATGCCACCTCCCCCCTCTACCTAAAGCACCTGAAACAGCTGGCATTTATTCCCCCACGGCAGAGTGCTGAGGGCAGAGCCACATCCTTTTTTAAACTTGGGAAGTCTCCCAAGCCACCTCTGAGAAGTTTTCTAAACATAGCATACAATTTTCAGGGTGGTTTTGCGATGTCTAAGGTTTTAAGGATTAAAGGATGAGTGTTAACTTTGAAATAGGATTCCACAGCACTGAAAATGACACTGGATGAATTAGCAAGGAAAATATGTGGATATGCAGGACCTCATACTAAACCTTTGTCACTCTGCTGGACAATGAGGCACCACCTGGTCTGCACAGAAGGGTCCCGGCAAACATCCTGGTTTAGGGGGAGGCAGTGGGCGGGGACTCAAAACAACATAACTGAGCAGGTCTTCATTAATATGAATCAAGCATTATTTTTTATTCAAAAGATAGTAACTAAAGTTTGCTTCAGTAACAAGTATGCATTTTTTTAATTTCTCTCCCATTAGACTGTCTACATGAGGTCTGGCATTCATCATGGGCTTGTTCAGACCTACCTACGATTTCCTGTCAATAGAAAAAAGCTAAGTGTGGGCCATAACAAATCAGAGAGGAATGTGTTAACCAGACACCACTCTCAAAGGGTCATTCCACAGATGAATGCGTTTATGTTCACAAGGTTCTCTGGGCTGCCAAACAAGCAAAAAGATATGCTGTGCATCTGGTCCTATTAATAACTTCTTTGGCTTTCCTTTGTGCTCGGCCTACAACAACAAGCAGCGATGTAGCCTGCTTCATTCATACATTCATTCACTTTAAATTTATGCAGGAAAGTAAACACTGGGCCCTCTCACTTTTTTCAAAGCTACATTTAAATAGAAGAGGGGGGTAAACATAAATACAAGGTGGGGAGAAAAAAATCTTTTTTTATCCTTCCTTAAATCTAAGTCTGTAACTCCTTATAATTAGCCTTTTTCTGGGGATCTAAGGTACAGCATGGTGACTAGTTAGTGCTGTATTATACACTTGAAATGTGTTCAGAGGATAGATCTTAAGTGTTCTCACCACCAAAAGAGTAACTGTGAGGTGACAGATGTCAATTAGCTTGCTTGTGGTAATCATTTCACAATGTATACAGATATCCAATCACCGTGTTATACGCCTTAAATATATGCAATTTTCATTTGTCAGTTATATCTTAATAAAGCTAGGGGAAGGGGCAAGGCAAATCTTCAAGCAGAAAGCTTCCTCTGTCCCAAAGGCACCATCAATTTCTGGTACCTGGCTCTCAAGTCCACCGCCACTAAAGGAACTCTACGAAGTCCAAACCCAAGTTTTTAAATTACCCAGCCCTCTCAACTCCTGAAAGAAAGGAAAGGAAAAGTGAGGGAAGGTGAGAGATGATGGTGGTAAGAACAGTGCTAAAGCAGAAACACAAACCAATAAATGCAAGTAAGTTCAGCCTCGAGGCCGCGACGGAGTCTTAAACCAGGCCCGCCCGTTGTGTTTTCATCTTGCAGAAGCACATATGGTCTTCCATTAGCAGGTCTCAGAGCAGTGGGCAGTGTTATCATACCATATGTGCTGATCGCAGCAACGGGGCTGATTTATGTTAGGGAGTGCAAGGTTCTCTCTTTGTATTTCATCTCCTTGTTATTTCAAGAGAAATGTACGGGTAGATTTATTCTGCCATTACCGAGAGGCTTCCTAGAGTTTGTTTGCTTAAAGTTCATAGTTTCCAGTAGGGTGAAGTAGATCTGTTTTCTACAATAACTTGGTGAAAGCTAGGAGTTCCTCCTCCTCCTCCCCTAAAGTAAAAGCAGATTTACCGTCATCCCCACCCCAAAGAATCAAGGCAAGAATATTGTAGAGAATCATCCTTCTGTAACTTAAATGCTTACATGTGGCCTCTCCTATTTTTTCCTCACCATGAGGATTAACTCTGACCAGTGGTGAATGACTTCACAAGGCTCATCAGGGAAATCCCAAGGGTGTCAAATAACTAGGTAGAAATTTTGCAGACAAGAGGCAAGCTCTGCTACCTTCATCTCCCTTGAAGTCATTTAATTGAAGTGGGACAAAAAGATGAAAGCAGAGGTTCCAACACTAGCACATGGAAAAGGATGTGCAAACGAGATGTCAAGAGCTATCACCATATGGCCCACAGGAGTCAGTCATCTCTGGTCCCTTGAGGCTGGAAAAGCATTTGCCCTGGATATCTCTAATCCTCTGTCCCACCAGGTGCCACACCCACTTCTGATCCCCAACCAGCTAGCACCCTGAAGTCCCGCAATAGCCTAAAAATACACCTGCCCTCCCAATGCAGGCCTCCAAAATTCTTTCATCAGATCTCCTATTTCTTCTCATCAACAGACACCAAATAGGTGGAGAGCATCCTAATGCTTAAGTTCACTAAACCCTGAGGTGTGAGTGGCTGATAGCCATTCTAGAGCTAGCCTCTGCTACAATGTTAACTGCTTGTAGTAAGAATGAATTTCTAATTGGTAGAAAGGCAGAAGATGAGACAAAGCAAAGAATCTTCTTAGACATGGTGTGAAAGAGGCTCACTTTTAGACCCAACTCAGTTTAAATCAGACTAGATCTACCTCCTACATGTACTCCATTCACCTCTCTCTTCCTCACTACCTTTTCCTAAAAAATCAGAAGTAAGATGGAGCTCTGAGTTAGCAATTAAGTTAAGGGCAAGAATCCAGTGTTTGGAAGAATCTTTATTGTTCAGCTAACGAATCTCCTTGCCTGACAATAAGTAATCAAGTTCTTTCCCTCATCTACTGCTTTTAAATTGAGGGTGTGATTTAAAGAATCAAGTTCAGAGGTGGGCATAGATCAGGGGGTAAGGAGCATGCTTAGCATGCACGAGATCCTGGGTTCAATCCCTAGTACTTCCATTAAAAAAAGAAAAAGAATCAAATCCTACCTCTGTTATGTAACAAGTATCCTGAAAAGCAAAGTAAGGTGTTTGAAAACAGACATGTTGTAAAGAGGTAACAAGTATACCTTTAGACTCCAGCAGATTTAAGCTCAGCTTGGGGCTTTTTCATGTATTACCCATGTGATTTAGTTACTACCCCTCTAGATTTCAGTTCCCTCATTATAAAATGGGGTTATTCATACCTACATCATGAAGCACTGAGCAGACTGAATGAGATGAAGTCTGTAGATACTTGTCAAAGTGCCTGACACATTGAGTGCTCAGTAGCAACTGGTTTTTGCTGGGGAGGGGGTTGTGGCTATGACGTAGCCCATTCCCACCACGCTCAACACTAGTCGAGAGGCATCGTGCCTGCTCTCCTTCACCCCAGTACCATATGCAGAGTGCACGTGCAATCAGTACTTGCTGAATTCAACAGCACAGTGGGGACAGTAATGAAGCCATTCAGCAAGTATATTTCACACAAGACCTTAAATTCAGGAGATGAAGCTGAGAAGAAAATAGATAAACTCCATGTCTTCGTAGTTACACTCTAGAGGCAAAAGGCAGGTAATCAACAATAAATTGTATGATCTCAGACAATACGGCAGTATCAACTATGAAACCTTAAAGAGAATTACTGAGTGGAGAATAACTCGGGGGTGAGGAGCAACACCATGCAGATACATTAATGAAATCATCTCTAAAGAAGTGGTAGTAACTCTGAGAACTGGACAGCAAAGGGTTAACCACGAGCCAATCTAGAGGCAGAGGGTTCTGGGGATCAAGTATGAAAACCCAGAGTCGGGTACAAGGTTTTCGTATTTGAAGAACAGAAAAGCAGCCTGCGTGGTGACAGCCTGGTGAGTGTGTGAGCCGGTGTGCTGTGGGGTGGGGGGAGGAGGCCAGGCAGAGGCAGAGGAGCCTGAATTTTATTCTCATTATGACAGGAAGCAAGGCATCACAAGTTTTCAGTATTTTCTCAGAAAAAGATTCCTGTTTGGTGCATGATTATGTGACAAAGCAAATGAGGCTGTTCCAGCTCCTGCCTAATTGTTTCATCCCATAGAGCATGCAAGACTGTCAAAGCAGTTACGTCAGTGGTTGGTATGCAGAGTTCTTGTATCCAAGAAATGAATGTATTTCCTCAGAAGAAAAAAAAAAATCAGGACTGGCTTTTAATTTCCGAAAATAGAGAATGAAGTCAAACCTATCAATTTATTCCATGGTAGACAGCTAGAAAGATTTAAGGGAGTGAGGTAGAGGAATCTTGCTTTCAACCCCTTCTCCATCAGAAAAGTTATTACCTCTGTAAGAGACTATTTTTCTCTTTGTATTAAAATTCAAACACCACATTTACTAGGATTCACACCCTAATGTCCAGGAAGTAAAACTTTCTCAGGGTTAATTTAAACCTCACTCACCCAGAAAACAACGAAAAATTCCTGGGAATGGGATTGTGCTGTACTAGCCCTGTGTCATTCCATGTCTCATCAGGAAAACAGAAACCACTATAGGAATTTCAGAGAATGTAACACAGGAAACAAAAATCTGGTAAGAGCTGGCAGAGAGAAAACAGGTGAACTTAACCAGAGGCCAGTAATTCCAAAGAGCTGCCCCCATTCCTAGGACTGGAGGGACAAAGGGAAAATATTACTTGGAGTCCATGATCTCTATGCTATTGCCAAAACAGTTACTGTTGGAGTTTTTGGAACAACAGCCATGGTTTCTGTGCATAAAGTCTTGAGCCTAAATCTGCCCACAGCAGTCACTGTTCCTGCAATCAAGTCTACAGGTGATTTGCTGCTGGAATACCCACCACCTGGGCAGGAGGCCTCGTGTCTAGACTCATCTACCACCTCTACTGTCTCCGCTGCACTGCAGAAGCACAGAAAACACTGCTTCCTTCCTTATGCCTCCAATCTCTCACCAGTGCCTCCAATTCACACAAGGCAACTAGAAGTCATGTGGCAGGGGAATTTTAGAAATGTAGTTTGCAGGCTTCTAGCCCCTCAGGATCCACAGACAAGGATAAGCTTGTGAGACAAGCAACAACTGTAGTTTAAAAAAAAAAAAAAAAGCAACAACTGTAGTACTTCCTTTGTATCTCAATCTACTTCTCAAGCTACTCTCTTACACCAGTATCAATCTATTCAAGAAACCAACCAAGCCTCATTCACTCTAAAATCTAAGTGACTGACAACAGTTTCAAGAAAAGCCAGTACAGGAGGCAGGAAAAACTTAGAACTAAAGTCATTTTTAAAGTAAGTAATCCTTAAGATGTTCTATATGCCAGAATATAAAATCCTGCCCTTCAGTTCACACAGTCTAAGGATAGAGACTCGGTTCAAATAAGTAAATTGTGGAAGATACACGAGATAAGTACAAAGGAATAGCAGTACAGTGAAAACTGATCTAAAACTCAGCTTCAGCACTACTGACATTTCAGGCCAAGTAACTCTTTGTTGTGGGGAGCCGTCTTGTATACCATAGAACATTTAGCAGCATCTACGACTGGTAGCACGCCCAACTTGTAACAATCAAGAATTTCTCCAGACATTGCCACATGTTTTCAGGGAACAAGATCTAAAATATCTTACAGAAACTTAAGTGGAGAATTAGAGTATATGTAGGAATTGCCTAATGATAGAGGAACGGAGGGTTTTTAGGCAGGAAAAAAAAACACCAAGTATGAACGTAAAGAAACACAGAACAGCAATGAGCCTGGAGCATAGTGTGTAAGGAAGGGAATGGAGGAATGCAGCTGGGAGGTATAAAGTGTTTACTGTGCCAGGTTAAAAGTTTGAGCTTTCATCTCTAGACGATGGGGAGCCATTGAAGGATCTGGAGTAGGGTTATGATTTATTCAAATCAGCATTAGGAAGTATTTCTTTGGTAGCTGTGTGGAAAACAGAATAAGGGTAGAAAGGAAAGGAAAGGAACCCAGTTACCTATCTGCCATCATCCTGACCAGATAATAAGGACTGATATGAAGGCAAGGTGAGTCACACTTAGGAAAGGGAACCTATACAATTTAGTGATTAAGTGAACACACAGAGCAAGGAAAAGGAATCCAAGAACTGCAGGCTAAAGGCTTTAAACAGGAAAATGGAGCAGGATGAGGTTGTGCCCTTAGGTTGTTTAGGTTGCGCTTTTTTTTTTTCTCTTCTTTGACAGGTCCTCCTTTGGATATGTAAAATTTGAGATTCTGTGGGACATCCAGGTCAAGATGTCTAGTGGGCAATTTTTTATATTGTAAGCCTCTTGCTAAGGAAAGGGGTCTGGGCGAGAGCTGTTTGGGGGTCTTCAGTCTAGGCAGCACTTGACATGCTCATGACTGGCATGATGGAGGTAGAGCAGAAAGTGTGAGAAAGACCTCAGAACAGATTTCAGGGGAACATTAAGATTAGGGAAAGGGAGAAGTCAAGGGGAAAAAAATTAAATGATTCTGAAAAGAAACAGGGATAGAAGAGCTGGTAGAGTAACAACTAAAAGTCAGAGGGAAGGAGTCCAGAAAAAACAAGCAAGGACTGAAAACCTGTCCAACCACTGAATACCGTCATCAGGAACCCCTGGTAACCTTTGTCAGGAAGGTCCAAGAATCTGATTGCAATGAGCAGGGGAGTAGATGAGAAAAAAAATAAAGTGAGACTAAGTGAGATACATACAGACAACTCTTTCAAAAAAGATAGCACTTTATTATTTTGATGACAAGATTGAGCATGTTTATAAGTGGAAGGTATGAACTCAGAGAAGGAATGATTAATACTGGTCAGACCTTAAGGAAAAGTGTGGAAATGAAGGGTGGAATTGGTGGTATGACCAATTTGAAAGGAGCAAAAGACATCTCAGACAGACAGGGTTTGAAGTAGACATGTTCAAGTGACAGTATGTTCACGCCTCTGAGAAAGAAAGCAGGGCCACATGCTAAGAATTAGATCAAATGAGGTCCTTTGAGAGCAAGAGCTAGATTGGGCACTCCAGGAGCGGGTAAACCTTTCTTGTAACTACCGTAGGAAGTGGGAGAGAAATCAAACACAAGAGAAGGCAGACCAGGCAATTTTGATGACCCAACTGCCATTTGAATCCACCTGCTTGGGGCGGAGGAGGGGGCACTCTGTAGGGGTGTTAATTTTTCTGAGCTGCACTCAGCAGCTCAGTTTAGGAGTAGACTGCGTTTGTGTAGACCCTGACTGCACTGTCCAATATGGTAGAAATGATGCTATGTGAGCTCCTAGGTCAGGCTTTTAGACCATGAAGGCTTCTTATTCTAGTCTGTAGAATACACACTCTGAGCCCTGAGCAACCAAGTAAGTTCAGCCCTGCTGGAGGGACCACGTGGAGAGGCTGAGACCACACACAGATAAGCGGGGCCAGCTGAGCCCTGCATCCAGGCAGCCCCTTCTGTCAAGGGGCCAGGCATGTAAGCAAAGCCAACTAGGACCCTCCAGACCAGCTGAGTCCATGCAAGATGCTGAGTCCTGCCCAAATTCCAGACCCACAGAACCATGATAGGAAGTGACGGGAAGCGGTGGTCTCTAGGGAGCTAAAGACTTCAGAACTGGGGCTATCCCTAGTTTGGTATGGACTGGGGTCTCACCCTGGGCGGGCTGGTGAGGCCAGGTGGTGATGTGATCCTGGAGGTATTACAAATGTGGGGAGGGGGAGGAATTGCTGAAAAACTGGCGAAGAGGGAAAAAAAGGCTTACCAGGTTCAAATTATTGCTAATCATCCCTGGCTGTTCTTACTCTTAAAAAAAGGATTCAAGGAGGAAAACTGTTCACCAGCAGTCACCTCGGCTGCCACTGTGATGCCTGGTGACACGTAATTAGAAAACAAACGACAGATTAGTTTAATAATATTCATTAGCAACTAATGAACCTGACAGTGTTTCCTATTGAAAGCAGGTTGGGCTGTTCGTCAATTTTAAGCAAGTTCTGCTCCTCCCCTCCACCCTCCCTCCCACCCTCCCGCCCTCCCCCATCATCCTTTCAGCTAGAGGCTAGGGGAGGGGGGTATTGCAAATGGGTCATAAAACAGGCCACAAAGGGTGAGATGGTGGAGGGAACAAAAAGAACAAGAGGAAACAGAATCAGAGTGAAAGAGGATGTTCCTGGGGGTCCTGAGAGGAGAAGAGATGAAGGAAGGTGGTGCCTGTAAACATCCCCCCTCAGCTGTCTCCAGACCTCTAACTGCTGTCAAAAACAAAATTTCCATTTGCCTCAGGGAGGAAATGGTTAAGGAGGGGAGGGGAGAGGAATTGGTGCTTCTTTACATTGTTTTTTTCTTCCTTAAAAAAAAAATTGATCCTAAGAATTTTAACGATATGCAGAAATCATAGCTGTCTTGCCGAATCGCTGTAGGACTGACCCCCCCTTGACAGTTCTTAAATTATTCAGCTATCAAGGGCCTGCTAAACATTAAATTAAGCATCCTCTCTCCCCTGTCCTAAACCATTAAGTTATGCAAATGCACAGATAATGGGGCATATGACAGCTGGAGGCATTAATCTCGCAGCTCTGTCTCTGGGCTGTTGTTATGTAGAAACCACATCTGCCAACAGCCGAGCAGCCACAATTAGATCTCACTTAATGGAATGAGGAGACATTACCTGGCCCTCGAGCTGTGTTAGGTTGTAGACCCGGGAGTGAATAAGGCACTTGGGAGATCCGCGGGCTCTCTGCCTCCCTCTCCCCTCTGCTCGCTCTCTTTTTAATACCTGCTTCTCCAATTGAAATGAAAAATTACCTGTAATTGTTATCATTTGCAAACAAAACCTGTCAGAAGATAAACCTGCTGTTTACAGTGGATGTTTCTGTTGTTCCCCAGTAGGGCTCTTTGGGGGGATTTCCTTGATTTGGTTTTTTGTTGTTGTTCTTTTTAACAAATTCTCTTCAAGGGGAGGCTGGGGCTTGGGAGGTGGAAGAAACCGACTGACTTCTCATCACAGCCTCCAAACTGCCACCTGGGAGACCAGCCTGACGCAGCCTGCAAGGCTGTTTGCTGGAACCTTCCCCAGGTTACCGGAGCTCTCCTGGGGCTGCTTTGCTCCCACCAGCACCTAACCGTACATACAAGAAAGAAGGCGGGCAGAGACTAGGCCGGGATCTACCAGCTCTCTCCGCAGTAAGGCATGAATTAAATGGACTGGGAGATATCCCACCATTTTCCCAAGAACGCTCATTGTGCTTCCTCATGATTTAACACTCCATTTATAGCTTCTACATTTTTTAAAATCCAGGTTGTTAAGCAGTTATATGGCGGTCAATTGTTTTCTCTTTTGTCTGTTTTGCAGGGGTTTTTTTCTTTTAGTTTTACTCTTAGGGTGTGAGGATAACACTGAGTGCTTTGTAGGAATATATGATTTGCTAACAGTTGGCATCTTATATAGGAGTTGACAGATCATTTTATACCAAAATGTTGATTTCCAACTGGTGTCTCGAGAACCCTCTGGTTCTCCAATCCTGGGTAAGTAGGAGGCCCACTGTGGGGGAAACTCAGTCACCACCCTCCCCACCCCCAAACAGCAGCCTCAACACCACTTGACACAATAGCTCAGTATGTGAAACAGTTTTAAGTTCTCCTACTTAAAAAAATAAGTTTGGGAAACCACTGTTCTCAAGTGAAGTCATGAGACATTTAGGCTTGGCCCCTGGTGTCAGGCATTCAATCTCAGATCTGTTCTCCCTGTTTGCTAAATACAGAAATCATCTAAACCTCAATCAATGGTACTGTTTTCTCTGTCCCTCCCAAGTTCTCCAACACTTAGGATGTCTACTTATGCTTATGAGCAAGAAACCCAAGTGGAAAGGAGGTGTGATGATTTCCAATAATTGAAGCTAGCCTGCCCTCTCCTCCCACCCCACCCCCCCATTAACTCCACTAATCACCATTTAAGGCCAATTAGCTCTGAGCTGGGTCAGTGCACCCCTGACCTCCACTTGCCAAGACAGGGTATCTGTGCAAGGAGAGGGAGCAGGTCAGCTGGGGTAGGGGTGGGGGATCCCTGGTTACTATGGGAAATGCCCGGGTTTCCTGGTAAGTTTCAGTAACGTCAGCTGCAGCATACAGAGAGTATATCGTGCTCCTTCCAGGCCTGCCTGCTGTCCTGTCTTTTCCTAAACCTTCAAGCAGCTCTTCTTCCCAAGGCCTTCTCAAGCTCCAACCACAAGGTTTCAGGTCCTTCTTGCCTCATCTGGGACTATGGTCTCCTGAGCGCTGCTGCACCATCCCCCAAAACATCTTCCCACAAACCCCTCAATGCATCAAACAAATCTATGGAAACTTTCCTCACTGTGCCAGCTTTGGTGTCATTACTCTAGGAAGCCCTTCCTTGACCTTCCACTCACCCCATCCCACCCATGCCAAGTGACATTACTCACACCCTTTCCTACACTCATAGCCCGTCGTTACTTGCTTATAACTCTCACATTAAATAGTCATGTATTCACATGCCTGTCTCCATCAACAAACTCGTAATCCAGATGAGGGCAGGTTCCAGCTTTCCTCACTCCTATCTGTTGCCTAAGCCAGTGCTTCTCAAATCATAAATCATGGGGATCCTGCTCAAAAAGCAGATTATTTCAGCAGGTCTCAGGTGGGACCTGAGACTGCATTTCTGATAGGTTCCCAGGGATGCTGATGCTGCCTGTCAGGGGACCAAGCTCCCTGTAGCCAGGCCCTAAGCGACTTTCAAGTTGTGCCACTCTGTCATATTCTCAGTGCTCTGTACACAGTACAAGGTTTGAATAATTACCTCCTCCAACTAGTTGTTAAGGGACCAGCTGCCACTTCTACCTAACAATTCCCCTAACTAGCCCACATCAAGACTTCACTCACTTAGGCTACTTGCTACCAGAAACCATTCAGGTGCAAATGGATCTTGAGTCCTCTTACTCACCTCAAGGCTCACCTCGACAGGGACACACTCCCCAGTCCCTGGACTCGGTCTACTCTGTCACTCCTGGCAGGTCTAGCAGCTATCTTCTCCCTCCACACACTTCATTTTCTTTGGAGCACTACTACTCAATTTTAAAAATCATTCTATCCACGTATCTCTTCCCTTGCTCACTGTCCATCTTCCCACTGGAGGGCCAGGTCCATGAAGGTATGTCTGTCTCTTGTCCTTCACCTCATCAGTGCAGAACACAACGCCTTGCATTTAGGCATCAGAAACACAGGGCAACCGAACCACTGGTCTTCGACAAATTCCGATGGGCCCACTCCTTCTTTGTGTGGAAACTTCTGAACCACTCTGGTTCTTGCTATAAACACTAAATGACTCCAAGAGTCAAAAAGGCACAGACCCCATGAAAAACTGTTTTCACCCTGGAACAGAGGCAGGGATTCATCTAGAGAGCACTGTTTTCAACCTCAGTTTTTAAAATGTTGGAGTCCTCTGGAAATGCGGGTTTGCATGAAAAACAAACAAGTATCATCCTTTGGTGATGATCTTTATTTCTGAGGACCCTAGTACCTCTTGTGCTGCTAACATGTGCTCTGAGGCTGCAGAAAGCTTTCCATTTTCATCCCAGTGCTTCAATCTTCTAAGGAAATCTGTTTAACAAAGAGCCCGCCCAGGAAGCTTGGCTGGGGAGGAATAAAGCTGGAAGATGATTTCACTAAGGCAGCTCTGAAATTTACAACAATTCTTAACACTGCAGCAGGGAAGATCTGCATTTTCTGGCAGTAAGAACTGGACTTAGATCTGAACACTGAAAGTTTTACTATTTTCCTTAAAAATTAAGTTACACAAATATCAGAAATTGTTCAGTTGGAGAAAATTGAGAAATGGGGTAGGAAGGACAAATATAGGCCTGTCTACCCTCCACTCCCCATCACAGACTTTACATATTTGCTAAATGCATGGATGAATCAATCATCAGTGCCCTGCTAGACCTTCATCCCAGAGCCACACAAATCCAGGGGAGATGATCCGTGACAATGTGACGATCACAAATGGAAGAGTTCTGGCACTTGCAACTCCATCTCTAAAAGAGTTTTCACCAAATCCCCCACTATATACATAAATCTATATATATATATAAAATCTATCTATCTATCTAAAGAGCCAGGCAGGGAGATGTAAGTGTTCTAAATCTTTGCTTAAGGACACTGATGACACCATGTTGCTCTTCTGGTGTAGGCAGATGGATGATCCTAACCCAGAAAGCACAGAAAACAACCAGTACACACAGAACACCCAACACCCAGCACCCAGACCTTGGAACTAGACCACACCGGTTTCAATCAGTCCATCCAGTGTGACCTTAAACAGGCGCTCAACCTCCTCATGTCTCAGTTTCCTGTCTCAGCACTTACTTGGAGGGCTGCAGTGAGGATTAAAGTTAGTAAGTGAGAAGTGCTCAGAGCAATGCTTAGATCATAGTAAGCACTCAATAAATATTGACTGCCATTATATTCCTAGTAATTGATACTTAATAATTCCTCATCCCACATCCTTTCCAGCCCTGTTTCAGAAGCCTCCTCTGTCTTCTCATCTCAAGGGTCTAACAAGAGAAGAGACTCAGCAACACAGAAGGAATTACTGAAGAAACTATCCAGAGAACAAGTGTGAAAATTTCTTTTTATTGGTATTAAAAGGTAATTTTAAGGCTGTAATACCAACTCCTTATTCCTCAAAGGGAAGCAGTCACTGTAATGACGTACTTTGAGCCACACGTCTAGTTAGCACCTTCCCTCTACATTGGGGAACCATGAAATCTATTATGTTCCCTTAGGAGTGCAGTTTTCAATGAGAAATTGCTACATTTGTAAAGAACATATTGACCATGATGAAAAGATTTTATCCACATCTACACAATGATGACAAAATTGGACATGACTAAAAGGTCTGGGCAGCCCAATTCTCAGGAACAGAATCTAGAAACAGATGTCATGATACATGTGAAAATGCCTTGATGTGTCACAGGACACCAATCTAAGCCTTTAATTCTCATGCCAGTGCAGATGGCCTCAAAGGTGTTTCAGATCAGCGGTCTTTTTTTTTTTTTTTTTTTTTTTTTCAGCTTTTCTCAAAATCTTACATGGAACCCAACTGTGTCAACAAAAAACACACTGCTGAGCCACTCTGGGTTGAAAGCCATAGGATGGTGGTTCCACCAAGCAGTGGCCCCTGAGCTCCTGAAAGAATCTTCCAGGCTTCATGAGGTCTCTTGAGCACCCCACTTCATAAACTCTGATATTAACTTGGAGGTCAAGAATAATGGAGGAGAGGGTATTGCAGCAGAGGAGACTGGGCAATTATTCCCCAAATACTGATTACTTGCTAAAGGGACTTGACAATTATTGGATCCTACCAAGTTCTAAACCACATTAGACTCAATAGCATTAATTTTTTTCCCTTCCAACTAGTAAATGGGGCTCTTATGAAATAGCAGAGACCAGCTTTAGGCAAAATCTAAGTAAGGAACTCCATTTTATCTAAACATTTCAGTTGTAGTTTCAGTAAATTTGCAACTTGTGTGCTAAGGACTTCCTCATCCTAGATCAGGATTTCCCAACTCCTGCACTAGCTGCATTTGGGGCTGGATCATTTGGGTGATGGGGCTAGGAGCTGTCCTGTGCATTCTAAGATGTGTTCCTAGATGCCAGTAACAACCCCCAAGTTATAAGAACCTAAAATACCTTCCTTCATTACCAAATGTCTCTTGGGGAACAGTATTGCATGCCTACCCCATCCCCACCCCCACACTGAGAACTCCGTTCCAGGCTCACCCCTCCCAGACCATTTCTCATAATGGCAGGAGAAATCCAAGACAAATCTAACCAAGGGCCTCCCTGGCTTGAAGTCCTTCCAATCATTCATTCATACAGGCATGTGATAAACACTTGTGAGCACCTGCTATGGGCAGGAACTTCCATTGTTCCATATGGCCTACAGAGGGCACCCTTTGACTCCAGGCCCTTCATGACCTGAGTCCACCTCCACTGGCACTTTGACCTGTAGCCCTCCACCACCTGGCCATCATGCAATAGCTGAAGATTTGTTGACACTCTTGGGACTTTGTACTTGCTTTCTCCTATATCTGAAATTCCCTTTCTCAACACATCCACCTCCTTGGGAGCTTTTTTTAAAGCATCAGACAAAGCTCTATCTATGCGAGGTTCTGGGGATTAAGTTTGCAAACCACACACAATTCCTGCCCTGCCAAGACAGCTACCACAATACAACCAAACATCTCTGTACTTACTGCAATGTAGGGCTAGTCATCTGCCTCTCCCAAGGGACTGAAACTCCGTGAGGAGTTCCTGCATGTTCAGCATCCACAACTGTTAGAATAACTTTAGTAGGATAACATTTTCCTACACTTATTCAAAAATCTGATGGCCACAACAACAGTGTTAATGCCACTAGAGAGGATAAAAAGCAGAGAAACAATCCACAAAGGAATATTTCAATAGGAAAAGACGCTACAACTTCTTATAATACATCATAAGAGCAGCAAAACCGCAACAGGCATTAGATTGGAGAAATGGGTAATCAACTCATTTCGGTTCCACTGATTTTAAGATGGCTGGAGAAAAAGAACCCTGGCTGAAGCTAATTTTGAGCCTTCTCTTCAAAAGCTTTGTACAGCCAAAAGCTGTGTATTAGGCTAAGTCTCTGCTGGCTTCTCTAAATTTGTGTCCAGACAAATTGCAAACATCACACCATCCAGTGGTCACTGTGAGTCTGCTTTTCACAGGCTGATTGATTTTTATAATGTTCCAGGCAATTTCAAGTTGTCACTAAGAACTAATTCTGTCTCGTTACTGCCTTCACTCTTGGCAGCTCCGTGACCACTTATTGGTTTTTTGTCTTCATGTTCATTTTCTCCTGCTAATTCTGAAGGCTTTTTTCCCCTCTCCAGCTCCATTCAAAGGTCTGCAGCTGTCATCACAGGGAGCCTCCCAGCACGGTTACAGGTGAAAGCAGTGGCTCTTCTCACGGGCTCCAAAGTTGAACCCAAAAGCCCTGTACCCCACGAAACCTCCTGCCAAACCTATTATGGACTGCAGTGCTGTATTACTTCATCAATCCAGCAGTTCTGCAGTTGAAGCCCTGTCTCCAGTTGATATTAAACCAACTTGTCAATCTCTAATTGTGGAGCTCCACGCTCTCCTCTGTCACAGCTGGGGATTAGGAACTGGCTCTGACAGGGCTCTCCGTGTATCACCATACAACCTGAAGTAGGAATCATTTATCAGCTCCTTTACTCAGAATCTGTAGAGCAGGTGAAGCCTCAAAGTCATGAGCTCTTAACAAGCACATTATCTTGGTAGGTGAATTATTAAATATACCCCTAGTAGGGCTTACAGACTCAGAATCCAATTCTTGCCATTAAGCAGGAACACAGGCAATGCCTCCCTTTCTATCACATGTACTTTTTAGGCAGTGGAAACTGCTGTTAAGACCTGTGCTCACAAGAAACACTAGCTGTCCAGCACGCCCAGCATTTTAAATAAAATGCTCTAGGCCTTTTCCCTAGCGGATGAGAGCTATGTTTGAGGAGGAAAGAACAACAAGTCCTTTGACAGCATCAAAGACGTATCTCACCCTATGTGATTACCAAGGACAAAACCTTTCGGTAGAATAGGATGAATAAAATAGGCTGTGCCCTTGGGGAACTCAAAGTCAACCGAGGCCCTTAAAACTGAGACATGCCATAAGGACTGTACAGACTCCCGGGGCCCGTCAAGGAGGAGACCACAGATCCCCCTAGGGGTGCGTGTTGGAGAGGGCCCCACAGAGACGAGGCAAGAGCTGGGCCCTGCCCAGAGAGGATCCTGGGAGGTAACTGGAGATGAGGAAAAGCTAGCAAGAGGTAAGCCTTCACAGCACTTCCCAGAATGGTCCAGACACGGCCACAAGCGCTGGGGGCATCAGCTGGCCTCAGGAGGCAGGGTGGATACACATGAGGCTGTAGACTAGGAAAAGATCTCGATTATCCTGAAGATGTTAGAAATATAAAACAAAGATGATGTTATCTGTTTGAGAAATTGGCCAAGATAGCCTTAATCCCCTCTGCTTGACTCAACTTTAGATAGGATTTTCCCTGACTCTAGGCGCCCCTGACTCCTCTTTTCCTAAAGCATTTTCTTTAAAAATCTTGTAACTGCAAATTCTCTCTCTGCCTCCTTTAAAATGTACATGATTCTTTTTGTAAAGCCTCTTAGTTTTACATCCCAGGACTGTCTTTCTGAGGTACCTGGGGACCTTCTCTTGAAATACTATCAAAGGGGCAGGCACCCTCATCACCCAGTTTCTACAAAGTAGCTGCCTAACCTCAGTGGCCTCTGTCCAATTTGTAAAACTACCTCCTGTCATCAAGGTAAGAGAAGTTTATTCTTCCTTTGGGTAAAACCAAGTAGCCAGCATGGATGGCCTGTAGCGAGCTCCCTCTCACCACAACCCTAAAAGCTCCACCACCTCTGCTTCAGCTTCTGGCCTCTCACCCCTATTGCAATAGCTTTGAATGAACTCTTTCTTGCCTATTTAAAACTTGGTCCAGTGTAATTTTTGCTTTGACAAAATATTCTCTTGGATCCCACATTCCCCTTCAGCTACCTACCCATTTCTGTTTCCTTTTATAGCAAAACTCCCATTATAGTTTTGTCTATAGTCACTGTCCCCCTCCTCTGCTTCACTGACTTTTACCCCAACCACTCCACCAAAGTTGCCCTGTCAATCCCATAAATGACCTCCCCTTGCTAGGACCAGGGTCACTTCTCAGTCCTCATCCTACTTGAAGCATCAGCAGCCTGTGACCCAGATGATCATTCCATCTGCCCAGAAATGTCTTCAGCTTCCAGCTTGTGATGTTCTTCCTCTTATCTCTGGCTGCTCTTTTCCAGCCTGGAGCATTCCCGGGCTCAGTCCCTGTACCTCTTCTCTCCACCCATCCTCAACCCCAGGGCATTCTCATCCAGTCTCACTGCATTTAGCACAATGTATTTGCTGACTACCTCCAAGTGCTTATCTTCAGCCCGTACCTTGCCCGTGAACTCCAGATGTAATGTAATGCAGACAATGGGTTATGTCAGTGATTACTAAACGTCTCCACTTACGTATCTAACGGGTATCTCAAACTCAACTTGTCCAAGGCTGAGCTCCTGTTCCCCTCAACCTACCCCGGCAACCAAACCCACTCTTCCCAGTCTTCCCCATTATAGTAAAAGGCAGCTCCATCCTTCTAGCTGCATATTAAAAAACCCTACAATTATCCTTGATGCTACTTTTTCACATAACTATATGCAATGTATCATGACATCCTATTCGTACTTTCAAAATTCATCTGGAATCCAGTCAATCCTCACTTCTCCCCCTGCAACCACCTTGGTCTAAGCTGTCATCTCCTGCCTGGATTATTGCAGTGACCTGCTGCTAATGGGTCTCTTCTCTTCCCTTCCTATACCACCTCCACAATCTACTCACTGCAGCAAGTAGATGGATCCTTTTAAAACGTACATTCAATTACATCCATCCCCTACTCAAGACCTCCCTGACATGTCCCACCTCACAAAACGCAGCCACATCCCTGCAGGGGTCCAGGAGGTATCATGTGACTGGGCCCCACTCCTCAGTGACTGCGGCCGCCACTACTTCCTCTGCTCTGTCTGCTCTGATCCTCTCTTCCTCGCTCCTCTTTGACCTTTCACAAACTGTCTCCCACCTCAGAACCTATCTACAGGCTGATCTCTCTCCCTGGAGAGCCTGTCCTCAGGGCTCCACCTAAAGGTCATGTTCTCAGAAAGGCCCTCCCAGAAACTCTATTCAGAGTTGTACCTCTTCTCCTTTCCCCAGTTGATTTTTCTCCAAAGTTCTTATTCTCTCCTATACTGCCTATTTTTCTCTGTATTTTTTTTTTTTTTTTTTTTTACTACTTAGCTCCCTTGACTAGAATGTCAGCCCCGTGAGGGCAGGATACTGTTGTACCCCCAGCAACAGAAACAGTGCCAGTGTCTAGCGTGCGTCCTCAGCTGTGAGTGAAGGGAGGTCATGCAAGAGGAATCAAAGAGGGCAGGAACAATGGGACGTGGGGACACTAGAAACAAGGCTACTGCAGAGGTCTAGACAATGGAGGAGTCCTGAACAAAGGCAGTGACAGACAGAATAGAACTGTAGACACAAATCTGTTCCTCTAAGAGGGGGAGTGTCCTAGGAGGGCTTCCCAAACTTAATGGCCATGGAACCCTTCTGGGTGGAAGGGTCTTACAAGCCTTTAAGTTCCATGGAACCTAATGTGGGAAACCCGGGATTTGAGGGTCTCCCAGTGCTAAAGTTCAACAATTCTGGGTCAAAAATCAGACGACTCAGTACCTTTCAGCCACGTGCTCTCTTGGTTACATACCAGTCACAGTTGCAGAAACCTGTCTGTGATGTTGGGCTCTAATCTCAAAGACAAGGATGAAAACTGCTGCATCAGTCTGAATCCTTCCAGTCTCCAGTAACAAAACCGGATTAACAGAGGTCGATGTGAAAAAGACATCTAACGACCTCACATAATGGGAAACCTGGGGGCAGACAGTCCAGTTTTAGTGACAGCCTGTCACTCTGCTTCACCTGGCTTCTCTGGTGCTCATTTTGTTCTGAACTTAGGGTTGTACATGGGCTGCTGCTGCTCCAGATGTTGTATCACCATGACAGTGGTCCACAGTGGAAAGAAGGGGTAAGCATAAGGCTACCTCACTAGGTTCTGTCTTGATCTGGGAAATTTTTTCCCCCTAGAAACTACCTGACTCCTTAGTGAGTGTCACACTGCCACAAAGAATTGCAAAAGAGGCTGGCAAAATGGAATGGGTTTATTACAACTGGCCCAGACCTCCAGATGTCATCCCTTAGGCTTACAAGAGGGGCCTCTGTTTCCTAAGATCAAGATCGCCACTCTACTTGAACAAAATAGGGGTCTCTTAATGGGTAAGAGGTGGGGACGATGGCAAGCTGCATGGGTGATGAGCAATGGCCCACGGCTGCCAGGGACTGTGTCTGATGGCTTGGAGGCCACCACATCAGTCCCAGCAGCTCCTAATAGTGTGTGGGATGCACACCACCCAACCTTGCCTGACGGTCAGCGACACCCTGGAAATGCTGGGATGGGAAGCACCTACAAGTGAAGCACTTGTAGGATCCTAGGGAAGAAGTGCTGTGCTTTATAGCAAAGGCTGTGACACAAACGGCATGGGGATGTAGCAAGCAGCATGGTGTCTGTATCACAGATCTTTTCTCGCAGCTGGGTAGCCCTAGCCCGTGATGGCAACTCCTATTTTCTTCCTCCTAGAATATCAGCCCCCACCCCACTACGCCAGCTGCCGCTTCCTCTGACTCTGAATGTCATCTGCTCACACTAAGGAGGAAAGAATGACACCCAGGAGAGGCGTAGGCAGGTGGAATCCCACATTCCTCCTGACATCTGATTGAAGCACAAGTGAAATAAGGCTTCTGCTGTCCTCACTGGGTTCTCAGCATGACGGACTGTACTAAACACACAACCCCAGAATGAGAACTGGAGATACAAAGTTTGCAAATCAATGTTATCTGAAAAACTGTCTCAAACCTGAAATCACCAGTATTTCTATACCATTTTTAGTATGTTTTTATGAACCATTTCAGAAGCACCACTATCAGTAAGTCTAGAGCATTCACTTCCAGCTCATACAGTTTTATGCAAACTGTTCAACTTCTTTGGCTAGATGAGCCCAAGAAAAACACTTCATTTACTACAAGGGCTGTGTTACAAAGGCTTGCCCCACAAGAACACAAGAACCACGAGAGGAGGGATTTGGGGCTGGTTTGTTCACTGTCCCCAGCACCTACTCCAGGTGTCTTCACACCAAACCGTTCAATAAATATTTGAATCATGGGAGGAGGGTATAGCTCAGCAGTAGAGTGCATGCTTAGCATGCACAAGGTCCTGGGTTCAATCCCCAGTACCTCCACTAAAAAATGCTGTCGGATGACTGTCCTTGTGCTATGCGCTATCAACTGCATGACTTCCCCCTTGAGGTTTAAGATATTAACGGAGCACTCTTCAAGGTCAGTGGCTTTCCCTAGGTGAGAGACACGGATATACAGGAGGAAAGCTTGCAAGTCAAAGCTGTCTATTCCGTCGTAAGTGGAAACTCAAGAGACATGCACCAAGGGAGCTGGTTGCAGGCCCAAAGTAACAGCTCTCTTTATAAGCTTCTGTGCATGCTAGGAAGTCACCTAACATTAATAATCACAGGAAACACTTGGGTGTCAGGCCCTATTCCAAGTGCTTTATTTAGATTACCTCACTTAATCTTCATTACAAGGCTATAAAACAGATTCTATTACCATCATGTCCCTTTAGCAGATGAGAAAACTGAAGCACTGAGTTATACCACTAGCCCAGTGTCACATCCACAGCATCAGAACCCGAATTTGAGCCTAACAATGTAGATTAAACATCTGTGTGTAACATCTGCACTGTGTGGCCACTTTGGCCTCCCAGGACATCCTGGCTTTCATCTTCCTGTCTTGGGGTGGGAGGCAGGAAGGAATGATGAACACGTCAGTAGGCTACCAAACCTTCTCAGCTGCCTTTTTTGAAAAGAAATCTTACCTGGCTAGTCAGATTCATAAACACCATGTAAAGTGGTGGTTATCAAGGGTTGGAGGAAGGGGCGGGGGAGAGGGGAATTGTTATTTAAACAGAATAGAGTCGCATTTAGCAAGAGGGTAAAGCCTGGAGATCTGTTTAAAATAGTGAGTACACTTAACACTCCTGAGCTGTACACTTAAAAACAGTTACGATGGAAAATTCTGTTTATGTGTTTACCACAGGAAAGGACAAAAACGATGGATGAAAGGACTCTCAACTGGCAGCTCAGTTAAGTAAAACAGAGGTGGAATTGCTGATTCAGTGGGAGCAGAAGCCTAAGATCCCAGCCTCCCGGCTTCTTCTCCCAGACTCCCCCACCAGAACAGCCCCTGGCACGGCAGGCAGCGGGGGGGAGGCATCAAAGCAAAGGTTTACAACCACTGGACAGGACCATTTCTCAATTCTCTTTAAGACTATTTCAAAAGCCTTAGGTCAAATCATATTTTCAGATGTCTCCATCTCAAAAACTCTCGTGGCTCTTCAATGCAGAATCAGTTCACACTCGCCACCAGGGCACCTGAGACCTTCCACAACGTGTCCCAGCTAAGAAAGCACCACAGGGTCCCCCTGTGCTCGGAATGACTAACCACAACAGTGTCTGGGGCCTCTATGCGTGGCCTACTTCATCCCGGTTTGTGAAGCTAGAGCTGTGTGCTCAACCACGAGCCTAGCTCCGAAGGCTGCTTCTACTCCCACCTTAGTTGTAGGTAAGGCGCTATTTCCACTCCACTGTCACCCGCACCAGGTGTCCAGTTCCCCCACCCTGTCTGTTCTGGGGGCTTCATAAGTATCCAGGACTCCCAGATGGAAGGGTTGATGGGGAGTAGTTCAGAAGAGACTTGTTTACAGCTGAGGACTGATGACACCCCATCCCTCTACCATGGTTCTGGGCCCAAGGGACAGGGAGGGAGTGAGGGAGGGAATGCTGCAAAGGCAGCCAATGCCATCACCAGCTTCTAACAATAAGGGCCAGAGAACTCCAAGATGGAAGTAAGTGGGGGCATTGGCATATATTTTTCAGTAAAAAAGAGGACTCCTAACTCAAGGACAGACAATTATTATCATTGACTGTAGAGCTCCCTTTACATCTTCCTTGGGTACCAAAGTGACCTGTTTTCATCACATGTGCATTCCATCAGCACCCGAAACTTACCTCAGCACCCGCGTTATACTCTGATTCAGCTCACGGAGCTGACAGAAAGACACAGAATAAGAAAACAAGGTATCTGAAAGGGAAATCCATGCTTCCTAGCTCAGTTCTATACCAATTTCCTTGCCCACCACTACTTAAGCCAAGTGACCCATCTTTGTTTGGGAACATGGCGATTATACTCAGAGGGCATAAGTAAGATAAAGGACACACGCCTGCTAGATTTTTCATTTGGCAAGCAGAATAAAAATGCTTTTAACATATCCCTGTGGAAAAAATAATCAATTTTTCATAGACTTGTTCTAGGTTTCACAAAATATATTGCACACGTTTTTAAAATAAAGAAAACGGCTTTTTAATGATACTTAAAATATATGGCATGGCAAGAATTATTTAAAATGTGTTTCTGAGGCCTGAAGTTTGGTACTGCCTGCTAAAATATAGATGATTTGGATAAGGCTGTCTTCTTGGGATAAATGGGAGACCTAAGCTCATCTTATTATAAAGCTAATATGAAGGAACTGGGTATTCAGGCAGTTAAATAATTGGTATAAATCCTCCCAAGATTAGATCTTGTGCCAGTTAGCAGTTGTCCATTGGCCTATGTGCATTAAAAAAAAAAAAAAAAACTCCTCTTAACCCCCAAGCCAGCAACACATTGTTCACAGAAAGTCAACAGCAGAGCAAGAGGAAGCACACCTGAATCCAAAAGATATATGGCCATGACTCACCCAACAAGTGTTTCCGGAGCAGTGCCTCAGGCCTGGGAAAGCGGGACACGTCCTACACGTGGTATGGATTCTCCGTCCCCGATCCACGCAGACTCCGTTTTTATGAGCAAGCAGCTTGGTTTTCCACATTGGTGGGCATGCTTTTCGCAGGAACACATCTCCAGTCTAAGTGGAAGGCCAAGTTGCGCCGATACCTGACTCCAGCCAGGGATGAGCGCGTATGAACGTGCGCGTGTACGTGCGTAGGCACCCACGTGCGTATGCGTGGCCAGCTGGGTAAGAGAATGAATGAAGAAAGAATTTTCATGTCTACTTGAAGCAGATCCAATATATGACGATCTACGTTTACCAAAAAAAGTCATTTGGCTTTAATCTTTTCCATCGTGCAGCAAGTTACTGAAATGTTACACTATCGTGTCTAGCATCTCCCTTCAAGGAGTTCTGAAGACATTAAGCATCGCTGATGTCAGAATTCAGAGTCTAGCTAAAAAGACAAGTGACAGACCCCAAACGGAGACCACATCAAATGCATGAGACCAAGTGTAAAAGTTTCAGGAGCTGACAAAATCGGAAGTCACTTCAGGCTCAAGTTGGCTGAGAGGACTCGGAGCAGCAGGCATGAAGGACAGGGAAGATGGTAGGCTTTAGAACACTAAAGGGGTGGAGGTGGCATTTCAAAGAGGTCGGAAGACAGAAGTAATTTAGAAACAGAAATAAACCTTCTGTTTGCTGATAGCAACTACCTGCCCTGATCAAAGCAGCAGAGAACAGGGCTCATTATAGGGCGTGGAGTCGTTATGAAGGGGGAATAAGCTACCCAGAGAAGTTGATTTGTTACATTAGGGAGTCATTTTAAGATCCTGAGTGGGAAAAACAGGGTGTTCCTTCTGTAGGGCGGGAATTCGCCCCAGGGTTCCTTTAAAGAGCATGGTCCCCATGACATTGAGTTAATGATTTCATTTGCACTCCGCTTTTCAATATCCCATCTCAGTGGTTCCCAACTTATGGGCCACAGAGTTATGGCAGAGGTCCCAGAAGTCAGATAAACACTGCCTAGAAACAACTTGCTCCTGTTATATTGCCACTATCTCCTTCAAATATATGTAGATACAGTGTGAAACATAAAATGCAAATTCACTCAAAAGCAACAGTAACCTGAGTTGCCCCAGGCGCCAGCCTATGGCCACACATGGAGTCACTTTAACAATAACGCAAATGTCACTGGCTGCATTCTCCTGCTGTTCCTGCAGGACTTCAGCCTCCAGTAAAATGCCCCTTAAGCATTTCTTTGAGTTCCCTGGGATTTTGTCTCTGTATCTGCAACCAAGGCCATCCTCTCCAGCCAGCTACTGGGGGGCGCTGCGTCCACACCGCTCCCTCTCGGGCCTTCAAGCACCCCCAAGGCCTCAGACCCCAGCCAGGCCAAAACTGCAGGATGGTTTATATGGAAGAGGGGGAAACACCCCATCCCTTCTTTCGCAATATCATGCCCAAAGCAGTCATACTGGTGCCACACACAATATTTTACTGAGTTTTTTTTTTAGAAAAAATAGCTCTTCCAGTTTTTACTTACAACTCCTAAGCTATAAATGAAAACTCCACGTAAACGTGAATCAGGGACGGAGCCCATTTTATGCTTACAATCATCCTTCCCATGACCTTCTATCACAATGTCCTGTTCAACCCAGCAAACTCAACTTCCAAGTGTACAAGGAAGTGGAAAAGCAAAGGAGGATCTTCACTGCAGATTATCTGCCAGAGTGAAAAAGAAGAAACATACATCTAGTACAGAAGGGGTTTAATTATGGCACACTGCCTGGTGGAATACAGGCAGCTGTTAACAACAGTGACGTTGCCTTGTAAGTACTCCTGAAGATCTATCTCCTCGATGTACTGAGTAAAACAAACCAGTCAGAAGACATTAGGTACAATGGGATCACATTTCAAAAACGTGGGGGAAGGGTAGGGAGAGGTACATATGGACATTTTCTGTCAGGAACAAAACCTATTTAAACATTGACAACCCTTCCCCATTCCCATTCCTGAAGGGGAATCTTTTCTTACCATTTAGATCCTTTATGGAACCCATCTGGGAGCCAGTACAAGAGATCCTAGTGTTTGAGTCCTCTGCTGGCCAAATAAGTCTTCATTTGAGATGAGAGGAAAGAGGAAGTAGTGGATGAAGAAACACAGGTGGCCAACAGGGAGATGGAAGAAAAGTAGTACCTGGAGTTTTTAGAAAGAAGGGGGAGATGAGGCTCCTGGAGCAGTTACCAACGACAAAGTTTATGAGACAGAAAGCTGAGTGAAGTGGGGTTCAAGTGTGTTTTGCTGTGTGACCCCTCCAGAGTCTGCATACACTCAGGACAAAGATCTAGAACAGCAGTGAGGTTCTAAGATGAGATGTGGGTTTCTTTTGCATGTTTCTGTGCTGCCCATGAGGTGAGAACAAAAAGCCTAGTTTAAGGTTGTCCATGTATGAGAAACACGGGGAAGGACACCCCCAACTGTCAGTGGTAACCTCTGCGAAGTTAGGTACTGGTGGACTTTGTTACAATGAAGTGTATCACACTTATAATTTTAAAGGGTGCATATTTTACTTTCAATCAGGACAGGGACTTGGGTGAGGCAAGCGGGGTGACTAGGGTACAAAATTTAAGGAGGCACTGACTCAGTCTTGCTGGCTCAGAGCCCACATGTAAATGCTCCCGTGAGGCAGTGCCTCCTTAACTTTAGCACCCTACCACCCTGCTGGCCTCACCCCACCCTGGCCCTGCTTACTTTGCTAAACATAGTTCTGAATCTCATTTAAGTTCAAACTGGAATGCTATGTGCCTCATCACTTTATACAGAGTGCACTGCCATTCCAAAAGCACTTTCATATACATATTTCACTGGCTTTTCATGACAATCTCAGAGGAAAATGAGACTGGTATTATAACTCCCATTCTACAGATGGGAGATGAGAAAAGGTGGAGACTTGTCCAAGGTTACCCTGCTAAGTGGCAGCAAACTCAACTCAGTTCACCTGACTCCAATGATTACCATCCCCTAGTATTTCCTTGACACCAGCCGCACACAACACAAAGCAAAACAAAAATAATTCTCTCTTCTGGGGAGAATGTATCTCTGAAGTGAACCTAGCCCAATCATTCCTATCTCCCATCAAATTAGGCGCTGCATCTCCCCTCTGCCCCCTTGGAAACCACAGGAGACGGATCCCACAGAAGATACAAGCAGCCTCTGGCCAAGATGGCCACCCCATCAGGAGCAGCTGCTCTGACTTCTCCGTTAGCAGCAGGCTTTCACCGGGGCTCCAGGCACATCCCTGGCTGCTGGCTGGCACCAGGTGTAAGCTATAGAAACTCTTTGCAATTTTGGAGGGGGGGGTAGGGAGGGTATCTGCACAGGAGACATTAGTCTAAGAAAATCTCTCAGAATTGGATACCCCTAGCAAGGATACATGCAGCTACTGGTGGTCAGCACTTGCGGCTTTTCCCCTTGAAATGAGCAGAAAGGAGTAATACAGCATCCGTAGTCACCAACCTGGAGCTCAGCGAGGTGGGCTGGTGACCTCAAAATTCACTAGGGAGTTAGTTCAGGCAGACCCAGAACTACCAGTTCATCCAGCTGTGTTTAGGGCACTGCAAGATTCCAACACTGCATTTAATCAAAATGAAGACTATCCCTCCCCTTGCAGATTTGTTCTTCTTGGTTCCCACTGGTACTTTTTTAAAACAGTTTAAAAATAAAGCAGTCAGCAAAGCATACTCATTTGCCAGTTGTGTTTTTCCTTATTTCACAAAACCTAAATCATACCTGGCAGAATTCATCCTATTCTTTCACCCGTTCCTCTAATAGGGATCCCTTTCCCCCTAGCCTGGGTTTTAGGGTCACTGTTTAGCCAAGCCTTTGCCTCCCTCTTCTGTTAAAAAGAGGAAAAACAGAGCAAACTCAAGTTCTATATTTGAGAAAACATCAAGAGGAAACTCTACCCTAGGATGTTTACACAAGCTGTGTACAGTAGCTTTAAAGAGGGCCTAGTATTACAGTATTATCCATACTACATTCGAATTAATACTTCCCAGAAAAAAGTAAACTTAAAATAAGATCAAATCAAGATAAACTGCACACCCACCTGAGTAGCTGAACAAAATCAATGGAGTGATTCTTTGGTCATGGACTAAAAGATTCAAGATTGATTTTTCCCCCTTTTAGTAAAATATGAAACTCCCTGGTAACCAGCAGTATTACTGGAGTCCTGTATCTTGCAAGGATTAATGGGTAATTTATCTAAAAACTGTCTTTCAACAGCTACACAGATGGCTGAATTTGCATGATCTCATCAGGCAGTTTTTTTTTTAAAGTCATTAACCTCAGAAATAGGAAATATATATGTATGTTTCCTGCAAAGTACCAGAGTTTTCAATTATAAAATTAAATATTCCTTTGCAAACTCAGCTATATCCTAAAATAATAATTACCTCTTGCAATACTCAAGTGTTCTGTGGGGAATCGAGTTTCTCAAGGGCCTCATACTGTCCTGAACCTAATGGAAAAGTCCTTTAAGAGAGTTCTCCTTTCTGAGGAACACAACCGCCACGGTGGACTGCCGAAAGGCCCTGCTGGGCCTGCCTCGTTTGCGAGCGGCTTCCACAGTGGGGTCAGCTGTGTTTCCACAGTTCTGCTCCTCTCAGTGAAGGTGGCTACCCTGCGCACTGTACCAGGCGCTCGACGTCCCCACACAACACGGCCGACCAGGACCATTCGCCTCATTTCTCGCCGAGCAGAGTTAAGTGTAACTTACCTAAGTCTCGCCCAGAAAACAGAGTTAAATGTAACTTACCTAAGATGGCGAAGTTTGGTCAGAGGCAAAGCTGCGACGCACTCCCAGACCGCGGCGTCAGCGGCGCAGTCTCGAGGTGCAGTCTCGCGAGGTCTGGGCTCTTGGCGGCAAACACCGCCCCAGCCCACCCCGCCTCTTTCAAAGCGTCTTCCCTTACCTAGAGGGCAGGCACACCTGAGACCAGTAGTTCCCTGGTGATGTGAAGCACCCAAGCTAGTTCACTCTACCTTCCCAGAGCCCCTATCCTGGAGATTCTAACTCAGTGGTTCTGAGCTGGGCTTAGAAACTGTATGTTTAACAAACGATCCAGGTGATTCTTATCATCAGGGAACTGTGGGAATGGGCTTAGGCCTGGGGTCGGCAGCGGCCAGAGAGTATTTTGGTCTTTGTGGGCCATAAGGTCTCTGTCATAGAATAAAGTCAGGGCTGTGTCTTCCTGTCCTCTTAAGGGAGCAGCACTTCTAATGTCAGATGCAGGTTTGTGACCTCTGTGCAACTCATGACGTAGGGGAGGATATTAGTCGGTCAGGTACAGGCAGAGAAACAAAGTTTTCACGTCGGCATGTTGGTGAGTGCAGTAAGTGGAATTCTAAGATGGCTCCAGGACTTCCAGTCCCCACTGAATACACACCTTCCTCCAGGTAACCAATCACGCTAAGTGCTAATTTGCAGGATTTTGTAAATGTAAAGGTCCCAAGCCAGTTGACCTTATGATAGAGAAATCACCCGCAATGGGCCTGATCAAATCAACGGAAGCCCTTCAAACCTGAGTCTAGAAGTTAGAGAAGTCAGAGAGAATCAAAGCAAGAGAGGATTCAACATGGAGGAAGGACTGCATTGCTGGCGTTAGAGATGGAGGGGGCCATGTGGCAAGGAAAGTGGGTGACCTCTAGGAACTGAGAGTACACTTGCTGACACCCAGCAAGGAAAGGGGTCCTCAGTCCTACATAAGGAAACGAGTCATTCCAACCATTGGGAGCTTGCAAGCAGATATTGAGCCCTAGCCCACGCCTTGACATCTGCTGGTGAGACCTCGAACTGAGTAGAGAATTGAACCATACCATACCGGGACTTCTGATCTACAGAAACTGTGAGATAATAAAGCTATGTATGGCAAACTGCTAAGTTTGTACTAATTTGTTACACATCAATAGAAAACTATTACAGAGAGGCCCAGGGCTTTGATGTTAGAATTACTGCTAGGGATTTTTAAGTCCAATCACTTCTGGGTTTAAATGTAGATGGATGTGTCAGCTTAGATCCATATTCACTCATTCTGTGGGAATTCTCATGTGGCTCAGGCCAGTGTGCACAGCCCACCTTTCAGGAAAGTGATTATCAAGATACCAACTGCAACGATGTTTACCCAAGACCAACTTGCGGGCTTATTTCAACACATGTGTCATATGCAAAGCTTCAAACCAGATACTGGGGGTGGATGGGTGATAGGGGATGAAAAGATAGATAGGGGTTTACATCTTGGATGAGGAACAGATGTTTAGAAAATTAACTGTCAGGCAGGTATTATAATTGAAGTGTAAGAAAACCATATGTGAGCTCATAAAGCAAGAAAACATGGAATTTACATGAGAGGATTCAGTCTAAGCCAGAGAGTAGAAGTGTACTGTGTTTTAAAGGACAAGAATGAGGTGGTAAATGTAAGGTGCCAGTGGAAATTCTTTATGCAGTGGACCCCCGAGGACTCCCCAAATTCTTCCTGCATCCTGATCCTGGGAATTAAGGGTAGCCTGGACCACCACATAATCTTTCAGGGTACCTATTGTTACAGTCTTTTTTTTTTTTTTTTTTACTCCCTCATGAGGATGACTGATGCTCAGCTGAATCCAGAGGAGCATTTGATTTGCCTGCCATCCTCTGGGGATCCCCTGCTAAATGCATGAGAAGTCGCTCAACATCAAAGATCATTCAGCCATGGATGTGAAAGCTGCTGTCACCTTATAGCGCTTACAATAGCCAGTGTCCTCATAAAAATTTCCCCAGTGCAAGATACAGAGGTGGGGAGGGCTGGAGGGAGCACAGGTTAATACAGTGGAATATCTATTGGCACCAGCTTCAAGCAGCTCCAAGCAGTCTTTTAACAGAGATGTTTAATTGATCTTTATTGAGCAGAACCTTCCCTTCTGCTTATAAAAGAAATGATTGCTCTTCCCCCTGGTTCTATCTGGAGGAGTTAATAGCCCCAGTTTTCTCTTACAGCAGAGATACTTAATGACCAGGAGACTATCATAAATAGAGTTTATTGCCCAAAATACAAGCCCTGTTCTAATCAACCTTCACACTGAGATGGCCTTGTTTGTATCTGTTGCTATTTGGAGGAGCTTTTTCCAACTGACGAGCACACTGTTCTTTCCACACAGGGTCTGTTGTTCAATTAACAAATGCCTTTAGCAAAGTAATCTATAGGCCTTTGCCAAAGCCCCCTGAGGATGCCCTGATGTGTATCAATTTCTCCTCTCACACAGTAGCTCCTAGATGAGGCCCAAGGGCTGAGCCATAATCATTTGCATGCGTGATGCAGGAATATTTGGCAGGTATGAAGACGATCATTGCAATGCTTCCAGGATGCAGAGATGCTTCCAGGATTCAGTGCAAAGAGAGCCACTGCTGCTTAGTAGCTATGAAGAATGATCAGGGGGAAAAAAAGTAATACTTTCCAAGTTCCTTTAGTTCATTTATAAAGGGCTTTACTGATATTAGCATTACTTTTTGAAATAACCTTTGAACACAACAAGCAGCTATTTATATTTCTATTTCACAGCTAGGAAATTTTGTATTAAATGTTCCAACCACCATGCTTCTTGAGGACTAGATTGAGCAGTAAACTAGAGTCAATTACTCGCTGCTCCAGTAAACTATTATTATTGGGGAATTTGTTCTAGAGTTAGAGATTTTCTGGGTCTTTTTCTTTTTTCTCTCCTTCTGGCTGCTAGCTTCACTCACCTGTCACCTGCCTCCAAGTTGCCATCTTGGCATGATAGGCACCGTGCCCATAATTTCTAAACCAAATTTTGGAACCTGTTGTATGAAAAATACAAGTGTTCTTAGGTGGACAAGAAGACAGAATTTCTGAAACCATGAGGGTCCAGAAAAATCTGAGATAGTAAGTGTCACTCTAGACATATCCCCACATGGCTAGCAAAGGACAGTGTGGGGAGAAAAACACCTACCTTTTATTGACACTTAATAGGAATATAATTAAGGCAGGTGGAAGACCTGGGCCTAAGTTCCTATTTGGAATGTGAGGGAGGAGGAAGGAAGATTTATACTTGAAATGTTGTATTTCTTCCCCCTCCCCCACCAGTTTTACTGAGATATAATTGTTATATAGCATTGTATTAGGTTCAGGTATACAACATAATAATCTGAAACGTGTGTTTATTGTAAAATAATGATCATAATAAGTAAAGTTATCATGTATCACCTCACATAGTTACCATTGTTTCCTTGTGAAGAGAACTTTTAAGGTCTACTGTCTCAGCAACTTTCCAATTAAAAAACAGTATTGTTAACTGTAGTCACTATACTGTACATTACCTCCCCAGCATCCATTCATCTTATAGCTGCAAGTTTGTACCTTTTGACCCCCTTCCTCTATCCTCCCTGCCCTCTCTGGTAACCACTAATCTGTTCTCTGTTTCCATGAGCTTGGTTTTCTTAGATTCCACATACACATGAGATCATACAGTATGTCTTTCTCTAACTCATTTCACTTAGCATAATGGCCTCAAGGTCCATCTCTGCTTTCTTTTCATTTGGTATCACAGTTCAGTGTTCAGGACCACGTTGTGTTGTTAACAGGTCCTTGTCAGGTGTTAGGGGCTGAGTTGTGTCCCCCGCAACTCCCAGTACCTCAGAATGTGACTGTATAGGGAGATTGGGCCTTTAAAGAGGTAATTAAGTTTAAAATGAGGCTGTGAGGGTGGGTCCCAATCCAATCTGACCTCATAGAATGTGGAGGTTAGGATCCCCAGAGAGATCAGGCATGCCCACAGAGGGGAAAGGCCATGTTAGGACCCAGGGGAAGATAGCCATCCGCAAGCCAAGGAGAGAGGTCTGGCACAGATCCTTCCCTTACAGGCCTCCGAGGAAACCAACCTTGCTTAGCCCTGGATCTTGGACTTCCGGCCCCCAGAACTATGAGAAAGCGAACTTCTGTTGTTGAAGCCACCCAACCTGTGGTATTTCATTTGGGCAGCCCTAGCAAGCTAATACACATACCAAAAAAATGAATGTGGAAGGACTACCACTGATACAGAGTTTGCTACATGCCAACTACATGCCAAACACTAACTCGACCCTCAGCCTGGGAAGCCCTGTGAAGTGAGCACTATCATTCTCACCCCCATTGTACAGATAAGAAAACTGTGGCACAGAGAGGTTCAGTGAACTGCCTCAACCCAGACATAGAAAAGCTGGAATGTGAACCCAGTCACCAGTCTGGGAGTTCTCTGTTTTGTCTCAAATTTCTGCCTGTATCCCCCAACTGATCATCCCCAAAACCTTCCAAACTCAGACCAGGAGGCAGCATGGAAGGCAGATCTGAGGATACTGTGCCCTACTTTTGAGAGTCAAGGAATCACAACTTGAGAAGCTTTGGAAAGACAAGGAGAGCTGGTTCATCTCAGAGCCTGTGCATGGAAGGAAGGGACACCTAGGCCTGCTTAACTGAGGGCCTGGAGGCAGGAAGGCTTTTCCCATCATGACTGCCACCCCGATCCACAGCTTTAGTGGGTAGAGCCCCGCCATCAGGTAGCCTTGGGTTCCTCCAGGCATGGTGTCCCTGCAGGTATGCTGGAACACACTGGATGTGGAGTCAGAAATGGCTCACTCCCTCTCCAGCAGTCATTTCTCCAGAACTAGCAGGGAAAAGATGCGAGAGTTAGGAAGGTTCTCATCCTCTAGACCAGGGTTTCTCAAACCCAGCTTTAATGACAAGTCAAGCTAAGGAATTCTTTGTTCCATGGGGCGGCCATGTGCACTGTAGGATTGTTTAGCACCATCACTGTCCTCTACCCACTAGATGCCAGCAGCACACCGCCCTCTTGCAACAACCAAAAATTTCTCCAGACATTGCCAGATACCCCTAGGGAACAAACTCACCCCCACTGAGAAGCACTTCTCTATCCTCTAAAAGAAACAGAAAAAGATACTTCCTCAAGACACTTATTTCCGTCTGTCAGAAAGTTGTCATAACAATATATGCAAATGTTCTATCTATGATGTTGTCTCGTGAACAACCTGCCCAACTGCTCATGGTCATCCTCCTCCTCTCTCCTTCTCCTCAAGCTTCACAGGAAAATGAGGCTAATCTGCCCTACACTTTGTTACTCCTTTCGAATCCCCCTACTTCTAAGATACTATAAGGAATCTGAAGGCCTCCTGACCTAAGCTTAGTGTTGGGTCGGGGATTGACCATTCTCTTCCCTGAGATGAAGATTAAGAAAATAAAACCTGTGCTGATCCTTCTAATTTTCTAGTTCAGCCGTTAATGTGACAGGCATGAGGTGCTAATAATTTTTTTTTCTCTCATTGCTGAAGCAACAGATAGAACAATTTTATAGCTGTGTCCCCCCATCCCTAAAGCAGGCAGCATTAATTAGGAAATAAAGCAGTGACAGGGTGTGCATTAATAGGCTATTAGTGCCTACCGTGTGTGCCCGGCATGGTCTGAAGCCAAAGGCCAAGCAGATTTCCACCACCCAGTAAGCACACTAATAGCCAATTAAAGTCCATTCGGGATCAGCTCCTTCCACTTGGTCTGGAGTTTTTTCAATTTAAAAAGCAGTGAAGTTTCCAAGTATGCATAGGTTTGTTTTAATGCATGGTCCTTTCTCTCTTCTTGCAATAAGAGGTGAATCCCCCCACAGAGGATAAGGGGGAGAAATCGACGAAAGGACTGGAGTGACAGCGACTGACATACTGGCCCTGAAAGCAGTCCCTTGACCCTGTTTGCTGGAGGCAAGAGGCCCCTATGTGGGGTTTTTCACTCCACCCATTTCTTCTCTGTATGTCCAAGATGCAGGAGGGAAGGAGGCTGACATTTTTATAGGAGCTTTTGCTTTAGAGAATATTTAGTCCTGTTGGCACCTTATCTTCAAATACCTGTCTCCTAATAAAAACAAGAGCTAAGGTAACACACATTGGGTGTTTATCATGTACCAGTGCATGACCCTGTATGTCCCTGAACCCCACAACAGTCCCCCAGAGAGAGGGGGGACTGATGGACAATAGGCACAGAGAGGTTGTTATCTACCTAAGATCACACAGAGGGCAGGAGAGCCAGTTTTTAAATCCAGATCGTCTGCCTCCAATTCCAGATGTCATGAACCAGGCTCGACGTACCGGTCTCTTCTGCTTGCCTTGACCTGGTGGTGAGTGAAACCATGGGTAATGCTTAGTCAAACCCTGTCTTCATCAATCAAGGTAGTTTTAAGAATTCATGTCCTCCAAGCAGCACATAGCATAAACAATAAGATGTTTGCCCCAGTTATTTGCCAGGAACTTGGAGTCAGCTGTGTCTAGTTAAGCTGAGTTGGTTAAGACTGGATAAAACAGCTCACCCTCCAACTGGGCTTACGCCTTTTGACTTTTTGCCATCAGAGAGCCCAAAACTGCAGCCTCAGAAAGTGCTGAGACCTGTAGCCTACTTACGCCCGCGCAGAACGGCTGTTACTGCACCTTTCTCCCATCACCTCTCTCCAGGCTCCCCATGCCTCAGACTGCTCTGCTTCTTTATTCCTTATCCCATATATACCTGGAGCCTCTCACCTGTGGGGAGGCAGATTTGTGACTTAATCTCCTGTCTCCTCCTTGTTTGGCCACCTTACGAGTAAACTGTCTCTTGGCTGCAGACCTCAGCATCTTGGTGTTTTGGCTTGCTGTGCCTCAGGCAAAACAAACCTGGTTCAGTAACAGTGGTGCAAGCTGCTTGCCTGGGAAGGAGGTTAGTATTCACACTGCAGACATTTTACCCTCCTGCAGGCAGACATCTGACTCCACCAAAAAGAAGGGGGAAAGCAGGAACTAGGGCCTTTATTCCAAGTGTGGCCATGACCCAGCAGCATCAACAACACCTGGGAGTTTGTTAGAAATACATAGTCCAGGCCCCACCCCAGAATTGCTGAAGAAGAACCCACATTTGACAAGAGTCCCCAGGAGAGGAAAATCGACATTAAAGTTTGAGGGGCATCGAGCTGGACTCCAAATCTCATCCCTAGGGGCATGCTCTTCTCTGTAGCTAATTAAAAGGAAGCAAAGATTTGAGGCTACTCTGTTCAGACACTTGGATGTCACATGAGCTCATTTCATCCTCCCTAGAACTTGAAAATGAAACTGAGGGTCAGAGTGGTCAAGCACCGATGTTCCATGAAAGAACATAACCAAGGCTCCTTGGAGCCCAGAGCCCATAAGAGGAGAGCCCCTCAGCACAGCACCACACCACAGCAGCCCAAACCATGGGTCGGGAGGGCAGCCTGGCTCCCCACGCAGAGTTCACACCATTCCATAGATGCCCACAGCAGACCACAGGCAAATGTGAGAAATAAGTTTTTATTGTGGAGTCTCTGAAATTTGACATTTAAAGGAAAAAAAATCTTTTCCTGGGCTGGTTAAAACAGTTCTACCAAGGAGTAAAGAGAGGGCATCTCAAGGTCCCTTCTGGACTTACAATTTAATGCCTATTTATTGATAACCCCTCCGTGCATTTGCTCAGCCGTACATCAAAACGGAGTTGTTCTCTGTGCCCTAAAAGGTTCAGTTCTAAAAGGGCCACAGAAATGAGTGAGATGTGAAAAATGCCAGAACAATGCAACAGCCTTAGTCAGACTATCTTTGCTTTTTTTTGCTTATAAGTCACTGGCTTTAAATTTAATATAGTGTCATGTCTTTATTTTTCTCGAAGTTTTTCTTTTAACATCATATAAAGATTTTCTTCCATGGTAAGACTTTTATGCTGTATTTTTCTTAAAATGGAGTATGGTACATTTACTCTCCATCAGATGATTGCTTATAACTCACCTTGCTTTATTAAGAACATCGCTAGAGGCTTCTATGCCCCTAGTAATAAAAATGTATTTTCAGGCCCATTCATATCAATGAAAATCTGAGTTTTCAGAGCACAAGATAATGAAAATTCTCTAGATCGGTGTCTTTTACTACTTTTAATCTGTTAACAGACCCTAAGTGTCTCAGATGAAAGGTACTCTGGCATGAAGTGCCATCGTTAACAGCATTCTATACAGGTAACTCTTGATTATTCCAATTTCTCACAAATTTGGACATTTTTACTGCCTCTATAACATCTCTAGGGGGTGTGAAAGAATAAAGAGGCCTGTACAATTTATTTCTCAAAATACACACAGAAATATTTTGCACATACGCACAGGGAATGCTTATAAATAATGTATGAGGAGCAATGTAATGTCAATAACAGAACCACTACTTTAGAAAGACGACACTTGTCACAAAGCGCCCCCTCACCAAAACTGATTGGGAATTTTTAGGGACCGCCAGACTAGAGATGGAGATTTATGGGAACCTGGGGATATTTGGAAAATGAAGGTTTTGGATGACTTCCTTGAGGAAAGGCAGCAACTGTCATCCAAAGTAGCAAAAACGGCTCCACATTGACTCCTTGTATCCTCACTCTTTGCAAAGTGACTTTCCAGCTTCTCCCATCAAGTCAGTTTCCCCACCTCTGAATCTAGGTCCACTTTGTGACTTGCCACGGCCAATAGAATGTAGCAGAAATGATGGTACCAGTTCAGAGTTAGGTCCCAAGATGTCTTGCAGCTTCTCCTCTCCCCCTTGGAGCCCTGCTACCACCATGAGCGTTAAGCCCCAGTTACCAGCTGGGGCGTAAGAGACGTGTGACCCAGGCAGGCACCCCAGCCCAGCTGACAGCCAGCCCCCAGCTGACCGCATAGGCGTAGAAGCAATTCCAGCCATGCTAAACTGGGTTGTGAGGAAGAATTAAGAACATTAGCATATGCTGAACAATGACTCTGCCAACATAAGATATTACTTTTCAAAAGCATTTTTGTTATTGTGAATCCGTGTGTGGACATACTGAATATAGCACTCTGAGGATTGTTGGAAAGCAAAGGATGCAAACTGAAATTGAGAGTAAAATATACCAGTATATCCAAATTCACATATTTTTATAAATTAGTAGACAATCATCTGAAGAAAAACAGACATGAATGGAAAAAACAATCCCAAGAACAGGAAGTATGAAGAAACACGTCAGCTTAACAGCAACTAGTACATCCCTATGATGGAAAGTAAATGTTTGGTTCTTTGTTTAATTTTGATCACAAAAATGTTATTTGATTTGCACATACTTGGAAGAAAACAAAACATTAAGATTATCTGTTGGTTTGAAAACTGGCCCCTATACACAGAGGGCAAGGAGACACCAAAGAAAGAGGCAGACCTCTCCAGATTGGCAGGTGGTGGATTTAACAAGCAAATGAGCCTACGTACAAGGCTTGCCTTGGTCAGCCAAAAGACAAATAGGTCTCAGCACCCACCCACCAGAATTTTGAGTTATACAGAGACCTTAACAGGGGTCAATCACCTATATTTTCCAGATGGTCTCAAGAACACATTGCTCTCTCAAGGTTGCATCCTTGAAAATGGTTCCCACCGTGGGAATGGTGGGCAGAATGTACCTTTCAAGGATGGGGAAAGAGGGGAGAAGCCTCTGATCACCCAGGTCCAGCTCTCGGGTCAACTGGCGGTCACGTCCTCTCAATGACTCTGCCAACATATCAACAAGGAAGGATGCCAGTAAAGATAGCCTAGGGCAGAAATTACTCAACTTATTATAATGAATGCCAGGGCAACCCAAGTAAATAGGTTTACAAGCCTATGCAGGATTTGAGAGTGGGAAGCATTTGAGGACTACCCCTGGGCTGGTACTGACCTCCCCCCACCCAAAGGGACAAGGAGAGCAGAAACCTGGGTGGGGTCAAGAGAGAGAACAAAGAAAGGCAAGGCTGGATGTGTAGCAATCTGTGGATCCATGAGTGTGTGTTTCAGAACTTTTGGGGCTCTGCAGACCAGCTACTCTTCCATTCTCCTTGACCCCATTAACTCAGGGCTGACCCATTCAGGCTGCCAAATCACTTCCACTTGTCCATGGAGTTGACAGTTACTTGCTCCAAGTGAACCAGCCTCTCTGGACCTAACAGCTACTGCAGGAGGGGAGTGGTGGAGAGCAAGTCGACAACAACAACCAGACGAGACGGAGGAAGAAATGCTCAGTGGCCCGACTGCGTGCATGGATAGTGCAGGGTTAAATTCTGAAGAGCTAACGTTTTGTCTAGGGCAGATGTAGACAAAACAAAAGGGAAGGGGAATCATGAGGATACAGTCAAGTCCTATCATATGGCTATTTCGTCTAAATATTATATACAAATTTCATTAAATTTGCTCCAAATAAAAAAAGAGGGAACAGAATTACCATGTAAACCATGTGAGTGATTTTACTTACCATCCCACTCAATGAGCTCCTGGCCCAGAGTCAGAGGGAAACAGAAGCTGTGAATCTGCCAGTTCTCAGGTCACTGAGTCTCAGGTCACTGAAGCCTCTCAGAGACAAGATATCTCACCTTTTGCATTTTCATAAAGCAACGTTATTCCTAAGTGCTAGTCGCCCTTTCATCGGTTCCCCAAGAAACAGCAATCTCTCTCAATGCTAGAGGAAAAAGGGGCTACTTTGGCTTTTTGAAAAACAATATGTAGGTCTCCCAAATGGTATAAACCCTAGGGGCTTTTTGAAGATCAACAATCCTCAGTGATTATTTTTGTCTTCATACAGCATATGACCCAGATGTGCTGGGAAATAAACAAAAAAGACCGCAAATGAATGGCAGCTGATCCAAGGAATGGAGGGGCAACCCCAGAGTCTGTGTGGAAAGCTAGAGGAGGAATCTCCGGGGGGTGGGAGCTCAAGACAGGAGCCAGTCTTCCTTGGGCTCGGAGGCCACCCTCTCTTCCTTCGCCTTCACCTGCTTTCTCTGTGGGCCCCTCCCACCCAGTGAAACAGCCCCGAGGCTCTCCCCTGGGGAAACGCCCTCCTCCTCCATTCTATTCCCGTGTCCTTCTACCCACCCCTCTTCTCTTTCCCTTTGCCCTCAGATCTTTTGACTTGACCCCCATCACTCCCCTCCCATCTACACTTCAGCCCACTGAGATCTGGTTTCTGTCCCTCCACTCTCATAAAACTGCTCTCCTTGAAGCCCGAGATGATTTCTTTGTTGACAAGTCCAAAAGACTACTTCTCAATCCTTATCTACATGACCTCCACTCCAAGTTGTATCTTAAACAATGTCTTTGTCTTGAAAATCTCTTTCCTTGGCTTCTGTGTCACCCAACCGTCCCGATAGTTTCCTCTCTCTCCCCGTGCCCTCTCAGTCTCTTTCTGCACTAACCTTTCTTTGGGTATTTCTCAGGGCTCTGTATTAGGCTCTCTGCTCTTCATCCTCTCAGCCAACTCCCCGGAGGAGCTCCCCACTAGTTTCAATTACCTAAATCTGTCTTCATCTAAGACCACTCTCTGCAGCTAAGCAGGAACTGGAATCTCAAGGGGTGGGGGCTGCCTGGTGGGGCAGGGACTCAGGGGCAAAGCAGCCACCAGTTCTGCTGCAGGTGCCTGAACAGAGAGCAGAGGAGGAGGGAGAAATCCATTGGTTTCTCCCTTCCTTCTGCACTCTAACATTTGGCCAGTGCTTTCCTTTGGCTGAACCTGCCTGGGAAAGAGGTGGCGAGGAAATCCAGGAGATGGGGTTTGCAGGGTCAGCCCCGTGACACGAAGCAGAGCAGGGGAAATGTAGGGAGTGGGTCTGAAGCAAACAGGCAAATGGCATCAACATACCCACTTCTCCCTGCCTCTCCTGTCCCTTTGAGTGGAACCATCTTCTGCTCCTTACGTAACTCATTCTTGCCCTTTCTCTTCCCCTCAGCTCCCACATCTAATTGTCCATCCTCTAAGTAGCTCATCCATTCCTCTCTCTTCCTCACAGCATGGCCATCACTTACCATCATGACTACCACAGGCACCGCTCTCCCTTCTCCCGTCTCCAGGCCCCTCGTCCAGTCAGTCACTACACTCCAGCCAGAAGGATTTTTTTCTCAAATGCATAATTTCCATCAGTCTGCTGCTTCAAATCCTACAATGGCTGGCGCATTGTGCTTAACCAGTCCAGATTCCATGGCAGGACTTTGTTGCCTCTCCAGGTTTCCCTCTCCTGGCCAAGTCCTCCAACCTCCATGCTCCCACGTCCTGAACCTCATGCTCCTGAATTTCCTGGGGCAGCTCTCCAGCCTGGGCCATCACATGTGCTATCCTCTTACTTCACTGGACACTCCCCTATCCGCCGCCTCTTCTGACTTAACCCCTGATTCATTGGCCTCAGTGGCAGTTCTTCTAGGAAGCCTTCCTTGTGCCCTCCACTTCCCTGGTGATAGGGTTAGCAGATTTAACATATAAACCATGCAAGTTTAACTGGGCATCCTGTATTTTATCTGGCTACCCTACCTGAGACGCACTTGTCCTAGAGTATGACAATTGCATGCTTACTTTTCCATTTTCCTTCTAGGCTCCAGATCACTTGAGGATAATAATCTTGTCAATACTGTTCCCCACTTTGCTAAATACTTGGATGAAGGGATGAGTGACTTGTGGATGGGAGTTTTTACTTGAAATCATACAGGACTGACTTCAGCCCTAAACAGGAGAGATGCTTAAGAGACTAAAAGGAGGCTAATGACAATGACTCACCCAAGCTGAGGCTCCTAGGTTAGATCTGGGCCAGGCTTTCCGGGTGTGAGAGAGGGACTTAGAGGAGGAAACTGCAGCTAAAGGGAAACGACAACAGAGTGACACTGGAAATGATTACTTAGTACTTTCAGCCTGCACAAGCTCACGGACTAACTTCAGCTGGTTTGGGGATTGCTCTGACTCAGTGCTGAGTCCTGCACACAGCTATAAAGTTTGTGCTCCTGCTGCTGGGGATAAAAGGGTGGGAAAGTCCAGAAGGGTGATGCCAACAATCATCTGACTTTTTTTACCTTTCTAAAAGAAAGCTTAAACCTTGCTATTTTCAGATGCAGTACCCAAGGGTCAGTAGGGAACAAATATGAAAGAAGCAGGCAGGGTGGAAGAAAGTCCAATCAGAGCACACTATCAAAAGAGGCAGCATCTTCTGGCTCCAGATAAATGTCAATGCTGAAATGCAGGCCCAAATCTCCTACCCCTTCAGGAAAAGACGAGAATCTAGATGCTAATGCTTCATCTCATGATTTTCTATGGGGCCATGAAGTTAATAATAAGTATTGAATGATTTGAACAAAACACAACTCTTAGTACTCTGTGTGGGCTTCCAAGACTTGACAATGGAATCAATATGTATCTCCAGGCTGAGATCCCCTCAACCTGCAAACCTCAGGCAGATGTCAATTCAACTTGCAGGAGCCTCTAGTTGAGAACGAATGCTCCGCAGAACCTAGCGAAGCATTTGCTAATTTGCTCTGGGCCGAAATCTTCTATTAACATCAGTCAGGCCTGAACATAGATAATCTGCCCATGCTATCAATATAGTCATCTATATGCTTAGTCAACATTTATTTATTTATTGAATATTACACAGAGAGGGTCTGGTGGTCAGTAGATAGTGAAAAGAGGTCATTGAAGACTCTCTATGTTGAACAATATACCGCTGGGAGAATCAGGGAGGTGACTGGGGAACATCAGCTGGAGCCTTAATTTGAACTTAACTCTTTATAAAATACGTTAGATCACCCTAGATTAAAATGTATCAGAAATTCAGAAGTATTTCCCCCGGTATAACTTACAGCAGAGTATTTGCTGCCTGAGGTTATTAACCTGCTCACTGGTCATTTCCCAAGAACTCCTGAAGATTTCTGCTTCAACCCCTGGACTTTCAGCCTAAAGAAACTACAGTTTTAAAGTGCGGAAGGAAACAGAAGGAATGATTCAGCCTCTAACTGCTTTTACTCTGCTGGGATCTTTACTTTTTTTCCCCCAGAATAACCTGTAACTTCCTGTACTTCTTACGTTTCAATTTCAATTTCATTTCTTGGGCATTTAAGATGGCATTTCACGTGGCTAGATAGAAGTCAAGATTTTATTTTTCTCTTGGGAGCTATTCTGCTAGGCTAGCATCATCAGAGGCAACTTTAACTTTAGGTTGTTATATAGATGACATCTTTCAAAGTATAATCAGGCTCTGTGGTTCATGATCTGGTTATAAGATTAAAGGCCTGTGTGGCCAAAGGGCTATACTTCTAAAAATACTGAGAAATAAACAAACTTGACTAGACAGGTAAGGAAAAATCTACAAGCTGTTCCCTGTATCTTGACCAGGGGATTCTTTTCCTTCTTTCCTCATTCACCAAAAAGCACACCTGTCTGTCTTATTTGCATTCTCAAGATATGTTTGTTACTCTCAGGGCTCCTGGAAGATACATCCTCCAACGGTTGCCTTTCGACTTCCTAATGAATCGTTTCACACACTTTTGCTTGTATTTTAGGATTTTTTCCCCACTCTGGAAGAGAGGAGAGTGGGTTGTAAAAAATACTAGTGGAAAATAAGCATTAAAAACAACTTCACCTTCGCCATCAAATAAATCCATCAGTATTATCCATTTTATGGAGTAGATACGCAATTCAGAAGTTTGATGAAGAACAGGATACTTCCAGAGTCTCAAAATATCTCTCTATAAATTACTCTTTAACTTGACAGTGGAGAAACTTCATGGGCACTACGTTAACCAAGAGGCTAATGAGACAGCCATCAGATGCCTCCTGCTAGGACGCATCAGGGGACGCACCATCACTTCTGTGGAGCCCCCACCAAAAGCGCATAACCGGAAATGATCACGAGGAAGCAGAGGACGAACCCAAACTGAGGATCCTTCTACACGACGACGAGCCTCTACTCTTCACAAACTGTCAATGATGTGAAGAATGAAGAGGCTGAAGAACTCTTTCATATTTGGACCAAAGTCACATGAGAATTAAGTGCAATGCATGATTGTGGACTGGTTCCTGGGCTGAAAAAATTAGCCATTAAAGGATGTTACTGGAATAAGTGGCAAAATTTGAACATGGACAGTAGATTAGTCAACAGTATCAACGTTAAATTTCTGACTTAGACTGTTGTGCTGTGGTTTTGTAAGAAAATGTTGTCCTCAGGAAATAATCACTTTTTAGAGGTAATGGGGCACAATACCTCCTTCCTTACTTTTGAGTGGCTAAGGGAAAAGAAACATGTATATATGGAGAGAAAATGAAGGCCAAAGCAAACAAAGCTGAATGTTAATAATCAATGAATCTAGGTAAAACACACACAAGAGTTCTCTGTAGTAATATCACAAATTTTCTTTAAGTTTGAAGTTATATCTATCTATAACTATTTATCTACACCTATATAGATATATAGAATGCACACACACAATTTAAAATAAATGTATAACCCAGTGCATCATCCTAAAACCCAGCCTGTTCCTCAGGTATCATTAGACAATCTAAAGAGAAAGAAAGGCTAGGATACCAACAGGGGCCAGGTCTGTACATCAGTTTCTACTAACTGAAATTATGCTTTCATTTGAATGATACCTTTTAAACTTCCTTAAACTCAGTGCCAATTACTTACACATTTAGACACTCAACGTACAAATTCCATACTTTTCCCCAAGTGAGGCCCAAGGTTGTCAAGATTCTCGTGTGCTAACAAGTAAGCAAGGCCAGTTTCTATAACCTAACTAAAGAGCTTCCGTGTACACAAACTTTTTCTAACATGCCCGGTTCATTATTTTCTTTGAAAATCCTATTTACATTTCTGGGATTTCAAATACCAAGCTCTTGCTTTTGTCACATCCAATGAACTGTTTTATCTGTAGCTTCCTAAGAAGAAATTCAATAAATCTTTGCTCACTGCTAACTTTTCTGTCTCTCTCCCAATATCTCCTTGATCAAGCTTTTCCATCCACTCTGGAAGAATCCAGGGATAATTAGAATGTCTTACCTTCTTTAGCCCAAAAGGAGCCAATTTGTCACAAACTGTCATGGATTCCAATTCTAAATTACCACGAGCCCAATTACTAACAGAGGCAAGGAATCTTCTTTCCAATTAAAGTGATTGATTTCTTCGCAGACACAGTAGCATTTCACTCTTTAATTATGTTCATTCTGATCAAATGTGAGAAAATTCTTCCTCATTTTATTTTCCTTCCAAAGAACATGGTAAAACAAACATTAATCACAGCGTGATACAAGGCCAGACCTGCTAGTGCCTTCGGCAGAACTCGACATCTATCAATGGGCCTTGTCCATTTTATGGGTTTTAGTGGCTCCTGAAGCTCTAAAGGGGAGAGAAGGGAATAATTATTTGTTACATCACATGGTTCACCTAAGGGCTTGCCAAACCTTCCAGCATCTGCTAAGTTGTGATGAGACAGCATTAGCTGTTTAGGTAAACATAAACTAGGATGGAACAGGGCAGTTTTATTTCCTGTGCAAAGAACAGAACCGCAGTGCTGGGGACAGAACAGTGAGTGGAGGTAAATTAAAGCAACACGGGGACAAATTTGCTTTTTCTTGCTTGGCATTGACATGATTATGCACTATCAAATTTTGAAAGAGAAAAAAAAGTTCAAGATAAGTTTGGGGGAAGAAGGACAATTTGGAGGATCTGAAGGAACCTGAGGCCACCAAGCCTTACACAGATTCCCAAAGGCCTGAAAGACGCTTGTCTGTCTACTTGGCTTTTAATCTTCAAGACTGGCCAGTTGTGGCTCCCACAGACTGCTGACCTGGGAGCCTGCATCCTTATCTCCCCGTCCACCTCTCTCCACATGTCAGCAGACGGGCATTAGTGTGTTCACTTGAGACATACAAAGGTCAAGGCTTTCGCTCGGTGAGTACCTTCCAGAAATCCGTGCTGCAGAACCTCCGTGTCCAGACAACAGTGACTACCCTTTCTTTGTACTTGGATGAATGCAGTTGCCGACCATTTTCCAAAGCTTTCACAGGTATCTCAAGATGAGTCTGGAAGCCCACCAAGATTCTAAATTTTAGTAAAAAATGAAGTTGTACTATATATTCAGCTTTAGAAAATTTTTTTTAAAATCCATGTACATGAAAATTTTTTAAAAACCTGCCTTTACTGTGGGCTGTTTGTGAAATTCAGGAAGATCTGACTTCCCCATTCATTAAACAGACAGTTGAGCACCTCCCAGGGGCCAGGCAGGAGGCCAGGTGATGGAGGTAGAGAAACAAGGCTTGTTCCACACTGCTCTAGTGGGAAAAGAGGATAAGCAGACACCTCAGTACGGTAAAGAACAGAACAGAGGCACTGTGATGGGATAAAAGGGTCACCCTTGTAAGAACAAGGGAAAAGAGCATCGCTCCAATGGAGGAGACATAAACAAGGTCAGGAGGCTGGCAGGTATCTTGAAGAAAGGTCAGTCTTGCAGAGTTGGGGCAGGAACTCCAGGCTTACCTGTCGTATTATGGGCATATGCTTGTCACATTCCAAGAACCAGAACCACAAGAAACCACAAGAAAGAATAAGCCAGACCAGATGCTACAAAGCTGTGACTTCTGGACTAAGAATCCTGGGCTTTTTTATGTACCAAGGAGGACCGTGAGGGGAAGTGATCATCCAATCGGCCGTGCTGGTAGAGGCTGGTGGGGGCAGATAAGGCTGCCGAAATGATCCCCTGAGAGCCGACAGAGCTGGCTGTGGCAATGAGAATGGAAGTAAGCAGAGATTCAAGAGATGTGGGGCTGCTACAAACCACAGGGACTTGCAACCATCATATGAATGGATGAGGAAGGAGGAGAAATAGACTCTGAACCTATTCTATGCGAACACCTCGTTGGATTCCATGAGCTGGCTGGCTTTTGCTATTTAAATATTTGTTGTGGTTATTGTCCACACCCTGCACTGAACCCTTGTTTTAAGCCCTTAAACATCCCTGAGATGAGTAAAGGAATTATTTCAACCCTCCTTTTTACAGATGAGAGAACCAAGACTGGGGAGGCTTAGCCCTAAGCAGGGGAACCCAACTAACCAGCTAATGGATGCAGAGCTGGTACCAAAGATCACTACAGTCCTCAATTACACAAGCTAACACAACGCAGAGATAGCTCAAAACCGTCCTCCTGGCATGTTTCTGGCCCAAGTGGGACAAAGTTCATAGAACTTTATACCGTGGGCTGTGTTGTAAGGTGGTGTGTTGATAATGTCCATTCCAAAAGCCAGTGGAAAGCTACCAGCGTGCTGAATCATTAAAAACACAAATGGGAGGACTCAGGTCTCACATCTTTGGTTGAACAAAAATACCCTTATCAGATGCTACTTTCAGACTCAAGTTTTCCCAGCATGAAGTTTAAAAAAAAAAAAAAAACTGCCTAAAAAGGAGGTAAACAAATTTACTGACAAAGGTTTAGATGTTTTAGGACTTTAATGTCCTTCACATGTTCAACAAAAAACACTGACCACAGATGAACAATAGGGGAAAAGACTCTTCAGCAATGATCTTCCAGAACTCACAGCATCACTGGTCAAATACCATAAAGAGAACAGTCACGTGAACAAACAATAAGGGAGTCTAACAGACACTTTCAGCTTAACAGCATAAGTGAAAAATGAAGAACCGATCAACCATCCTTTCTTCTACCCACAGAAATGAGTAAAAGTGAATCAAGGAGCTTCCAAATCTTGTGAAACAGCTCAAAAAGGGAAGTGGATGTGGGGAGGAGGGACATAACTGTCGAGAATGCAACACTATAACGCACAAGGTCAGGGAGCCTAACAAATTCTCAGAGTCTCTACGTATATCATCGAGAACCTTGTTATTAGAAATATGAATTCATAGAGCTATATAAACTATTTGGTATTAAAAACAGACCTTGCTATAGAAACGAGTATCATGTGATTTTTCTCTCTTTATGAAAATAACAGTATAAAGAAAGATCTCCAGTTTGCTCTTTAGTCTAGAACTCCTAAACAGTCACCACACGGCTGGAACCCAGGAGACCTCACTGCTATCATTTTCCAAAGGCTCAAAATTCCCACCTACCCTCCATGCTGTGTGCTTGTGTGTCTCTAAACATAATTATCTGCAATTTGCATCCTTAAACCCACAGGCAGCTTTGAATATGAGATTTAGGTAGAAAAAGTAGCAGCAAAGACCACATAAGCTAGTAACCATTAGAAAAGCAAGAGGAAGATTTTTTTAAAATGCTTCCAGTTCAAGTCAGAATTAAGGTTAAGTCCCAACAGCTTTGCAGAGCTGTGGAATGTGTTGCTGTTGTTCTCTGAAAAAAAGAACCTATCATAAGTATGTTCATTCAAGAAAAATACCGATACCGTGCTTGTGAAGTGTTTGTAGCCGTTCCCTAATTACTTTCAATTTTGTACATTGTTCAGGGCAGAGTATATGTTGATGAGGGTGTGCTCATAGCTGGTGCATCTCCAAAAAATTCTTCATGAAGGCCGCCAGCTTCTGGACGTCTTCGATGGTGACAGCATTATACAGAGAGGCCCGGATGCCTCCCACAGACCTAGAAGAACCACAGATGCAGCCATTAGGAACAAAAGCATCTGGGGAGAGGTATAGCTCAGTGGTAGAGCACATGTTTAACATCTACGAGGTCCTGGGCTCAATCCCCAGTATCTCCATCAAAAAAAAAGACAAAAAACAAAAAAGAACGCAAGCATCTGATTTAGCATCAAGACGACTCCTCCTTCCAGTCACCTGCTCCTGGGAGTCATGGTACCTGACCATTGTGTCCCACCTCCCATGTGAAAGCCCCCACAGGTGGTCAGACATCTCAGTCACTAGGAAATTCCTCCTAATGCAGTGAAGGACCATCATGCTCACACATAGCCTAGATTAACTTAATGATTCGGTGAGTCTGGGTCTGGGGGGGCGGGGGGCTGGCTGGCAGCTACTGTTGTGAGTGAGGACATATATTTTTCACTGCACACGTGGGATGAACGACTCTCTCTGATGTTCAGCAGGACCAACAGTGATCTGCTCTTACACTGAACAGGGTGGTGCCAGCCGCACCAGAGATAAGAGGGTGACCTCTGTGCTGTCAGAGCAAAGAGATTTTTCAAAGGTAATTTTGAGAAAAGCCCCCAGAAGGCATGGCCCTGCCGTGCTCTCCGCCCAGGAACCATGCTAAGGGTTACACAAGCAACAGGAGGATCTGATTCTTCCCAACAAGTTACAGTAACTGCTACTCCACGCTGAGATGGTGCCCATGTGTGTTTCCTTCTGCATCTGAACACTAAACTAACTCTGATAAGCTTCTGGATGGGACATGTACTCACCTATGCCCTTTCAGGGAGATCATGTGGAGTTCAAGAGCTTTATCCAGAAATCTTTTTTCTAAAGCATCATCTCCTTTGCTGTTGCCAATGCGGAATGGAATATTCATCTTGCTTCTATTCTGGGGCTCCACTGGACATCTGAAAAACATGTTTATGGTTCCAACTACTTTTCTGCAATGTGCAACTGCCATGAACAAAACAGAAAAATTTAAAAAAACATTTCCTAGATGCAAACAAGAGATTTAAAAAAAAAAGATCTGCCCAGAACATTTATAATTTACTCAGGAAGACCACTCTTGCAGGTGGAATGTGCATTAGCATTTTCTTATACGACTTGTACTTAATTTTCATAAGCCTCAGTTTCCTCATCTGAATATTGAGAATATTAATAATCCCTCCATTTCAGACTAGTTGTGAGATTTCAGTGGTACAACATATACGAAACTTCCAACCCACAGCAGCCACAGCCACAGGCCTCTGTGAGGGACTCTTTCTCCAAAAGGCTGCAGAGGAAAAGTAGTAAGTTGGTCCTAATAGCAACTGTAAGACTTAAAAACAATGAGCAGCAGCTTTCAAAGCACTTAGAACACGGTATTGCCCCAAGCTGTGTGACCTTGAACAAGTTACTAAATCTCTCTCTTGTGCCTCACTTTCCTCATCTATTAAATAGCAGGAAGGCTAATGGAACCTAGCACTAAGGCTGATGAGAGGATTCAATGAGCCAGTATTTGCAGATAATTTTTGTGGTACATTTAAAAATGGCCACAAATTCCTGCAACCCTCCCAGCAAGAGGTGGGGTCTCGTTCTTCACACCTTTTGAATCTGGGCTGACCTTGTGACTCGCTTTGGCCAAGACTGCAACAGAAGTGATGCTGTGCAACTTCCAAGCTGAGGCCTCAAGGAGCAGGCAGCTTCTCTACCTGCCCGCTTAAAATACGGCTGCTGTGTAAGCAAGCCCCAGCTGGCCTGCTGGAAATAACAGTCCCAGCCAACAGCCGGCACCAGCCGCCAGACAGGTGAGTGAGGCCATGTCAGACCACTGCCTCCGGTTGAATAAGCGATCCCAGGGGAGACCAGCAGAAGAAACCACCCAACTGAGCCCAGCCCAACCTGCTGACCGAAAGAATCCTGAGCAAAGACGATAGCTGTTAAGTCACTGTCTTGGAGTATCCTATGATGCAAAAGTGGATAGCCAATACAATCTAGAACACTGTCTGGAACACATTAAGTACTGTTATAGGGATCTGTTCAGGTCAACAAATTTGTCTCTTTTTTCCCAGCATCTTACACAGAGCTCGTACAGACTCTCAAAAATGAGTGATGAGTCCATTTCCATATAGAATAGGTTAGTATTTGACTTCAGTTTCTGATCTGGAAAGTAAGCATGCCAGAATTATTTTCCACTGACAACCAAAGGAGACAAATAGGAGAGTGGACATGCTACTCCGGAATAAAAGAAAAATCTGTAATAACCCGCTTTTTCCATTTTCTCAAGCACACCCTGTTTTATTCTTGCACTTCTACAGGAAGGGATTCATTATAATTAAACAGCAAATAAAAGCAGCATGAGGAAGCCCCCAGAGGCTCACCCCTGAGGAAACACACATAATTCCTGTTAAAGTTAACAGGAGTCAAATGCACATCTACGGGCAGAAGAAATGCAAGAAGGGAAATCAAATAGCTGGTAATAGGCTTTGAGCCTGAATTCTGGGCCCCCCTTTTTCATAGGTAGTAGGTTTCCCGGCCGACATTTAAATTAAAATTTTAGTGGCTACCCTCTTTCGATATTCTGCTGCCTCGGGCTCCCAACGTGAGGGTCCAATTATAGAGCTGGAACAGCAAGAAGGACATCTGACTTAAGGGGGAAAAATGGAGAAAGGGGAAGAATTCAGAACCTGGATTTACACAGAATCCTCCTCCACAAAGGTACTTGTCCTATTGTGAAAATAAATGGTATTCATGATAGCAATGATGTCATAAAAACTAGACATTGAAGATGAAATTGGCATGCAACAGATATTTGCACAGCGCCCGAGTGTCTCTGGTATGGGGCTGAAAGGAAGGGGAAAAAAGATGAAGGGAATTAGCTGCTCCCGACCCAGCGAGATGGCTGTGGAGGGAATTAAAATTCCACGGGACCAGTGCTGTGGAAGCACAGAGCTGAGTAAGTAATTCTGCCCGAGAGAAGGCTGAACGTTTCAGAGGAAGGGACGTGGGAATGGTTAGGACAGGGTGAGAGGAAGGAAGAGCATCTGGCAGAGAGCTGAGTCTTCAGAGGCATGGAGGACCCGGGCAAGTTCTCTGCAGCAGCTGGAGTACTGGGTGCCTAGTCGAGGGTAGAACTGCAGGCTGTGGACAGCCCAGCAGATCTGCACTCCTGGGACCTGGACTGGATGCTCGAGTGATGGGGAGCAATCAGATTTACACAACAATGAGATCTGGGTTTTAGAAAAAGAACTATGGCACACAAAGAGGCTGGGGAGTGGGGAGACCTGCTAGAAAGCTCTTACAAAGAACTTTCTAGGTCAAAAGAATTAGGACCTGTGACCAAGCCAGAGACACTGGGGAGTTTCAACATTGGCAGCAAATTCAAATTCCATTAGGGGCCCAGCTGTCATATAAATGTGTATCCCTGGGCCCAATGAGACAAACTCAGCACAAACTCCTGAAGATACACATTAATTGTGAGTGCCAATTCTTTACTTCCCTGGAGAAACACGCTCTCCCTTTTTTCATGAAGCATATGGCCCTCCCAGTCTGTTTCTTTTCTCCCATCTTCAGAGACACACAGATTATAGAATAAGAAATCTGGACTTTAAAACATCTTCCCATGTTCCAATAATAGTTCAAATGGTGTGTGTTAGACACTGAGCCCCACCGAGCACCACTGAAGTTATCACTAAATTTCAGAGGGAGAAAGGGCTGTTGCCGGAATGAGTCGAGGGGCAGGTAGAAGGTGCCAGGGCTGGCAGAGGGCTAGTATGGAGCCAGGTGAGTGTGTAACCAGCCGGGTAACCTTAGAACTGCAAAGATTTCCAGACAAAGTCTGAGCAGTGCTTCTCAGTGTGTCTATGCTGGAAGCTGACGTGGGTCTTAACAGGTATTACTGGAAAAGCAGTTCCATGGGCATTGAAATTTAGGAAATGCTGTAATAACAGGTCTAAACAGGTTTCTTAATTCGACTTCCTGGATCATCTCAAGAGCTCATGTGAATTTTGAACTCCCAGGAGGGTAATTCACACAGGAAGGCAGTTTTCCCCAAATGTATGTGACTGAAAAACCCTGTGTATCTCTGGGATTCGTGTTCTAGAATGGCCACTGGGAAACACCGGGACTTCCCAAGGTACCAGAAGGGTAAGTATGAGGGGAAAGGCACCATCTCACAAAGGTGAGGAGGGCCGGGAGGAAGACTGAAAATCGCAGGCTGTCAGCCACCAATTACAAGATGCTCATTTCAGTGATGTCCACTCTAAAGGACATTCCAGAAACAAGGGCGTGAAGAGGGAGAGGTGCATCCTGAGGTAAGAGAAGCCCATACCAGGCCTCTCCTGACTGCCTGGCTTTAAAATAAAAGATTAATTTTAAATTTGCACATGATTAGGAATATCTAGAGTAAAACTACGGAGATCTATCACCCCCTTCCACAGAGGGGGCTTCCACGAACAGTCTCTTGTGCCTGCTTCAGGATCTTGGTAGACACACAAATGCATATATGTGTGTGTATATACATATGTGTTTAATTATGTATATGTACATATATGGTATTTACAAACACAAATGTTGTGGGTTTCCAAGCGGAATAATAGATAAAACCTTTTCTACTCCCACTCTTTTTCCTTTCGATCTGATGACATACCAAGTCATCTTCCCACGTCTGCTCACACAGACTTTCACCGGTCTCCATGCACACACTGTTCCGTACTATAGACAGACCTTCATTTCCTTCATCAGACCCCTCCTGAGGGCACCTGGGTTAGCTCCAGATTCCCCCCTTACAGAAGCAACCCACATCAGACTTGCAGGTGACTGATTTTGTGCACAATTCTGTGCCTGGCAGAGTACCAGTAGAGGGCAGAAGGTAAAACTCCTTGGTCAAAGAACAAGAGTTTGGAATTTCGGTGGGTGCTGCAAACCTCACTCCAAAACTGAACGAATTTATACATAGCATACCATCAGTGTCTTCCCTTGCCAACACCCGATGTCATCAGTCTTTAGAATTTCTGCTGATCAGAGGGGAGAGAAAATCCCATGGCTTTAAGCTGCATTTCCTAAAGAAGTTGGCTCCTTTTCATTTGCCTATTAGCCAGCTGTTTCTTCAGAGTTGTTTGCTCATACTGTTAGAAACCACCCCTTGCCTTTTTTTTAATTTGGTGATTCTTTTTCATTAGTTTGTGGGTTCTTGCCTAGATCAAGAATAGTAAACTTTGTATGTTACATGCTACCAAATTTTTCTCGTGTCTGTCGTTTTGTTTTGTTTATAATGTTCAAGACCGAATTGTATGAACTGTAGAAAAGTTTTAATTTGCATGTAATTAAATGTCTTTTACTTTATGGCTTCTGAGCTTTATGGAGTATTTAGGAAGGTCTCTGTACTCCCTACACTTAGAAATTCTCTCCTGTATTCTGTTTCTTGCATTTAGATGCATTTGCATTTTTCCAAATGATTAGAATTTGTGTATAGTGTGATGCAAATATTTAACTCTAATTTTTGTTTAAATGAATTATCAATGCTTCAATCAGTTATAAACATGCTTTTTTGCTTAATTCAAAATGCAATTCTCAAGTAAACATGTACCTGTTTCTGGACTTTTCCATTGATCTACTCTTTCTGCCAGTGGCTTCATAGTATTTTAATAGATCATATGTTCACATTACACTTTACTAATGTTAATATCTACGTTTAAATTTTTTTCATTTCATTTGCATTAACTTTCCCAGGTGAACACTGAATTTATTTCTAGATATTTACTAACTTTCGTGACTCTCATGAATGAGATATTTTCTCATTGTTTTTTATTGTTATTTCTGGAGTATGGGAAAGTGAGTTTTATGTATTTAAATGTAACTGATCACAATTCTGAACTTGATCATTTCTACATTTTTCCATTGATTCCTGCATTTTGAGTAGAAAGTCACATCATCTATGATTTTTGTTGTTTCCTTAGAGTAGTAGTTAAAGGCTCTGGAACCAGCCCTCTGTGACCCTCCCCACGTTCATACCCTATCTGATCCCACCTCCTCACTGCACCTGAACCTGTCTGTGCTGCTGTGAAATAGGCTTACTGTCTGTTCACAGGGTCGTGATGACAATAAAATGTATTAATATCTGTACTATATATAAAACAGATAAACAACAGGGTCCTACTGTACAGCACAGGGAACTATATTCAGTTTCTTGTAATAACCTATATTTAAAAAGAATATGAAAAAGAATAAATATATAACTGAATCATTACGCTGTACACCAGAAACTAACACAACGTTGTAAATCAACTATGTTTCAATTAAAAAACAAACAAACAAAAATTGATGAAAAGGAAAAAAATGTATTAATACCTATAAAGCGCCAGGGGCCCAGCCTGCTTCATTTTATTTTCCGGTTGTCACTAGACCCATCATGTGCCTCCTTCCCTTTCCTAAGGCCTGGTCCCCACATGAAGGTGGAGAGAAAAGGTGACCTCAGATCTGGATTTGGACTCCATCCCTTGGACCTCTCTGTCATATTAAAATTAATATCTAACATATATCAAATAAACACTGCATGTCAGGATCATCCTAAGTGCTTTCCATAATAACCACAAATAATATTAAGAGCTAACTCTTAATGGATGCTCCCTCTGTGCCAAGTATGGTTTCTGGGGCTTGACACAATGAACCAGCGGGAGAGCCCATGTTCTTAATCTCTACCGTATATATTCCTTATTCACATGCATTTTCATTTAATCTTCATGACAGTCATAAGATATTACGGACAAATTGCAGATGAGAAAACTGAGTCTAGAGCTACTAGGACGTTCGCCCCAGGCCACATGCAAGTAGGCAAAGTGGGGCTTCTAAGGCCAAGGTGCTAAACTGCCCAAGTGGGTTCAGCTCACAGCCAGCCAGCGCATGGGGATGGTGAGGCTATGGAATGAATGCAGGGACTTCAGTGGTAGCCTTCTCAAGTCCCAGACTTACAGGCCAGGGTCACTGGCAGAGCTGGTACAACCTCAAGCAAACCACCCAGAACTGTGTTCCGTAAAGGGGCTGCCTTACAAGTCAGGGGTCACCAAAGAGGGGACAAAAATGAAGAGCAAATGTGATGTTGGATGGCAAATTCCAACTCTAGGTTACTTGGTATTCCTCTTAAACACTGCTCACCCCTCACCCCCTGCCCCGCCCTGCCTTCGGGGCCACATTTCTACAGGGAAGAATTTCCTAAAAACCCAAGTGCATCCAGGGACAGCCAGTGGGCGTCCAACTGCAAATGCTGAGGAGACAGGGCGCAAAGCCTACTCTAGACCCTGGTAACAAGGTCCCACAGGAACACCGTGAGCCAGGATGACATTTTCCGGGCAGGCAGCCCAGCAGGGGAGTGGAAGTTCTCCAGAAAGAGATTTATTCAGAAGACGATGCAAGTTTGGGGTGAAGGCTGTTCATAAGTGAATGAGGAGTTTTGTGTGGGAAGGTGATCAGATTCCCCAGGAGACAACCTGCCTGCCACACTGGCTTCAGCAGGCTGCCTCCTGGAAGTGCCAGCTTGGGTGCTTGGAGTTGAAGGACCTCAAGGGGCAGAAAAGCATTAGGGCATTCCCAGTGTCCCTTCTACACTTTGTTTCTAATTTCCTGGACTTTTTCTGGAGGCATCACCGTTCTTTCAGTCCTCCCATTTTGTGCCTACGCATCTCTTGGGAAATACATGGAGACAAAAGCTACTAGAAAAATTGGTCTCCTATCCACAATAGCAGCCAAGGGCTTTCACTCACATTGGGTTCCGAGAGCTCTTTGGGAGTCAGGAAGATGACTTTTTCCGGGTCCTAGCACAAGGCCAGCCCAGAGCCGTGCTGTGGTGCCATTTGCTGGATGGATAGATGGACAAATGGATGGGTATCAGGCAGACAAATGGATAAATGAACTGGTGAATTAAACATATCTTCAGACCTTTCCACAGACTTTCTTTCCATTCCCAACACAAGCCATGCCCTCTAGGCAGCCCACTCTCTGCTCTCCAAACACACTACTTTCTTCCCTTAGTGCCTTGGCAAGGGCCATTCCTTGTCTTTCTGAAAACTCCTAAAAGTAATTTTGGAAAACAAAATTGAAAAAAAAAAGTAATTTTGCCCTCTTCTCTGCCTCATTCTGTTCATGCCCAAGGTTCAAATTCATCCAAAAGCCCTCCCTTCACCTCCAGCTAAAGCCGTATCTTCCTGCCCCCAGCTCTTCCATGCCTCGCTATTTAGCCTCTGGCTGTGAACTCCTGGGATCATCTCCTGCTAGTCATGCGAGTTAAAATGGCTCCAGTAAGTGCCAGCGGAGCACCCTAGCCTCCCCACTCACACATCGGGGTCTGAGGTGGAAAATTCCCCAGGGCCAGCCTCCCAGCCTGCACTTGCCTCTGGTGCACAGAATCACAGAGCAAGCAGAAATGCATAGTCTGTACCCTTCCCCCAGATGGCATGTGGAAGAGGACCCCAAAGGTCAAGGCATTCAGCCAAGCCGGACTTACTGAGGGCTTGTGGCTGGAGGGTCACAGCAGGCCAGGAACTCGCAGGAGCAGACAAGCATTTAAGGGCAGAGTGGCGGCAGCAGTAAGGTGCTGCCCCCAAAGACCCCCCAACCCCTAACCAGGGATGGTTATGGGGATGTGTTAGCATGTCCTGGGAAAAATACACAATTCTAAGTTAGGACTGAGGCATCATTTTATTCTGTCCTATGTGGCCCACTAAATTCTCAAAAGAGAGTGGGAATTCCCTTGTTCTTGTTAGCCAGATATTTTTGTTACAACTCACTGAACTCCAAAGAGTAAAGGCCACTAAAAGCTGGGTCCTGGCGTGGTAAATGGGGTAAGTGCTCACGCATGTGGCTGTATAAACACGCATGCACACATAGCATCATCACGTCTGGTCCTCATACAGCTATCCCTACCTTGAAGGAGAGGAAAAGCAAATGAAAACATCATCTATTAAGCCCCTTGTGCCAGACACTCTACTGGTATTTCACATCTGGCATTTTGGAAAGAAGCCCATTGTGGGGGATTGAGTGGCAGCCTCTGCCAAGGTTTATCCACGTGCTCACCTCCAGAATCTGTGAACATGACTTACTTGGAAAAAGGGTCTTGGCTGTTACAATTAAGCCAAGGATCTCTAGATGAGATAAATCATCCCGGATGATCTGGTAGGGGGGCACCCTAAAACCGATGACCCAGAAGAGAAGATATACAAGAAAGGAGGCCATGCAAAGGCAGGGGCAGAGCATGGGGTGAGGCAGCTGCAAGCCAAGAAACGCCTGGAACCCCCAGAATCTGAAAGAGGCAGAAATGGATTCTGCCCTAGAGTCTCTGGAGGAAGTACAGCCTTGCTGACGTCTTGATTTTGAACATCCAGCCTCCAGAACCGTGAGAACAAATTTCTCTTGTTTTAAATCACCGTGTTAGTGGCACTTTCCTCCGGCAGCCCTAGGAGACAAGTCCAAGGCCCATACATTTTCTGTACCCCTCACAGGCACCAGTCCAGCGGGCAACACATGTTCATGAAACAACTGGTCACAAAAACGTTTAACTAGGAGTCAACTCAGACCACAGCCAATTCCATTCACCAACTGCGGGCCGGGATGAGAGCGTTTGTCCTGTAATAAGGGAAACAGTAAACTTTCCCCAAAGAGTAAACAACCCAAGGGAGGGGCCAGGAGGGGGCATTTACACTGAGGTCTCCAGCAGAGTCCTGAGCTAAAGAGGAGAGCTTCCAGCAAGTATGTGTGCTTTGCCCCCCAGGGGACAAGAGAGGAAGCAGGCAGCAGGAGAAGGGGTCTGCCTGGGGATGAACTCAGACTCTTCCCCTGGGTGATCGATGTCTCTCGTGCTCCTGGGGACTTCAACAGGATGGCTGCACCCTTTTTCCAAGAGGACACAGCACATATGCATTTGTAAATTCACAAGTGGCAAAATGTGGGATTTAAAAAAAACCCATTGACTTACACGTAAAATCCTTGAGAATTATCAATAATATCATAAATCATTCGCGATTTGGTGGAGCTAAGCTTCTCCATGGCTGCTGCACCGCCGTTGTTCTTAATCCACTCCAGGACCAAGCCCATGACATAGATGCTAAAATAAAGATTAAAAAATACATACATTCATTTAGTTCAGCTTTGCAGAAGTAGAGAGACATTCAAGCAAACTGCCTGAAGTTGTACTAAAACAGATGTAAAGACACCACTAGGAAAAAAAAAAGTGAAAAAAAAGGAGACACCATTAGACATAGACAAGATGAAATCAGGCCATGTGAGGACCAAGGGCAAGAGGGTGTCATGAAGCAAAAACTAAGACCAACCCAACTCTAGGCCCCTGAGCGCCCTTCAGAAAAGAGGGTTAATTAGACTCCTCACTGGAGGTCACATTGGTCCCCACTGTCCAGCCTAAGCCCTAATGCAAACTCTCCAGGACACCTGGAACACGCCACACCTGGTGACATTTTAGCCCTGCCACAAGCATCCTCAGACTCTACAGTCGTGGAAGGCTGGAGGCCCAGTATTAACCCTTTCTCCCCCACAGCCCTGGTGCAGGGCCCTCCACCTGGCGGATGCAGGGTGGCGTGCTGCTAAGAGCCTGGGCTGTGGGTCAGAGTCCTGACTCCAGTCCCTGTGCTGCCACTTACTAAACAGATTACCTGGGATTAGTCACTGTGGGAATCCAAACCTCAACTTTCCCATTTGGAAACAGAGAGACCTACCAGCCTACGGTGGACACCCAGCATTTCAGCTGCCCTGCTCTTCCTAACTCCACCCTCCCACCCTACAGAAGCCCCAGCAGGGTCCCTTGCTCCCCTGGTCTCAAAGCTGGGCAGGGGAATTAGCTGGACCAATCAGAGCCCTCTGCTGGGAGTGAGAAGAGGAAGAATTGTGTGTTGGTGACACTGTGAGATAGGAGGTGAGAGCCCCAGAGGGTATCTGAAGGGGGGCTCATCTGAGTTATAGGAGAACAGATGGGGTAGGATTCGGGTCCCTGGTTCCACGAGGACCTGCTGCGCCTCAGCCCCTCACAGAGCTTGGGAACATCCCTTTCTGAGCCCAGATTTCAAGTCTGTCACCTGTACAACTCAGAGCTCTTGTGGGGACTGCAGGGAATGGGTTGGGTGAGGTGCCTGGTGCAGGACCCGGCACTTGGGAGGTGTAGTTAGTAGTATCTTCACTAGTTAAGTGCTCAAAAGTAAGCCCAACACATACGCCACTGAAGAACAGTGATCTGCTGAAAGTCCCTCTGTTTAGAAAGGTGCTGAGGGCTCCGTGCATGCCTCACTGAATGCCCATGGGGCCAGAGCAGAGGTCTCCCAGGGAAAAGACACCATCTTCCTTGAGCTGAAAGTTTGGAGAAGGTCAGCGTTCAACTATGCTCTCTCCACGAGTGGGACTAAAGGTCCCCTACAGGAATTTGTGTAAACTTAGCTGCTGGGCATCAACGCCCAGCAAAGATGTGGGGTGATGACCCCTGGACACCACTGTCTCCTCATTTATTAATGCCCTGAGCCTTTTAACACCATGAAGGTGACAGAGTAGGGGGGAGGCGGGGGAAATCACTGGGTCTGGAAAATGTTCCAACACCAGAAGCTTGTCCTAGGGATTTTGTCCCAAGATACTGACTGGCTCATTCACTGCCTCCAGGTGGGCAGAGAACCCAGGCATTTCTACCCCCAGAAGGTAGCAGACGCCAAAACTGGGCTGCCCAGCGGGCACTGGGCAGAGAGTCGCCAGCACCCAGACCCACGTGATAGCCTCTCTAGAAGCTTTTCCAGCCCAGTACACCATAGAGCGCTGGGAGGAATGAAAACCGGCAGTGAGTGGTAGAGGGAAGGGAGAACAAGCAGAACACAGCCCCTGAATAATTTATAGCCTCAGAGGTAGCTCTCTAGGTAAAGACTAAGTTAGAGGGACAAAGGAGAAAAAAGAAAGTAAGAGAAGGGAACATGGGCCAGGCACCCTGCTAGTTGCTCTCCCATCTACTGATCAAAATAATCTGTGGTCAGAGCTGCCATCTCATTTTACAGATGTGGAAACAGGCTCAGAGAGCTTGACTTGGCTAAAGTCAGCCCACAAGTGGCTGATAAAGTCAGGATTCCAACCCCAGTTGTCCTGACTCCAAAGCCTAAGTTCTTTTCACAGTAACAAAGGCCTCTGGTTTCCTAGGGGCTCCAGGACCCTCAACCACTATCTCACCTGCTAACAGGGCAGCCAGGTTGGCACCAGGCCTCACAGACACAGCTGCCAGAAGCAGCTGCTATGGGGCATCACAACACACATGCACATATGTGGGCACGTTTGTTTGTGTTCCAGGTACGATGCTGCCCTGGACTCCTCCGTTCCATGAGACTCTCCAGAATTTCCATCTAATTCAAAATGGCTCACTTCTCTACAAACCACAGAAACACACCCTGCCACATTATCCAAGCAGAGTCACATGCATGCACCTGCCTATTCACTGACAGTGCTTTTCAGAGGCCAAGCATCACCTTGACCTGCAGCTCTGTTATCCCAGGGTTCCCAAGCTGTTGTTCCACTAATCAAATCAAGGCTACAGCAAAGGCTCAGGTCAAGTCGACAGTCTCACCCAGACCTCGGCACTCAGACATTTCCCTCTTGCTGTGTGACTCACTGCCCATGCTTGATGGCTAATCTTAATGGGATGTGAGCAAGCTCAGTCAGCAGAAAGCCCATCCACTCTACACACTGCCCAGAACCAGCAACCTTAGCCTTGGTCTATGAGGCCTCAGCGTGAGGCAGATGCTTCAGAGGGAAGCAGGCTCTTCTGGAGACCAGACACCCCCAGAGTGGAAGGATGTCTGGCCCTGCGACTCGACTGGGACTTTCAATTCATTTTTTTAAAAAGATGATATTATTATCATCACTCTGCCACTCAGCTATTTGCACCCCTCCCAACTTATTAACTCCTGCCTCTACCCTCATGCAATCCAAAATCTTCAAAACACACGGGCCCTAAAATGCTTACAAAGCTTTGCCATTTGGTCTCCATTCTCTCCACTAACAACCAGGGTAACACTTTTAACTGATTTATGCCTTTGCTTCTAAAATGCCACCTGCTGCACCCAGCACAGGTGGACTGTCCATTAAATGACCACATAAATCACAGTAGGTCCACTCGATGGAATATCATACAGCAATTCAAAGGGGAAAAAAGGCAGGCATCTGAGCCGGCACGGCAGTGTTCACAGTACACTGCTGGGTGGAAAAAAGAATTCGCAGAACAGCCTGTACAGTAACGTTCTATTTGTATAATTAAATACACTGCTCTGGATATTTGAAGACGCCCAGTTAAGGGTCAGGGCACACAGCAAGCAGTTAACAGTGGTTACTCTGGCAGGCTCCGCCTGCTTCAGAAATCTCTGCCAAGATCATGTGTTATTTTTTTAAAGCAATATGAAATACTCTCTGGGCACTAGGGATTAGAAAAGCATGCCAGAAATTCCCCTGGGAAACTCGCTCTGGCTGTTCTGAAGAACAAGCCTCCTGGACAGGCCCACACTCCCATTCTGATAAGAAGGGTGGCCTGGGTTAGTGGGGTTATTTTGTTTCTCATTAGTTACCTTATCCCATAATACAGCTAAAGCCAATTTATACTTACAGGTTCAGTCAGTAATGGTAAGTAAAACTCTCTTGTGGGGTTAGAAGGGAAGTTTAGGCATCTTTTTGTTTGTCCATTAATTGGGCTTAGTGTGCTCCACTAAAGGGTTAAGTAGAAGGCCCACATGGTCCTTTATTCCACCCCAATTCACGGCTCAGGGCCACAGGCAACTATGTACAGGCCAGCTGTCCAGCTCAGTTCAAACAAACCGCCCAGGGCCTATGGTCATTTGGCTCCGATTTTAAAAAAACAGAAGAAGAAGAATGAATGAATGAATGAATGAATGAATGAATGAATGAATGAATGAAAAAAAGCTTCTTTTCAAATGTGAGAACTTTTCAAGGACTTTCATGTGTTACAAATTCTGAAGGGTTCTGAATGCCTCATCAGCTCACATCCAGGGACGGTGGAGGGTGTTTTGCACAAATCTTCTCTCTACATTTGTTACTTGTTCTCAGGGGGGAGCTACAACTTCCTAATCTTGAATGCTTAAGTAGCCCAGATGAAATAGAAACTTCTCAAGTCATGGATTTAGGGAAACTACAGACTTTTAATTTTTGCCTTTTCTCTTCTTTTGGAGTAAAAGAAAACAAGATATCAAGGGGTGTCTTGGGTCAGAATGCACTTAACCCAATCTCTTTCATCTTTCACATTTATAGGATTGTGTTTTAGTATTATTAGCAATCCTTTCCCCGAGATGGTCTACTTCCACTATTCTGATCTGTCTGGAGAAGAAACTTTACCCTTTTCCTGCCCTTGTTTCTATGTCTGGCTCGGTCTGCTCCTCAGGCAGGAAGACTCTGGGCAGGGAGTGTCTGCCGTCCCCTACACTTGTCCTCACCGCCAGGTGAGCAGGTTGACCAACAGACCCGACTGATCGACTCCCGGGGGCCGGGGCCTGCACAGGGGCCCCTCTATGAGTCACTGAAAGAGGGACTTTCCCTCAGGGCCACCAACAAGTCTGACTTCAGACATTTTTATCTTCCATTAGACAGACTGACCTGCTTTCCCACCATCCCTGCTGACTTTTCACTCTAATGTTAACAGACAGCATTTTAACATATTCACGACATTTAAAAAATGTGCTTCAAGGTACCTTGTGGAGAAGGTACCCGAGGGTGCGACAGCTCCCCCTGCTCCTCCAGCCTGGGCTCTCATCAGGATTTGCTGGCCTTCAGGCCACATTTCAGGGCCAGGGCTCTCCCTGTCTCCTCACTCCCAGAGACATGGGAGCCTCTGCCTCGCCCTAAAACACTCATCTGCCTGCAAGCCGGGCCCTGGCCGCACATTCTAACAGCTAAGGACAAACAGCTCCCGCCAACTCCTGCCACTGTGCAGCCTGGCGCTGAAGCCCCTTCCCCAGGGCCCTGTGCTTGAGGGTCCCCCACTGTCCTGCACCGCCCAGCACAGCAGTGCTCCTTTCCTAGCTGGTCAGTGATCAATGGTCTTCCCACTGCCTGGAACTCCAGCAGCAAGATGGGCAGGTGAGACAGATTCAGCCCTGCCCCCAATCCCTATCACACACTTAGAAGCACTTTCCACAGGGGTGAAAGAGTGGGATTGACAGGTAACCAGCACAGGAAGCACCAGAATACCCGGATCCCCGAGGAGAGAGGGGACACAAAATGAGGAGCTGCTCTGTCTGGCCCAGGTGAGCCATGCGGAAAACCAGCAAAACTTCCCTTCAGAGTTCTAGCTTTGAAAAAGCTCCTTTCTTTCCTTTGGTAAATTACATGGAAGAAGTTTCCTACAGGCAGCACCTCATAGTCTAACAAAGCCCCAACCCCATGGGGCAGCGACCTGAACCAGCCCGAGACCCTCTTCATGTGCTTTTATAAGAGAACTTCCACCATCACTGGAAAACCCGACCAAGTGGAAGAGCTGGACTCCAACAGTGATCGATTCTCCTGAGATGGGATCCTTTCAACACAAACCCACACTGAAATTTTCGCTTGTGAAGAGCACTAAGGTACAGGGTGCATATACCCAGGCTCTTAAGCCAGGCTGCCTGGCTGGGTTCAAACCCTGGCTATGCCACTTTCTAGAAGTACAGCTTTGGCTTCTTCACTTGCAAAATGGGACTAAGAAGAGTACCTCCAAAAATCATATTCAATACCTTGTAACAGCCTATAATAAAAAAGAACATGAAAAGGAATATATATACATATATATATATAACTGAATCACTATGCTGTTCCCCAAAAATTAACACATTATAAACTGACTATACTTCAGTTAAAAAAAAAAAAAAAAAGTACTTTCCAAGTATTCACTAGGTGCTTGGGAGATTTAGAGGGTCATATACATAATGTATCACTATTTTACATCATAGCTGCCCTGAAAAGATGAATATAAACTCTGGTTCTGTCCACCTCTCTCCCCAAAATGTAAGGCTCTGAGAACTAACAACAAACAACAACAGAAACACGAATAATAATAGAGCAGCTAACATTTATAAATCACAGAGAGCCATATCCATCATTCAATCCTCACAGCAACCAATTATTCCTGGAGACATCTGCTGCACAGATAGGTTACGCAACCTGCCCAAGGTCACATAGTTATTTAGTAGTAAAATCTCTCAGGCAACTGTGAAATCCCAGGTGTCACAAAGAGTTTCACAAACTACTTGAGTCTGAGAGTTAAAAGATCGTACTTCCCCTCTCACTTGGATAACGGGAATCCAGGCTAACAGGACCCCTACAGACTGGGTGATAAAACAGAGGTGTTTGTTCCAGTCAGTGTGTTCCATGCCGGGCAGCCAGCTTCAAGCAGGCTCAGCAAGAAAAAGAAAGGAAAGCTGGGGCAGTCTGGCCTTTTAAAGTCCTTCCAAGCTGCACTGGTTGTTTGCGATGCAGGCATGACATTTCATGTGCAAAAGCTTTTGGGTTAATGGTAAACCACCAAGGCTATCGCGAGCAAACAAAAACACCCCAAAAAGAAAGGCAAGAAAAGCTGATCAAACATGCACAGAGAGTAACGAGGCAGAGGACAGCTGGGCAAAGAAGCCTGATAGGCTACCTGGGCTATGAGGTCACCGATTCATGGAATCATGTCCTACTTTAAAAAGTCACCTTGTATTGATGGGAAGTACTGAGACCCCCTCACTGGTCCCCAGCCACACCCCAGAGAGTTACCTGAAGCAGGGAGGTGTGTTGTATAGGGAGTTATTGCCAGCCTGCACTTTATAGTCCAGGACGGAGGGGCACTCCCTGAGGGCGAACCCTAGCAGGTCGTCTCGGACGATCACCACCGTGACTCCCGCAGCGCCAACGTTCTTCTGCGCACCAGCAAAAATCACACCAAACTGAAAAGGAGAAAACCTGCTGTATTAGACACACTTGGTCATTTTTCATCAATATAATCAAACTTCCCAATCTCTTTCCAAAGCACAATTTTTATGAGGAAATGACTTTTCTAAGTGTTCAGAGCGCATTCCCTTCTCTAAAGGAATCTCCATCTGGGACAGAAAACCAATAATTGTGAGTTCAGAGCCTACAGATTATGAGTCTGTCTGGTCCTTCTCCCCATGAAGGGGCCAGCCCAAGCCCATCACTGTGAAGACCTTGCATCTATTCAGATCCACTATTACACCTTTTTACTACATCCAAGCCCATTTTTAAAATAAGGCTGCTGTCCTACAGGGTTACAAACCTAAAGAAAACAAATTTTAAACTTTTTTTAAATTAAAAAAAAACTTTTTTAGGTTACAAACCAAAAAAAAAAATTTTTTTAGCCATTTATATTTGTATAAAGGGACAATCAGAAGATGCACAGAAATGAGACAAGCTGCCTAAGAGAAAAGAAATTTTAGACAAAAGATGTTTAAAGGTGCTGCAGGAAATTTTTTCGTGTACGATACAGAACCCTGTCCCATTTCTCCCCATGAAATCTTTAAGAAAATTCAGTGGCACTCCAAGTAGGAGGAAGGCGGACAGCCTGGCCTGGCAGGGAGGAGAATTTAACAGTTGACATTGTTAAGAATTTTCAGTGCACAGTGACTGATAATAAAAACAGGCTATAAACAAAATACTGTACATCCACAGAACAGAATATTACTGAGCCCTTAAAAAATGAAATCTGACACACGCTACCATGGGGCAAACCTTGAGGACACTATGCTAAGTGAAATAAACCAGACACAAAGGACAAATATTGCATGATTTCACTTATTCGAGGTACCTAGAACAGTCAAATTCACAGAGAGAGAGAGTAGAATGGTGGTTGCCAAGGCCTGGAGGGAGGGAGGACTAAGGTTGTTTAATGGGGACAGAGTTCCAGTTTGGGAAGAAAAAGTTCTGGAGATGGATGGTGGTGATGGTTGCACGACAGTGTGTATGTACTTAATGCCACTGAACTGCATGCTTAAAAATAGTTAAAATGGTCAATTTTATAGTAACTATATTTTACTTCAATTATTTTTAAAAACACTTGTCAGTTTGTTTTAAATTTTTTACAGATGCCATAGCCCCCATGGCGTGCACCTGGGTGCCCTGCTCCCACTGCCCATCCTGGTGAGCTGCTCCTAAGTCTATGAGTCCTGTCGATGCTCTTGGAGCTGAGGTGGGTTCAAGGCCAGGTGGGGCTTCTTCATAGCCCCCCTGAGCTTGGATAATGTGAATTTTCCCTTGAAGACAGCAAGCAACTCCCCATGTGTTGACCCAAAAATTCTCAAAGAGCCACTCTCAGAGGCAGGTAAATTCCCCAAGAACTCAAGTGTCATCCTGGGCTAATCATTAACACAGGGCTGGGAATGTCAGGACATAAACATTCTGACAACCAACACTGCCGGCTTTTCCCTGTTCTAGTGTACATGAAAATGCCCTTAGACAAACAGAGATTCCAGGTTCCCTCCCACCCAGGCCTCTTTTACACTCTACCTTGGAAACATCCACTGGCTTGGACAGGAAGTTTGAGGACATGTCACAGACCAACACTGCTCCCTTGACATCAGGGATAAAGTCAAACTCCACTCCGTGCACGGTCTCATTGGCACAGTAGTACACATAGGAAGCATCTGGGCTGAGGTTCCAGGTGCTCGGATCTGGAATTTCTATCACAGGAGACAAGTTGGGGACATGTTTACTCCCTTCTTCCCTTAGGTAGATGGGAGTCTACCAGGAATGACGCCCCTTCCCTAGCAACGGAAGACTGATCCCAGACTGTTCACAAGTGAAAGTTGTTACTGGGGGCAAATAATCTTCAAGAACGGCATGGTGGGTATTTGGGGTTTTTCCTCATCACCCAGTATCCATCCATCCTATGTCCACTGACAGTTTCCTGTTTGGGCACCAGCCTCCCCCACCCTCATCCCATGTAGCTCCAGTGGTGCTAATTCCACCCATAGCACCGAAGGTAGAACGCAACTCAGGCGTGGCCACATGACTGATGCGGAATGGGACACAGGGGACATAGACTGTTACTGGGAATACTTGAGCAAAGGCGCTGAAATGTGGGACAATATAAGGTCAGGAGCAGCTGCAGCCACCTTCTGAAAAGGAGGGGCAGCTTTCCTAGCTGTGGAGGAGACAGGGAGAGATACCAGGACTGGGAGACACCATGCAGGGAGCCCCTGATCAAGCTATACCTAAAACCAAATTAGCCTCTGGGCTTTGCTAGCCTAGGAATATGCTTTCTGCAGCAGCCAGGTAGTTATCTTAAAGGTATAGTCATTCAGTCGAAATGGTATCAAACTAACTACTGATGAGGAGAAAAAAGAATTGCCCTGGGCAGGGGTAACCTGCTATCTGAGGAGGGACCACTTGGCAACTAGTATCTCACCATCCAGCTCAGCTCCCAGCACTTACTTGTGTAACTCCCAAGTTTAGGGTGGACGATATTCACAGTCCCAAACTTCTTGGCTTCTTCTGCAGCCTTAGCTGACCAGGATCCTGTCACCACATAGTCGGCACACCTTCCTGCTTTCAGGCCAATCAGGTTTAAGGGGACAGCACTGAACTGGCCACACCCACCTCCTTGCACAAAAATCACCTTGTAGTTGTCCGGAACGGCTCTGGGCAGAAGCACAGGTGACAGTAAATAAAAACTCAAGGGGTCAAAGTTTGAGAATGAGTGATGCTCTACCAGCACTTGACCTTGAGTGGATAAACTACGAGAACAACAATAAAACCCACTACTACTCTGCCTTCCCCAATTCAGTCATTGATCTACTCAATTCCTTGCACAAATATTTACTGGGCCCTGTCATGGAAGCTCATGGTTACTGTCTGGACCAAAGCTCAGAACACTCTGCTGTTCCTTTAGGGCCACTCTCAGTCCACCTGGTTCAAGGGTGGCCAATCCCAGCTCCTGGGGATGAGCATGTGACCCAAGCTGGCCAGTGGGGTTTGGTTCTGAGACCTTGGATCAAACTTCTGGTTAAGAGGATTTGTTTCTATTGAGGAAAAGAAAGAACTTGTAGGAGCTCATCTTGCAACCACAGGTGGTCACCTGGGGAAGCCAACACATAAAAAAAGCAGCAACAGGAGATGGAGAAAAAGACCCTGACATCCTGTGAGCTTCTAAATCAGTCCTGCCCTTTTCTGTTACATGAGGTAATACATTCCCTTTCTCACTTAAGCCAAGAGCTGGGTTTCTGTCACTTGCAACCAAAAGCCTTAAAAGTATGTTCGTGCTAGCCCAAGCTATGGACCAAGTGGATACTGGAGAAGAATCTTGGATAATGCTTTAGGCCTAAGCATGTATCACCTCCCCGATACACATTGAGATTAACAGCAAAATTATTTGACTCCAGCAGGGAAAATTAAGATGATGGTTGGAATGGCTACAGGCAGTACAGTAAGGCCTGCTCCAGAGGGACCAGGCCATGGAAACTGGACCCAAGCTTTTGAGCAATTTCACAGCTTGGGAACAGGTTATCCAGAAGGCCAGGGGACAGAACTCCAGCACAGAGCTATAAGGAAAGCACCACAGGGCAGGGCAGTGTGAGCGGGTCTGGCCCGCATGAAGGGTGGTGTGCATATACCTGGCCCTGAACCGTGCCTGCCTATATCGAGTGCTCAGGAGGACAGCAAAGCATGCAGGCAGGTCTTAGGAGGCTCTAGCCACGCAGTGCTCAGCAGCTGGGAGGACGCCAGCCCAAGGCAGGGTTCCTGGTTTACGTTATTCAGGTGCAGGGCAGTTAATGAGGCCAAGAACTAGACGGTGGGGCACCAAACAGAGGGCTAGGGACAGGGTACAAAGTAGAAACCTGGTGAGGGGATGAAGGAATCAGCCCATAAATTGAACCGGAAGTCCAGGCCAGAGAGGCTCACGGCTGTGTGGGTCAAATGCCACATCCTTTGGGCCGATATTCCAAATCCCCACCCCATGAAGGACGGGATTGTTCTGCGACATGACAGGGAACCCAGAAGCAGCCCCAGCATGCTAAGCCAAGCAGATGATTACTGGTTCTGAATACACACATTGCAACAGGCTTCAAAGGCTCCTCACAAAAGTGGCACCAAGCCTGTCCCATCTGAGGCACTTTATCAAGGTAATTTAAAGGGAAAGTGCTGAAATCATAACAATTCCAGTTTTGTCTATGAAATAATGCAAGGGTGACCCTAAAGCATTAACAATGATTAAAAGATTATGTACTGATTTAGTGAATTGGGGAGAATCTTAAAAAGATGATTTTTAAGTATGGAATATTCTGGACAGTCAAGTCCAGTAAATAATGCAACAGACACCCACATATGTGGATTAGCAACCAAGAGTAACAAAATTTGTCTTTAAATTTTTAAACTTACAACAATTCCCGCACAAGATTCTCTGTGTTGCTGATAATCTTAGCGAAATCTGATGACCTGTGGCTCATTTCTGTGGAAGGAAAGACAGATAAGAAGGAAAAAAGTTCCAGTTTAAAACCAAACAAACAAAAGTTAATGCTGATGTAGCTACAAAATTTACAAATAAAATAATAAAGGGAAATGTCAGTTATTTTGCATTCAAAATTGTGGGTCACATTTCCTATAAGGGAAAATCCAAATTGATTTTCAAACTGCAAACAGTTTAGCCTTACAGTCAGAGCACAACAATTTTTCAAGTGGCAATATTCATTGAATGAGCCATTTATTAATTTATCCTTCAGTTTCTGATTTTTCTCATCTTTCTCACAAACAGGAATCCGTGTGCAAAGGCTGCCTTTTAGGACAACAGCACAAAATTGCACACTGTGCTTTCACTTCACAGAAATCTAAGAATACGTGCCAAATCCACAGGCACAAAATTTAACAGCAATGAGCACACAGTAAACCCTATGGTGTCTTAACACTCTGCAGCCTTTGAAACTACCAAAAAAGAAAAAGAAAGCTAAACTTTAAAAAAGTAAAATTTCAAACTCAAAGGTCCTCTTTTTCAATAATATAGGGGAGAGAAACTTAATGAAACTTAATATGCAAGATCTTCATAAAAGACTTGTGTACTTTGAAATATTTAACGAGTTCATGTGTAAGTACAGCAAAAACTGTAAAATGAATGTGAAGCAATGTTGTAAATGTTTGGACACTGTTATGCAAATGTATAGTATCTTCTGATCTCAGATCTCACGACAGCAAAAACTAATTATGGAACAATAAGCTGAGATGTGAACCCCTCACCAGCATTGATGTTGATTTCAAAACTGCTTCTATCAAACATGTGATGGAAGTTATTAAAATTTAAAAATATATCTGCAAACACCTGTAGGAAGACTCAGTAGAAACTGTAGGTTTGATGTTGCATTTAAATCAGTTCTCTCTGAACTCTGGACATTCACGGAAACCAAAAGTAAATCTTACCAAGAACACTAATCCCAACTCCTTTGTAGTCTAATAATTCTTTTTGTACCTCTAACAATACCTAGGAAAAAAAAAAGAAAAGAAAAGAAGATGATTTCAATATGCTGTGCACAACTCTCTCTGGACATACAAACCGGGGAGGGCGAGGGGTGGGCGGAGGATCCACCCACCAGGCCAGTGAGGAAGCTTCTGTCCCTGCCCACAGCCAATTCCCTTCCTCTTCCTGTTCCCAGAGCCCTGATGATGCAACTTACACTCAAGTTGAGTGTGAAATTATGCAATGTGACTGATGCTAAGATACAGTTTTTCCAAAGGCATGAATTTACCTAGACATAAAAATCCACTTGGACTTTAAAAACAAAAATCAAGCATAGAATTTTTCTGATAACAATTCCTTAACTGTCAACTTAAGACCTTTGGGGAAATTCTGATTCCCTAGAAAATGTCCCCTTCACAACTCTCTGAAAGAAAAAGCACAAAAAGCATAAAGTTCTGGGTTCAGAGAACAACAAAAAAAATCAATTAGGCCCAGATTAAACTGATAACTCACTTTTCCATCTTTTTGGTATACTGGGATGGGTGGGGTGGGCAGGAATTATGAAGCACCTGCTGTGGATTAAGATTTGGCAGGGATATTTATGTACTGATCTCTCTCCCCAACAACAGCCATGAAGGTGATACTCTCATCCCCAATATGCAGATGTGGAATCTCAGCTGAGGCTCTAAAGGTGACAGTTGTATGCCCCTGCCTAGCCCCTTGACCCATCTTACAAGATCACTGAAACCCTATAACCGCATTTTACCTTACTGGGAAAACTGGACAGGTGGGACCCATCTAATGGCCAGTCCCCTGGTGCCAGAAAAGGCAGGGAGGAGGGACACGGCTCAGGACTTCCCCCTCCCCCTCAAGAAAACACAGCTTGCTAGGGAGGCACCTCAGTGTTTTTTCCCAAAGGCAAGTAAAATGCAAATTACTACACACTGAAAAGAAAAAGACCTGTTCTTTATTTATTTGTTTGTTTATTTATTTATTTGTGTGTGTGTGTATACTTTTTTTTTTTTTTTTTGAGTAAGAAGAATAGAAAGCCCTTATCAGAGATGCATGCTGAAGTGTTTAGGAGTGAAATGACATATCTGGGATTGGCTTTAAAATAATCCAGGAGCAGAACTGGAGAAAGAGGGTATGGGGGAGGGGTACTGAAACAAGACTGGCAAATGTCCTTAGTTGTTAAATCTTGCATGGATCCATGGATTTCATTATACTATTCCCTCTCTACCTTTGTGTATGAGAGAACTGACACGAAGTAAAAAAAGAGAAAGAAAAACTCAAAAAAATGTACACAAAATAGGTGAGAAGCATCCTGCCCTCAAAGGAGGTTCCCTTAGAAGATCCAAGCTAAAGAAGCCCTCATAAAACATAGTCTAAACTGGATTACAACTTGTCTGAAAAAAAAAAAAAAGAAACATTTTAACAGTAAGGAATTAGACCAAAAAAAGTTCCCCTGACAAGGAGGTTCAAGAATTTGTCATCGTTTTTGTAAACTGCTAGATGCTTAGTAGCACTGGCTGATCAAATAAACTTTAGCAAATCCTTTCCATTAGTAACAGAAACATCCATCTCTTCCACAGCCATCTTTGAACTTCTGTTTAGGCTGTATTTCTCTTACAGATAGTATTCTCTGAAAAGACATCTATAAAAGTTTATAATCAAGATTATCACAAAGACTTTTAAAGACTTCTACCCATAAAGCACACCCCTCTAATCCAGCGGAATTTACTTTTTTCAAATTGCAGATTGCAATCGCTTTCGTGGGTCACAACTAATTTTTTAATAAAATAGAACAGACTAGAGTGGAACAGAATACAAAATTGTGCATGTCATAGTTGATTAGGCTAAATATTTCATAAGGCTTTTGTTTAAATTATAATTATGTGCAGGTACCTGGTTGTCTTGTGAAATATACTTTTCACTGTGGTTACAGCCCAAAAAAAGTCCGAAAAGTTCCTCTAATACTTATAATTCAACTAAACCAAGAAGACACATAAAAAAGCAACATTTGCCCCCCAGGTTAGAGAGCACATATGGGGGCATAAATTCTCCCAGGGAAATAAAAATTAATAATTGTTTTACTGATGACAATCACCTTTATTTTAAAAAGCCCGAACAGATTACACATTAAACAAATACACTGAAGACTCCAAAACACGGAGAGGGGAAAACCGTGAGGGTAGAGGAAACGCTGGCACAGCTCTGGGAGGGAATCTCGCCTAAAATGGACCGCAGTAACCAGGAAAAAAATAATCCCTGTTCTCTCAGCTACTGTGAGCCCTGCCCCTAGAAAAGCAAAATGTCCTTTTCCTTCTAAAATTGTGAGATTCTCTGTTCTTACCACAACACAGAGCAGGCTCTGTCCCAGGGAGATTTCCACTCTATTCAACAATAGATAATTGTAAAGCACTTGGCTATGCCCCATGTTGCTACAACATATTATCAGTCATCCTGGATAGAAAAATAAAATTATAACAGAGGGGGCAGCTGCTCAACGCGTTCAAGGCACATTAGAGATCTGGCCTCTTTCACAGCTCGGGGTGGGGTGGGATGGGTTTTGGGGGGAAGAGGAGGAGCTGGAACCTGGTTGGGGACTGGGAAGGCAGGGAGTGAGTTCCACTTGCACTAGAAAAAGTCTAGTTATGGCTCAGGGGAGAACTGAATCATTCATTTGCTCCAGAACAAAGTGAAGCGAACTGGGCGAGCCGCCCAATGCCTACCAGAGTTTGACTACTAGAATGCCTTTAGGGGACACGCCAGTTCAAAAAAAATTATAAGCGTGAAACAGAGGAGAGAAAAAAGGTTTTAGGGACGGGTAGTCTCTGGGGGACAAGGAAGGAAAGGCTGGACAGGACTAAAGGCTTTTAAATTTACATTTCTAACAAGCAATGTTCCCAAGTGCTGGCTACAGCCAACGAGGGGTCGTGCGTGGACCTCCAGTTTGCAATCCCCTCCAGTCAACGCGATCCCCATTCACCATTCATTCAGCGTCCATTCACGCTTCCACTCAACACTGCCTGGTTCGCAGCACTGCCCAGCAAGGCGAACGCAGAGAGAGCTTTTTCTTTTCAGCCGCGCCGCCGGCCCGGCCCCACCTGGGAGAAGGCACGGCGTGGGAGACTGCAGGTGCGCTGAACCGCAGGCCAGCATGCCCTGGCTGGCCAAGTTCTGCAACGCGGTGCACAGCTGCACAAGGAAGCCTTGTGGAGCTTCCTTCCTCAATGTATTCTTCCAGAGGCCCACCTGCGAGAGATCCTGAACTGGCTGGCACGTCCATTCGAGGCGTTTGGGGGACTCGGGGCGAGGAGAAGGTATCCCGGCGCCCCGCGCAGGGATGCACAGCCACCCGCGCTCCTGCTCCCGCCCGGACCGCACTCCCCGAGCGTGCTCTCGGGGACTTACCGAGCGCGGCAGCTTGGCTGGCCCAGGCCCGAAGTTGACCACCTGCATCAGGGAGTCCATGGTGCGACAGCCGGGACTGCGAGTCAGCTGCAGGGTACGGATCGCGTGTGCAGCGCGAGTCTGAGATCGGCGCCGACTCTCTGCCTTCTTCCAGCGCCGAGCCGGCGCCCCTATTGGCCCGCGCTGTCGCTGGCCCTCCGCTGATTGGTTCGTGCAACGGGGCTCTCATCGCCATTGGTCGTGCTCCCCAGCTGAGGCTCGGGAGCAGTTGCTCCTCCTCGCGTTTACGTTCTCAACCCCTTTTTAATCAATGCAAGGCGCGCGGGAGATTGCACCAGCCAGGCAACTCGGCTGCGCGCCCGCCCGAGAATCGTGGGCGGCGAGAAGAGGCTGCCCCTGCCAGCTTGCGGTGGTGCTTCTGCACCCTTGTTGAGGCCGGTTGCAGTTCTCCAACCCTGACTCCAGCCCCTTTCTCTCGGCTGCAGGGGGAGATGCGAAGTAAACCACGCCCCTTACCCCCACCCACGTCTAACCACATCTTCGCCAGACCCTGAGCTGGACTCTGATTAATTTGTTTGAACCAGCGGCCATTAATTCACCAAACTGTCCTAAGCACCCCCATGGGCGCCATATACTCCAGTGGAGAAGCAGGGCCCCCAAGGATGGAATTGCAGAGTGAACTATGAGCCAGGGGTGGGTGAGTAGCTAGGGGATGACGTTCTTTGCATGTACACAGGGGCCAAGAGTTCCAGCGGGATTAACGGATGGAGGCGGCCAAAGACGGTGAGAGGTGCATTGGCCTGGGAAGCCTGGATGCCCCCTAGACAAGTCCTTTTATGTTGCTCATTCTCCATTTCCTCTTGTGAAAAGAGCTAGCTGGAACCCGGCAATACATCTCAGGTTGCTAGGCGCTGATAAGCTGTGAGTTTAGAAATGTGAGGAGACATTAACAAGAACGCAATACCCCTGGGGAGTCGCAGCCCAAGCCAGGGGAGAGGCCCAGAGCCAGGCCGGGCGCAGGGCCAGCGTGGTTCAAACTTTTCCACAGAAGTATTCCTCTCAAAAGAACTCCAGTGGAGACGCACACGGGGCTCAGTAACAGCGAGACCCCCTTCCCATTTCTTTGAAGTCTGGAATTTCATCATTTTTTTTAAAATGTGAATTTTGCCTTCGACTCCATAATTTAACCTAGTTTCTTATAAAAGTATTTCCCCAGATCTCTGAGCAAAAGTGATGTGCCAGGAATACACACAGTGGCTGCCTTAGGGCTTTCCATCATAGCGGCCACAGTGTCAACTACCCTGGTTTGAAAAGGCTTGTAAACTGACAGGATTATGACTTTTGTTTGCTTTTTGTGGTATGTGGGAGGATGGATCTGGGATCAGAGGCACTGCTTTAGGTTTGGGAGTTGGAGAGCAAAGTTTCTAGAAAAAGCTGAAATGAACGAGGTCACTGCCTTCCTCAATATCGTCAAAACTGAGTAGAGGGTATGAATCTCAGTCCATCACCTCAGATATGCAAGAATTGTCACATACCTATTACTTCATATAACGACTTAGTTGTAGACCCCTAGCAGCTAATCTACTAGGGGAGTCGGGGAGAGAGCCTACCTCCTTCCTGGAGTCCTTAATCCCAGGGATTTTCACAGTCCCATGGTACTGGGACAGAGAGAGAAGCACTCATTCATTTGGTCCCCCTTCCCCAGAAAATTTGGTTGAGTTGTCTCCACTGCTGAGGCTTATCTGCTGCTTCAGCTCTCTACCGCTTTTATGACCCACGGATGAACACAGGAAATTTGGGTGGGGTGGGGATGGCTATCATCCCATCTGCCAACACATGCCATGCAGTCCTTCCTCCGAGGGCCTTACAGTTTCCTAGATGACATTCCAGGGAAGGAAGGCACACAGACCCTCTGCTCAGGGACCTGCTTGACCTCTGTCTCCCTCTCTCTCTCTCCCTGTCTCTCTCCCAGCCCAAGAACATCTATTTTTCATTCTAGAAAGAATCCATCTCTTTCTTTTTTTTTTTCCTCATACTCTGTCCACAAACACCTTAAGCCAGGGCCACTCAGGGATAGGAAGGCAGTGGTGGGACTGTGGTGAATTGGAACGCATATGCCCATCTCTGGCCGAGTTGCACCAGCCCACCACACATTTATGCTCCCCCTACCATGGAGTAGAGTCTTTGCCAGGAGGTTGCTGTTCAGGCAGGCTCCACATTTCCCAACTCCTCTTGCATCAGGGCGGGTCATATGACTGGGACCTACCAACGGAATAGAGCAGAGGATGTCACTTTCAGACCAAGGTGGTTGTGGTTGAGAAATGGTGTGCTTCTTCACTTTCTTTTCCCATTCCACAGGCTGAAATCAAAGACTCCAAGACCCAGGAAGGAAGGAGCCTTAGTCTCTGAATCACCTGTTCTGGGCTTGTTACACATAAATGAGAAATCAACTTCTCCTGGGTCATGCCACTGAAATCTGAAGGGCTGTGTTATCCTAACTAATACACTATTCTCAATGCAACTGCTGTAGCTCAGATCTAGCTGCTTTTTGCCAGGTAGGGAAACAAGGTTATTCAAGCTATCACCCCATTTTAAAAGAGAAACTAGAAACCCAGACTGTTATGTGATGCTCCTCAATTTTTAAGTGTTGACAAATTTAAGTTTCAGACAACACTGTACAGATCAATATTATGAGGGGCCAGACCTAGCTTCTCTGCAAGTCTGATCACCAGCTCTTCTTCTAAGGACTGCTTTATAGTGTTTCCTCATGAATTTCCTCTAATTCAGCAAGGAACACCCTCGGCTTCCTGCTTGAATAAGGAAACAGGAAAAGGGAAGACACTGAGGGAAATAGAATTTAATCTCAAAATATTATTCTGTCACCTTGCCTATTTTGTAGTGCAGCTGTATAATGACAGCCCACGGAACCCTTGCATTTAGGGAGGGCACCTCATCTCCTAGTAGATTATCATTTAGCAGTTTAAAAACAGCTTCTTTATGAAACTCATGATTTGTGAATATCAATTTTCAAAGGTATTATTTATTGAGCCATTACTATGTCTAAAAGATGGGCTCTGATGCAATTTCCAGTCAGATTGCTGTCCTGTTTAGAGGGGAGTGGGAAGGGAAGGCAGCTCTGAGGAAGGAAGAAAACCTGTTTGAAAGAAAGTGAGATTATTTCTGCCACCCATTTTGTAGTTAGAGTTGAAGATCCTTTTTCCTTATTGTTCATTATTTCCAGAGAAAATGGAGAATAGAGCGAGGGAGTCATCCCAGTTTATGTAGCAAAAAAGAAATAGTCACAGTCCTATTACACTCTTCATTCTGACCCCAACTGACAGAAAAAGATACCCATTTTACAACCCCAGTTTATTTCCTCACCCTACTTTGCTTCTTTTTTTTATTGTGATAAAATATACATAACACAAAATTTACCATCTTAACTATTTTTAAATGGAAAATTGCGGTGGCATTAGTACCTTCACATGATTGTGCAGCCATCAGCACTACCCATCTCCAGAACTTTTTCCATCTTCCCAAAATGAAGCTCTCTGTTCCCGTTAACAATGTACCCGTTAAACAATACCTCCATCCCCCCTCTCCCAGCCCCTGAAAACCATCATTCTACTTTCTGTCTCTGAATTTGACTACTTTGAGTGAAACCCAGCAGGACCCTGCAGGGCTTTCCTGAGGACAGACCTTTTGCATCCCCCACCTCTTGTTTATAGGAATAGCTTCTTAGGCCAAGTTCCGAAGATGAAATTTAGTCAGAAAAGTAAGGAAATGCAGAAACAAAGGAAAGCAGTCAAGCAAGACAAAATTATAATAGTTTAGCCTTAAAACAAAGTCAAGGACCTTTAGTTCCTCCTCAAGGGCTGTAGATGATATCCTGAGCTCTATCCTTGAGCTGTTTTGCAGATATTAAAACCCCCACTAGGTGAAAGAAGTTAATTGCATGCTGACTACCAGCCTGTAGACCTAGACGGGCTGGAACCAGAAGGTTGATGTGGACTCCCGAAATACCACTCTGTTACCTCACCACCAACCAATCAGCATAATCTCCACGAGCTGATCAATCACCCCACAACCCTCACCTCTAACGTAGCCTTTAAAAATCCTTCCCTGAAAGCCAGGCGGGGAGTTCCAGGTCTTCTGAGCATTAGCTGCCTTTTCTCCTTGATTAGCGTCTTGCAATAAACCCTATAATTTTCTTCACCACAACCCAGTGTCAGTAAAATGGCTTTACTGCACATTGGGCTAGTGGACCCAAGTTTGGTTTGGTAACATAAGTACCTCCTACCAGTGGAACATATGGAATTTGTCTTTTGTGACCTACTTATATCACTTAGCACAAGGTCTTCAAGGCTCATGAATTTTGCTTTACTTTTTCAACTTTTAAAAAAATAGACTATCTTTAGAGCAGTGTTAAGTTCACAGCAAAATTGAGAGGGCAGTACAGAGATATCCCATCTACCTCCCACCCCCACACATGCATAGCCTCTCCCGTGATCAACATCCCCCACCAGAGTGGTCCATTAGTTACAATCAATGAACCTACACTGACAAGTATTTATCACCAAGAGTCCGGAGTTTACATTAGGCTTCGCTTTGGGGGTTGTACATTCTATTTTGGATGATGACATGTATCCACCATTACCATATCACACAGAATAATTTCAGTGCCCTCAAAATCCCCTGTGCTCTGCCTATTAGTTCCTCACCATCCCCACCACCACTTTCTGCTTCATTTCTAAATAATTGGTACAGAGAGCACTCTACAGCAAATTTCATCCAAGTAAAATCTCTAAGGAGGTCATTTTAAGAGAAGTGCTCTCTATGGGTCAGTGGGCAGAACTACACAGTGAACTGCACACTGCTTCTATCTCCTGACATCCTAAAAAGATTCTGGTGTAGTAAAAAGCATCAGAAATTTAAAAATCTGATATGTACTTATTTCACTACTTTTTCTAAGGAAAGTAACAAAACTACTGGTACCATCTCTCAAGTTTGTAGACACACTATTCACACACATTCAGCACACAGTGTGCTGGCCCTGGTTATACACATACGCATTTTTTGGACCAGCACTGTTCACCTCGGCTACTTCATTCATCCCAGAGCTCCACATGGAAGCATGAAGATGGGCCACAGAGCATTGGTTTAATCACCTGCTCAAAGTCTATGAGCACCTATTACAGAAACCATCAAGTCTCAGTTTTAGAATGACTTTTGTAGTGTTAATAATCTGGTGGTGATTTTGTTCTTTTCTTGTCTTTCTGGGGGTAGAGCAAATACAAAGACAAGGGAAGAAGATAGAGCCAAGCCAAGGATATTGGGGGTGTGATGGGGGGGAGAGGGATAGGTGGAGCCAGTGCAGTAACTCAGAACTTCCTGCTTCTCCCCTTCTTCTTCTCATACCCTAAACTTAGTCCCAACTCTGAAGGACCACACACACTGCCTTGGAAATAAACAATGATTATGATTTAATTTATCTTTTGGCTTATGTCTGGTACAGGAAGGAAATAAAGATGAATACAAAAATAAGTATTCAAATTCAAAGCTGCCATGGGTGAGAGCCATTTCCGTAATCACAGAAATGAAATGGAAGAAAGCAAGACAGGCAGTATGGCTGGAGGGGAGTGACTGGGAACATGGGGAAGACTGGTTCAATGTACCATGGGTTATGCATATGGTGAAAAGCTAGACCATCCTCAAAAGTGATGCACATGAAGACTTTTTAATGACAGAAATATCTCAGTATGAAAAATCAAATGAAAACAAAGCTGCTCCCCGTTATTGGGACAATTAACCATCCTCATTCACACCTCCTTGTAGTCACAATTAATACTCAAACTTAGACAACAATTTATAATCCCAAACCAGAACATTTACAAACACATTCAGACTCATTCATTCATTCAACAAATACTACATTCTTTCCACGTATCAGGAGAATTCAGACACAGTCCCTGCCCTCCTGGAGCTTCTGGTGTTTGACATGTTGACATAGACCCCTTGTATATTTTATAAATGTCATCTGCTCAGTGAGGCCCACCTTGAACACTCTGGTTAATATCAAAACCTCCTCCTCCATGCCGGGTGCTCCTGATTCCTTGTACCCTGCTACCATTTCTCTTTTGTCCATAGCACAGATCACCTCTCACATGCTACGTAATTAGTTCACTTATTATGTGTATTGTCTGTGTGGTAGAAGGAAAGCTCCGTGAGGGCAGGCTTTTTTCTGATTGGTTTGCTGATACACCTAGAACAGTATCTAGCCCAGGTGAGCTCACAATAAAGATTTGTTGAGTGAAAGACTGAATGTATAGGTCCTAGATCTACTGTGATAATTTTCCTCAAGCAAAGAAAGGTGTGTCCCAAAGCTGAAGTCTTCACCTCTAGAGACAGAAAACCACTTGCCATTATGAATGAATTACCCCCACCCCATTCAACAAGGTTTCAAAGCAAGTTTTATCTTTTCTCGTTGTCTTATTCAGTCTCTTAGCAAGTTTGTTCCACATCAAAACTTTTCTCCAGTCCATCTACTTCTATCTCCTTCTTCTATCTTGGTCACCTGCCTAGTCCAAGCTCCCATGGTCTCTTCTAGACTCTTAGACCGGCTCTCCTTGCATTCACTTTGCCCCCTTAGAATCCATTCTCCAACCAGTAGCACTGTCATCTTTTAAAAACATACATGAAAAGGATCTAAAACTGCCCTGCTTACAGTCCTTAACAGCTTCTCATTACCTTCAGAACCGAACTCCTAAAGGGCCCACAAAACCCTACCTGACCTGGTCCTTGGTCACCTCTTGGCTCAGCCGGTGACTTGCTCAACCTCCAGACTGCTCCTTCAGTCCCAGGACCCTCTCAAGCTCCTTCCCTCCCCAGTGTTCTCTCCCTCCAGCCTCCCCAAGGCTGGCTCGCTCTCTCAGCCCATTTTAGACGCCATCTTCTCACATCTTGCCTGACCACCTTATCAAAAGTGCCCCCAGCCCTCCTTCTAGTTCCTCATCATCATTTTTCCTGGACCCTATCTCTCACAACTTGCCTGTCTCGGAAACACTCGAGTCCTTATTCACTGTCCACCCGAGAATGTACGTTCTCTGAGAGATGAGACTGTGCCTGCCTTGTTCACAGCTATACCTCACCATCAGGTACGCTATGTGCTTGATAGATACTTCCAGAGTGAATATAAAGGACAGGAAGAAAGAAAGAAATGACAATTCTGATAGTCTTTGTTGCTGGGAGGAAGAAATTATTGTTTCTGCAGAATCTTCCATAGTCTATATTCAACACTTAATCATCATCTTTTAAAAAGTCGGTTATTTTTAAATAGTGGGGTGAGGCTGGGCATAAGACCACGGAGAAGCCGTGGCACTACTGGGATGCTACTTTGCAACTTTTGAGAGTCTGAGACTGCTGGGGCCCCTCCTCGCTACAGGTGTTTCCACTGAGGCTGAAAGGCTTGTAACTACATCGAGTACTAACACGTCCTCCCGCAGTTAGAATTCTAAGTCAGTGTTTTCACTGACAACTGAGATGATGGAGTCACTTCTCTCCAGCTGCCACTGGATCCAGTCACACGTCTCTGACTTTGCACAACTACCCAAAGTTCACGACAGGTCTTGGCAAGTTGGGAGTTGTTGAAGGGATGTGTTTTGTGGGGGAAGGAGAGGTAGTTAGAGGAGCAGGGCCGGGGGGGGAGGGTGTCATGTGAGATTGTTTCTCAAACTCACAGAGTTGGAAGGAATCTTGGAATGTCATCTGGAATCATCTATCTGAGAGCCAGTCTCTCCCAGCACAGTCCTGGAGCAGTGGGTGGGTGAATTAGATTCCCCTATAAGTCGGCACAAAGCCCTTCCCAGATGGTTGCCCAGAGATTGGGGTGGAGGCTTGTAGAACTGGGATGCAATTAACATCATCTTTATATTAATGCTGTCTATATCAAAGTATTAAGTATTTTCAGTGTGTCTCACACACATTTTGGGGGTATCTGTTTGGAACTCATAATGTAGATCTCAGGAATTGAGTGCAACGCCTTCACTTTCTGATGAGGAAAGTGGCCCAAGGGGTAGAATGATGCTGTCTGGCTGGGCCAGTCCTGCCAACTGTGGCTCCACAGGCATTATCCCCTGTGTCCTGCTGGTAACCCTCTTCTCCCATTTCACGGAGGGAAAAGCTGAAGCCCAGCTCACAGATCTGTCTAGGGTCACCAAGAATCTGGTAAATCAGACCAAGGAGAAGACACCATCACCCTTCTAGTCCAGGGAATATGATCATCTTCTTCACACTTCCCTGCTTTTTGAAACGATTTAAGGCTGTCATTACCGTCATCTGCATTCTCCCAGAAGAGAGCAAGCTCGGGGAAATACAAGCTGAACCTGAGCAACAGACAAGATCTAGAAAGCAAAGGATGTGAGCAGAGGAGGCAGCCACACAAGCATGGGCAAGCGCTGCCTTGTCCATCGCCTCGGGATGCTGCCACTCCCTCAGGAAAACGCTGCATCCTCTTGTAACAGCAGGAAAGGGTGGCAGCCCGTGTTCCTGTGACTTTCTACTGGTGCTGCTCCTCAGTCAGCCAGCCCCAGGGTTGATCCATGGTACCTCAAGCAGTCTTGCTTAAGCTTTTCCATTTTTCTCTGTAGATCTATGGTCCCTTTTCACTCCCAAGCTACTTCTTACCTCCTTTCGTCTGTTTATTCTCCAAGTTGCCATTATGCTGGTCTGCAGTCTTTCTGCAACTGCTCGGTGTCATGGGGATGTTTTAACTGTCCTTCGGGCGATGGCTTAGGGGAGAAGCTTTCTGACTGGTTTGCATTATAAATTTTTGTTTGCAATATAAATTTTGAGACGTGTTTATACAGAAGGCCCAGCAGCTGGGAGATTCTCTTCTTTCTATTTTTTGAACTTGGTGTGTTTACAGCCTGTTTTTGGCCCCTGGAGACACATTTGGGACTTTGCCTTTGTTTTCCCAGATCTCCTTACATGGGAAAAATGTTGATGGCATTTGTTGTTCCAAAATGGCTTTCTCCCTTTTTTTAGTTTTCCTGAGGCAAATGTAACACATGATGGCTTTAAAATAGACAAGCATTGCAGAAACTCAGTGTAGACAGAGAATGTCCAACCTTCAAGACAACTTTAGTTTAGGTATCTTCTTTTGAATTGATAATATAGTCACATGATTCCAAAATGAAACATACAAAAGGTGCATGATGAAAACGTTCTCCTCCACTCGCCTAGGGCCCACCCCATCTCTATTCCTAGCCCCTTTTATCATTGCTTTTGCATCTTTCCAGAGTTTCTTTAGCAAATATAAGCAAATACAAATATATACTTATTCCCTCCCTCTCTTTTACACAGAAGACAGCGCACTACATGCACCATGTGGCACCATGTGGCACCACGTGCTTTTTAATTTTACAACAGATACTAAGCAAACTTTGAGAATGTAAAGAAACCAGAAATAAAAGGGCCAGATGCACGTGTGTGTGTATGCACACACACAGACACACACACTTCTTTTTCTGGCATAACTAAGCAGGATAAACTAATGGAGCCAATAACTGTTCAGCCTGCTCCTCCTTCTGGGCCTTACGAAGAAATGAACCAGTGGGATGGTCTGATGTTATATTTTTGAGGTGATAATTTTAGTGTGACAGATAGTAGAAGAAGGTGGAGGCAGGTGGGCCCATCTAAGAGCCCAAACCACTCAGGTTCGTGTTCTGCTTGTTCAAAGACACTGTGAGACCCAACTCTTTTGGGGGCCAATCAAAACTGGGGAGGCCTCTCTTCTTTGCACAGCTCCACCATTTGATTCTTATCAGCAGGGAACAGAAATCACAGCCTACCAAGGACAGAAACTGGAGAATGGGCTGCTGCTTGTTAACTCTCTATTAAACACAATGTCAGTGCAAGTACAGAACTCATCATGTGTCTGAGAGTGAGACTTTTCAGCTGTCCAGACTGTCCCAGGGTCCAGAGCTGATGAAGTTCACTCCTTAGCAGGCAGCCAACCAGGGGTTTTGCTGAGAAGTTCAGCTACGCCTCTGAAAACATAAGTGTTCTGAGAAATCCTCTGACCCATCATTTCTCCCAACATAAAAACAAAAAATTCAGTGTGTCAATCAATCACAACCTTCCTTAACTTCTTTTGGGTGTGTGCGTGCGCACCTCCCCCCCCCCCCATTTCAAAGGAACAAGCAAATATATTTTTCCAGAGGGACTTAGCCCTTTCAAAAGACACCACAGTACTCTTTCTCAGAACATATACAAGATATTTCCTGAAAGGAATTCAGAATCCTAAGAGTGTTTTTGCTTAAGAACAGTCCCAGTTCCATTAAAAGTTCCCAGTCTGTTAAAAGCATCCTACACGGTTATGTTGAGGGAACTCAGAACTACACAGAGAATTTTCCCAAGAGTCTTCCATAATAGCAACTCAAACCACTCTTCAAACAGCAGAACTCAACTCCTGACTACACATCCCTTCCATCTTTGGCCATTTCTACCCTGGGGCAAAACATGAGCCAGTGACTGCCTCCATCCTTGGGGTAAGAATATACCAAGAATAATTTGAAATTCTTCTTTCTTTTGCCTTTTTTACGCCTTATACTGCCAATAAACAGATATCTATACTTTATTAAATAAATGAGTGTTCAGTTTAACTTGGGGAGATATAGAGTTGCCATGTTTCTCTGTCTTAATTCCTCTAGCCAACTCAGGAAAATCAAAGCTTAACCCCTGTTAAATAAGGGAGCACGACTCCAGCAAAGAACTGAAGGCAGAGGTGGGGTCAAAATCAATAGAAGACTCAAAAATAGAAATCACATTGAGAGTTAGGTATTTGAAAAAATATAAGGGCTGAAAGGGACCTTCAGACAGTGGTGCCCAGCCCCTCATCTTACAGAGGACTAGGAAGTAACTCATCTGAGAGCACACAGCACATTAACGGTGGAGGCAGAAACCAGATTGCCCTCCTTTGCTCCTTGTCCAGATCATTTCCTGTTACTCCTTGTTTCCTCATGAGGGGAAGGCAGGAGCCAAATCCAGTCACTAGTCCATCTTCAGAAGACCGCTGGGTGGCCTGTGCTCAATTTATTTAGCTGCATCCCTGGACTCTTTTAATTGCAACTGACAGAAATCCCACTCCAACCTTCAGAGGGGAAACGAATCCATTTGCTGAACCTGGAACCAAACCTCAGGTCAGGTGGGCAAGGGTAAGGCTTTGCTTCAGGGGCAACCCAGACAAGAAACCCATGAGCTGGGATGTGTACATTTGTATCTTTGTCTCCTGCCTTTGCTTCTCTCTTCACATCATTTCATTGTTTCAAACTGCCTTCCTCCTCAGGCCTATTACCATGGCAGGAGGCCGTTCCATCTTTGCCATGAGACAAAGAGGGATTCTCTTCCCTTGATTCTGCTTTGAAAATCATCTTGGAAGCTCTCCAGGGCCCTTGGGTCACAAGCCCACTCCTGCACTCAAGGGTGTAGAGCAATAGGATTGGCAGCACCCATTGAACCATGATACTGAAGTAGGGTGGGATGAGTTCAACCAAAAAGGGGATGCTCTTGTCAGAAGAAAGGCAGGGGGCATTTCCCCCTCCCCTTCCCTCTTCTGTGCACAGCTGGGCCTGGTGACCTCACCTCAACTGTGTCAGTGATCAGAACCCTGAGATGTTTTGCTGACATGCCCGGTCCTCCAGACATTCTGGCTCATCATGGTGCAGACAGACTCCTTAGAGTGAGATATTAGCCCAGCAGAAATGCAAGTTTCAACAGAAAATCAATCCTGAACATTTTATTCTGAACCAAAGTATTAAGTGATATTACAAAAGAAAGACATTTTAATTTTAAAATCACTAAGTCCTTACTGCTACAAATTGCACATGAACTTAAATGGCTGAACTCAGAAGACCATGCATCATTGGGAAATACTGATCATAGGCAAGAACACATTCTCTATCCCAGAGCTTCAGAAAAAAAATCTGTCTTTCCTGCACTCCTTGTCCTGTCATTTCAGATTGAACTTTCGAGATTTACTAGTTTTATTCTTCTTTATTCTTCTCAATAAGAAGAAATATTTCAGTCTTTCCTTTAGACCGGTTAAAAAAGCTACAGAATTATTTCTTCGGCAAAAATCTCAAAGATTCTGCAGTTCCATTAATGAATTTCTTTGCCACAAATATTTTTCAGCCACAGGATTCCAGAGCTTTCCAATACCTCATTAGTTGCAAATTATAGGAAGGCCAGCAGTAGCAGACATCTGCGGCTCCTCCCTCTGTATGAGAGCAGGCTCAGCTGTTCTGGGCTCACTCTGCCCTTAGCCACAATTGATTGCTTTAAGAGTCTCCCCTGATCCACAGGGTGTTCATCAAAAATCTTTTCCAGGATTTAAAAAAATTGCAATGAAATGCATAGGACAGAAAATATACAATCTTAACCATTTTTAAGTGTACAATTCAGTAGCGTTAAGTACATTCACGTTGCTGTGCAACCAATCTCCAGAGCTCTCTTCATCCTGCAGAACTGAAATTCTATACCCATTAAACAACTGCCCAGTCCTCCTTCCCCCCAACCCCTGGCAGCCACCTTTCCACTTTCTGTCTCTATGGGTATAGAAGTGCTTCATATAAGGGCAATAATACAGTATTTGTCTTCTGTGGCTGGACATTTCACTTAGCAGAGTGTCCTTAAGGTTTATACATGTTGTAGCATCTGTCAGAACTTCCTTTTTAGGGCTGAAGAATATTCCATTGTATGTATAGAACACATTTTGTTTATCCATTTATCAGGAAATAGACACTTAGATTGCTTCTACCTTTTGGCTATTGTGAATAATGCTGCTATGAATATGGGTGCACAAATACCTCTTTGAGACCCTGCTTTCAATTCTTTTCGGTGTATATCCAGAAGTGGAATTGCTGGATCATATGGTAATTCTATTTTTAATTTTTTTTGAGGAATCGCCATACGGTTTTCCATAGCGCCTCCCCATTTTACATTTCTACCCATGATGCACAAAGATTCCAATTTCTTCACATCCTTGTCAATGATTGTTACTTTCATTTTGCTTTTCTGTTTTATGGTAGACATCCAATGGGTGTGATTCGGTTTCCCCAGGATTTCTAACTGGAACTGAGAAAAGAAATCAGTCTCTCCTGTGACCGAAGTTATGGAGGTCGAACGCTAGAGTTGTCATGTTTCTTGACATGTGAAGGAAGACAGCCTGTGTTGAGTTTTTAGAGTTTTTTGGGCATTAATCAATCCTACCCCTTTCCCCTCCAAAGTTTGGAAGCCAACTGAAACCTACTCACAGAAGCCATCTAGACTGCAATAGGGATCAAAACAGCAAGCATCAGTACTTTTCAAGGAGACTAGAGACTATGACTGGAAGCCAAGTCCAGGCTAGTCTTCCCATCCCTCTTCCCCCACCAAATGGAAGTTACTCATCAGACAATGGCAGGCCTGCTCTGCCCCACCTTGCAGCAGAGGCACAGAAGGCCCCAGTGGATTTACTATAGAAAAAGACTGCATGTCACCTGTGGACAGACAGGATCCACGAGAGGACCAGAGGGAGGGGGCTGTGCTTGTGTAATGACCCCTTTGCCAACCCCACCAGCCAGAATAAACCACTCCTTCTTCCTGGAAGGAAGGAGAGAGTCTGAAAGGAAAAATGGAAGCTTAGTTCCCAAAACGTCCGAGAAAGACACGCATCTTTGTGGACTTAAGCTGACACATGAAAGAAGGAGGAAATGTCCTTCCCCCACCTCCTCAGTTGTTCTAACATTTGAGTTTTTTAACACACAGGACTCAGCACTGCACAAATGCAGCTGTTCTTCCTGGGAAAGGACGCTGAGTGCACCTGAGCAGGGCTGCTCATCTCTTGAGAGGCTGCTCCCTGATGTCATCACGAATCCTTTGTGAATCCTCCTGAAGTCAGCCCCAGCACCCAAAGGCTCTGAACTGGGAATGCACAGGAAAATAGGCTAAACTTGCTGGAGGCTATCCCAGTGCCCTAGCCCAAAAATTCACTCCCCAATCTGTCTTCCGTTTCACATTCTCCAGGTAGGACATTCAACAGAGCTCACTGGCGATTATGCAAGGAACTCAAATGACAGCATGAAATGACTCCAAATGATAAATGCCAGCAATATTAAAAATGCCCTGATTTGAACTATATGAAATGCCTCACATTATTAAATTCTCAGGGAGGAATTAAAGTCCAAAAAGATAAATATCCTTTCCCTTGAAGGTTGAGCTCTACAGAAATTAAAAGTCCACAGTTATTTCCTGCCCAATTTCTTTTCGGTTCAGGGTCAGTCAGAAGGGTCTCATTCAGCGATGTTGGTAGAGTCTGGCTCTCTCACAGCTGCCTCTACTGCATGGGAATCTTGGCTTCAGGCTCTCCAGGATATCAGTCCCTTGGCCAGTTGCCTGGCATCCATGACTCGTGAACTTAAACTCAACTGGGAGAAACCCACTGTCATGGGGTCAGTCCTGCCGCCGTGGGCCCTCTCCTCGTCTGGCGGAGTCTAAGGCTGGCCTAGGTCTGTGTGCCATGGCGGGAGATCTCCTCAGAAGCTGCTTCTCCTCAAAATTATCAAGAGGAAGCCCACCTCAAGGAGGCATCTCTGCCTGCTTGGAAGTAAGACTTTCCCAGCTAGAGCCTCTTCCACATGGGACACGGCAGTCCCTGAAGAAAGGAAGCTGTTTTTTTGTTTCTCCAAGAGTGTCTCCTGAAGGGAAGCCTGCATGCTAATGTCACTGGCAAGGCCTGTCACGGGAAGAGCCGCCTTCATACAATGTCATAGATGTGGAAGGCCAGCGACCTGCAAGGCCACGGCTCTCTAACCCAAGACCCAAGGCATCTGACTCTCCTTCAAGGGAGAATGGGGAAGATGGAGAAGTAGTTAGTTAAGAGGTATCTTTTCATCGTGGAGAAGAATTACGGGTTTCAAGTTGACTAGACATGGAGAGAGCCTAAGTGATTACAATCTCTCTGTAAATTGTGGAGAAGAGTTACCTCTGGATAGTGGAAAGTTCAATCCTTGTCCTCTTTGAGAAAGGAAATACATGCAAGCATGCCAAAATTACAGGCAACTGAGGGTCTTAGACCTGAAGCTTTATTTTAATCTAAATTAAAGGTCTAAAATGTTAACCTCCCCAGTAAATGACGCAGGGTAAATCTATTCCAGTCAGTGAGAGAAAACACCAAATTTTATCTTGTCAATTGTACTAAAACCTAAGCCTTATAGACTATGGACTTTGCTCTATTTAAGATTAATTGTCTCTGCAATAATTATTTAACTAAAAAATTCTTATATTTAATTTTAAAAATGAAATGAATGGTTTACAAAATGGAAACAGACTCACAGACATAGAAAACAAACTTACGGTTACCGGAGGGGGAAAAGAAGGAGTGGAAAGATAAATTGGGTGTTCAGAATATGCAGATACTATTATATATAAAATAGGTAAGCAACAGGCCCTACTGTACAGCACAGGGAACTATATTGAGTAACATGTAATAGCCTATATAATGAAAAAGAACATGAAAAGGAATATATACGTACATATAACTGAATCACTATGCTGTACACTAGAAATTAACATGACATTGTAAAGCAACTATACTTCAATTAAAAAAAATGGAAAACTATACCAAAACTTTTTGAGGCATTAGCTAATTTAAACTTAGTTATTATATTAACTAAACTGAGGAAGAGAGCAACTGTAGAAAATGATACAAGCTTACATGTCCATAAAGAACAGGAAACTAAGAAAAACACGGCTCATAGCCTCACAGTTACTGTCCTAGCTGCTCATCACAAAAACAGCCCGCAGTTGACTTGACTGTAAGCAGCAGCTTGCTACCAGGGTATGACTGACATGTGGTATAAAGAAGACACCTTTGACCCCGTACAAGTTTACGAGTCTGGAGTAACGTATGACAGTGTCTCCTATCTGGTATACAAAAGGCTCTTGATTCTTAGGAAAGATTTGGGTGACGTTTGACTTTAGCATATAAACAAATTAGAGCTGACCATTTAGCAAACTGATTTTGGTGTTTTGTTTTTTTTTAAATTGAAATATATTGGACATACAACATTTCATAAATTTAAGGTGTACAACATGTTGATCTGATACATTTATATATTATGACCGCCACTATAGCAATAATTAGCACCTCTATCACATCACATAATTATCATTTCTTTTTAGTGGTTGCAATAGTTAAGGTCTAGTCTCAGTAAGTTTGAGGATTATACTACAATATTGTTGTCTGTATTCACTATACTGCGCATTCGATCTGTGGGGCTTAATGCTACTGGTTTCAAGTTTATGCCCTTAAACAACATCTCTCCTATCTCCCCACCTGGTTTTAGTGTTTTCAAACCCTAGTCAAATGTTACCATTTAAGATGCTGACTTTGGGGTGATCTAGTTTTAAGATTTTGTAAAGTTTTGTTTTATGTCTTCCAGTTTTTTTAAGAGAGAGGAAAACTTCCTCCACATTTCAAGGACTTTGAGGATTACTTTCTAAGACCTTAAATAACACAACTAATCTTCACTGGTCCCTTAGGAATAAAGTTAATGATTATTTGGTCTATAGGAGGTGGCCTTACCTACTTCCAAACTGCTTGGTGGTGGTGGTGGTGGTTGTTTTAATTCACACTTTTAAAGTTTACTAACTGTACTAAGAGAACATGGGCATTAGGTTGAGCCCCTTCAACCCTGTAGGACGTGATGTGCCTTATGGGCAGCCACCCATACCAAGTGGTTGTCTGAAGTCACAGGGTACTTGAGCTCTTGTTTTTTAACTGTTTGACCAAATTATATTTTAGGCTTCTCCTGTAGATGTGTCAACTCGAAAACTCAGGCTTCCAATGTAACAAAAGGGTTTTTTAAAAGGGGAATCTAAGAATTACCATAAGACTATTAAGAGTTAAATAGCTCAAGAAAGCTGGGCTTTGGAAGTAATAATGCACAAGTGGAGAATGACTTTCAGCTGTAAAATTAGAAAGCAAATGTGGGAAAGACTTGGGTTCTCCGTGCAGCAGTTTTGTCAAAGATAGAGCAAATGTTGGAGGCATGCTAGCCAGTGTTTTCAAACCTTAGGACATAACCCGTTAGTGGACTGTGAAACCTACTTAGTGGGTTGCAAACACAATTCTCTTTAAAGGAATGAAACAGAACAGAAGACGTCAGAGTGAGTCATGAGAAGTACAGTAAGAGCCTCCTGACGAAATTTTCCATTCATTATGTGTGTGCACAGGTAGGTGTGGGCAGGACAATTACCTTTCACTTTGCATAAAATAGAATTTTTATTGTGGGTTGTGGCTTTGAAAAAAAAAGTTTGAACACACTACTATGTGGAAACACCTCAGGAGTCCAAAGCTCAGAGAGGAGTTTACACAGTAAAGCTCATTTTCCACAGAGATACTAGGACAGACACATTCTGAAAAAATAAATGGACCCAGGACATACAGTATAACAGATTATATACTCGCATTTTCCAGGTTTTCTGTGGAAAAAGAAAATTTCTTGTCATCCATAAAAACTTGCTTATTAAAAAAAATCAAAAAACCTAGAAGTAAATGGAGTATATTACTCAAAGCCTCCGTTCATTCCTCCTCTCCTAATCCTAGTGCCTCGGGCAGAGGAAACCATCAACAGCTTGATATGCGTTATTGCAGAATATTTTCTAGGTGCGCAGACACACTTATATGCTATATATATGTAAACAGGTTTTTAACCATAAAAATGTAGACAGGAGTGTGTGATAAGTGTTATTGTGCAACTTGTTTTTCACATCAGTATGTCTTAGAAACATTTTCATGTCCACACTTTTAACTGTTGCAGAGTATTGCATGGTAGGAATTGGTATGTACTAAGTCAACAATTTCCTCATTTATGCACAATTACCTTGTTTCTAATTTTTTATTATTTCAAAAAACGCTTCAATACACATTCTTATAGCTGATTCCTAGGACACTTGCATGACTATTTCTTTAGGCTGGATGCCTATAGTCAGAACGTTAAATCGAAGGCTGGACATGTTTTAAATATTGATGTACACCGCCAAATTGTCCACCTGAAAAACTATGTGGACTTAAGACTTTCTCCAACAACAACAGAGTGCTGATTTACTCACATTATCTCCAGCACTAGCTATTACCGATCTTTTAATGTTTGCCATTTCAAAGGATAGGAAAATGGCATCTCATTTTAATTTTTGATTGCTTATGAAGTGGAAAGCTTATACATGTTTGTTTATATTTCTTCTTTATAAAAATATTTTTATATCCTTTGTCCATTTTTTGTTTGGTTTGTAGGTGCTTTAATGTTAAGGATCACTAACTTTTTGCTATATTTTACATTTTCTCCTAATCTTTTGTCTCTTACTTATGATATTTAATTTGTGTGCAGAAGTTTTTTAAATGTAGTTAACTCTATCAGTTTTTTTTTCTTTCATGGCTATTGGGCTTTCATCTTGCTTAAGAAGACCTTCCTCACCCCACATTTAATAAAGATTTTTTTCACAATATTTCTTTCTAGTTCTTTTTATATTTCCATATTTAATTCATCTGGATTTTATTTCCTGTCCATGGTATGAAAGAAGAAAATATTTTCCAAGCCGTCAATAATGTCAATATTTACTGAATAGTTCAACTCTACTACTTATTTGTAATGCCATTTTCAAATATTAATTCCCATATATTTATACACTGCTCCGTTTCGGGATTCTCTCTTCTGTGCCTTTAACCTATTTGATTATTCCTGTGCCCATGGTACACTATTTCATTTACCCTGGCTCCATGGATTGCTTGGATAGCAGAATTGTTCTGTGCATTGTCTTCCAGATGAACTTTACAATTAGATCGTTATAGCCATTTAAAAACCTTGCTATGGTTTTATGAAATTGCTTTGAATTTATGTTAATTTGATAGAACTGACACTGATTATGTTGGGCGTTCTTATACAGAAATGTGGCATGCCCCTCCATTTGGGGGGTTTGCTTTTGCACCCTTCAGTAGAGATTTTTAAAGTTCATATAGGCCTTACAATTCTCTATCAACCTTATTTCTAGATGAATGCAGTCTTTTCCCCTATACATTTCCTATTTGGTTACAGCTGGTGTGTACAAAAGCTTTTGATATTGGTGTGTACAAAAGCTTTTGATATTGGTGTGTTGGTGTTGTGCCCTCCCTCCTTAATAAGCTTTCTCATTAGTTTCAGTAGCATGCCAGTAGATAATTACGAGTTACTTTTCTGTCCAAAAAACCTTATTTGTAATGATAGTTGTCTCATTTTCCATCCTGTATACTTTTTAGTACTTCTTTTGTCTTCTGAGTTAGAAAGAATACTTCAATTTTTTCACCAAATCTTTTTTTTTTTTTGCTGTAGATTTCTGATAGATCCATTTACTCAAGCTACAAGAAGCTAGCAAAGTTTCCTTCTATTTCTAGATTGTTGACCACCAAAGGATGTTGTTTGTTTATCAAATGCTTTGTTAGCATTGAAGATATGTTGTTCTTTAATCTGTTAATTTAGTGAACTACAGTGATTTTGCACTTTTGTTGAGATTGGTCTACACTTTTCCTTGTTTTATTTGTGCAGTTTTGGTATCAGGATTATGCTAACCACATGGAATGAATTAGGAAGCTTTACATCTTTTTTTCCTATCCTCCAGAATAGTTTATGAATAAATGTGTTCCTTGAAGATTTGTCTAATAGTGTTTACCTTTTAAAAAGAAGTTTCATACTACTCTTTCAATTTCTTCTAAGATGTCTGGTCTATTTACATTTCCTATCTCTTGTCAATATTTAGAATCTATGTATTTTAAAAAACTTATCATATTTCATTTAGTCTTTCAGAATTATTGGAATGAAGTTATACAACCATATTAAGAATCAGTTATAAACAGTACGCACTTGTAACTAAAAAGTCTCTGTTTGTAGGTATCTTTCTAAAAATTATTCCTAATGCTAGTCATTTATTTTTGTTAATTACTTCTTGCTATTTTTCTTTATCATATTTTTCAAAGGTTTGCCTTTTATTGGTTTTTATTTTAAAAACCTTTTAGTTTTATTGATCAAAATTTGTTTGCCTTCTGTTTTGTTTATTTCTGCTGTTAAGTTTTACAATTCCTCACTATTACTTACTTTTGGTTTATCTTTTTTGTAGCTTTTAAAGTTAAATGTTTATTTCCTTTATTTTCAGTTTTCTTACTTCCTTCCTGAAAAATAAAATCTACAAAATTTCCTCTTAACACCTCATTTGGCAGAATCTTGTAGGCTTTGAGAAGTAGTTTTTATTAATTCTAAATAGTCTGTAATTTGTTTTGAATTCCCCTGTAAGTGAGTTATTTACAGGATAATTAAAAAGTTTCCAAGTGGTGGACAGGCCTTTTGTTATTGGTTGTTTTATGTAAGGAGAACAGGATCTGCATTCTGTATGCTTTTTAACCATTATATGAATCATTTTTATAAACAGCTTGTAAATTTTCCTAAAGAATGTTTTGAATTCATGATGGATACAAATGTTTATATGAGACGATGTCTTCCCTCTACTGACCTCTTGATGGGAGGGAGATGGACCTGAATTTTTTTGTTTTAAAATTATTAATTATATGGTAAAAATGATGTGGGTTTTTTTGTAGGGGAAAGGGTACAGGTCCATTAATTTTAACTTATGTGTGGATTCATGTTACCACCATCACAACCAGAATACAGAACAGTTCATCACTGAAAAAAACTCCCTTGCACAGCCTCTTTGTAATCAAATCCTCCCACATCAACACCTAGCAACCACTGATTTATTTGTGATCATTATAGCTTTGCCTTTTCAAGATTATACAAATGGAATCATAAAGTACATAATCTTTTTTTGTTTTTTTTTCTTTTGTTTTGATTGAAGTATAGTCAGTTTACAATGTTGTGTCAATTTCTGGTGTACAGCATAATAGTTCTGTCATACATTTAACTTTAAATATGTTTTTCTAACAACATGTAGTGGCAAACATTATATCCTTGCCTTGAAAAAGACAAGATCCTAAACATCTGTTCACTTTCTATATCCTACCCTACCTCCATTCATGGTAAAGCCATGAAATTTAGTTACATACACATAATATTTACTTGTATTTTTTCTACTTACATTTTTTCTAATTACAAGCATTCCTGGTGATTATTAAAATCTTTCATGGATTCATTGTTCAGTTTTCTTAGTAATTCCTAGAGCAAGATTTCTTCTAGTCATACCGGTATCACATAGTATAATTCAACAAATATTTGTGCACTTATTTATGCCAATTACTGTGTTGAGTCTCACTTCTCTTTCATAACTTCTATCTCTCATCCCTTTACAGTGTATATTAAGGGATTGAGTCTTCCATTTCATGAATTCAAGCTTCAACTCAATCTGATCTGCTATATAGTCCATTTTCTGAGTGTTTTATTTTCACAATCATATCTTTAATTTCCAGAAACTAAATTATTTCTTTTTCCTACCATCCTATTCTTGATGGCTGCAATATCTTCATGAATCTTTGAGGATCTTAACTGTATTGATTTTTAAATTTCTTCTGTTTCTTTTAGTAACTACTTTCTTGAACAGGTTAATTTGTTTTACTTTGGTGTCTCCTTTAAGTTAGTGGTTTTCTTCAACTTTGATGATTCTTGGAATTTTTATAGACAAGGGCCTAAGAACTAAAGTTTGAAGTGCTTTTCCTCAGCCAAATGAAAATTCTAGTTCAATTTCAGTTAACACAAATTCTGATTACAGGCACCTCTGGTGATTATACAGGGAGTGGCAGGCCACACCATAGCCAGGGAGTGTGGCAGCTTACTTTCAGTTCCTCCCTGTAGTCATTCTGGACAATCCCCCTATTCTCCAATCTCAGTGTTCCTTGTATCAGAAATCCCACTTCAGAGAGCTACTTTCCTAGCTGAACTTGGCGGCAAACTCCATAATTAGGTACTTCAAAGAGTTAAGTGAAATGGCTTAGCTGGTCCACTCTTTAATTGATTTTTCTTTAACCTGCTTTTTATCTTCTAGAAACTCTGCATTTTTAATGTTCTGGTTTTCAAACTCTGCTACTCATTTACTTTTATTTTGATATTTCTCCAGTCATTTCAGTAGCATTCTGGAAGAGCAGAATAATGTGTTCAGTCATCCATGTTAAACTGTAAGTTCTAGCATGTAGTTTATTATCAGGATCTTCTAAAAAATTAATCATGTCCTTTCTTGCTGATCTTCTAAAAATCAAGTGCTACTATTTTGAGGTTAGGGATTAATTCTGTAAATATCCATTTGAAATTAGACTGATTCCTGGACATGGTGCTGGATAGGCACACAATAGTAATTTTTGACCAAAAGTAATTGTAGTAGATTTAGGGCAGGATAACAAGCTCTTTGCTACATTATCACATCTGACACTGTTAAAACCCCCAAATTCCTATCTGCACGGATTGCATATGCTCTGGTAAACACTTAGCAAAGGTACACAGTAATTTCTCAGTAAAGGTACAAACTTGTAACCTCTAACCCAAATGAAAATACTTAATTTTAATTAAGTGATACTGCTTTAGGTTTAGTATTGAAAGTTTAACAAAGTACTAAAATTGTACATATTCAAGCAGAAAAGAATCCGTAATTATAATTTTTAATGGAATCATTTCAAATGATTAATAAAACATGTAAAATGTGAAAGAATTTTAAAACTATACTTATGTATGTCTATATATGTATCTTTAAAAATCTGTGGTCAAATAACCCTCCCAGACTTCAGACAATACTACAGAGCTACAGTAATCAAAACAGTGTAGTATTAGCATAAAAACAGACATATGGACCAATGGAACAGAAGAGAGAGCCCAGAAATAAACCCACAGACCTATGGTCAATTAATCTTCAAGAAAGGAGGCAAGAATATACAATGGAGAAAAGACAGTCTCTTCAGCAAGTGGTGTTGGGAAAACTGGATAGCAGCATGTAAATCAATGAAGTTAGAACACTCTCTCACACCATACACAAAAATAAACTCAAAATGGATCAAAGACTTAATATAAGACAAGACATGATAAATCTCCTAGAAGAAAGCAGGCAAAACATTCTCTGACATGAATCTTAGCAATGTTCTCCTAGGGCAGCTTACCAAGGCAATAGAAATAAGAGAAAAAAATAAACAAATGGGACCTAATTAAACTTACAAGCTTTTGCACAGCAAAAGAAACCATAAGCAAAACAAAACAACAACCTACAGAATGGGAGAAAATATTTGCAAATGATGTAACTGACAAAGGCTTAATTTCCAGAATATATAAACAGCTCTTACAACTTAATAACAAAAAACAAACAACCCAATCCAAAAATGGGCAGAAGACCTAAACCAGCAATTCTCCAATGAAGACACACAAATGGCCAATAGGCATATGAAAAAATGCTCATTATCACTAATTATCAAAGAAATGCAAATCAAAACTATAATGAAGTATCACCTCACACCAGTCAGAATGGCCATTATTCAAAAGTCCGTGACTGGTAAATGCTAGAAAGGGTGTGGAGAAAAGGGAACTCTCCTACAATGCTGGTGGGAATGTAGTTTGGTGCAGCCATTATGGAAAACTGTATGGAGATTCCTTGGAAAACTAAAAATAGACTTACCATATGATCCAGCAATCCCACTTCTGGGTATATATCAGGAGGGAACTCTAATTCAAAAAGATACATGCACCCCAATGTTCATAGCAGCACTCTATACAATAGTCAAGACATGGAAGCAACCTAAATGTCCATCGACAGATGACTGGATAAAGAAGCTGTGGTATATTTATACAATGGAATACTACTCTACCATAAAAAAGAATAAAATAATGCCATTTGCAGCAACATGGATGGACCTAGTGATCATCATTCTAAGTGAAGTAAGCCAGAAAGAGAAAGAAAAATATCATATGATATCACTCATATGTGGAACCTAAAAAAAAAAAGGACACTATGAACTCACCTACAAAACAGAAATAGACTTGCAGACATAGTAAACAATCTTGTGGTTACCAGGGAAAGGGGGTCAGAAGGGATAAATTTGAGTTTGAACTTTACAAATGTTACTCACTATATATAAAAATAGATTTAAAAAAAAGTTTCTGCTGTATAGCACAGGGAACTATGTTCAATATCTTGTAGTAACCTTTAATGAAAAAAATTAAAAATGAATACATGTATGTATATGCATGACTGGGACATTGTGCTGTACACCAGAAATTGACACATTTTAATTGATGGTACTTTAATTTAAAAAAAAAAAGGAAAAAAATCTGTGGTCAAAGAAAACTGAGGTTATCAGTATAAACTCATTTAACTTCTATCTCTTCTTAGTTATTTCCCTCCATACATACCAATATCCATCCAACTCTAAGAGCACAAATCATTTTATATATTGTGCAAGATTTTTTTCTTATACATATTTCAATTCCCTAAATTACTTATCATTTTGCACTGCCCACCACCTCAAATTTACCAAGGAATCAATCTACAGCCTCATCTGTTTAGATCACTTTCTCCCAGCCTGAAGAGCATCAGTGCACCTCGTGCTCCTCCATCTCAGATCCTGCCGCACAGAGGAGTCTCATTCTTCAGCATCTTCATGATCTCCTTCAGCTGGTTCCTTCCTTTCAACCTATAAAACAGAAGTCCTCTCATTCTAAAAAAATTTCTTTTTCTAATTGTTTTCTCTTTTCTTCCTAACTCCTTCAGAGTAGCCTATCCCCACTGTCTTCACTATCCCTCTGGGGCAGCCCTATCCCCTCTATTTACTGCAATCTGGCTTTCTCATAGACCATGTCACTGAACCACTTTCACTAAAGTCAGCAGGGACCTAACTGCCCAAATCCAATGGACACTTACATTCTCTGCAGCAGGACACCATTACCTACTGCCTCCTTTCTGGATATCACCTCTCTTCTTCCCAGAATCCTTCCTTAGCTTATTAAACTTTGTCAGTCCCCATAGTTCTCTTAATGTCATCCATTTTTGTGATTTTAACTACTTCTTATGTATGCTGATGACATTCACATTTTTATCTTTCCATGTCTTTGAGTGCATGTCCAGTTATCTACCAGTCATCTCCTGAATTCTCCAGGTGTCCGAAAATTCAACACGTCCAAAACTGAACTCCTCTCCTCAATGCAGTTCTTCTCCCATTTCGTACCTCAATGATACCACCACCCAACCTTAGTCACATAAATGGGGGGGCAGCCTCTACCTCCTATTTCTTTACTTCTCACAACCAAGCTATGTTTTATATTATTTCCTAAATAAAACTAGAACCTACTTCCTCCCTTCACCTGTACCTTACTTCAGACCCCTGTTCTTCTTGCTATCATCTAATCTAGAAGTTACCAAATTGCTGTTTGGTGGAACCAGTTGTTAGACAGTTCAAATACAAAAGGATTCTATAATGTGTTTGAGAAGGGCAGCACACCACATGCCTGCTGTGAAGGTCCACAATGAAAATTAGCCTGAAGCAGCCCTGAGAAGTTGTACGGTAAGGAAACCTGCCTAACTTTACTTCAGTGGGGGTCTCCCTTATGTTTGCCATGTTAGCCTTTCAGGAGGGACAGGAGAGGCGGTGGGGGCATGTTAAGTCCTCCTTGAAAATAAAAGAAAACACTGCTCCTCAGAACAGTGTGGCATAATTATCTCCAGGCTTCTTCAAAGTCATCTTTCACACTGACATTAATGATCTAAAATGCAGACTTGAACGTGCCATTTCCATTCTCAGCTGTTTTCTGAGAAAAAAGAATCAGCTCCAGCTCCATGCAACATGGATGTTAGGACCCGCTCTGACACCTTGCTGCCTGCTGGAGCATCACGTGCTGAGCATCACACTGCACTCAGTCTAAGCCCCGGTACCTGTGGTTCCCCCAAGCACACCACTTGCACTCGCGGTTCTGCACCACTGTATATGCTGCGCTCTCTGCCTTGAGTGTCCCTTCCCTTCAACTTACTCACCAGCTTTTAACAAGGCCTTTAAGACCTAGCTTAGGTATTCCCTTTTTAGATGACTTTTCTTTGCCCCCCAGTTTTCCCTCTTCTTCCCTAAACGTGGACTAAATTCCTGAGTATCCCCATCAGAGTGTTACGCATATCTTTAGGGAACCCGCTGGTATGGCTTCCCCCCTCACTCTACTGCCAACATTACGTCTCGTTCCTTGTTTTACTCCTGAAACACTCAATCCATGATCCATGAACTAAACAGTATTTAGCAGCCCTCTTACGAACAATCAGGGAAGACCTTCCAGAAGAAATCTGACACTCCAGCTTCTCTCTGATCTCAGCTTTCAGTCTGATTGAACTAAGGACTTATCTATGATTGTATTACCCGGGAGGCATAATTAATTAGAGATATAGGTACATATACTCTTATGTACTCTTAAAAATTCTGCTCCAATGGGGAAGACAGGCATGCTTTCTGACAGCCCCACTCTCTTGCACTTCTCGTGCTCACTAGCTTTTCTCTTGGTGTTTTCCTCTCTCAACAAGGAAACAGGATAACAAAGTAATGAAGAACATAGGTTTCAGTCCAATTCCAGCTCATCACTTATATATAGCTGTTACAATTTTGGGCAACTCACATGTTTTCTCAGATTCCTCATCTATAAAATGGGCACAGTGACAATTCCCTACCTTATAAAGTTGCTATAATCCATAAACACCATTAAGTGCCTTGGTAAATATATGCATTAAAATGCGTCAATGGCTTCTGGCCATACGATTCATAACATTTTGACATTTAACCAAGTGATAAAACTATTCCATTTATTATCCCCATCACTTTCTAGTCCCCTTACCCTGCTTTGTTGTTTATTTTTCCTCCCACCAGAATATTAGTTCTGTGAGGGTAAAGGCTTATTTTGTTCACTGCTGAAAACAACAGCACTCAGAAAAGTACTGTACATATTAAGCCCTCAGTAATCACTTGAATGAAAGGTGCAAAGTATCAAAAGGAAAAATACACCAAAACTTGCATTATAATAAAAAGTATACATAAATCTTTCTCTAATGGCTTCTAGTCATGTATTTTAAAAATACCACATGCTATAATAAAAACGTAAGTAATTTATTAAAATTTGAAGGCAGAAACATAATTTTAAGAGATTTAGACCTATGTCAGGTGTGATAGAGTACGGATGCTTTCTTGAAATTCAAAATCAGATCCAAGAGTATCACTTTGAGAGTGTTCTGGTAGACTGAATTTACTTTTAGTTGTCTTAGATGAAACAGTCACTATCCTACTCTCTTTCTTAACAGAAATGTGTTTTTTCGAAGACTCACTTTTAATTGGTTCATTAACCAAAGAGCTATTTTGCCCGATTCCTTTGCTCTTCCGCTTTACAGGTGAGTCAGAGCAGGAAAGCAGGTCCTTTCCAGAGTGTGTCTTAGCAGAGTGTTGTTTGGTCACTTTCTCTGAAGAAGATCTACTATTTCTCGGCAACTCTGCTTCTTTTCTCTGACTTCCAGTTCCAGAAATCCCCTCCGCTGAAGGAGAACATGCTCTCGCAATGAAATCATCAAAAGACTCCTGCCGCTGCTCCGTGCCTGGGACTCCCAGGTTGTCTTTGGAAGTTTCTCGGGCCTCCTGAGTAGAGACTGGGGCATGCAAGGAGTCGAGAGGCAAAGGAATTCTAGCGTCACCTGTAATTTTCTGAAACTGGAGGGAAAAACCAAAGAAAAGACAAATTCAGCGAACAAAGTCAACCATTAAAACGTAGAGTCCAAAACTTTAATGTTACTCTATGATCGTATTATTAAGACAGGCAACTGATTATTCAGAAGATCTTAGAGCCAGTTTTTTCTAATTATACCTTGCCACATGATTCTCAACTTATTTAGCTAATCCAAGGCTATGTCCACTACAGTTTCAGACTTTGGTGTTTGGAGTAGTTATTATCCATTTTCTTTCCCTCATTAAAAACAATAAAACCCTATTCTGTAAGAAATGTAATTCCTTTTCTATCCTCCAGGCACATGTAAGCAGTATCCAGTTTATGACTAGACTGTGTTCTCAAGTTGTCAGTTCCCAAGACCAGTCTGAGACTGGCTGAGGCGGGAGATGGGGGCTCCAAGTACGGTTAGAGGAAAAGCTGACAGGTTTTCCCCCCAACCTCCATAACCGGTGACTCACTATAATATATTGCCTATTAGCTATGCCTGGATTGCTTATCTTAAAAAATTATCTGTATCAGTACTTGTACCTTCATTAGTGTTCCTTCATTGTAAGCTGACTGCATACAAATAGAAACCTAGATAAAATATGAATAGAATAGACATTTATACAATTTCAAATTTGGAATGTTTTCTCTAATATTTTCTTTCTTTCTTCACTGAGGATAGTTTGCTTTAAATCATAAATTTTCAAGAGAACTTCCAGTTTTCGTATTTACAATACAGTATCATGAAATGGGCATAAATTTAATAATCTCAGATTTGGAAAGGATTCTAAAGAGGCTTCTAGCTCCCAAGCATGTGAACTGTTATAGAGATTGATCATTATTATTTTCTCTCTGACTTGGTAGTTCCCTTTTTGCTAATCCCTCTTAGAATCATTAAGTTCTGTTCTGGCCACTTACTTGGATATTTTGCATTTGTCCTAGGGCAGTCTGCTTTGATTCTGGTTCTTCTTCCTCATGTGCCTTCTTTTCTTCTTTAGGTGGACTACTGACAGTAGAATTCATCTGGGGACAACCTAGTAAATGAAAATCTGACTGATCTATACCAGCCATTGTGGCAAGCTGCCCAAGTCTGGACAAGAAGAGGAAAAGAGGAAAAGACAAAGGTTAGTGTAATCATGTCAGCGCAGCTTAGATTTCAAACACTGCCTCACTAGCAGCTTCGACACCTACCACACACCTAGCCCACTGCCTCTCATCTACATTCCCACACTTCTTTACCAACTCTCCTCCAGTATCTAAAGATGTGCTTGTTTCTTCCTTCCAAGCCCAGGTCAATCACTTACAAACCACCACTCCATCAATTATCAATCTCCAATTCCCTCTTTCAGCAAAATTCCTCCTTGTTGAGAACCAATGATCTCTATCCTTCCTGCAGGTTAATAATAATTTTTTTCTGTCTAGGACAAAAATAAGTTTAATTCAAACTAATAAACAAGCAAAATAAATAAAAGGTAGGAAATTTCCTATGTATTCTGGAATATTTTCAATTCAAATCACCTTGAATTTAGTCTTTATGAAAACTATTCCTACCAATTACTCTATCTACAGGTTACTCTTATAATGGGCTCCCCACTCAAAGTAAATTCTCCTATTTGCATTTCTTTAAAAATTTAATTCCTCATTTAAAAAAAATTCAACCATATTACCTAAAATTACACTAAATTTAGCTAAACATAGCTATGGAAGTGAGGAAACCTGCTCAAATTCCTCAGCAAACTACCATTATAGTCACGAAGAATGCCGGGAAGAGAAATGGACTAACCCAGCGTCTTTAAGGAGATCCAAGAAAGCATGGAACTTCCGAAAAGAATTCTCAATGCTGCCTAAAACACCTTCATCATCCAGGATCATGCTTGTCAATGACTGTGCTTGAAGGGCTTCAGACAAAGAGAAATTTATATTTCTTAACTGGGCATTTTCATGTTCCAGCTATAAAAGAAGATTGAAAATATCTGACATGATTTTTTCTCATTGTCATTAAAAGAAAACAAAAGTAGTCTTGTATAAACAAAACTAAAATAAAATACTCAAAATGTAATTTATTTGTAATTAATCTAACTCTTCATCAATACAGAGACCATATCACATAATAACTGAAACCCAGAGGCACCCAACAAAGTTTCCTATATAACACTCAGGTGGTATATAAATAAGCCAAAGTTACTGTTTTATTAATGATCTTTCAAAAAAGATCACATTTCTAACTGGTTAAATTCATAATGAATCTTCATTCCACATTAGAAAATTACCTGCTCTAAGTTTCCCCTAAATTAGAAATGAAATACAGAATCTGATCTGAACAAAGCATATTACAACTCTGCTGAATGTTGAGGATTAACTTCAGTGAGCAAAGTTTTAATGTGTAAGTTTAAATGTCCTAAATGATATCCAACCCATTTTATTAACTGTATAATCAACACTAATCTCCCTGGCTTCTTGAAAATACTCACTTTCCTTGTACTCCTCCCCTCCATCATCTATGCATTTAAAACCCCACATTAGCCCAACTCCAGTATTTCTCAGAAAGGCCATCATGTTCATGATGCCTCTTTTGCCTTATGTAAGCAGGTGCTCGGTACTTAGATTGACTAAGTGTCTTCCAAACCAATGTATGCACTTTCAAAAATACCTCCTTAAACTCACCCTGTAATAAATTGTATTTATACATAACTTTTTAGCTGATGCCCTGCTTTCATGCACATTACGTAATGTAATTCTCATAGTATATATTTTTATCTTTCATTGCTTTCTTAGCAGTTTTCCAATGTCTTTTACTTATTTAAAAGATTCACTTTTGTAATTCACTGCCAGTAGAGAGTTTCATCATGTCTTTTATGTTACTGTATATACCACAGAAGCATAAATGCTTTCTTGAATTGAAGCATCATGAACAGGAAATAAGATAATGTCATATGAGGGCATACACACAAAAAAAATCTCAGATTTTTACATTTTTAAAAACATGGTTTCTGTAATATAGATCATATATAATCACCAAATACAAGTAAATGCAAAGGTCCATATGGTACAACCAATTTGCAACATATTACAGTTTTAAACTTTACAAACTATGTGTACATGGCTTAAAATCCAATTAAAATAAAACCAAAAGCTCTCCAAAGTATAAGAAGAAACCTGTTTACCTCACTGACTCGTTTATCAGCCTTAAGTCTTATTACTCGCTCCTCCTTTAACTGCTTTAGGCACTCCTCCAGTTTTTCCTAGTGTAAAGAAACAGAATAAGTATTATAACAAATTCATAGTACAATATCCAAAAGCCTTTCTAGCTAAAGATCTCACCAAAGATTTAGGTGCAGGGCCAGAAGTGAACTCAGATTTTAGTCCACTACATGTAATATTATACTATGCTGGTGAAACTCATTATCAAAATAAATCAAGTAAGTATATTAAAGATTTATTTAAATCCTACTCTTTCCAAAATAAATTTGTGGCAGCTCACCATAAAAAGCATAGCATATGCATATAACATAGTAAGTCAGAAATAAAAAATTAAGACCAAGAAAGAAAAATTCTGTATTTATTTGTGGGTCCCTGTATAATAGGAAGCCCTATTAATAAACATGTTTAACACACCTGAATTATGTAACTGCAGATTCAAATACATTTTTTAAAAAGTAAGCACTTTTACAGCAATTTACTATATGCCAAGGACTCTTCTAGGAGTTCCCTAGCCGTTACATAATCCAATCATGCAAACCCTAGGAGGAAAGAATAATTATTAATTCTGCACTATTTTACAGATGAGAAAACTGAGGCAGAGAGGAGCCGAGTAAGGGGAGCAACACACCCAAGGTCACATCATTAGTTAAGTAGTAGAGCCACGCTGTGAACTCAGGAAGGTGGGTGCCATTTGTGTTCACAGAGGTGTTAATCTTCCCACTCACCAAGGTCAATAAAATAAAATGAATATTGGTAAACTCCCTTATGATTTATAAGAACAAAGACACTGAGGTCCTTGAAGTGCAGGACACTATGTGTGGCAGGCAGAATACTAAAAGAGCCCCTAAGATTCCTAATTGCTGAAGTACACAAACCTCCCAATTACTCAATCAAACACTAAACCTCGGTGCTATAGTGAAGGGATTCTGCAGATGCCATTAAGGTTCCCCAAATCAGCTGATGTTAAGATAGGGAAAATATTCTGGGTGGATATGACCTAATCAGGCAGCCTATTAAAAGGGACTGGGCTCTTCCTGGAGATGTGAAGTACAAAAAGGACAAGAGGGAGATTCTCCAGTGCTGGCTTTGAAGAAGTCAGGTGTGATGCTTTGGGAAGGAATGCAAAAGGGAGGCCCCTAGGAGCTGAGGCTGTTCCCCGACTTGAGCGCCAGTAAGGAAATGGGGACTTCTGTCCTGCAACTGCAGAAATAGGATTATGCCAGCATGCTGAATAAGCCTGAAAGTATTCCTTCCCAGAGCCTTTAGATGACAACACGGCCAGACTGACATCTTGACTTCAGCTCCATGATACACATGAGCTATGCTGAACATCCAGTACAAACAAGAAAGTCCAATGTTTGGGGCTCAATGTCTTACACTTAAATTTCACATGCTTTAACACTCTAAGGAGGGAATCCACATGCACCTGTGTGTATCTGAGTAGAGAACCCAGTCATGCTGTGCCTGGACTTCTGACCTATGCAACTGTGAGCTAGTAAACAGATACTGTTTTAAGTCAATAACTTAGTGAAAGAAAATTAATGTGTTACTCAACCCTCAGGCTCGTGAACAAAACAAATGACTGTCATTGTTTTAAGCCTCTGTTTTGGCGTGGTTTCTTATGCAGCAATAAACAAACAGAACACCTACACTTATTTAAACAGTAAGTATATTTATACACGCTAAACGCTTTGAACAATCACTTAAAGCATTTAAAATTCACTATGCCCACAGTGTGTGTGCGTTGAGGGGAGGAGCTCTATTATATGCCATCACTGGGAGAGGAACTGGTACCACTTTCTAGAGAGTAACTTTTAGTACATACCAACAACTTACATCTAGGAATTTACCCTAAGGAAATCATAGATGTGGGCAAAGATGTATCTACCAACATGATGTCATAAGATTGTTTATAACCAAACCCCGGAAGAAAGCTAAGAGCCTCCAAATTGGGATTGGTTTAAATAAAAACAGCACATCCACATGAAAAAACACTCTGGTGAAGCAGCTAAGAAACAACAATGATGACAAGAGGTCTCAACCAGCATCAACGAATGGGCTTCCGGAGTTCTACGTTCAAGACAGATCTGTCTGTTTTTCTTGAGAGATGGTCAGTGAGCTTAGTCAGATTCTGTGATGTAGAAGAGCATTCAGTGACATGACAAGCATTTCTGATACCTTCTTAAGACAAAAGAGTAGATTAGGTGTGTGTACACACAGAGGGGGCTTTTATTTCTTTTAGTAAGTTGTTCACTGTTTTCGGAAATTTGCTCAATGAACATATATTTTTATACTAAGAACATGTTTACAAAATTAAGTCTAATAACTTCAAATTCTGTGGTGTTTCATTACTAAAGTCAACCAAGTTTTAAATGGGGAAAAAGGGAAAAAATTGTAAAATTCCTCTACTTTTAATATAATGACTTTAATAAAAGCTTAAAAAACGATTGTATAGAAATTCTAAACGAATGACCAAAATAAATAAATAAATAACATAAAATCACCCCAGAGAAAAGCAGACTAAAATACTCCATCTTGACTAGTTCTAAATAGCACATCAGGGGGCAATTACATGAAATAGTTTCTCCCTCTAGTGGAGGGAATTAGAACATAGTGTTAAATTTTTATGAAAATGTGTACCCTCCTCCTACAAAGTTAATTCATGTCCCTTAAAAGGAACTATGGAACCAAAAAATAAGAAAGCAAAATTGCTTAATATTCTATTACTTAAATAAGACTATGATGAGGCTCTGGAATAACTCCTTCCTGTCATCTGCTCTCTCTCTTCCCTTCTACACATCACGTAAGTTGATTTTTCTGGAATGAAGTTCCCGTCATACTGTATGCCAAATTTTATGTTGAACTTTTTCCCATTTAACATTGAAATTAATCATTTCTCATATAAACAGGGGATTCATAACTTTGACTTCTTTTTAGTGCGTTACAAAGGATTCCACTGAGTGGGTCTATTGGTTAGCCATTCCTTTATGGTTAAATATTTAAGTTCTTCCCCAACTTTTCAATATTGTAACCTTTCTATGAGTGAAGGCATCTTCTTCATATTTAGAATTATCTTCTTGCAATAAATCCATAAAAATGAGCTTGAGATCAAAGCAAACGAACATTTTTAAGGCTCTGAGGTACCTATCTCCAAATTGCTTTCCAGAAGATTTCTAAGATTTTATACTGCCATCAGCAATATATCACTTGGTATATAACCTCCAAATAAGTGCACAGAACAAAACTGTTACTGTGACAAATAAAAGGAGAATACTTACATAACCACTACTCAAAGCTGCAAGTACTCGGGGCCTCTCAAAAACCCTCCATCCCTTTCCTCAACACAAGCGCCTTCCCTCTTAGCAGTCAAACACCATCCTTACTTCTTGACAATCATTCCTTTAACCCATATGCATCCCTAACAATATAGCTTAGCTTTGCTGACATCAAACTTTATGTAAAGAGAATCATAGTGTATACAGTCTTTTGTACCTTATTTCTTTCACTTGACATTGCTGCCTGCAGCTTTCATTCATTCAATTTTATTGCTTGATAGTTTTCCCAATGTATAAATACATACGACTTGTTTAATTTTTGACTCTTAAAGGACATTTTTTTTTCAGTTTGTGCAAATGCAAATAATGCACATGAATCCTGTTGTACCAGTTTTTCTTGTGCACTTACCCAGGGTGGGGGGAGGGCTGCTGGGTCACAGGATACTTACATACCTTCAGCATATATACGTGCTTTCCAAAGTAGCTCTGTCAACTTATACTCCTGAATAACCAGGGTGGGAGATTCCTATAGTACTCCAGGTCTGCAATGTCGATTCTATCAGACTATTTTTTGTCAATCTGACTGGCATGTAGTTTCATCCGTTTTGATTCACTTAATGAGGCTGGACACTTTTCTGTGTTTACTGGCTGTCTGGACTTCTTTTTATGAGATTTAAGTCAATTATTCTTGTTTTTAATTCTTTTCTATTTCCAAACAATAAACTTACATGACTACTTTATGACTAAATCTTAGGCATTATCTGTTACCTTTCTACTTTACTAAGTAAGGGTTCAGTTCATTTACACTCTTACCTATGTCTACACCACTCAGTAAAGTTATGTCACCATTAGTTGTTTCCACAGGTTATGACCTCTTCGACTTGTAATGATACACTTAAAAATCTATATTGTTTATCAACTATAAATTATCTCAATGACCCAATTTGTAAAATGAGGACATTCATGTCCTTTTCCCTTTTTCCACCTCCTATCTACCTTCCTTCCAAATCTGGCTTTCATGCTATCAAAGTTGAAATACATACTGTTCTATGTACAGTTAAGTTTTCTGTAATTTGAGTATGGAGTAGTGTTTAAGAGAACAGGCAGAAAGCCTGAGCTCAAAGCCCTGATTCAACCCTAAATGAGGTACAGCTTAGGCAAGTTCCTTCCCTGTTTTAGTTTCCTTTTCTGAAAAGTGGGGATGATATTAGCACCAAACTCATAAGGCTATTCAGAGGGTTAAATGAGTTAACATATGCAAAACCACTTAGAACACAATACATACTAAGTACATATAGTACACAATACATACCAGTACATACTATGTTCATACTAATACATACTAAGTATAGTTTAGGTTAGTTATTTATTATTGCACGCAAGTTGACAATAAAAGCTGCTAACCAAGACAGTATTTCCATTGTTGTGATTAAATTAACATGGCCCACTGCAGACATTTCCTATGTATAGAGACCACGGCTCCTTCTACACTGTTTCAGTGTCACTGCCCTTGTGTAGGGTGACTACATATCCCAAGATACCTTGGGCTGTTCTAGTTTATACCTGTTGTTCTGATGTTGTATTATAGCACCTCCTTACACTACTTAAGTGTTCTGGTATGGACAATAAATTAGACAGGTAGTCATTACCTCTGTGTCACTGAAAAGGGGGACATCTATAGTGTCAAGTTTATGTAGATTCTTTTCCTGCACACCAATGGTAGTTTAAACATCTACCATAGTTTTGTTTACTTCATGTTGATGTCAGTATAGCCTTTTCTCCTCTGAAGTTTGAGTTCCTCCTTCTCTTCCTCTCCCTCCTCCTAACATACACAGCAAGTACAAGATCCCCAAGGTGTTTCTAAACTCTCAAGCACACAAGCAATGGAAACCTCTCAAATCTATACTAGCTGCTCCCTGCATGGAATCCAATGTTTCCTGAATCCCCTATTACCTTCCTTCTTGGTTTATTCCCTCATTTTGCTGGATTATTTCTTCAAATAACTAAAGGTGTAGTACAGGAAGTAAATTTTTCAAATTTCTTTATGTACAAACTACCTTATTCAGCCTCCACGTATGACTGATAGTTTGGCTGGATACAATACCTTAGGTTGAAAATTATTTGCCTGAAAATCTGGAGGTATTTTTCTAATGCCTTCTAGGATCCATGGTACTGATGAGAACTATGATAAGGTTGAATTTTAATTTTTTTCTTTTTAGGTGGCTAGTATTCTCTCTGGGATGTATTTATCTTCTTGGTACCACAATGAATGGTATCTAGATATTTGAGTCTATTTTTGTTCATCTTGCTCAAAACTTGAGTAGCTATTTTCAATTTGAGGCCTCATGTTTACTTTCAGCTGCGGGGAATTTTCTTGCCTTTTGACAGCTTCCCCCCATTTTTTTTTCTGGGTCTGGAATTTCTAATAGTAACACGTTGGATCTCCTAGATGCAGCCTCTCTCATTCATCATTTCTATCACATTTTCCATTGTGTCTTTCTTTTTTATATACTGAGAAACTTATTTACTACTGAATTTATTTCAGCAACTATATTTTCATTTCCAAGAGATTTTTCTTGCTTTCTGATCACTTCCTTTTGAATTAACTTATTTTATAGTTGCTAGTTTTTTTTAAACCTAAGGATACTAATTAGGGTTTTTTCTTAAATCATATTGTTTCCTGAATCATCCCTGGTCCTACTAGAATGTATTTTTACTATTTTTTTTTTTAAATCTCTGTCATGTTGTAAGCTTTACTCGACTATCAGACAAACCATGGTTACTTTCTATTTAAGAATGAGAGCTGGAAGTTCCCTGGAAGCCAGTAACTGATTGGCTTCTCTTATGCATGGAGAAGTGGATAGTAATTATAATAGGATACCCTCAAATACTCTTTTCTATGGTGCAAAAATTCAAACAGCTGCCCTGATTCTCCACAGTTTAATTTTTTTCAAAGTGAATTTATCTCATTTCAGAAGAGTGAGGGTAGGGCTGGGAGTCACCTCTTGCAAGCACAAACCTTCAATGATCACTCCCTACTTTAGTCACATTTTAAACTAACTCCACTCTCTCTTGCCCATGCACATCTGAGCATGGAGCTGTTTCTGCAAGGGGACTAAGATTCCCCCTCAGCTGCAGGCAGTCCCTGTACTTACTCTAGGTGATGGTTTGCCTCTGCTCTGCTGCTTCAGTTTCACACTCTTCCGCCTTTCAAAAACATGCAGTAATCTCTTGTCTTGACTGTTGTGGGTTTATGTATGTAGCACTTTGATACCATCATTTTAGTGTCATGTCAAAATGGAGAAGAGCTGAAGAAGTTCTCAGTGCACCTTGAATAAAGTACTCCGTAGTCAGTTTCTAACCCTGGTCTTCCCCAACGTCTATAATCACTTTTAGAAATACAATCTCCTAGTCTACTGGTGAAGGAAACGAATACAACACACCTGAAAAGATAATGAATGCGGGACAGATGCTCTAGGGTCTTGTCTTACTCTGCAACTTACTAATAAATCACTTAAGTGCAACAAATTGTAGGCACTCATTTATAAGATGAAAGGGGGTAATTCTAATGAACTATAGATTCCTCTTACTCTAACATTCTACAATTTTCTAAATACTTTAAAATTTCTCTATATTATTACTATTAATTTTAGTTAAAAATAAAAATCTAACTTTCCCTTCTGAAAATCAAGTAATAATTTCCATGTCCTAAAATAATAGGATAACTAGTTTTAAATCTGTCAAGTTTTATACTCAAAGAAAATATTAAAATAATTTAAAAATTAAACATGGACTTTGTAGCACAAAGACAAGGTCCCCTCAAATGGAGTTTCCCTTATTTAGTACAAATCATCAGCTCTGCATTAAAGTTGAAATAAAACGAACACATTATTTTTGAGGTACAAAAATTTGTCATGAAAATCAATTTTTCTTTTGTTTACAAAACAGTATGGAATGACATTAGATGCCAGCTTTTTTAGGCAATACAGTGTAGCTTCTTGGTATTTTTTATTTTAGGTAAGGAGAATATCAGCATCAAAACTTTTTTTCAACTTTAACTTTATTAAAAACAAAATCCTATTTTCCTATTATAAAAAGGGAGGTCAACTAGAACTGTCAATTTTCTCATCTGTGAAACAAGAGCACTGAATCAGCTGACTGCATTCACTCAAACTCAAATTCTTTGAGGTTATCTTATGATCGTTAAGGGTCTCCCTAAGTCTAATATTCTATGGTTCTAAGGAAAGGGAAATGTATTATTAACACATATTTTGATTTTCATTTCTGAGAGCTCAAACGTCCATCAGTCACCTTGGTCTAAGCTAAGGGGGATACGATGCAGATGGGAGGGAGAACAGAACCTCACACAAGCTGCCCAGTGGTGCAATCAGCCTTCCATCTGAACAATCATCTCCTCTGTATCTTTCAAGTGATAACTCTGTACCTGCAGTGCTTCCTGCTTTACGCTGATTTTCTCTGGCTCTTCCTGAACACTTTCTGAAGAATCATCGACCTCTTCGAGTTCTGAGGAGGAAGGACTCTCTACCGTCACAGTCACAGGAAATTCTGACTGCTTAAAGAAAGAAGATAGGTTGTATAAAATATAAACCAGATGCCAAACATTAAAGAACATTTAACAAAAGTGATCTGAGGTATCAAGTCATTATTTACAAGTCTCTTTCACTGCTCCTTAGTCTAAAACAAGCAATGACAAAGTAAAATTACATTAACGTATTTTTGCTGTGTTACTCTAGAGAATTCTCTTGTACATGGTTAAGATTAATTTCAGAATTGCCCATATTATTAATTTTCTTCCACAGAAGCCATGTGAGGAGCCAGGGCAAACATTTTTCTCTCAGATCAACTTTACACTACAAATGAGAAATCGATTCTTCATCACTGGACACAAACTGGAAGAAAATGTAGCTTCTAGGAGAAAAATGCATCGGTAAAGGGACTGATAAAGAATCAGATGAATAATTAGAAAGTCAACATATCTAAACTCTGAATAACAAACATGAGAGTTTTAAAAAATAAATCACATACACAACTAAAATTGAGCCATCAAAACATCATCTTCTCATCATCCTTAAGCTAAAACTAGCATAACAGTAACACCATTCTCCTGTCAACCTTCACTGCCACTGGAACATTGTTCAATATGATGTTTCCAAACATTTAAAAACTGACCTGATCACAACCCCATAAAGTCTAGAGATCAAAAAGAAGTGTGCTGGGATTATATAACTGAATAGAAGACAAGTCACTAGGATATCATTTTGATGACAAGCAGCAAGCCCTGCAGGATAGGAAAATCCCAGCGGTGGAACGAGGCGTGCATCCCTTCTTCTGGGCATGCGAGGGGGCAGTCCTGACAGCCAGGGTGCTCTCCTCTCACCTCAGCCATGCTGCCTTTCACAGAGCAACATCAGTCTGCCACGACAACAGGGAAGGAGAATCTGGTGCTGACAGGCTTAATCTGCTCCAAGACCCTGAGGCAGTGTGAGGGGGACTGTGTGTGGCCTTGGTGAGAGAGGGAGAAGTGCTGATGCAGAGGCTCTGGGATGTGCTGCTCTATATTGGCTTTAAGATCAGAACTTGTACAGAGAGCCCCTAGTCAACATTTTCTGAAAGCATATGGACATTTTTGAGTATGACAGCTCCAAGTGTGGGATCAGAAATGGCAGTCAAATTCATTTCACTGGGTAACAGCTGATTTGTGGACTGCAGAAACGGCTTCCTTGTTTACAGACGTAACCTTGAGGCTCCCAGCGTGGCCCATATCCACACAACTCCGCCGTGGCGCTGGCAGAGCCACCCGACAAGTTCTAGATGATTTATTTCAGAAAGGGAAATGCTTCTTGGAAGGCTCTGTTCAGTTTAAAAAGCAAAGAGAATGACCTTCACTTTTCTCACTTAAACCCGCTATAAATTAGAAATAGAACAACATACCTGCAACTGATTACATACATCACGAGCTTTGATTAATGGAAAACCCCTGAAAAGACATCAACAAAATGAAGTTATATTTGATGTAAATATGTCACCTGTTAATCCTAGTTAATAAAACTAATCAGTATTATGTAAAATATCCACTATAGAATTGTGTATAAAAATAAATAAGCTCAAAATAAAGACCTGGAAGGCTCTGCCATGGAGAAAATTGAACAGAATTTAGCAGACCAGCTTTATGATAACTCGTTGAACCGCTGAGAGGTCCCTTCAGTTCCTAGGTTCAGGATGATTGAGATTTCAGTCTAACTTCTTTAACTGGTGAAAGTAATCATTTTCTAATTTATAACTTCTTGTGATAAGGATGGACCTGAGATTAGTAAATGTCTCAAGAAGAAGATATGAAACCACAAAGTTGTGAAACTAGTGAAACTGGTGACTTAACACTATAGTTTATGCAATAGTAATTCACATTACCATTTGCAAAAGAGTAGTTGTCCAATGGAGATTATAAACATCAATTTAATGTGAGCAAATGAACAGATATTTTACACAGTACCTACTTCAAATGCTATTTAAAATCATTCTCTTTGTTTTCTTAAGCAATTGTTAATCCCCAATATCTTGAATACTAGCAGTAAGTCATTTGAAAATAATCTATAGCAATCTATTTCACTTAGCAAGCCTAAAGCTATAATTCAACAATTTTATTTACACTGCTATAACAAAAATTACTATGAACAGCTATCTCTTGGGTAAGTAATCAGCTAAAGCAAGCTAAGTCTAGTTTGACTCACTAAAGCTGATTCACAAAGTTAAGCCAATTGATTTAGATTAGGTCTAATCCATACTTCTCATCCATTCTGCATTAAAATATTCCCATAAAATGTCTTTTTTCCCCATTCCTACATATCCAAATTCCCACTTCTGTGCTGAAGGGCTTGCTTCACCTACACCTGCCTTTAATGAAATCTTTCTCACTTGCAGAACTGGAGATAATTTTAGTCTCTTCTTGATTCCCATAGGGTTACATCTGTTGTGACACTTGAGAAACAACTTGAAACTCCCGATTATAATTAGTTTTTGTTCTTCTTCCTTAGAGGACTCATTAGGCAGAAGCCATGTGTGAGTTATCTTCTCCTATAGAAACTATCAGAGACCTCCCACATAATAGCAGCTCCAAAATAAAGAATTCTGAATGACTGAAAAAGACAGGGAATGAAAACACCCTACCTGTTCCTGTTTGCACGTTCTGCAGTACGCCATGGCAGGAAACCAGACACACCAGGGGGCAAAGGTTCAGGAGCATAACATTCTTTACCAAAGGACTGTTTTCTTCCATTACTCACAGGTTTCTTTGTAGCCAATCCTATGTTTGAGAACGCATGAAAAGAAGGAATCAAGATGCACCAAAGGTTCTACAGAGCAATTATCACATGTGTACACTTTGAAAGGAATCCAACAGGCACTGGACAATGATGTCAAAGCCATTAAAAACAGGATTGTTTTGTAACAACGTTTTACACAGGCCAGCAATTTTTAAAAGTATTAAGTTCTCTACAGTAACAAGTTATTTTAACTAAAACATAAGTATTGAGATGTGCAGGACATGCAAAAATAAATAAAAAATATCCCCCAAAGAATGACACATTTTGTATATCACGCAGAAACATTCAAGTTTATTGAATCTCAGAACACTTTTGGCATTTCTGAATCTCAAGGATAGAGAAACAAAGATACACCCATGACTCCTGACAAACAGAATGTTCTGAAATTAGACCAAAATTTCAGCTTAAGATTAAAACAATCAAAGTAATGAGATTTCAAGTTGCTGGCTGTAGGTAAGCCAATGTTACCCTCCTGTAAGTGTTGACCTTCACTGCTGATTTGATTTCATATAGAAAACACACAGAAACCAAATGAAATCCATTGGATGAAAGAGGGAAATGTGGAGATTTAACCTACATTTCAGTACTGAAGAGTCAAGTATCTTTACATGAAGTATTTGTAGTAAAAACTAGACCTACATGTTAGTATTTTATTTAGAACAAACTATGTATTCAAATTCACATTTAAATACTTAATTTTCTCTACTGTTACTGAAAACAAGCATAAGTTAAAATGGTTCTATTAATCCTTCAAATCTACTATACAAGATCTACTTTAGCAGCATTAGGATGGCATGTAAATGTGGTAACGTGTATGTGGAAATACAGAACAACCTTATTGATAATCACTGCATGATTCTATGTGATTTCTCTGGACAAATTTACATGCCTCTTAAAATATATAGAAGCTCAGTTCATCTTGCTATTCTTTTTTTGTTTTTTAACTTAATTACCCTCAAAGAATGTTTTATGTATGTGGTTTGTATGTGTATAACTTTCCTTTCAGAAACTAATGCAAATATATTTTGTAATTAAAATTTTTAAAAATTACACTTACTTTGTTAGGAGATAAAAAAAATTCTAACAAAAGTTCCAGTCTCTTTTCTGCATACATAATTACAATATAAATGTGACACAATTCACAGAATTATTTAACCCCTATATTCACCTGGATCTAACTATATAGGCAGACATTGAATTGGCTTACCTCTATGTCTCCAAATAACTGAGGCAAATAAAAAAAGCCCAAGAAATAAAATTACTCTTAAAAAAGCTCAGTGAGCTTGTAAACTTCAGTCACATTTCCACTTTGCTTTATCATGCTAAATAAGAAAAAATTTTAAATTGTTTTATTCTTATTCCATGATACCCCTACAACATACCACCAGGTACTAAAATTAGAAAATTCCTGTTATATACACATGTTTTATTTATATATATTTATATAATGCCACTCTGCCATTCACTATTATTATGAAAAATAAATGCTATTTGCAACTAAAGATAATGTGTTCCAGAAAACAGACAGTTAAGGTCACTTAGAAACAATATAAAAGTACCAGTAGAACTGGATTATATCAAATTTATATATTCAAGAGGATGTGAAACTTAAGTCATTGGTGGTTAAAGAGTTTTAAAAGATTTTTATTACATTTGGTCACAAAATTATAGGCTTAATTTTAAAATCCTGGGTTAAGTATTATTTGGAAAATTAAACATACATTAAACATTTAGAAAATGTTTTTCTAAAATGTTCCATCTAGGTCAATAAGCTTCTTTGCATAATCTTTTATAAGGATTCTATATATTTTAAGTCTTTTTAGTCATTGAGAGAAGCAAGGTATTACCTGATTCAATAACTCTAGGTAAGAATTTGCAAGGAAGAAGGAAACAACAGGAAAACTGAAACTGGGAAGAAATTTCATTTCATTAAAAAAAAAAAAATCATCCCTCAAAAGCACCATTGCTAAAACTGTCACAGTGCAGCCCAAACTTAACTGCAAAGTATTAGAACTAATCATCAATCAGGAAATATTTTTAAAATAATGAACTTTCTATAAAATTCAAACAATGAAGTTGGTTAATACTAACATCTCTTTAATTTCATTCAGTGTTTTTATATTCTAAAAATTCTCATAATATGTACCAAAACAATTATAATTCTAACATGCAGACATATAACATCGGTTGTTACCAGTATCACATGAGAAGAGATATTAATTTCAGCACATCAGAATGCAAAAGGACTATAAATTCTAGTAGCATTAAAAAAAAAAAAAGTAAAGAAAAGGGTTACCGATTCTAATAGTAGCTTTTCCTTTTCGACCACTTCCCAAAATTATAGTTCTCTTTTTCTGTCTGGCAGCTTTGGATGGTTCCTTCACTGATGGAGAAGTTATCCACTGGTACTGAGAGAGAGATAATAAATAAGCCATTTCAGTTACAGGTAATTTATGAGGTTTTGTTCTCAACTGGAAATTATTAAGATATTCTAAGTTAGTAAAATGCTTTCAATCTGCATTTCTGGTAACCTAAATTAAAGAATCATACAGTATTTTCAAAAACAAAAAAGCCATTTGATTTGACTAACAACTTAAGATGACAGAAAAGTACCTTGATAATTTTATTTTATTAGAAAAAGGAAGAAAAACAAGCAATTAAAGAGAAATGGTTCCTAGAGAACTAAAACATGATATACCTCTGACTTGGCACTCCTTCCATTCTGGAGAACTTTTTTGATAACTGCTTTCATCACAGAATGATCTAAAGTGAAATAAATTGAAATTAGAGTAACTGTTTCCCCAGTAAGTGGCTATTCCCATTTAAAAACAAAAACCAACACATTATTGCTTTTCCCACAAAATTAAACATGAAATTTACATTATGTAATTATACATCTACTTTTCCCTTTGCGTATTTTAATCTCTTCCTCAAAAATCTAAGATGCCACCTTGCAGACTGCCTTCAATGGCTGCTACTTTGGCAGCAGCAAAGGTCAAATTTACACAAACACTTTGTATCTAAAGTGGCTTTGGATACTTTGGATAGAAAGCAGAGAATCTGAGCACTGTCTAGACACTTAGATTAAGATAGCAAACCAAAGTCCTGATGTTCCCTCAAAGCTGCTCCTCCTCTCAGCCCTCTTCTAAGTGGTACCACCCAGTTGTGCACATAATCATCTGGGACTTGTCTCTTTATTACTATCTCCTTCATACCCCACATCTAATAGATCTGCAAGTCTTGTTAGCTACACTCTCAAAACACAACCTGAAGTCAACCACTTTTCACTTGCTCCAAACTTCTAGTCTAAGTTAAGCCATAAACATCTCTCATTCAGACCGTGGTGACAGTGCCCTACTTCGTCTCCCCATTTCTCTTCTTTATCCCCTCAAGTCTACTCTTTATATCAGGGTCATCTTACCAAGACACTATTTGGATCATGCCTTTTTTCCAGCTCAAAACCCTCTATGCATTTAGAATAATCCCTATCTTTACTCAAGCCTTCAAGACTTTACAAGATCAGGCCCCTGGTTAGCTCCTTGACCTCACAGCAGACCCTAGTCTTCCTCACCATATTGGCCTCCTTGCTTTTCGTTAAATACTCCTTCCATCTACATGCCTGCATACTCATTGCTTCCTTATCCTGGAATGTGCTTCCCCCAGACCTTCCATGGCTTGATCCTCTCTTCACTCAGGTCTCCACTCAAATGTCTCTTTTCCAGTGACGATGTCCCCTAACTAGCCTATCCAATGTAGACCTACCTGCCCCCCTCAGTCTCCTTACATTAAGGTATTTTGAACTTCCTACTATCTAAAACTACATTACTTATCTGTTTACTCATTTCTATCTGGACTCCTCTACTAGAATGTAAGCTCCATGAAGGCAAGACTTTGTCTATCTGGTTCACTGCTATATCCCTAGTGCCTAAACTCACCTTCTCACACACGAAGGTATTCAAAAAATTACTTGTTAAACTGACAAGTGAATAGAGTACTCTTTCCAAAAATTCAGAGATTCCACAAGAAGGAAATAATGCTCTTTGTAGAAGCAGGCTTATTATCTAGGTTTACCTCTGTGCAGAGTAGCAGCCAAGAACAATTTACAAGCATAATTCATTTTAATTAGTAAATTATCTGCTAAAAACATAAAGGAAGTACAATATTAGAAAAGTACAGCTGACCCTTGAACAACATGGGTCTGAACCGCACAGGTCCACTTACACGCAGTAAATGTGTACTAGAAAACTACAGGAACCAAGGCTGGTTGAATCTACAGATGCAGAACTACTGACTGTAAAGTTATACCCAGATTTTCAACTGCACCCCGCGTTGTTCAAGGGTCATCTGTATAAGATTAAGAAAGTAAACTCACTAGGTTTTAAAAATTGTCAATACGTGAACAAATTCTTTTTGTTTTGCTATTTGTTATCAATTAAAAAATTGTGACCACATACCAACAAGTGGATTTTTTCTTATATCCAGAATGACCAAAGTTCTGTTGGTTTCAAGGGCCTTGAGTAAAGCCTTAGCTCCTTCATTGGTGAGGCCACACTGCTGCAGGTCAAGTGCTTATGATGAAAGACAAAAAGGTCACTTGCTTACCCTATACAGATTTAACATAGAGACGACTCTCATTTACGTGTGTGTAGAAGAGTCCTACACAAGACCAATCATGGCTAGTTTTTACTTTTGGGTATTCCAAAAAAACAGAGTCATATAAGCACACACATAACGCAAAATCCAATTAAAAAACTCTTCTTGAATGTGCAATGATTACCCTGGCTTGAGTACCAATAAATCACCCAACATATTTTACAATTACAGAACTGAAGAATAACTTTATATAACCATTGAGTGAAAAACATCACAAAATGAATTAGTTCATAATTAGCAAGGGCAGCAGCAGCAGTGCAAACTTCACAGGCAAAAACTGGTGGGGCTCAGAAATTTCACTGCATTCTTTTGATCTTGAGCCCCACATCACTCTTGAAACTAGTTAAAAGGGGAAAACAGAATAGAAGAAATGTATTAACTATCAGTTTTGAACAAAAAAAGAAGTCTGAGAGGATACAAATAATAACAAATCCAAAGAATACGTGAGCAGAGAATATATGTTAAAAACCTATCATGAAAGAACGATGGTCAAGAACTCTCTCAGTAAAAGGTCAGACAAAAAAAACAACAAATGAGCATAAGTTCTAGTAGTTACGAGGTTGAACAACCTACTCATTTAAACCAAAAGGATCATCATGAAAGCACAGGTATAAAAAATATTACATGAAAGGAAACTATCATGAGTCCTTCTTTTTAAAGTGTCATGTATATTATTACATTAAAAAACTAGAGTCTTGCAAAACCCATGACACACAGAAATAGTAAATCAAACATATGGATCTGACCAAAAATGATGCAACTCTTACAAACTTTTACCGCAGAAGAATGGACACAGAATATAATTAACCAACTAGCCAAATTAATACAAATAGCCAGTAAATCTCACTAGCAAATCAAATGAATACAAAATAAAACAAAATGTGGTTATTCTCCTATCAGATTAGGCCAAGATCCTGTAACAAAAGCCCTTAATATGTGCACACTCTTTTGATCCAACAATTCTTTATGATAATTTAACCTGAAGCATTCTTTAGAGTGTAAGCAAGGATGTTTATCAGAGTACTATTTGTAAATGAAAAACTGGACAGGGCTTAAATGGAAGAATGGATAACCAAGTGTATTATGGCAGATTTATATAATGTAACACTGAACAACCACTAAAAATGATGTAGCAGATGTAAATTTATTGATTTGTTAAGATGCTTATGGTATACTAACTAAAAAAGTTATAAAATTTGGAGAAATTCCACCTGCATAAAAAGGGGGAAGAACAAGTTTTGTAGTTTTACAGTTTTTGCAAGTACCACAAACCAGTATTTGTGAGGATGTAGGCCTCACATACACTGTTGGAATGGACTATAAATTGGCACAACATTTATGGATGGCAATTTGGCAACATGTATCAAAAGTCGTAAAAATATTCCACATTTAGTCATTCCACTTTTAGCATCATATTCTACAGAAGTAATCCCAAAAGACACAGAAATATATATACAACGTGTTCACACTGTTTCTGACAGGGAAAAGCAAACTCTAAATCTGATTGCAAAGAACTGGTTAAACAACAGAACATCAATATAATGGAGTACTACATGATACATCATTAAGTAAAAAAAGCAGAGGTATGAAACAGTAAGTGCACTACAATTCTATTTTTGTAATCCCTAAGTGTATAAATATGTTTATAAGAAAAAAAAAAAAAGACTGACAATATAGTATATACACCAAAGTGAACAGTGATTGTATCTGGGTACTAAGATTATAGGTAATTCTATTTTCTTGTTACCCTATATTTTCTATAAAGAATATATGCAACTTTTAGATAAAGTTTAAATGCAAAATAAAAGCAATTGGGAAAATGAGGCTTTTAAAAAAATCCTATGACAACAGTATCAAGCCAAAAGCTAACCATATTTAATATTAAAAATTCAGTATTTTCAATTTTAGAACTTACCTCTAAGCCATAAATCCTCACTAAGAGATTCTGCAAAAGCACCTGCACCGATGTCACCAATGAGCGTGTTGCAGTTCAGAGTGATGCGCCTCAAGCCAGCCATGCAGTCAAGGTCAGGTCTCCTGTAACGAAGACTCTCAGCCCAGGTTTCTTCGTGCCTTCTGATGGTCTGATACTTCAAAGATTTAACAGGATGAAATTAAGATGCTTGAATAAGGAAAAAGGGTATGCCTGCTGAGTATGGCTTATTATGTTAGAGATTTACATATATATACCAAGTTTCTGCGCCAGGAGAGTCAACCTAAGAATTAAACAGTCAATTCTGGTTTAGGAGTCCAGTGACCCAGATTCTCCTGTCAGTGATTAGACTCTAGCCACTGGCCTAGTTTTGATTAGTTATGTAAACTCTGACAACTCAATTACGGTTTATGGATTTTATTTTCCTTATCTGCCAATGCAGGTAATTGGTTCTACATTTTATCATTGCTGAGTCTCTAAATTTTATCATTCTGTCCTCCAATGGTCTCCAAACACTTGATTGGGCATCCCACAAGTAAACTTTTTAATATTGATGTTATTTATTAACAAATTATATACAAGAAGTTCTATACACATAACTTACATACATTATAAATTACACAGATTTTTTTTTAAAATGATATGATGTAAGTTAGAGAGGTTCTAATATTTTCTTCTCCTAACTCCTAAGGCATTATTTTAAAAACTGTATTTACAAAATGGATCTCGCATGCTACTTAGGGTACGTACACCAACTTTGGAAGCCTAGACTATGCAAAGTCAGTTTGATGTGCCTTAGGAAACTGATGGTTTCACATTTAACCACAAGTCTTGTCTTAAGGACATACTCAGTTCTTTTCATTCATAAAATAAATTTTGGTAACAGGGAACACTGACTTCAAAGGAAGAAAATCTTAATACATTCTTAAATGAATAAAAGACTCAAAGTTTCTTTGACACTCTGAAAGGAAAATCATTAGTGTCATTCTTCTAATAACAATAACTTATAAAGGCAACAAGCAAAAGTAACAGCAAACTCGAGGTGCTTAAAATGTGCCAAGTACTACTTATCATTTAAACCTCATAATGAGGCATAGAGGTAAAGTAATTTCTCCATGGTCACCAGCTATAATCCAAGAGATGGAATTTGTACCTAGGCTATCTGGCTTCAGCACCCAAGCTCTTGACCATTTTCTATCCCTGGGGTCAATGGACTTGCCCTGTACAGGCTCAAAGAATTTTTAAATTTTTAGATTTAAATTGAAATTTTTTCAGCTACTCAACTGAACTTGAGTAACTACTCAAGTTGTAGTTGCAACTACTCAACTCCATTGGTGTAGGGTGAAAGTAGTCATAGTTACCATGCAAACAATGGGCATGTTGTATGTTCCAAAAAACTTTCTTTACAAAAACAGGTGATGGGCTGAATTTGACCCACCAGCCATAGTTTACCTATCCCTGATCTGTAACATCAAATTATTAAAAAGGCTTCATGTCCAATTGTTAAGTACTTTCGGGTTTAAACACAGTGATTATAACCACTGTAAAGTTGTTAAGACATTATTTTTAAAACTATATTTACAAAATGCTAATGTAGTGATTTTTATTAGTTTATAAATTACAGCACCTAATAAATACTTGATTAAGTCCTGAAGACTATAATGGCATACTTTCTTCACAGTACCACAATAAATGTTTTCAATAATTAAAATACATCAAAGTATTACTTACTGTGTGTTATATATTAAATCTCTTATTTCTAAGATTGAGTGGACTACCTTTACTCAATGGTACAACCCCAAACTGGTAACTGGTTATAGTCTTTCAACAAAACTAAAGCTGCACTCACATGTATCAAAAGACAAAAATTATTGCCATTTGTATCAACATATTAATGTGCTTCAATCACATATGTTTTCATGAAAGTTTAAACATAAAATCACCTTTAAGATCTTGGCCATGTGATCTGCTCCCTGCCATGTCAGATTACACCCAGTGAAGTTTACTGTCTTAAGAGTGATAGAGTTCTTTATACCTTGACAAATAACTAAAAGGGGAAAAAAAAAAAAAACAAACCACACACACAATAAGATGAAGAGCCTATACATTGGTCAATCTTGACTTATTTGCTTTTCTTGAGTCAATTGGAGGTGTATAGCCACATTTTTAAAATCACTGTCTACAATCTTCCCAAACAGGTAGCTGATGAATTGGTGCATTCTAAAATATGTCAGTAACAAAGCATTATTCCAGTTTACAGCAACAGTTTAATTTTATTTACATACTAAAATTGAATACACTGATTACTTCAAATTTTATTCCCAATCACTCAATAAAGTACAACAAATCCTTTGAGACGTGGGGGAAAAAAAGAAAAACCTAAAAAGTATAAGACTTTTCTTATTTTCATTTCTAATGGTACATCCCAATCTTATCAATCAAAAATTTAAATGTCAACCATAAATCCAGAATTTTATTAGGTGCTATGCAATATGAGACAGAGGACCTCAAACTCTCTGTTCTCTGAAATGGAAATGCAGGCTTCCTTACCCTCCAGACTACTAGTGGGCACAGCGAACAAACACTAATGCTTCAGGACCCCAACCAATAGTCACCTTCTCTTGATTAGGTCCATGATATACCCCACCAACACCCCTGAGTTTGCTGGCCTGTTATATACTCTTATAGTACTATGTTTATATTTCCTATTTTGATACATACCACAGTTCATTATAATTATGACTGCAGATTGATGTTTTAACAATCTAAAGATAATGATGATTTTTTTGCTTTTTATATCTTGCTATTTTCCTTCCCATAATATCTCTTGAAGAGAAACCATAAAAATATGAGCAAACACAAAAAACAAAATATAAAATAGTGTATATCTGTGTGGTTTGTAGCTTAACACAACCTTAAGTAAAATTAATTCAGAGAGTATCTAGCATGACAAACTTTCATGGTACAAATGAGACTGGACTAAGGTTTGAGCAGTACAGGAGACAATCCAAGTAGAGACAGCACCAAGAAAAGGTACAGACAGGAAGTAAGGGGTATAGGGAATCAAGAGACCAGTGTGATGGGAAGAGACTTAAGACTGAAACTTACTTTCTAAACCTCCATCTCCAATTGGACAATTTGCAAGAGACAGGTGCACCAAAGTAGCTGATTTATTCAATCCCTTAAGTGGGGAGAAAAAGTTTAAAAATTTATTGGTTTAGTTTCCCCCAAAAGCAACTATCAAATGTTCACAGGACACATTGAAGGCAGCTTACCTTTGTTAAAACAGTTAAATCTCTCTCTCTCAGAACCAGTCCATTTAGCTCCAGGTTCCTCAGTGCACTTGACGCACTTAAACAGCATTTAAGGGCTTTACACAACTGAAAGGTCACATCTTTATTTCTTATCGCAGGAACACGACTTCTGCAAACTTTATTTCTGTCACACCCTAAAGCAAAGTTAGTGTAAAATTAGTGATTTCAATCATACATTTTATCATCATTAAAAAGCATCTGCTCTGTGCTAAGGATCAGAAATGACTGCTGCCCTTAAAGCCCTTTTCAAGGAGGGACATGTGTAAACTAAAAACTTCAACCACAGGAGATACAGAAACATAACGTATGTGTGCAGAGGTTCCTACGGAAGAACAAAGTTATGACTAAGTGACGGCTTCAAGATAACCCTGAAGCTGAACCTAGAAAGACAAGACCACATAGAGTCAGAGCAGGAGGTGCATTAAGGGCAGAGGGAGTGCCTGTGCAAAGACACCCAAGCCTGACACCTGCTGGGCACTGTAAATACTGCAGGTGGGGATGACTAAAGGCCAGGGTGCAACTGGAAGACACAGAAATTAAAATACGGATGTTGGTGGAAGCAAGCCTAGGAGACAGTATGGCTTTTATCCCATAGGTAATGAGCACTGGGACTACCACTGGCTCTGTAAGGGTGCCTCTACTGGTTAGGAAAAGATGCCCCGCTGCTAAAGGACCAATTAGATAAACAGAATGATTAGAAAAATGCACCTACTTCAGCTAGATTAGAAAAAGCACCCCTTCCTCAGGGCCAAATAGCCCCATGAAGCTTGGCAGAGCACAGTTTAGATTTCATGCCTCTCTGCAGAACACAAGCCATGCAACAAATGAGCACTAATCCTGTGCAGGCAAGCCATTATAAGCATTATTTTAAACATATCTTTTCATTTTCAAAGATCACTCAAGCCAAGCAGGCAGATGAACTTAGAGGAACTGAGCCCAGGGCAGCAAAACCAGCTAGGAGCTTCTGCAATAGTCCGGGCAAAACGTGGTAAGGATGAAGAAGCAAATCTAGGAGACCAAAATCTACAAGTGAGACCCACTGGATGCAAGAGATAAAGAAGGTTCCATGAAGGAACTCTGAAGTGAATGAGCTCTGCAATAAATTTGTCTTACTTTCAGTATAAAGTATTAGGCAAAATTAAGTACAGTGGCCTTGACTCTAAGGTCCCTTCCAGCTGTAATTTCTTTTGATTTCTAAGTTATTGCTTTGATTAAGCCCCTTCAGGGGTACAGAACAGTTCCTACACCTGAATGAGATGCAGAGAATAATCTGACTTCTCTCCACCAGGGGATGAGTTGAACTGTCCTTGCAGAAGAGATAGCAAACGGTGTGAAACCCAGGTCCTAGAAAAGGACCAGGAACACGGTAAGTATTCAGGTTTTTAAAAATCAGTCAACCATCACTTCCTCTCCTAGATCTTCACACTCTTCCTCTGCTGGCTACTTTCTCTCAATTTATACACATACTTGAGTGTGACCACTTAAAAAACATCTCTCAGACCTATGATTTTTGGGATCCTCTTTGTAGGTAACTTAAGTTTCTTTCATGCCTTCAAACACTTGTCCTCCCAAACAGCTCAGCTCTGTACCTTGGGGCAGAGACTTGTCTACCAGGCCCTCTAAACACTGAAGATGAAGTAAGATCCTCTCCCTACCCCCACTCCCTTCTTACTGTTCACTGTATCTCACAGGAAGATGCTGCTGTAAACTGTCACCCACCCAACTCTGCTGCTCCCCCTCTTCTATCTGGTTACCAGGCCCCATCCATTCTGTCTCTCCGATCTCTGAAACTCAGTCCTCCCTTTTCGTATCTTAACTTGGACCCTTAGGTAACAATTCATCCTCCACCCAACCAACTGCCTTCCTAACCGAGGTCAGGGTAAGCTTCTAAACCAGAAGTCCACCTCACCCTTCTTTAGTGTTTCCCACAGCCTTTAGGACAAACATTCAACCTTCTCACAGGACAAACAAGGCCCCTTTCTGTTTGGCCCCACTCAGATTCCAGTATCAACTCTCACTTCTTTCTCAAACCCTGAGTTCCAGTCCTATACCTTAGTTTTGCCATATTTTCTTATATTTCTCAAACTTTGACACAGACTGCTCCCTCCTGTGATGCAAGAAACTTCTACACATCCTTAGAAAGGAAGGCACCTCCTCCAAGAAGCCCACCCTGAAACTTCCCTCCAAGATTCCGTGCTCTGTAGCACCAGAGCCCACCTCTTCCAGAGTATGACTACTGTGCTTGTGTTTACTCGCTGCCCAGTGGAAGAGGAGACGCTCCAGGGCAGGAGCTTTGTCTCCAGCAGTGTTTGGTTCTGACTGAATTCATTCAAGTGCCAGGATACTTTACATACATAACCTGTTTCATTCTAAGAATCTATGGAAAGAGTGGTTTTTAATACCACTTTACAAGTGTGGAGATTGCAGTTCAAAAGTAACCTGCCCAGGCCACAAGTAGAGTGTAAGCCCTGGAATTCAAACCCTGGGCTGCCTGCACAGCTGTGTTCTTGTCACTCCATACACGACTATTTAAAAAAAATTTTTTTTTTCCTGAGACCTGTCTTAAAACAAAATGAAGCTAGGATATATCAATTTCTTCATCGCTTTGTTCTACGCCAGACGACGTCATTCAATAAACCAGGTAACATACATCGAACGATTAACGATGCTCTAAATTGTACTCAGTGCTCTACAAACATTAACAAAGTGAGTCCTTGCAACCACCATATAGAGTGGGTCCTGTTAAGCCCACGTTACATTCAGAACACTAAGACCTAGAGGCTTTAAGGGGCTTGGCAGGGGTCACCGAGCCGGCAGCAGCCCTTGGCCGCACGCCCCGTCTATTGTACACATACCCGACACTGGGTACCCGTGCCAGCGCGCAGGCTCCCCCTTGCACCGTCTAAAATCCTGCTTCTCGACGCTGACACGAGGGCCCCTGGAAGCGGGAACTACACACCTATTTCGCCGAGCCAAGGCTGGAAGAAGCTCTTGATAGAGATCAGGGGCAGATCTTTATTAATCTTGAGGGTGCTGAGGAGCGGTGCCCAGTCCACCAGGCGGAGGCGGTCGGCGTTGAAGTCCAGCACGCCTCCCCGCAGGGAGGCGCGCACGGCGGGCAGCGGCACCGAGTCCTGTAGCGCGCACAGGTACTCATAGTGCGAGAAGAAGTCGGCCGCGCTGTCGCGGCGCAGCTTCACCGAGTCGATCATGGCCTGAGGGCGGCCTCGGGGCACGCCGGCGGCGGACACGGCGCCAGCACCCGCCTGAGGGCCCAGGTGGCCGCCGGGCCCCTCGGGCGCCCACGGCCCGGCGGCTGCGGCCCCGCAGCGTGTGCAGGAGAAGCGGCTCGACCAGAAGACGCTGGGCCCCGGGCCCCAGCTAGGCCGGCCCCTGGGTGCCGCGCTCCCGCGTCGCCTCCCGCCCAACGGCGCCGGCCGTTGGCGCCCGCCTCACCGCCCTCAGCCGCGCGGGGTTGCGATTCAAGCTGGCGGGCGGGTCCCGGGGGGCGGTGCGTGAGGACGTCAGCGCGCCCGCCGTGCGTCAGCACGCAGGCCCCGCCTCCCGTGGGACAGGGCCTGAGGGGACTCGGCGGGAGCTTCCAGGCGAGGGCGATGCAAAAGGTAGGTTTGGGAAACTTGGCGTTTCCAAGAAGCATTTACTGATTGATCCAAATAAAAGTGAGATATGGATGTAGCAACGCATTTTAAAAGTAGTCCAAACTCCCGGTAAGTTTCTGTTTGCACCACCCAGGAGAGATAAGGGGTATCTCCATTAGCGATGCATGAACGGCTGAGTGAACGTTACCTGTGGTCCATTACATCGTTCACGTCTGTGTTACTTTCTGCAAAGAAGTCTTAGATCCTGTAGTTTCTACTTACCTCACACAGTTGTTGGCAAACGGTAAAGTGTTCCACGCATTGAGGACATTATCGTGGTTACTAATTATCACTTTATTTTAACTGATGATGATGATGGCTATCTCGGGTAACTAGTACTTTCTGCCTCCTAGGTATTATTTTAAGCTGTTTCGGTTTGAAATCATTCAGTTTTCCTAACAACTAGACATAGAATTTACTATTGAATATCCACTTTACAAGAGAGAAACTGAGGCACGAGAAGTAACTTAAGTGGAAGAACTCAGACAGTTCAATTAATCAAACAAGGAGGTAATTGGACTGATGTGGCTTTAATGATGTGGTGGCCTACATAAACCAAGATCTAAGCCTGTAAATGCCTCAGGGATATGAAACTGAACTGATAAGGACAACCAGTCACAAACTGCTAATTAGGCTTTATGCTATAGCAAATCAATCATTTCCTTGCTTTGCGTCCTTCCTTTTTTAAATAAAAATCTCACTGCAGCTCCTGTGGATGGATAGCTCTTGAACACTTCCAGTTTGGTTTTGCCCTAATTGAATCTATTCTTGCTCAAATAAACTATGAAAAATTTCAATATGCTTCAGTTTTTCTTTTAACATTGGTCTTAGAACTTGGATTTGCATCCAGTTTCTAGAACAGTGGTAGCCCTCTAGTCAGGCCTTAGACATTATGTTTACAGCATTCCTCTTCTACCCACTACTGACACACACACATACACACACACACTACACTACACTAAAATCCCCTAGATGTGGTCGGCGATGACTTTTACATGCAACATGCTCAAATTATAATATAGCAAACACTCCTCTATCCTCCAACCAGTTTGTGAAATGAAACATCACCTTTCCTGTTGAAGAGTCTTGTGTAACCACTTTCTGAATCACAACTACTCCTCAAATGACCCTGGGTAACCACTTTTCTGAACTTGATACTCACCATTGCAATGTATGTCTTTATATTTATGTTACATTTATAAATATTCTTAACCAGCATATAACATTCTACTACGTTTTCTTCTGCTGCTTGCTTTATGTTATCTTTGCTAGGATCATCCATGCTGACATGTAAAGATCTATCTAGTTCATGTTGCTCTATAGGATGCCCATGTAGGAAAATACAGTCATTTATTTGTGTATTTTCCTGTTGATGGAAATTTAAATTGTTTCCAATTTTCATTATGCTTTCTTTTTAATTAAAAAAAATTTAATACAATTTTAAAAGGTTACTTTCCATTTACAGTTATTAAAAAATATTGGCTACATTCCTTGTGTTATACAATACATCCTTGAGCCTATCCTATACCCAGTAGTTTATATCTTCCACTCCCCCACCCCTGTATTGCCACCCCTCCGTTGCCACTGGTAACCACTCGTTTGTTCTCTGTATCTGTGAGTCTGCTTCTTCTTTTTTTATTGTATTCACTAGTCTGTTGTATTTTTCTAGATTGCACATGATATCATACAGTATTTGTCTTTCTCTGTCTTGTTTCACTTAGCATAATGCCTTCCAAGTCCATCAGTGTTGCTGCAAATGGGAAATTTTCATTCTTTTTTATGACTGAGTAGTATTCCATTGTATGTGTATACCACATCTTCTTAACCCATTCATTTGTTGTTGGACACTTAGGTTGCTTCCATAGCTTGGCAGTTGTAAACAATGCTGCTATGAACATTGGGTGTGTGTATCATTTTGGATTACTGGTTTTGGGGGGGATATATAACCAGGAGTGGAATTGCTGGGTCATATGGTAGTTCTGTTTTTAGTTTTTTAAGAAACCTCCATACTGTTTTCCACAGGGGCGGCATCAATTTACATCCCTGCCAACAGTGCACGAGGGTTTCCTTTTCTCCACATCCTCACCAACATTTATGATTTGTGATCTTCTTGATGACAGCCATTCTGACAGATGTGAGGTGACATCTTGCAGTTTTGATTTGCATGTCCCTGATGATTAGCGATATTAAACATCTTTTCATGTACCTGTTAGCCATCTGCATTTTTCCTCTTTGGAAAAATAACTCTTCAGTTCTGCCCATTTTTTACATTTTTTTTTAATGTTGGGTTGTATGAGCTGGATTGTTTCCTTAATTTCTCTTTCTGATAGTTTGTTGCTAATGTAGAGAAATGCAACAGGTTTCTGAATATTCATTTTGTATTTTGCAATTTTACTAAATTGATTGGTGAGCTCTAGTAGCTTTCTGGTGGTGTCTTTCACGTTTCCTATGTATAGTATCATGTCATCTGCAAAACAGTGACAGTTTTACTTCTTCATTTCCAACTTGGCTTTCTTTTTCTTCTCTGATTGCTGTGGCTAGGACTTCCAAAACTATGTTGAATGAAATTGGCATGAGAGGGCATCCTTGTCAGTATGACTTCATTTCTGCTACATCCATTTCTTTAGTCTCTAACATCACTTAATGTAGTTGTCTTTTATCTTCTTAAAGCTCCCTATTCCGTGTTTTCCATCAAGCCACCTGATTTTTTGTACCTCTCTAATTCTTCCTCTCAGTCTCACTCCTGGGTGTCTCTTGCTTTTACCCGATTTAAATGTTGGTGTTCTTTAGGTTCCTATCCTCAGCATCCACCCCTTCTGACATTTCACAGTATCTCTGGGTGATCTTATCTCCTGCTTAGGCTTAGCTTCCCCCTCCAGGCTGATGAGTTCTAACAAAGCTATCTCTCTCCATCATTGTCTCTTGGCAAGCCACAAATTTCTCATTGCCCTTAGCATCTGATGTTTATCCCTTAGCGTGGCATGTAAGCTCCTTCATGATTTGATTACCTCTGTTGTTTTATTTCTTGCTACTTTCCTTTCTGAATATATTCTCTAGACACGTGGAACAGGTTGAAGTTTCTGATGTTCTCTCATTCTTCCCTGGGCCTTTACAGATGCTGCTCCTTTACTTCAGACCCTCCTCCTTGGCTTCCCTGCAGGTGCTTGGCTTGGGAGGGACAGGCCTACTGGGCTGTACAAGAGGTGGGCTCTCCTCCTTCAGGGGTCTGGTGTGTGTAAGTTTGACTAGAATACAGTTGATCATTTTACCTCTCATTGCCTCTATTCTCCTCCGGGTCCATCACGACAACATTATACTCAGGCTTCCAAGCCATTTTATCTCTCCATGGAGCCTCAGTGCTGATGCTTTCTTCTCATCTCTAACATTCATCTTCTCTGCACCTACCTTCTGACCAACGAGTTTTGTTGGATCCAGTCACAGAGCTATGTCAACAACATAGCCTGTCTTATTTTAACTGACGTGTGGTCTCCATTTCTTTCTTCCACTCCCTTGCTTATGGCTACTCACAGTGGCTCTTCCAGACCTCCTCCACTCTGGTCATGTCTCCACTAGACTCTATGTCCCTGCTCTCTCACCTGAAGAGGATACCTCTTATTTCACCAGGAGAATAAGTCTTCAGACATAAACTTCCTCATCTTCTTTCCGTTGACTCTGGCTGCCTTCCAATCCTTGCTCCATAATGCAGCTGCCACCACTTCCTCTTCAAATCTTCCTGTGATTTCCCATGGCCCCTAGGATGAAGACAGACCTCCTCACAGAGGTCTAAAGTAGGGCTGCTCAGTGTGGAGTCGCAGGCTGGCTGCCAGTTGAGGTGTTGCTGCTCCGTAAGATAAGGAGCTTGCTTCAGAATGTAAATCATATCTGCACTAAACATACTGTTTACTTCAGCAGGCAAGGCTTTCTTGACGAAAGAGCAGTGTGTTGAGTTGCATTCTGGAGCAAGCTTCTCATCCTGCTGTGCGCTGGCCCTCTGAGTGCACTACTCCCCAGGGCAGGGCACCCCTGGGTGTGATGGAGCGTGGTCTCTGCACCCTCGTCTTGCACCTGCCTCCCTTTCATCCTCCGTCGTCCAGCCCATAGTGGCCTCCTTTCAGACCTGCACACTTACAGTGGCACATTGTCCATGCGGCCCCCTCTGCATGAAATGTCCCTGCATTTAATCTGCCCCTGATTAACGCCTCCTCATCCTTCTCATCTCAGCTTCTGGGTCACTTCATCAAGAAAGCATCCGTTTACCTACTCAACGTGTCAGATTCCCTTGTCATAAGCTCTCATGATACCATATAACTCTCGTTTACGGCCTTCATCCCATTCCACATCCACTTTTAGATGTGTGTTTACCAGATGGTCCATGAGGAAGTGATCATGTCTGTTTTGCTTCCTCTTGCATCCTCAGCACCTAGCACAGTTACTGATTACATGCGTTAAATAAATAAATGAATGTGTCCAACCAATGACCAAGCCCTGACGGTTTTTCTTTATAGCATCTCTCATTCTCCTCCCTTCCATCTGTGTTGCCATTACTCCCATTCTACCATTTATTGTTTTACACCTGAATTACAATGATTGCCTCAGAGAACAGCATGCCTTCCTCCCTTCAGGCTCTCTCTACATCCTTTATTACTCCTCCCAATGTTTTTTGATTGTGCCATTGTCCTGTTCCAAATCGTCCGTGACACCCGTTGCCAACACAATACAGGCCAAACTCTTAAGATTGACATTCAAGACCCTCCATAATTTAACTTTAATTTCACTTTGTAGACTTAAAAAAAATTTCTCATGGATCTGTTTGTCTCTACATCTTTGTTCCCTTCCAACTCTTCCTATTATAGTATTAAAAATTTTTTTCTAGTCAATCTATTTTGCATCTCCTTCTCTGGGAAAACTTCACTGAGAATCCAAGCAAAATATGGATCTCCTCTTCCCCTGAACTTATAAACGATTTAATAGGGCACATCTGGAACTGCCATAAGGCATCTCCATCTTATCTCCCACTCTGGGATCTAAGCTCCCTGAGAGCAGGGGTACATCTCTGTGTTCTGTGCAGTTCTCAGCACAGTGTTATACACACAGTCAACCTGCTCAGTTCATTTGGTAAATGAACAAATGAATGAATGAGTCACCATGAGAAAGGTATTTTCTGGTTCTTTCTCTCTTTTTCAGCTTTCTCGTTTCTGTAGTTAGTTACCTTAGACAGCAGGCTGCTTCATAGCAACACAGTATCCAAGCTCACAGAGTGCTGGGAATAGCTGCTAAGAGCATCTCTCCACTGCTTTAGAACAGCTTGTCCTCCCGCTCATGTGGAGAGAGCAGGGTTCAGTATTTACTAAGTGCCTTTGTCCACGTGACATGTAGAGGCACTGGGGGTATCAGTGCTCTACATTAAGTGAAAAGCCTATTTTGCTTGTAATTTTCCCTTGTGAATAACAGCTGTCCACAAAGATGTTACTTTACCATATTCCATCTTTTTAAATTCATAAAGAGCATTTAAACTACATTCAAGCAGAAAATGAATAAAAAGAGCTTTGTATTCCATTGAATAAAAGTTCAGGGAGACGCCTTTATGTACATTACTTATTTGCGGAAACTTTAACCATGTAAAATGTGTTGGAGAGGCACCAACAATTCAAGAATTCTCAAAACTTCTGAATATGCAATTGCCTTATACGTAGGCATGGTGGCAGCCATCTGCATAACAATAATTTGGAAGATGTTGTATTTGTCAGCTCTTGCTGTGATAATTCTTTGAAATAAATCACTCCAAAACTCAGTGACATAAACAAGAATTTGTTTTTCTTGGACCTATGGGTTAGCTGCTGTGGCTCTGTTTTAGACCTGTAGATGACTGATTTTGCTCCATTCTTTGGGTCAGTTTGAGGTGTGTCCCACACATCTTGGGGCCCAACTGTGGGGCTGTGGCTCCCAGGCAGTCTTCTCACAAAGTTCACTGGAACACAAGAAGTGAGCCCAACCACACAAGCCCATTTAAAGCCTCTATGACATCATGTTCGCTCACACTCCATTAGCCAAAACATGTCACAGTTCTAAGTAAAAGGATAAAAAAAGACATCATGCAAATAGAAACCATAAGAATTCTGAAATGGCTATACTAATACCAGAAAAAATAGACTTTAAAAGAAACACGTTATTAGATATAAAAAGGGATATTTTATGCTAATAAAAGTGTTAATCCATGAGGAAGATGCAAAATTATTAATATATGTGCACCAAATAACACCAAAATACATGAAGAAGAAAATACCAAAATACATGAAGAGCTGAAGGGAAAAATAGATAATTCCACAATGTTAGGTGGAGACCTCAATACCCCACTGTCAATAATGGATAAAATAATTAGGCAGAAGATCAACAAAGATATAGAGGACTTGAATAACACTATAAATTAACTAGATCTAACAAATGTCGATAAAACACTCAGCCCAACAGTAAAATACGCATTCTTCTCAACAGCATAAAAACGTTTTCCAGGGTCATTAAAAAAGTCTTAACCAAGAGAAGCACAAGATTGAATAAACACAACAGATAATGCCTTCCAAAAATAGATTTAAAGTAGATGAAGATTATAGCTATATTTGGTCACTTCATTTATGACAAAGGTGACACTACAATGGATAAAGGTTTCTTTTTTAATAAATGGTGATGTGGCAGTCTTCATGTGGAAGCAATTCATTTTGATCCTTATGTCACCTCATGTACAAAAATCAATTCAGATGGATTGTGGATTCTAAATTATCAACAAAATAATCACTAAAGAGTGAAAAAAAAACAATCCAAAGAATGACAGATCTTTTCAATGTCTATTTCTGAGAAGAACTTGATTCCAGTTTATATAAGAACCCAATAACAAAAAGACAACTTGACAGAAAAATGGACAATGCTTAAACAAGCATGCCACACAAAAAATAAGCACAAAATAACCAAAAAACATGAAAAGGTGCTCATCCCAATGAGTGAATTGAATGTTAAATAATTAATTAAATTAAAACACATTAATTAATCAAGGAGATGCAAATGAAAACTACAGTGCGACACAAATGCCCATCAAAATTTCTAAGATGAAAAAGAGAGCCGACAAGGATGTGGAGCAACTGGCACTCCCACACACTGCTGTTGGGACAGGAGCTTGACCCCAGCACTTTACAAACTGCTGCAGTGCTGTGGAAGTTACATAGCCCGTGACCTGGCAATTGCACACCTAATGTATTCAGCAAATGTGTGTGTATGTCTCAAAAGGCATGTAGAAGAATGTTCAAAGAAACGCTGTTCACATAGCCCCAAACTAGGAATAACCCAAATATCTGCTAAAAGGGGAATACACAAACTGTGGTAGCATCATACAATAGAATACAGTGAAAGCAAATGAATTCTTGCTATAGGCAAAAATATGGCTCAATCTCACAAATTTAATGTCAAGTGAAAAAAGCCAGATGCAAAGGAGTATATTTATATAATATATATATATATATATATAGCTTCGTAACAAATTACCACAAAATTTAGCAGCTTTAAACAACACACATTTATTAGTGTCTCTGTGTCAGGAACTCAAGTGTGGCTTAGGTGGGCGCCTCAGCCTCAAGGCTGGAATCTAGGGGTCAGCTGGGGCTGTGGTCTCATTTGAAAACTCAAGGAGGATCTGCTTCCAGGTGCTTATGTGGCTCTGGACAGGGTTCATTGCTCTTAGGCTACTGGACTGAAGGCCTCAGTTCCTAATTGGCGGTTGAGTGGTGACCCCCTTTATTTCCTTACCACATGCATCTTTCCTTAGGGCAGCTCAGAACATGGCAGCGGTCGTCCATCAGAGGGAGCAAGTGAGAGAACAAGGTAGGGCTTTGGTAAACGAATTTTGGCCATCACTTCTGCCACATTCTATTTAGAAGTCAGTCACTAGTTTCAGTCCATATTCAAGGGCAGGGGATTACAACAAGGACATTAATACCAGGGCACAGAGGTCAATGCAACTCATTTAGAAGCTGCTGTGTGATTCTATTACTTGATGTAATTCCTTTGTTGAAGTTCTGAAACAGGTGAAATAAATCCATGGTGATAATAAGCGGGATTGTGATGAATTTTGACAGGACTCTGGGTTGGTGGTAATGTTGGAAGTTTTGAGTGCAAAGCTCTGGTCATGTGTACATTATAAAAATTCATTGATGTGTCTGATTTGTGCACTTTTTCTGTATGTATGTTACATTTCTACTAAAAAATTTACTTAAAGAGTTCATCTTCTCCCCTAGCAGTCCATCCTGCTGATAAGCAACTTTTGTTGTCTCTCATCATCATCTCCCGCCCTCTCGTTGGCCAGGCAGGAAAATGTAAACCCAGTTTATACTTTGCCACTTAAAATCTGACAATTTAGCCCAAGAGTGGACAGCATTGTATTTGGGAAAATTATGGTTTAAGGAATCAGATTAGGGTCCCGATCCAGGTTTTATCACCTACTTGTTGTGCAACATTGGTCTTCCTCTTCCCAACCTATATTATTAATCAGCGTCAGAGGATTGCATGGCAAACTAATAACCAGAAATCACATGGTATATACCCATCGTAAAATGACTTGAAATTCCCCCAAAGACTTGTAATGGTTTCTAATTGCAATGTCTGTCCAACTTTCTCACGTTAATGTGATCTTCATGCTCACTGTGGCCTGACTTCCATACCTTTGTACATCCTCACCAGCAAAATATTCCTGAGACATCCTCATAGATTTAACATCAGGTAGGTTGCTCTATTTATCCCTACGTATCTTCATCCTAAAACGTAACCCTCTCTCTGTTGGCCTCAGAGAACATACTCATGCAAAGATCTAAAGAAGATATTGGCTTTATTTTCTCCTAAGATATTTTCTTTAAGGAATCAGTACTTAATCAATAGGAAAGTGATTAAATGAATTATGCTACATTCATTTTGTGGAATGGTATGTGGCCCATAAAACATGCAGTGAGTTTGCATATGTGGCTGTAGCAAGGTAGCCATGGTGTATTGTAAAGTGCAACAGGCACTACACAGGATGGTCAGACAAGTGTTATGCCCCTGGAATGTACAATACCGAGAGCAGAGACCACGTCTGCCTGGTTTATCTGCAGCATCTAGTGGACTCATAGCCACTGAATGTTAACGGCACAGAAAATGATCCGGAAGAGTAAACATCGCCTTGTTATCAGGGTTACTCTTCTCTAAAGGAGCAGCATTGCTGGTGAGGACTTGGCATTTTTGGTCCTTATCATTTCTTCTTCTTTTTTTTTTTAATTGTATAATCAGTTTACAATGTTGTGTCAATTTCTGGTGTACCTATTTCTGATGTGTCAAGTAGTTTCATTAGAATGTGTTTATGTTTTTGTGCTTTTTGACACCTAAAAGACTTGGCCCCCCAGCAACAGCACCCGTGTCTCTTTGTTGCTAGGGTGCCTTCAGCCTACCACAAACAGCTTTGCTGGTGGCCTGGAGAGCAGGAGCGGCTGGTCATTTGTGTCTCTTTCCCCTCACCCACAGCTTTTAATAAATAGCTGACAGGAGGAGTATTAAGATCCCCACAGTCTAGCCCTTGATTGGGCAACTCAAAGGCATGTTTTTTGATTCTGTGCAGCTCCCCTGAAATTTAGCCTGAAATTTATGGACCTCAAGGATTTTTACTTAAAATTGCACTTTCTTCCTCGCCTTCCAGTTCAGGTCCCCCTGGATTTTCCACCCTCTCATAGTCTCCTCTGGGGACCCAATCTCGGTCATTTGTGTAATTAAAAACAATTTTAAAAATTTGGTGCCTTTGGGAGGATGAAATGAGTGACTTCTTACCTCAAAGTTTTGACCCTCTGTGGCTTTAAATGAATCAGAAGAAATGTCCGGGCACAGCTCCCTAACTTACGGGGCCCAGGGCCAAATGAACATGTGAGGTCCCTTGTTCAAAAAATGGGGAAAAAAATTGCTATTAGCAATACTAAAATATAAAACCTTCTCTTTTTTTCCAAAATATCTCTCTCTCAACTCATCAGGTTGTTTTTTATTTGCTATGAACTGTTGTTCTAAGTAAAGAACAATTTAAATTTTTGCGTTATTGGTGTGAATTTTACCATTCATCTTTCTATTGTGCAATGTGAGTTTAAAGTGCAACTATAAGAGCTTTTTGCTTGTATGCAAAATTACCAAAATTATACAATTTCTAGCTCATAGATTGTACATGCATATGTATTTTTTTTCTTGCCCATACTGTGGGAATGCCACACAAACCTAACTCAATTGTTTTACTTTCATTTCTGAGCACATGCAATTTCTACCATGATTTTCTGTGTTCTGCTTAGTGTTGTATAAGGAAAGAGTGAGAGAGAAAGGGATGGGGGAGTGGCCCTATCTTTCTATGCCATCACTTTCAGTGTAACCAGTTGGCTAACGCAGAGAAGTAAGAGTGAGGAAGAGTATGACAGGTTGCTTGTCACTCATGTTTCTTAGAACACCCTGGCCTTCTCTGTGTTGGAAGGCAGCCTCTGATTAGAATGTAAAGCATGGCCTCTTGGGACCGTTGGCACCTCCACTTACTCAGACATACGGGTAACTCACCTTGAGTCTTGCTGAACTTCCACCTGTCACAGGTCCATCTGAATTCTGGGCACATGGGGCATCACGATTGCTGTGTACAAATGGGGTGGCAGGAAACAGTGGCCGTGCTATTGCATGTATCTACTCTCCTAACATGCATGCTCCATTGTCCCATTGACTTCAATTAGAAAACACAGCTGAAAGATAAAATGAAGAATTTCAAGATGATGACAATAGATTATCAAACCAAGATCGAGGCCCTTCTAAGGGTGGTGTCCTGGGTGACTGGGTCTTGCTCAAAGTGAGGAAATGAGATGGTGCTTGATTTCAGCAGTGTAAGATCTTAGGGAAGCTGTAGGCATCACAACCTGTCCCACTCCATTCCAGAGGAGTGAGGGGAAGCCAGCTGGTGCAGAGATGTCAGGGAGGCGTCTTGGAGCCTTGCTCACCCGCTGCTCCCACAAAGAGGTGCTCATTGATGACCTGCTTTCCCTCCATGTCAACCCTAGTGAGGCTCAAGCAGCTGAGTGAGTGACACGGGTGCTGAAATGTGGGCAGTGACCTCAGTTATCTCCTGCTGGGCGCTGAAGCCCAGGTGAGGGGAGGGTTAGTCTCCTTCCTCTCCTCCTGCTTTCTCCAGTGGGAGGATGCCAGGGAGTGAGAAGGGCAGAGGAAAGTCTTGGCAGAGCTGGAGAGGAAGGAGGACATTCCAGGGTTGGGCACAAAATCTTTACACGTTACCAAATGGCACTGGGTCACTCTCCAGCTCCAGATGAGAACTGGACTCAGAGGCATGGACTTAAATATTGTTTCATGGTCTGGTCCAGCTCACCTGGCTGCCCACTCTTGGTAACTATGCAATAGCAGTGCTGAAGCAGCTCAGGGACAGGAACATTTTGTTGAAAACTGCCACTGTTTCTGTATTCTAGCAAACGTAGCCACTGTCCAGTGGACACAGATCTGGTGGGCCTTGGATGAGGGTGTGTGTTGTAGTAGGAATGTTGCTCTGGTTATGGCTGGGAGGGCCAGGGCAAGGCCTGGGAGGAGGATCTGTTGTGCCCGGAGAGTCAACCTGTCTGGGGACCCATCTGAACTCAACCTTGAGGTCTCCCGCTGACTGAGCATCTTCTCAGACAGGAGTCCCTCCATGGTACCTGGGTTGGTAACTTCTTGCAGGGAAAAGGGATCACCTTTCTGTTAGTGATGGGAGTGCTCATGGAACAGCAGCATAGAACCTGAGGGAAAATGAGACAGAGAGCGAGGGAAGCTTGATGGATGTTTGCGTTGGAAAGAATGAAAAGGTGAAAGAATGAAGGAGCAGGTGGGACAGAATGAAAATGTTCCCTTTCTACATTTTCTGGGGTCTCAACCTGCCCTCTCCTGCCCTCTTGCCTACCCACCCCCAACCTGATCCAGGCCACAAGACATTGTGCCTCACTGGATCAATGTGCAGCCCTGGGGTGTCATCCTGGCAGGGGTGTGAATGGCTTTATATGTGAACACAAGACAATATCTGCATGTGTGGATGTTGCCAGGTCAGACATCACCCTGTCTTGGGACAGTGATACTGGTGCCTTTTCCAGCGTGTAGGAGGACAATTTGTTAGATATTGTTCTTGATGCGAACTGTGCATTCATCACAGTTGGGTTGCCACCTAGTGATCTTCATGACTTTGGAGGAGCCAAAACAGATGTCCTGCAGGGCCCTCTTAGCTGGTGTGGGTCCTGCCACCTGTGCTGAGAGTTCAGTGATCCTGGCCTCCCCTTGGATCCCCACTCAGCCTGAAGTCAGAGTCCAAAGGCACCCAGTGCTTCCTCACCCTCAGCCCCCTCTATGTGATCTGGGACACAGAAATACCTCTCAGACTTCAAAGAGGTTGTGGGGGTTCCCATGAATGTGTGATGAAAGAAGCCACCAGAGTCACCTTTTGTACCAATGTTGCCCTTTACTCCCAGAGGGATGGAGAAGTGTGGGGCAGTGTGCTCCCCCGGGGCTGCTCACCTGCCTTAGCTTCTGGATTGTGGTCCTAGGAATGCAACCTTTGGCTCCTACTGAGTGAGGCAGGCTTAGAGACCAAGCAAAGTCTTGAGTCTGGGAAGATTAATTTCTGATTTTAATCATCTATTGAACAGTCCTGCATATCCGTCACTGTGTTTGAGTTTTCCAACTCAAAGTGCAGAGATTCTCAGAGACCTACTAGGTAGAAAAGGCAGGAGTAGAGACATGGGGGAGGGGGGTGGGCCTTCCATACCAGTTATCTCTCTCATGTACTTGGGTCGTGGACTTCTCACCAAAGGAGAGTTTGTGGCTTGAAAATGCTCAGAGGCTGGTCTTTTGTTACATAGAAAGTCACTTCTGGATCCTGTATCTTTGGGTATCTTCATACTCCCAGGTGATGAAACAATCGGACAGGATTTCTATACTAAGAGGGCTAGTATGAGACAGTTCCAAATGCGGAGAGGGGAGTTGTCTAGGAGAGATGCCCTGGTCTTTCTCTTTTTCGGCACTGTGTTTCCCTCCTCTTCCCCACCTCTTGCCCATATGGGAAAACATAAATGCAGTAAAGCTCAGTGGCTGAATAACGGCAAGAGGATGAGGGTGCTGGTACTAGGGAACATATTCAAGTGCTTTGTGTCCACTCCCAGCACTCACAGGTGATATAATTTAGGGGCCATCATTCAGTTTGTTCAGAATTCTGCAGAGTGCAAAAAGCTATTTCTTAGCAGGTGTCACTGACATTAAACACAGGGAATAGGACTCCCTGGACTTGTACACCACCAAATCTCACATCCCACAGTTCATGTCAGGGCAGCCAAAATGCATGAATTGGCTGTATCCTGGGAGCAAAGTGCACAACATCCTCAGAACCCAGCTCCTTGGACCACAGAGTTCTTTAAATTAGCGTGGACAAGTGGGTAAATGTTCTGGATTGTCACTAGATTTATGTCAAATCATATACTGAAGTCCATTCAAAACTCTCTTTGTAGGAATGAAAAAAAAGGAAAACGTTTGTAGTTCTTACTGCCTTAGTTGGGGTGGAGGGGAATATATATATATATATATTATATTCCCAGGATAAATCTTCACTTATGAAACTAACCCCAGTACATAATCTGGCAAGAAGGGAATTCTAACTTCAGTATCTTTGCAACATCCAGTTAAGAATACCCTGAAAACTTTAGATATCCCAGCATATAGAGTTTAGCAAAGCAGCTGCCTAAAGATGCTCAAGTCTTAGGGACTGGGATTTTCGACTGGTGGCAGATTGTATTTCCCAAAAATAACCATAGCAGTATTTCAAGTCCCACATTCTCTTCCAGAGCTCTGCTAGCCTCTATTAAAAGTTGGAGGGGGATAGGGTGTAGCTCAGTGGTAGAGTATGTGTTTAGCATGCATGAGGTCCTGGGTTCAATCCCCAGTACCTCCATTAAAAAATTAAATAAATAAAATGTGTTTGGGAGCTCAAAGAAGCTCCTTAAGCTTAAAAAAAAAAGTTGAAGTCTCTTTATCTTTTCCTTAAAGTTGGGTGGGACTTCGTGGCTGCCTCAATGAAGAGAATGCAGCAGACATGTATGTATTACTTTCTTAGCACTGCCATAACAAAGTATATGGGCAGCTTAACAGAAATGTATTCTTCTACAGTTCTCAAGCCTAAAGTCTGAAACGAAGGTGTCAGCAAGGTTGATCATTTTGGAGAGCTCGTTGCATGCCTCCTTCCTAGCTTCTGGTAGTTGCCAGAGATCCTTGGCATTCCTTGGTTTGTAGATGCATCATTCCAATCTTTGCTTCCGTTGTCACATGGCATTCTTCCTTAGGTGCCCTGTGACCAAAGTTCCCTCTTCTGAGGTCATCAGTCATTGGATTAGGGCCCACCTTGATCTAGTATGAGCTCAATTTGATTACATCTGCAATGACCCAGTTTCCACATTAAGTCATACTCACAGGTACTGGGGGTTAGAACTTAAACAAATCTTTTGAGAGGACACAGTTCAACACACAACAGTGAGGTTAAGTGATTCCTGAGGTTAAGTCATAAGAGAATCCAAATTCTGTTTGAATCTTTTTCTCTAAGGATGCTCACCGTTGAAAGAATCTGGAAAAGAAAGAAGTATGTATATGTATAACTGAATCACTTTACTTTACACCTGAAACTAACATTGTAAATCAACTACACTTCAATAAAAATTAAAAAAAAAAAAAAAAAAAAAGGATGCTCACCTTTGAAACCCAGCCACCATTTTGTGAGGAAGCCCAGGATACAAGAAGAGGCCACATACAGGTGTTCTGGTCGACAGCCCCAGCTAAAGTTCCAGCCCAGTCCACAGCTAGTATTAGTCATTGGTCATGTAAATGAAGAAGCCTTCAAGATGACTCTGACCTCAGCCTTTGAGCTGCACCAGCTGATGCCAAGATGAACTGTCTCCATTGGTCCCTGTCCAAATTGCAGATTTATGAGCAAAATAAATGTAGTTGTTTTTTTAATCCAAGTTTTAGGGTAGTTTGTTACACAGCATCCATTGATTACTGGAACGCTACCCAGTGTCCATTGCCCTAATTGAGATATCTGGAGTCTTCTGTGGCAGGATGACCGTCTGTAATAAGAATGCAGCCCTGGGATCTGGCTGTGGGTTTCTTTTGGATTCAACCATCCTTCTCTTAGGACACAGTTGAAGTAGGTTGTCTAGATATGTAGGCATTAGCTACTTCAGGCTGGCTTAAGTAGAGATGTAGCCAAGTGCTTAGTTTTAAATTACTGCCTTTGCTAATGAGGCATCTCTCCAACCCTCTGGAGAGTGACATTGAAGTGTAGCTCTGACGTTTACTAGCTGTTTGATCTGAGGCAAATTTCTTTAGTTTTCTCATCTGTAAAATGGGCATAATGATACCTCTCTTATGTAAGCTTGTAGCTCAATGTCTATCAAGTGTTCAATAAGAAATAGGTGACTGTTTGAGAGTTAACTGTTTAAACTTTTTTTTTTCTGTATAAAATAATCCCGTTGATGGAGGTTATACAAATTTGTAAAACATAACCATATTTAGTAACCAACTGTAAGACTACACTACTTTGGAATCATGATTCTCCGGTGTCAAGTAAAGGACAGTAAATATTTATTACAGCAACATAATCTTCATTACTACAGCTCACAAGGGCATAGTTCTTAAAATTGGTGGCACTAAGCCAAGAGTGACCATTTAAGTTAACAAACAAACAGAAAAAGCCCACATCAAATGCTTGGGAAATTCTGACTAGTTTCTCTTCTCTGATGGCAAGATTTATTAACAGTATTAGAAACACACATGGCATGAGACTTTGTGAATTTTGTGGGAATGAGTTTAAAGACTACACAATTAGCTAAATTTGTGGGAAGCACTTAGTCCTGGAATCTAAAGTGCAAGCCAAGCTAAATGCTTCCAAATCATACTGTTTTTATATATGAGATTCTATGTACTAATTGCTGGTAGTTTTTATTCATCCTTTTGCGTATATCAGCAACTTAGATATTTTATGAATTGCAAAATAAACATGAAGTTCATCCACATAGCTTTTGGCAGAAAGAAGTTTCTTTCAACAAAGTTTATTTCATTTTGCTTGTTTTATTCTCATACTAACCGGTGCTTACTACAGGGAACCCATTCTTATTTATATTGCAGTGCTTAGGTAAAAATCCTTTCCACTGACTTTTCACAAACCTAGGCTCTACTAGTAAGTGACTTTTTCTCCCTGCATTCTGTGGAAAGCTTACAGGTCCTGAATGCTAAGTGGAAAGCAACCAAAACCCAATCTTGTAAATCTGTGCACTTGAAAACATGTAGCTGGAGCCCGTCCTTTGTCTGGAGTGTTGGTTCTGTTGCTAGGTGGCAATGTTCCCTCACCAAAAGGGTGGCTATTAGAGTCTGCAGGTCCCTTTCCGAAACAGAAAGAAAAACCGTGCTTTACTGCTTCTTCATTAGCAACTTTTCAGCCAGACTTCCTGGTTTCAGCCCACAGTGAGGCATCAGCGCTGTCTGAAATTGCCAGGCTGGAATGATCAAAACAAAAATTTCTTCCTGCTGGCCACTGTACATTGCAAAACTGGGCAGTCTACAGTGTAAAGCACATGGTTGCTTCCAGTAACCATTAAAGTCCACTCTAGGCAGGGACCAGGTTTATCCCAGGCCCTTGTAAACAAGTGGTATAATCTCATTTGTTCAGTGATTGGTGGTATAGCATTAAGTTCCCCCAAATCTCTAGAACTGAGGTCATGAAACATTAGTGTATGGTGTGCCTACGAATTACTGAAGGTTCTTTTTAAAAAGAGAGTTTATTTCACTTCATTATCAGACAGGGTTGCCAGATTCAGTAAATAAAATATGGGACAAACAGTTAAATTTGAATTTCAGATGAACAATTAATTTTTTAAAGTTAGGTTTATTGAGGTATAATTTACATACAATAAAATTCACCCTTTTAGGTATACAGATCTATAAATCTTTACAAACATATACATCATATAGCTGCTACCACACTCAAGATATAGAACATTTTCATCACTCCCCAAAGTTCCTCCATGCCGCTTTTTAGTCAGTCCCTCACTCACCCTCTACACCCAGACAAGCAGTTGTCAGATTTCTGTTTTTATAAGCTTACCTCTTCCACAATGCGTTATAAATAGAATCATATAATACACAGCCTTTTGTGTCGGGCTTCTTTCATTTAGCATAATGCTTTTGGGGATTCATCCATGTGGTTGTAGGTAGCAGAAGCTGAATTTTTTTTTAAATAAGTATAATCCATAGAATAATTGAGACTTACTTATAATAAAAAAGTATTTGTTGTTTATCTGAAAATTTCTAAATCCGTGGGCCTGAGTAGAACTTGGAACTTGCATTTTAACAAACAAAAGAACCATGGTGTTTCCCATGCAGGTATTTCTCAGGTCCCGCTTTCAAACACCAAGGATCTGAAGCAGTGGGGCTGTGAGTCTCCTTGGGAATCTGCTTAACTCCATTGAGTCTTTTACCAGAAAAACATTCGTAGAAGATCAGTACTTTCACAAAATTTCAGAAGGTTGCAGTTTTGACCAAAAGTTCATAAACTCTGCAAACCCCAGGTTAAGAATGGTAGTGTTGTCATCTCATGTGCTTACCTGAAAAGCTCAAATCTCCTACAAGTGAGGGAAACAAGTTCGTATCAGATTCTCCACTCCTTCTACTCATTCTTTCCCCACACTTCTCAGAGCAAGGGGATTTTTTTTTTTGTCTTTCTTCAAGCTCTGAAGTCTTGCAACTCTCTATTCCTATTTAAATTTTTATTTACTAAATCAAAAGTGGATTAATCATTTATATATTGTAAAAGCCATTCGTAGTTATCACAGAAAGCTAAAATTGCAAAGAAACTTAGAAAATGAAAAAGAGGAATGGGTAGTCATACCACCTAAAGAGGTAGTGAGATAATAACTTTATGTAGTTGTTTTTTTCGTAAATATGATGATAATGTAATGGTGCCTGGGTCCTACTCCACATATTCAGATTTACTTGGTAGGGATGTGTTCTGGACTCAACATTTTTCTTACTTTCTTTTTTGAATTGATTGAAATATAGTTGATTTACGATATTATATTAGTTTCAGATATATGGTGTAGTGATTCAATATTATTATATGCTATACTCTATTTAAAGTTATTACAAAATAATGATTGTAGTTCCCTGTGCTGTATAATATATCCTTGTTTATTTATGTTATACGTAGTAGTTTGTACCTCTTAATCTCCTACTCCTATCTTGCCCCTCCCCTCTTCCTCTCTCCACTGGTAACCACTAGTTTATTCTCAATGTCTGTGAGTCTGTTTCTGTTTTGTTATATTTGATTTGTTTGAATTTTTTCATATTCCACATATAAGTGATGACAGTGTTTGTCTTTCTCTGTCTGACTTACTTTACTAAGCAAAATACCCTTTTGGTTCATCCACATGGTTGCAAATGGCAGAAGTTCACTCTTTATATTGCTAAGTAATATTCTATTACATATACATATATTCCATTATTTAAAGATATATAAAGAAGATGTGAGATATATTATATCTCTATATAATATTTCTATATAATATATCTCTATATAATATCTCTATATAATATATCTCACATCTTCTTTATCCATTCATCTGTTGATGGACACTGAGGTTGCTCCCATGTCTTGGCTACTATAAATAATGCTTCCGTGAACATTGGAGTGCATGTATCTTTTTGAATTAAAGTTTTTGTTTTCTTCAGATATATACCCAGGATTGGAATTGATAGATCATATAGTAGTTCTGTTTTTAGTTTTTTGAGGAACCTCTGTACTATTTTCCAAGGACTCAGCATGTTTTGAAGGCTCCATGGGTTATTGTAACATGCAACAGAATCTGAGAGCCACAACTCTGTGTACCTGCCGTTGACTTATTCTCTGTGCTCTTTCTATCTTCTTGGTTAGTTGGGCCTTGCAGAGTGTTTTGTAGAACCTGCTGGGAATCAATTGTAATCATAACTGTGCATCAACACGAAAGGGAAAATCTTCTAATCACTAGTTCATGCTGGAGATGTGTCAACGATTGGCCATTCATGATGAAAAATAAGGGAGCCCTTACTTGGAGAAATAAGATTAGGTCAGAATGGGAGAAAATTATACCCAGGAATTATTAGATTTCACCACAAACCCCTGGAATTGCCTGAATTCTGTGATTAGTCAGAACTACTCAAGGCTGAGGAAGAAAAGGAGTCATTGATCGCAACATTCCAAGAGGAAGACCTAATAATAGAGTTAAGATTTGAGCACCAAGGCAGACCCAAGCCCCTGGAAGTCCCTGACACAGGCATGCCCAGGGACTCAACGTCCTATCTCCAGCAAGCAAATAGATCATAGACAGGGATATTTTCACGAGAGAATCCTCACGGCTCCCCCATCCCAAACTTTCCCAAGGCTGGCATCGAAGACTCCAGTTTGCTTTCCATGTGGTGATATTTATCACAAGTGAAATCACCATGGAAGTCCAGGCAACAGCCCTCTAGCATTCACTAGTCTAAATGGCAAGAGTTTTAAAATTTGGTGGCAACCTTTAGGCTGGCACTGAACTTTGAGAATTGGATTGAAAGAATCTTGAGGCTTATTTCATGAGAGATCTCCAGGAAAACCTTATGATTGGTTGTACCCATTGAACTTCATAATCACAACAACTTGCCTCCATCCTTGGACCCTGGAGGGAAGGACTGAAATGGTCAGGGGCCTTCTTGGTGCTTCTCCTTCTCAGGGGGCCACCCATCGGAAACAGACACATTAACCCTCGTACTGACAATGGAGGAAATAGGATGGAGAGTTTCATGTGCACCTCACATTACCATTGCTACAGATATATTGTAATATAATTTACTGTAAAATTATGGTACTTAGTAGACCAGCTGTTAGATATTGTTATTTATTAATAAAGCAGCACATATATTACCATAAACATATTATTTTAGTGCTTTGACAACTGTATTTCATTATCTTTGGTATTCTTTGTAATCCTATGTGTTTTATTTTATGTATTTGCAAACATGAACAGGGTTTCATTTTATATTAATTTCATTCATGATACTTGTCACTTTTGTTTTTTAATTTAGAGGTGTTTTAAGAATTGGGAGAAAACTAGCAGGTGGAAATAGAGAAATTTTATGTTGTTATAGCCTACTTTTTTAATTCTACATTTTGTTTTTTTGTTCTATGGGTATTCTTTTTTTAAATTCTGATAGTATGATTTTCCGTATGCTAATCTGCTTTCTTTAAGAATCCCATTTGAATTAGCAAATAATTATTTGCTTCCCAATGGGAGGCTAGAATGACTCCTGCTGGTTCTATTGCAGAATCAATGATAAGGTGCGTTAATGAGTCTCAGAATCGCTCCCAGGAGACTTTTTCTTTCTGTGCTCTATCCCATTGATGTGGCCTCTCCTTTTCACAGCATTGGGAATTTTAACTCATTTATGATCTGCTTATTAGCTTATTGTCTGTGTCTCCAGATCACATGGAGACACATGGAGGTGGAGATGTGGCTTTTAAAAGCATCTCGTATTCAAAGTTCTAAAATCAATAGTAGAATAAGCCCAGAGGTGGTTTGTGTACCACTGTCCTCATTGATATCCTAGGGATAAATGTCAAGAATAGACGTGGAAATTATCTATTCCAGGAGTCGTAGCCATAAATATTCTCAGGGCTATTTGTATTGGGGAATGTGCTGCAACACTGCTCCTGAGCTCTTTTCTCAGATGGACACAAGCCAGGATGGCATCTCAGAAGCTTGTTCTATCAGACATAACAGTAAAGGAAACTTACACTGGTACTAGTGAAAGTTAATGTTCAAAACAAATAATGAAATGTGTTTGTTTTAGTGTTTATTAACACCTCCCTATGTAGTGAAGAAAATTGTATTTTCACCATATGCTTTTGAGAAGTCTATGTAATTTCCTTCCCATTTGTCTTTTTTTTTTTTTTTTTTGGTGGGGGGAGGTAATTAGGTTTATTTATTTATTTTTAGAGGAGGTACTGGGGATTGATCCCAGGACCTCATGCATGCTGAGCATGTGCTCTACCACTTAAGCTGTCCCCTCCCCTCTCCCATTTGTCTTGGAATGGTATGAGGTCAGCCCTCCTCCTACTCAACACCTTTGATGAAATACCTGGAGACAAAAGAAAGGATGTAGGGGCAGATTAGTATGTAATGCCGTGTAGTTAAGTAGTTCTTCACTATTCGCTTCATCTTTACTTGGGTCTAGAACCTGAGAGGAAGCTACAAAGGTATCTTCTCTGAGATTGGCATTACCTGCTGAAAGAGAACTGAGGTTGCTAGCATGGTCAAGGTGTGGCATTTCTTGTGGAGAATGCTTCCCTGCTTATTTTTTGAAATTATGTCTCCTTGTATTAGATATATATATATATGTAGAGAGAGAGCACCCTCCTTTATAAATATTATGTACTATTTATATTCATTGTAATGGTGCATTAGGTTTATAGATGCTTAAATAAACAACTCACATTTTAATGGAGAGTGATGATTGTGAGGGAATGTTTCCCCCAATCTATCTTTTTTTAAATAAAGGACACAAAAGAATTTCATTCTCAAAAATTTATTAAAATAGTTATTTACACAGAGTTCTGTTTGAGTAGATTAATTCCTCTTGCACTATGACAGGTAATAATACTGTGAAGAAACATAAACACAGTTGCATATGATGGTGCACATCTCTGTGAAAGGCAGTGTCCTGTGTCCCGCAGGGTATTCAGGGACAGTCTCTGCCTTCATGACTTTTGACTCTTATAATGGGGAAGACATAAATACACAAACAAAGCTCAAAGCAGAGGGAGGTAAATGACATAGAGAGTTATAGACAAAGAACTTTGATAGTTCAAAGGAAGATGAACCTAAATTTCAGATCTTAACCCGCAGAAACTAATTTCGAGTTTGCAGTATGGCCCCAGAATTTGTAAGAGGCATTCCAGAGCATCTTATGCAGGTAGTCTCCAGACTACACTTTGAGAAATACTGATCTAGTGGTCTTTTAAACAACAGAGTTCTGCTTTCGTTTGGGTAGCTTTTTATTATTCAGTTTAAGAACTCTATCTTGTAAGCAAGATTTAATATTATCTAGAACATAGCACTTATGCACTATGAAAGAAAAAGTTCTTTGCCATACCTTCTTAAATTACTACAATGTCCACAATCCCTTATCTGCAACCTTTTTGGCTAGGTGTGTTTCAGATTTCAGAATTTTTCTTAGAAAGGTGATAAGCAGTCCAACTCTAACACAATTTTAACTTACATTCTTCCGTCAGAATCAAAACTCTTCAGGATTTATAATCTCTCTAATTTTCCCAATATGACCCTACACTACAAAATCTTCCAGCGTTTCTTCTGAGCTCTTTCATGTTTTTCTGAAATAATCTACAAATTTAGGTCTAGATTATCAAATTTTATTTATATTTTGCTTCTATTTTCATTGGCTGCAAACCTTAACTTTCACTTATACGGCCTTAGTATCAACAATTTTTTTGGATATAATGATGTATTTTTTACTCCCTATTACTTCTTTTATTCCATATATTCCTCTTCTCAGGTTATATTTTATTTTGTCTGGAATACACTCTTGCTTAAACCTTTATTAAAGGCTTTATGATGATGAGTTTTATGGAAAACATTTCTTCTGCCATTACTCTTAAATACTGATTTAGAATAATGGAGAACACTAGGTCAGAATTTCCCACAGAAACTTAAAGATGTTACTCTTTCAAACTCTTGTGTCCTGTGTTTCAGATGAGAAGTTTGAAGTCAGTCTGGCTCTTTCTCTGTTACACTTTTTTATTCTCTCTGGGTAATTTAGTATATTCGTTTTGTGTTTGAAGTTTTACTAGGACTTTTATAGATATTTTAAAAATTATTTTTCTTCCTCACCATCTGGTAGACAGACCTTTCTAACCTGAATGCTCAAGGCTTTTTCCAACACAAAGTATTTTCTATTCTTTAATTTTTTTCTTCGCTCAATTCTTCCTGAAACTGAGACTTTACAGACCCAGGAAAAGACCTCTGTGTCTTTTCTCTTTTTTCTAACACTTTCTTCTTTTTTCTTTTGCATATTCTGCAAGAATAAAGTAGTAGATATTCCTGCTCACTAATTCTGTCTTCAGTAGGGTCCATTCTGCTATTCAGCCCTCCACTGAGTTTAGTTTTATGTTTCAGGAATTGTATTTTGAATTTCCAAAATTCCTAAGTGCTTATTATTCACAGCAAATTTTTTCCCTTGTTAAAATATCCTGTCAAGTCTCTTTCATGTTACCGGCTATATTCTTCTTCTGTTCCCTGTATTGACTCAACTTCTGTGAGAATTAGTTCTGTTTATTGAGTTTAATTAATTTTTCCATTAGCAACTCTTTCTTTAACTCTATTTTTGAGCTTGGGCATATTTCAGGGTTCTTATAACATTTCCTTTTTTCTCATATGAAGTTGAGAATTGTTCATTTCTGTTGAGTTTTTGCCATCAGTCCATTCTCTCTGTTTTGTATCTTCCAGAAATCCCTTAGGGTTTTTGAATTATGGTGGCACACCTTCAGGCCTGCAATACACAGGTGTAAGTTTATGGTTGTATATGTCTCTTGCTATTAATAAAGGGTTATGTTATTTCCCATTTGGTTATTGCTTCTTGCACATATATGGCTTGAAATCCCACAAGGAGGAGAGGTGAGCATTGGGACAGGATTGTTGGATACTTGGAAGTAATATTAGCATATAAAACCCCACTTTCCCCAAACCAGTACTAATTGATATCCAGTGTCTGCTCATGTAGGTATCTTCATAAGAACTGGTATTTAGGCCAAAGTACCATGTAGGGACGTTTTTGGTGCCCTTGTGACAGCTGACATTGTAACTTGAGTTAATATTAGATTTTCAGGAAAAGAGGTCCTTTTAGAGTCAGAAAATGTTCATCTCAAGACAGACAGAGCTTCAATATACAGGGTTTTAGGTCCTGATACTGGGGTAATTTGTTGTTGTTACTAGAGCTTGTGTTCCCCTTCATTGTATTACTTAGTCATGACCGTGGGCCAGTCACATTTTAAACTGTAAAAGGCTTTTGAGTCCTGAGGACTAGAGAACACTAGAGGGAAACATTTGGAATTCAAATTCTTATTGCTTGGCATGGGTGGGTAGCACTAGAATGGAGGTTCCAAATCTAGTTTCTCTTTATGCTATTTTGAAGAAGATACAAGAAAAGGGAAATCACTGTGGAATTCAGCTTTGGATTCATGTGGCTTGTACTTAGAAGCCACACTGGAAATCACTACCCTGGCCCTCACCATCATGGTCTCCACTAGCACATTGCCTCAAAGTGCTTCTAACTTGTTCATTTCATAAGCTCAAATGATAGCTGTGAGCTAAGTTTGTGGGTTCAGCTGTGGTGGGATGGGATTAGGGGTTAGCATGAAAGGTGATTTTGTTTCAAACAGACATTTAAAGAGAAATGAAAACCCTTATTAGTCAAGTTGATATAGAGAAAGAAATTCAGTGAGATTATTAAAAATCTAAGAGCTAAAAAGGAAATTTAAAAGCTTGTACCCAAACACTGCCTCCAAGAATCATGTTTGCTTCAAAACTCAAAAAGGAATGTGATCATCTCATAAAACTGGGTGTTGGTCTTGTATTCAGAACAGGAAGAATATGAAACATGTTTTCTATTTTTTCTGTCTCCTGCTTCTTTGCCTACCCACCTTTCCCTAAGAAAACATTAAGTCTCTGTTATGTTCTTTGACTGCCAACAGCAATGCAGTCTGGATCATACCATGCCCTGGGATCTAGATACATGACTTTGCTTGGGAATGAACTGCTGTCACAACTGGTATTCACATGTAGTTTGTGAATGTAGGCTGATTCATTGATGTTCTTGTATGTCCTACTGACCCTACAAATTTCAGAAAACCAGAGCGTTGAGGCCAGTGGGTCTAAATTAATCTAATTTTAGAGGGCTTTGTGGGAGCTCCACCCGTCCCAGTGGAAGATGTTCCAGGCCACCACTGTGAAAAAAAGGAATTGAGATGCCATGTGAGTGCAGCAATTCCAACTGGCCAAGAGTGAACAAAATAAGAAACAAGGATGGTGAGAATAATGGACTATAATATCTTTCAGACTTTAATTTCAACAAAAGGAGCAGGGATTTGTTTTAGGACTTCAGTTTCTCTATAGCAAATTAAATGGGAGAAAATTCACATTTTACAGATTGGGGGTATTCTTTGTTGTTTTACATAGACTTGAGGTATAAACTCTGGTGAGCCAGTCTGAACGTCGTGATTATGCATAAAGGGTGGAAAATAGAATAGAAGGTGAATTTCTTGCTTTGAGTGACAGAATGCGAAGAGGCAGTTACCTTAAGACACATCTTGCTAACATATGCTCAAAACAAGTCAAGATAAAGCGCAGATGCTCACAGACATAGTTCAAAGCTATGGTGCCTTGATGCTGAGATGCTGAGTGTAGTTCTCGGGGAAAAAGCTTGGTGGTGCCACTCTCAGTACTCAGAGTACACGCTGCCTCTGCCTCTATCAGGGATCCCTGCAAGACAAACACTGACACTCTTTTCATTTTTTGCTTTTTTTTTTTTTTTTGGCAAAGTCCTCAGATTTTTTTCTGTAAGGGAAGACGGGAATTAATATAGGTCTTTCGTAAAAGTGAAACGGCATAAAGCAAACTTTTGAAGTGGGGGATATCTTTAATAATAAAGGAAAGAAAACAGGAAATAAAGGAAACTGATAACAAGTGTGGATGTAGACCGTTCAGATTTCAATACTCTATGACAGAGGTCTAGAAACTTTTTCTGTGAAGAGACAGACAGAAAACATCCCTTACTTTGTGGGCCATAGGTTTTGCCATTGTCACAGTGACTCAGTTCTGCCACCGTAGTGTGAAAGGAGCCACAGATAACACATAAGCCAACATGTGGGGCTGTATTCCAGCAAAAGTTTATTTACAAAAACAAGTGGTAGGTGGGTTTGGTCTGCTAGTGATAATTTGCTGATCCCTGCGTTACGTTATGCTAGGAGGCGACAGTAGTGAAGTTAAGATTGTAGAACATTGCTAAGCTAAGGCTGTCTGGTACTGCTTTGGGGGGAAACATTTCAGGATCACCATTAACCATTACCATTACCATTAACTGTCCCGATTATTATTCTTTTTTACTGCTATCCTAACACTTAAGACATGCTCTACTTGTCTGTTTCCTTGAAGTGCCTGTAGATACCTTTAATGTCTATGTCCGTGTGCCTGGTTTCGTGCTTGCCCTATAGCAGAGATTCAGTAAGTGTTCTTCGGATAAATGAAGGAATCCTGGAATGTATTATGGATGCACAAAGAACTTTATCAGTTAGACTAGAGATACAACTATTAGATGTGGTGTCTATAACCTAGAAAACAATGCAAAGATGTATAAATAAAAAGTTAATAAGCTCTCCCATCCCATCCATCCCCACCACACTTGGCTCCCCAAGGTAACCCCTGTTCATGTCTGGTTGTATCTCTCCATGCTCTTCTTCATATTCATACAACTTTATACAAACACAGAGACACATTATGTAGTTTTTCATATTGTTTGTTATTATTCACATTGTCTTACTTTCCATTTCTCTGCAACTTGTAAGCTAGTACAGGGATAAAAAGCACAGATTATGGAGTCAAACTGATTAGGCTTAAATTCTGACTCCTTGCTAACTAGCTCTGATATCTTTGGAAAATTATGTAACTACCTTTGTGCTCAATTTTCTTATCTATAAAATGAAGTAGGAGAAATAATAGTTCTCATTATATAAGATGATAAAATGTACAGCACAGAGCTGGCAAATACATAGTGAACATTCTAAAAGTTCTAGCTACTATACTTACCATCAATAAATAGGGATTGAACCCACTTTTATTTTTTTTAACATTTTTTATTGATTTGTAATCATTTTACAATGTTGTGTCAAATTCCAGTGTTCAGCACAGTTTTTCAGTTATTCATGAACCCACTTTTAAATATAGCTATATAATATTCCACAGGACAGAAGTACCAACATTCATTTGATCATTCCTAATAAAGGCCATTGGTTGTTTCCAGTCTTGTGAGTGCTATAAATATTGCTACAATGAACATTTTGGGACTTAAATATTTGTGCTTTTACTTCCATGGGATAGATTATTCAAAGAGGGATTGTTAAGTCAATTTACTTGAATAGATCTAGACCTGGCGGAGGAAGTAGGTGTATCAGTCTCCATGGAACTGAGTCTCAGAGATTAACTACTGCAATCCTAGCCTGTTTGAGGAACTTGGATGGAGACCAGACAGCCATTCTCCATAGCCAGAGGTCACATGAGCTGCCATAAGTCGTATGTCCATCTTACTTTTGGTTAGGAGTTTAGATCGGTTCTTTTGATCTGGGGTTCAAGCACCTAGTGACTAGAACTTTGTCTTTTCTCTAAAAAAGCGTGAAAAGTCCTCTGAAAAGAAGTTCTGAAAACTTCTTTTATTTTTATAACCATGTAGGTGACAGTGTCAAAGAAATACCCATTAATGAAATCACACTGGAGCCATCAGTTTCTTCAGCTTAGAAGGGTGGCTGTATAAAATAAAAAACGCAGAAAGAAATAATAGGCCAATCCTCTACAAATTGGGCATCCCGTGTTCTTTCATATCTAATGCCTTAGGTGACTCAGTTCTTAACTGATCTTCCACTTGGAAATCTATTGGTAATTCCAACAACCCTGCATGAAAATGTCTGCTGCCCAGTACAAGATCTAGGTCCCATGTTTCTTCAGCGGAATAGGCTGTCTCCTTTCTAAACTGGGTTCTTCTCGTTCCTTATTTTTCATTTCCGCTTTCTGTTGCATTTAGACCTCAGACCCTTGGATAGGTTCACAGTACCACCCCTGAGATATAGAAATAGATTACTTTAAAATTGCCATTTCCTGATTTCCCAAGCACTGAGCACTTCCAAATTTCCTAAAACAGAATATGTAATATTCCTTGACATGTTCTTGCTTATCACTGATCATCCTTTCTAAAAAAATTTTTTTTTTATATTTTTTGCTCCCCTTCTGTGGGAAAAAAGGGTCTGGCTTCCCTCTGCTACTTTCTAGTGGAAATGAATGCCAGTGTGCCTCCCAAAATAAACAGGCCTCAGGCATCCATGAACACAGAAAAGCACTCAACCATACAGAGTTATTTGAATCTGTACTCAGCAGCCTTTTTTTTTTTTTTTTTTTTTTTTTTTTTGTCAGTGTGAAAACAAAACAAAATGAAGAGGCCAAGTCCTTAGTCTTTATGAGTTACTCCCAGCAGCCTTTTGTCAGTCTGAAACTGGAGAACATGGGGCAACAGATATAAACAGTATGAGGGAAGAGGAACAATTCTAACAAACTGGTTTACTTTAGTATTTTCTGTCAGAGGCTTCAACAGCAACAATGAGGCTTTTGGAAACTTGGCAGAGCCCTAAAAATGGACTGATAATATTGCAGTTGTCTTAAAATAATTTCTGTGGGGGGTTGTTTTTTGTTTAAACTGCTTCTTATCCTGACCTCTTTTCTACTCTGACTCTCACTTCAGACTCTGACCACATTCTACATAAATGTATTTTTTGAAATATTTTTTTGAATCCATGAACTGTTTTTTGATCTGTCTTACTGATTTTGCACACTTTTTAATTCTTTTTTTTTTTTTTTCTGGTGGAGGGGCAGTTAGGTAATTAGATTTATTTATTTATTTTTTAATGGAGGTACTGAGGATTGAACCCAGGACCTCATGCATGCTAAGCACACGCTCAACCCCTGAGCTGTACACTCACCCCTATACCTGTATTTTTTTAACTAACTTATTTGCAATTCTAGTTTCTGGCCTTGGAAGTAGAAGAGAGAAAGGTTACAAGGCTGCTCAGGCTACTCCCACAACTCGAAGAGCACACCTTCTGAGAAAGACCGTTTCAGAAAGCTCCTTAGGTTAGGTCTCTTTCCCAGATGTCTTTGTCCCTGGCCAACTGTCCGAACTACAGATTGACGTGGTCGCTCTTTCGAAATACAGTCAAATGGGCTACGCCAAATTTTCTAACTTCCTGTGAAAAGACAAACTCTTACTTAAGCCAAATGATTCCTATCTTATCTTTTTCTAATTTCCTTGCTGTTCCAGGCCAAGATGTACAGACCTAAGATGGATGTAGCCTGTCACACACAGGAGTAAAATGTCCATATTAAAAGACACTGCCTTTCAAATGGAGTTTAAAATACCCTGTTGAAAACAAACAAAACAGAAGGATTAAAATAAAAGGAAGGGCAAAGTTATGGTAAGTAAAGACTAATAAAAATAAGGCATATGATAATATTTAGTTAAACCTACCAGAGTTAAGAAGTAAATAAGTAGGTTAAACTAAGAAGTGTTTATTGAGAAAAGGTAAAATCCTCCAAGAAAATAAAAGAGTTATAAATCTTTATGCCTCAATAACATAAACCTAAAGGGAATACTGCTATAATGATAAAAGAAAATTAAAAATGCATGATGACAGTGGCAAACTGTATCATAACTCTATTGTCCTTGGCAAACCAAATACTCAGAATTTAATTAAGAATACAAAACTTTGCAAATTTAAGTATCCAATCAGTAAGAATGACTTAATAGATAAATTGTTAACTGTGTTCCCAATGAAAGGAAAATCACATTTTTTCTAAGAGCTTTGAATAATATGTAGCTTTGGACCAAATATTAGATCACAAATGAAATCTCAATAAATTCTAGAGAAATATACTAGATTATATTCTTTGATCATAATTAAATTTTAAACATTTAATTAATATTAAAAGGTAGCTATGTGTGTGTTTATCACACAACTAGAATAAAGAAAGTTTTAAAAGTGAATCTTGCTTTAGAGATTTTTAAAGTTAAAATTAGAAATAAATTAGAAATAAGTGATTATGAGAAGTCCATATACGGTCAATAAGAATGTAGCCAAAGATACAGACAGCAACACAGATTTCAGTGTGCAGGGTATTTTTTCAGGATGAATCCCTGTGGAAGGGAGAAGACAGGAAGACTGGGCAGAGAGAGGCCTGTCAGCAGTCTCCTGCATTAGACCCAAAGGGTTGGACCATTTTACCATTGCCTTGATTAATCACTGGATTTGGGGCAACCTGGGAAGGGTGTGCTCTTGGCTGAGGCAGCTCTCTGTAGCTGAGGGAAACCCTGAAAGAACTGAGAGCTGTAACAACAGATTCCCTTCCTTGAAAGGGAATCTGGACAGTGTCTCCATACCCACTATAACTTGATGAAAAAAAAAAAAAACACAGTGACTCAGAATCATCTCTGAAAGTTTGGCACAGTGGTCACTAATACGACGACTGTCATAGCAAACATAAACAAAGCAATAAAAGAAGAAAGTAAAACTGGTAAGAGGCTTACATATAAGTAAGGCAACACTATTATTTGCTGGCAATATGACTGCATATGGGTAAAATATAAGAAAATCAATAACAAAAAAGGATATTTGTTCTATAAGATAAGCAAAATACAAAATCAACAGACAAAACTTAGTAGCTTTTCTAAACATCCATACTCCTAGTTATCATCTGAAAAAAATTTAAGTCGATTCAAATATAAAAGTAAAAAATAAAGCTATAATAAATGTTTATAAATAAAATGTTTGAGTAACAGGGTAAACTGAACTAATATAGACCCCCCTCCCTCAACCACAAGCACATTAAACTGCTGGACAGAATATGAATAAAAAATTAAGCACTTACCAGAGCTCAAAACAAAGGGGAGAGCTCTGATGAAATGTGGTCTCTTGTGGCTGCACATTTGGAATTGAGCTCCCACCAGCCTAGAGGAAACAGAGCACAATGCAAATGCAGGCAGAACGACAGTTCCCACATGAATGGCATTCCCTGGAGGTGTGCAACAAAACAGCCTGATTGAGAAGGATAAATCCTGGAAAAAACCAGGTCTCTGGAAGGGCTGCCACTTCTAGAAAAGGAAAACTAAAAAAAACCATGCCCACTGGTTCTGGGAAGCCAAAAAAGGATTTGACTCCATGAGCCTCAAGATAGAAATCAAACATGTCTCTGTAAGATGTCAAAGCCTCATGTCTGGACCATGCATAACATGGAATTAACATTTATATTACACATTTAATACAGCATTTCCCACACTGAAATATTAATGTAAAAACAGGTCTCAGTGAAAACTCGGGAATCACAGCTGAAGCAAACATTTGAACAAACAAAACCATAGACCGCTTTTACAATTCTGTATTTATAAAACTCCCTACAGGGAAAAAAAGTCCTCTATGAAGATTTGCTCATTATCAGAAAATTTCAAGGCACATGAGGAAGTGATCAACTCTGAGACAGTTGCCAGATAATCAGAAGTATTATGACCCTGAAAATATAAAAAATAAAACAATCTGAACAATTCTTTGGAATAAATATTTATTTACTAATATTTACAGAATTAGACTGTTCTAAATGAATAGATACAATGGCAGATATTGTTGATTGTGTACCAAATAGCAATTTCTCCAAATTTCCTTCTTATTGCTCAATGTTACTTTTGTTTACATCATAAGCAGCCATATGTATCAGGGGATTCTGGGCTTCTCCTCAGCCTTAGACGGCAAATTATAATTGGTATTAATCAGTCATGGTAATTCCATTGCCTTTCTTCCTTTCTTTCTTTCTTTCTTTCTTTCTTTCTTTCTTTCTTTCTTTCTTTCTTCCTTCCTTCCTTCCTTCCTTCCTTCCTTCCTTCCTTCCTTCCTTTCTTTCTTTCTTTCTTTCTTTCTTTCTTTCTTTCTTTCTTTCTTTCTTTCTTTCTTTCTTTCTTTCTTTCTTTCTTTCTTTCTTTCCCTTCTTCCTTTTTTTTTTTTTTACTGTGCATGTTTTTTATTTCTAAACGTTGGAAATCATCCTAACATTTATTTTTACCAAACAGAGAGGAAAGAGGAGCCTGGAAGGACCTAACACTTTTTTTTTAGTTGAAGTATAATCACTTGACTATACTTCAACTATATAATGTTGTGTCAATTTCTGGTTTACAGCATAATGTCCCAGTCATACATATACATACATATCCCATTGTCTTCCGATTTAAGAAGGGCATGTGGCTCAATTCTGATCAACAAGACACAAGGGAAAACCTGCTGCTTTTGACAGTCTTCATTGATCAAACAAAGGGATATTTGAAGGGGTATTCTCCTTTCTGCCACTGGACAATCTGCATGAGAATGAGGTGCTTAGAGCTGCTGTAGTCATTTTGTGACCATAAGGGAAAAGGCTGAGGACAAAAGCCAAATACTTAGGATGGAAAGCAGAAACACAGAAAGATCCTGGATCCTTGATGATATTACTGATCCACTGAATCTGACTACTATGGAGTTCCCAGTCTCTGCATTTTCTGTTATATGGGATGAACTTCTTACACTTTAAACAATTTACATTGGGCCTTTTTACTTACAGCCCAGATCAAATCAACTGATTGTACCAAGAAAAAGAAAAAGAAAGAAAGAGGAAAGGAAGGAAGGGAGGAAAGAGGAAGAAAGAAAAGAAGAAAACAAGCATGTTGGAAAAGAACCAAATAATTTTTCTAGAAGTGAAAAATGTAAATACTGAAGTTACAAACTTACTGAACAGGCTAAACAGCAGATGAGACACAGCTGAAGTGATAATTAGTGAAATAGATTGAAGATCTGAGAAATCATGCAAAGTGAAGTCTACAATAAGAGAAATACGAAAAAGAATGATAGAATGAAATGGTCTAATTCATATCTAATTTCTCCAAAATAAGAAAATAAAGAGAATGATGGATAAGAGGCAATATTTGCTTATTTAATAAGGAGGAATTTTCAATAATTGATGAAACACATCAATTCTCAAATGAGAGAAAAACAATAAATCCTGAGCAGGACAAGCAAAGTAACTCCTCAATGTACACATTACAGTGAAAGAGAAAAGAAAAGAGGAAAACCTGAGAAGTGATCACAGAATAAAGCAGGATTATCTATAATGAAAAACACAATGACCCCCTCTGCAACAACTATCTCCCTAAATCCGCATACCACTGGCCTACTTCCAGAACTCTTACCAGCATCCAGATTTTGTTCAAGTACTGGATGGAGATTTCTTGATCTAACATAGGGGGAGGGTTTTCACCAGTAAAAATCTAAATTTCTAGTGTGATGAGGCACTTGGTACCTGACTAATATTCCTAAGGTGAAAAAAAAATGAACGTGTAATTAGTTAGTTTTAGGCACTATTCAATAGACCTGTCAGGACTGAGAGAATGTGGCCCCTGAGAAAATGGAAACAAATGAAATGAGGTCCATAAACGCCTTGGATTTCTGGATGGACACGCTTTCTACATGGTGGTGCTGGGACAGGTAAACCAAGCAGAGCATAGTAATCCCAATGAAGTGAAGAGACAGGACCAGCATTCAGGGATCCGGAGGTGGTGGGAATTTGCCTGGAAGACTAATGTAGAGAACAAAGCTATGTAGAGAAGATCCAGAAATCTGTGTAGCAGATCCCTTGAATATGGAATAAATACGAGGCTATTCATTAACAGAGTTAGACTTTATAAGGCCAAAGGGAATTACTACCAGAGAAAGAACAACTAGCAGAGTGCTGTGACGTGCATCCTCCAAGGATGGCACAGGGGTGGGAGGTGTTTGAGTACTGATCAGTACTCTCTGAGTAGAGGGAACTTATTGAACACCTACAGCATATAGTAGAGACCTGTTAAAAGCCACAACTTAGGAGTATGTCTGATCTAGCACTAGGAGGAAAAAAGCCACTTTAGACTTTGCCAAACGAATCTTATAAAGAAGACTTGGAAAGATTAAGCTAATTTTCAAGTAAATTGCTTGCCTTCCAGAACAAAGCCCAATACTCTATAAAGGAGACAACAGAATTTAGATACTTAAGAAATATCAGCTAATATCTAGTATCCAATAAAAAATTTCTAGATGTGAAGAAACAGGAAAATTTAACTTATAATGAGGAAAAATATCAATCAGTAAAAAATACCTAGAAAAATCAGAGATGGTGAATGAGCAGACGAAGATTTAAAGCAAGGTCAAAGTTTAAAAGGAAAATAAACACAATGAGGGAATAAATAAGAAGAAATTAAAAACAAAAGTGATTTGAAAAAACTGGAAATTCCAGAACTGAAACTATGAGAGCATGGTCCTGCTGACATCTTGATTTCAGACTTCTAGCCTCCAGAACTTTGAAACAATAAACGTTTAATTTTAACCAACCCAGTTTTGAGTACTTAGTTACAGCAGCTCTAGGAAACAGATACACCAGTCTTCTGGAAGACCAGGTCCAAGAGGTGACAGTCACTCCCGGGAAGCCAAGGCCTGAGTTACTGGGAGAGTAACTTAGGCTCAAAGTATCTCGAGGCCAAGGTGAGAGAGATGGGACAGCAGGATGGTGGGGGAGCAGACAGCTCTGCCAGGCTCCTCCACTCCCCTTAGTTCACAGCAGTTCCCTCCGGCCTGTCTGAAGGCAGGTGAGGGGGCTTCACCCAACTCTACCTTGCTTCTCTCCTCTCCCCTCCCTGCCTCCACTGTCACTACCCACTGCCACAGCCACCAGTGCCTATATTTTTAAACAAAATGTAACTAAAAGAGTATAAATAGCTCGGTATGGCTTTTATTCTGTGATGCTTATAAGGGTGTTTTTGGCATTCATGGAGTTACATGTCCACTCATTCAGCTGTCAAAACTGAAAGAGAAATATCATTCAAGAGAGTGTTCATGTCTGAAAAAATGCAACATAAGTCAAGTGAAAAATGGCTCAGACCTAAATGTTCTAAGCGTTCTGGGAAGCATGTGTACATTTTAAAACTGATTGCTGTTTTAATTCTCTGTGTATGATATTCAGGGCTTTAAAAATTTTTTACTGACTTCCTTGATGAAGAGTTTAGCAAATGCAGAAATTGAATCTTAATTTCTGAATGCTTTGATTGCTTCTAATTGCCTTTTGTTTTTCCACGTGTCTCAGCTTAACATCACAGAAAGCTTTTGAATCATTAGCTCTAGAAACATAAGCCCATCACTTAATCACACAATAAGTGAATCTCAGGCATCCGGCCAGCCAAGGAACCTGGCCTGGAAGTGTCTTTTGTAAGGCTCAACTGGAAGATTCATCTGTCTTCAGCCACACACATCATTTCTCATCTTAGTGGAAAATTTCTGGATGCCCTCACAGCTATAAATTTCCAGCCTAGTATGGAAATTCATTGCCCCATCCACAACTGAACAGTCTAGGGAATGGAAGAAGCTTTGAGCCATAGTCACTTTCTGAAACAAGAGATTCTTGAAGGTCTCATCTTGCCAACCTCCTCTCCTCCCTCTCTGCACCCAGCAGCAGTAATGGTGTAATGCAGGGAGAGCCTTAAAATGACGCGTGTCTCTGTTTCTTCACCTACAGATGGAGGAAATAATTTCAACCTCAAATGGCAGTGATAAGAACAAACAAGATGATATATATATATAAAGCACATAGCCTGTTTCTCCGCACTTGGTAAGCACACCTGGAATGGTACCTGTTAATGTTGTTGCTACTGTTGTTTCTGTTTCTAAGTTGTGTTCTAATTGTGCTACATGCCCAAGCATCAGCGGAAATCTTTGAATCTCATCAGTGGAAGGGAGTTTTACAATTCTGTTACCCAGTCCACTTTACAGGTAAAGAAACTCATCTATCTAAAATATCCAAGAGGACACACCCTTGTCCAAGATTGTACGTAATGACTGGCATTGATTCGCAGAGCTGAGGTCTCTTGATTTTCAGACCAGAGTTCATTTTACTAGAAATGCTCAAGTACTCTGGTATTCTTCAGTATGTGCAAAATTACTCATCCTGCTTCATATTTTTCGGATCACTTAAAATTTTAGTTCTTGCTTGCAGTCATGTGAACCTTAGGCTAACCAATATACTCATCTGAAAAAAATCTGAAAACAGTGCAACATAATTAGATGAAAAACCTAATGGAAGATAAATATTTTGAAAATGGTTCCAAGAGTATAAAATAACTAGAAGAAATACATAGGCAAAGATGTATTGTAGGAGAATAATGATTTTGTGATAAACGATGATAATTTTCTTTTGAATTTTCTAAAGGAATTTTTCCAGAAAAAAAAAATGTTTGATGCAAAGTCAAATATATACTCTTCATGTGTGTATGTTTATATTACAAAAAAATTTTTTAAGTTTTCCTTTTTTTCCTAAAAGTTTCAGCTAAACAGGGGTGAAGGTTTTGGAGAAGGGAAGGAGGCAAGAGATACTCAGTGCTGTTTTTCCTCTGCGACAGAGGGAGTTTACCAAGAAACAGAAGGTGGATGCCACACTGCTGGGTGGCAGGTACCATGATTCCATTGCCGGAAGGACTTCAACTGAAGCCCAGACCAAAAGAGGGAAGTAAGTGATTCTTGCTGATAGCTGCATCCTTTGCTGGGAGTTGAGGAGAAGCATTCCTCTCTTGTGCTAGTTCAAGTTCAGCATCGCCTTTGCTTTGTTCTCTTGGGCCTCCAGCCTCTTGCCCCTAGTGTTACCCACCCACCCCTGACCTGGGAGAGTGTAGCCCAGGAAACGTAGTGAATACATGAGAACGAGAGGAGTACTGCTGTGGTTACTTGGATCAAATTAAGTAAGATTAAGTAAGATTCCTTTTGTTCTTATTTACATAAGCAAAATGTGCTTACTACAGATAATACAAATAGTATGAAAAAAAGTGAAAAACCAAACCCTCGCTCACAGCACATGATATCCTGCTTTTTTTCACTTGACCATATGTCTTGGAGCTCTTCTAAGTAGTAAATGAAAATCTGCCTCATTTTTTCTATCATCATATAGTATTCCACAGTATAAATGAACCACATTTCATTTAACCATTCTCTAATTAAGGGAAATTTCTGTCTTCTTCCAATTTTCCTTTATTATAAATGAAGCTGCAGTGATTATCCGTGTTTTATTTTATGAATATCTGTGAATATTTCAGAAGAATTGATTCTTAGAAATGGAATTAAGAACTCCAAGAATAAGCTTATCTTAAATTTTGATAGGTAGTTCTAAGCTGTCATCAGAAAAGATTATACCAATTTACACTCTTACAAACTGTGTATGAAATTGCCCATTTCCACCTGATAATACTGGTGTCAATCTATTGAATTGTTAACAGCCTGATGGGTTATAAAGTATATCTTGTTTATTTTGCATTTCCTTTATTATTTTTGAGATTGAGCATCTTCTATATTTTATTAATATTTTAATTTTTCAATGAATTATCTCTTCATTTCTTTTTTCCAGTTTTACATTTTATGTCTTTTAATAATTCTGGGAGCTTTTAATAAATTTTATATATTATACTTTGTTTTACATATTTTACAAAGACTTTTCACTGGAACCTTTTATTTTGGTGTCTTATTTCATAAAGAACTTTTAATATTTTGAAATAAGATCTTTTTATTAATGGCACCTGAAATTTGTGTCTTTCTGAGAAGGCCTTCACCATCCCCTAAAATTACAAAAACTGATGTACTATATTTTAATCTAATTCCTTTCTAATTTTTTTTTTTCAGTTAGTGTTTAGAGTTTAATCCATTTGGATTTTGTGTGTATGATGTGATATTAGAAACTAAATGAATCTTTTCAGGATTTCCAACCCTCTCAATACAATTTTTCAAGTCTTTCCTTTTTGCTATGATTTGAAATGCTCCCTTTTTATATTCTAAATGTCCCTTTATTCCTGAATTGTTCTTTCTGGTTCCATTTGCCCATTACTTTATTCTGAATCAATACAGCATTCTTTAATTTACATAAATTTGGTATATTCTGATAACTGAAAAGTCAGTTTCTTCCTCATTTTTTTTCTTTAATTTTTTGCTTGTTTTTGTGTGTTTACTCTTCCACAGGAACCGTAAAATCAGCTTATCAAGTTCAACAGATCTGTTAGGATTTGTACTGGGATTGCATTGAATTTATGGATTAATTTGCAAAATTGACATCTTTGAAATATCTACTCTTTCATCCAGAACCATGTAGTTTTCCATCTAGTCAGGTCTTCTTTTGTGTCTTCAATAAAATGTTACCGTTTTCTTCATGTGGACTTTGCAGTTCTTATTGGTTTATTCCAGGTGATTTTTTTTTAAGCTTTTGTTGTTGCTGGGAATGGGATCTTTAAGTTTTGTTTTTCTACAGAGAAAAACAAATGAGTGTGAAAAGAAAGTGAGAGCTGAAAAAACAGGAGGGAGAAGAAAAAGAAAAAGAGAAATTTGAAAGGTAAGGTGAGACGATGCAGAACGGAGACAGGGAGGAGAAAATGTGATTTTTATTGAGTACCTATTATGTGACATGCCCTGTGGCAGAAGCGTTCACAAGCACCATTTCATGCACTCTTCCCACCAGGTGGCTTGTCTGAGAAAAAAATGAAATTTGCCAAGGTCAGCAAGGGAGAAGGGAAAAGGAAGTGGACAGAGAACAGATTTGGAGTGAAATCTGGGAACTGGTCCCAGCTTCTGCTCTCACCAGCTGTGTGATTTTGCTCCAGTTACCTAATTACGTTCCCCGCTTGTAAAAACTTGCATAATATCTGCTCAGGTGATTGTGGGGATTAATTGGAATAACGTATCTAAAGCGTCAGTCACAGAAGATGTTGCTTTCCATGACTGCCAACTGCCACCTGGAAATACATCCCTTCCTGCCCCTGGCCTTTCTGCCATAGCCATCCCAGAGTGTGCTCAGAACAGCACGAAGCCTTCATGTTAATATTCAATGGCATGTTTATTCCGTGAGTGCCTGACACTCAGGAACACATACCTAACATTCTTAAGAAACACTGTAGGAGAAACAGTTGTTAGAAGCCATGATCTGAGTCTGAAAAGAAATCACATAAGCCTGGAGGGGGGGGGGGGGGGGCGGGAATCAGCCATTTTTACAAAAGGAGGCATTGTTGAAATGTGAATCCTTATTCAAGCCCAAATCCCCAGTGAGAAACATGCTCTATTTCTACCCGAACAATAGTTCCTTGTCTCGAGACAATGCTGGCCACATAGCCCTGGAAAGCATTGGATCCCCATGGCAATGGCTACGTTTTCTCCCAGGGACACTGGAAACAGCGTCTGGAGGAACCGCACCACCTGACCTAGGGCCTTGGCCATTGAGAGGAGGCTCGTTCCCAGCCTGAACAGCAGGAAAACACACCTGGCCCTGGTGCCCCGGCTATGTCTTGTGTTTGCTGCAGGGCTCCCAGCCTCCAGAGTTGTCCTGATGAGACAGGAGTGTGAAGTCGAAAGAGAAAGATTAGACAAGACATACTGAAGTGCTCCAAATGAGTGTCCTCTTCTAGACAACGTGTACCTTTGTTCCTAATACTTTGCTCTTATTCATCAAGAACATGTGTGAACCGGCCTGGATCCATCCTCTCACTCTGCAGCTGGGAGCTCTTGAGGAAACTGGCTCACCTCTCTGAGCCTTCTTTCTTTCATCTGAAAAATGAGGTTAATAATAACAAAGACGTCAGAGGATTGCTGTGATGATCAAATCACACAAATATAAAAACGTGCTCATACAAATCAGTTATTCTTTCATTGTACAGGGAATTGCATTCGGAGACTCTCAACGTCTTCAGTGGTTCTGTTTCATTTTCAAGTAGAAATTTGGTTTCTGCAATAGCCAACCGTCATATGATTCTGGGACTAGTGAATAATGTGTGTGATTTAGCAGAGCAACTGTATTTTTACTTTTTTTAATGGAGTGGTCTCTCATAAATACTGAGACTGGTTCCATATGTGATGTGAACATTGACCTCAACCCGTTGGATCTCTATTCAAATTATATCCAGAAGCCGATCACTTCTCAGTATCTCCTCTGCTACCACCTGTTCGAACTGACACCATCATCATCTTTCTCCAGGATTATTGAAAATAGCCTCCTAACTGGTGGTCCTACTTCACTATTGCCATAAAGATATTTTGAGCAATGGTAGCATCGCTGGCATAAATGTATCATCTCCCCAGAGGAGTGCTTTGACCATCATTATTTAAATATTCACTTACTCAACAAATATTTATGGAGCCTCTACCGTATAGCCAGCACCGTGCCAGGCTCTGGCAATATAGCAATAAGGAAAACAGATACAGATCCCTTCCTCATAGAATGTGCGTTCTTGAGAGGTGCAGTGACCATTATACAAATAAACAAGCACCGTATGGCCTTTGCCAGATGGTGATGGGCATGGTGGAGAAAATATATGGGGAAAAAGGGGGAAAAGAGCACAGGGTGTAGTGATTGTTATTTTAAACATGGTGGCTGGTGGAAGTGGGGCTGATATCAGGAGTTGAGTTTAGGGAATTGTAAATTTGATATGCTTGCTAGATATCCAAATGGAGATGTCAGGTAAGACTTTCCTTTAGAAGAGTCTGGAATTCAGGGGAGAGTTCTGGGCTAGAAATAAAAAATGTATAGATAGTTTCAAGAAGACTGGCTGAGGTCATTGCTGGAAAGAATGTGGAGAAGAGTTTCAAGGACTGAATCTGTGACAATCAGGCCAATGAGTAGAAGCCAGGGTGATGAGAAGGACCAGAAATGAGAGTGAAAAGTGGCCAGGAAAGTGAGAGGAAAACTTACGGAGTGTAGTGGCCTGCATGTTATAGGAAGCAAGTATTTCAACAAGCTCAAGTGCATTTGCTACAAAGCCACCTTGTCACATGTTACCACCAGGTATCCACTGTGGAGGAGGAGATACTGGCTCCCACGGAATATGCCAAATTTTGGTTCCTTTATGGATGAATGATTGCCACAGTTAAAGATGGTCCAGTGATTGAAATTTATTATTTTGTTTATATATACCTTTGAGCTGATAATGACTTTTGCAACCAAAAAATACAGCATTGACACAGTAATCATTGACATAGACTAGACTCTTTTCTTTCATCTTCAAATGTTCTCCTTAGCTGACTCTCATCTTTGAAGCAAATTGTCCTATTTTGAGAGATAGAACTATAAGTAGTTGCGTGTGTTTGGTCAGACTGCTGGGCATTTGAATGAGTAAATTTGATAAATGTTTCAGGAGGTGCAGTTTTTTTTTAGCCCCTCCCTTTCTTTTCTGACACTGAGTCTTGGAAGTCCCTGGCTTTTCAGTGGGAAAAAAAGCGAATTGTGGAAGCAAACGTTACAAAGTGTTCATTCATCAAGCTCCACACAGCCTGGCCTTTCATCTTTCACCTTTTCTAAGTGCGTCAGGTCGGGAGCAGCCGTGTGGTTGTCATGCTGGGACGTCTGGGGAAGACTAGACGTGAGACCAGGGCAGGATTTGGGGTTGGTGACAAAGAGCAGGGGAACAGCGTCTGGATTTCTTTCAGAAGGCTGAATCGTGGAGGGCAGTCTGCAATCGGGGTTCTGCAATCAGTCAGTGTGGGTCTGAGCAGCTAAGTAGAGGACATGAAGAACACGTGGCCAGAGCCCTGTGCTACTCACCCCGGTGAGTCACAGCTGTGGGCATGTCAGCCCCCTGAAGTTCTTACTACAGGAAACTGTTACTTGCTTCTCTGTGAGGACAGTTGTGGGTAATTCAGAAAGCCCCGAGCAGAGCCATTTGCTGCATCCTTTATCAAGGTAGATCTGATGGCAAGTCACCCTTACTCAGTGACCTAATTATAGAAAATACTTTTCACAGAATTTGACATTGCTTCTTTTTGTGAGTTACAACTTCTGGGAACTCATCTTTAAGCACCATATAGTATATAGAAAACATACACCACTGTATGGTGTACACCATATACAGACTGTATATTGCTTTTCTCTTTTTTTGAGCATTTTTATTATTGAAGTATAGTCAGCTTACAATGTTCTGTCAATTTCTGGTGTACAACATAATGTTTCAATCATACATATGCATACATATATTCATTTTCATTTTTTTTCACTATAGGTTACTACAAGATATTGAATATAGTCCCCTGTGCTATACAGTAGAAACTTATTTATTTTATATACAGTAGTTAGAATCTGCAAATCTTGAACTCCAAATTTATCCCTTCCCACCTCCTTTCCCCTCTGGTAACCATAAATTTGTTTTCTATGTCTGTGAGTCTGTTTCTCTTTTGTAAATAAGTTCATTTGTGTCTTTTTTTTTTTCAGATCCCATATGTAAGAGATATCACATGGTATTTTTCTTTCTCTTTCTGGCTTACTTCAGTTAGAATGACAATCTCCAGGTCCATCCATGTTGCTGCTATTTCATTCTCTTTTATGGCTGAGTAGTATTCCATTATACACCCCTCCCACTTCTTTATGCAACCATCTGTCGTTTCCATGTCTTGGCTATTACAAATAGTGCTACTGTGAACATTGTGGTGCATGTATCTTTTCAAATTAGAGCTTCCTCCAGATATGTATATTGCTTTTCAATGTAAGGGAAAATACTACTTGTAACTCACCATTATATTCATCATGTAAATTGGGTAATGAAGACAATGTCCAGCTCTGTGGGTGACATAACTGGTGGGAACTCGACCTTACTCCAGAAGAGTTTGTTGACACACACAGCACGTTGCTGTATGTTACTTCTTTAAGGGGAGCTGTAGATTCTGGTACTCGGCATTCAGCCCCATAGAAGCTGCCCAGACAGATGACATGAAGCTATATTCTGCTTGTCTATAAGGAGAAAACAATTGTTTATGATTCAGGTTTACTTCTCAAATGGGTTATTGAAATAATTAGGACTAGGTATGTAATCCTTCCATGTCTTATTCATTCAACAGATAATTCTATTCTATTTCAGGGACTGAAAACTCCAGGCTTCTTGGACCTTACATTCTAGTGAGGGGAGAAAACAATAACTAAAAACATAATAATTAATTAAAAATTGTACATTGTGTTGGAGGGTCATCAAATGCTAGGGAAACGTAGAGCATGATAGCAGGTTTGGGCATACAGGAGGAAGGACAGTTTGAAGTTTTTAATAGAGGAGACAAGGTTGGTCTCCTTGAGAGGGTGACACTTGAATAAAGATTTGCAGGTAAACTAGTTAAGTAGGTGGATTTCTGGTGGGAGAATATTTCAGGCAGATGGAAGAGCCAGGGCAAAAGTCTTAAGGCAGAAACAAGCCAGGCACCTGCAAGGAACAGCATGGAGACCAGTGTGGCTGGCGTGTAGTAATGAGGGGGGAGTCCAACAGGAGACGAGGTAACAGGTAGACCCAGAGGCAACCCTGCTGGGTAGAGGGCCTCACTGGCCACTTTAAGGACTGCGGCCCTTAGTCTGAGTGAAATGGGAAGCCCTGGAAGGAGTTTGGGCAGAGAAGTGACACAATCTGAGTTACATTTAGAAAGACCACTCTGGTTTCTTTGTTGGGACTAGTCTCTTGAATGGCATGTTTGGGAACAAGAAGACCAACTAGGAGGTTGTAACAGTAACCCAGGTGAGAGATGGTGGTGCCTGAAACCAGGGTGGCAGCCATGGGGAAGGAGGGAAGTGGTGTCAGAGAGAGGAGTCAGATGAGACCAAGGTTTTTGGCACGAGCCATTGGAAGGATGGCGTCTCATCTCCTGAAATGGGAAAAACCTCTAATGGGATTGGTTTGTGGGAGAGGATGAGAACGTCATATTTAGGCATGTTAAGTTTGAAATGAGATGTCTGTGAGGCATCCAAGAGTACATGAGTCAAAAATTCAAGATGGAGGTTGCTTACAAGATAGAAACTTTAGAAACTTAGGAGTCACTGTCGTTAAGAAAGTTCAGGGAAAGAAGAAAAGCAAAGACTGATCCCTGAGGGGCTCCAAAATGAATAGATCTTGGGGAAGAGCGGGGGATGAAAATGAAGCTCAAGGAGGAATAACCAGTGGCACAGGAGGCAAACGGGAAAGCATATGGTGTCCCGAAGGCCAAGTGAAGAAATGATACTGAGGAAAAAGGCATGATCAACCATGCCCCAGAATTTATAGTTGAATTTCCTCCTCTGTAAAATGCAGGTAATAATAGCGCCTGCCTCACAGGCTTAAATAAGATCACTTAGGTGAATGGCCAATCAGAACGCCTGATGCCAGTGGAAGGCTCACGAATTCTACCTGTTATTTTTATTCCTAACACCTCTGCAAAATCACTGATCATTATAAAGCTTTTCACTGTCCAAACTAACCCCTAGGGGGCGCGCAAGCCTTCCCTTTGTCCCCATCACTGTTATTCCCACCAGAGAGACCTCAAAATTAGATGTGGAACAAAATGGACTCTTAATGGCAACTGAACTGTTTGTAGTAAAGGCAGAAAAATCCAATGCAGTGGGCGTCAGACTTCCATGTGGAGAAGAATTACTCGAGGGGCCTGTTAAAATGGAAATCCACAGCAGCCCCAGAAGCTAGAGATCCTAATTAAGTAAATTGGGAGGAGATCTGGGAATCTCCACCCCAGGTAATTCCAATGTATATGCTCCACACTGCAGCAGTGTGGGAGAAATGAAAGATAATAGTAACTGGCTTGCAGCAAATATTCACGTTCTCTCTTCTTCTTGGGACCTTAGAACAACTTTTGCTTCTCTTTTTAACTTTCTCTTCCGTGCAGCCAATGAGGTAAGCCAACCCTGGGGCTTCCTCTAGACCAGGAGGTTCTTACAGGACCAGGATGGTTCTACAGAAAGCGCAGTGGGGTAGGTGGCTTGGGCTAGCTTTTAGTCGGTTCGCATCAGAGGACACAACATAGTGCTTCCCAGTCCTCCTCTGGCCCCTAGGTTTTTGGGGGGAACTGTCCGGTGTTTCAGTAAAATTTAAATTTATTTCCAACATTTAAAATCAGGAGATTTCACACACAAACCCAGGTTTCCTGCTTCTCCAGGACAATGAGAAGGTTTAAAACCTGGTCCCCCATTTCCACATAGCAAAGTTGCTTCTCTTAGGATATGGGCTTTGATCATTGCAATTGCCATTATCCCCTTCATTCCTTGCTGTGCCTCCAAAAATCAAGGCCAAGTGACACTTGCCATTTATTATCGTACTTAATCTTATATTTTCCTCAAAGTTGAAGAAAAAAATTTTTTTTGGAAAACAAAGCTATAACAGGAAGGTCTAGTGTTTCGAGAATAAATTTTCTTACACCAGCCCCTGTCTCTCATTTATAGTACTTGCCTGGCGTCTTTACACATTTAACCTTGCTATCTCCTGTCTAGCTCTTAATCCAGAGGTGAAAAAGTTGTTCTTACATTTAAAAAATGATCTGGAATACTATTCAGTATAAAAAGGAATGAATTACTAACCTGCACGACAAAAATGAATGAATTTCAAAAATTAGACTGAGTAGATATAAAAGCATGATAATGTACAATTCCATTTATACATTAGAATTCTAGAAAAGGCGAGACTAATCTAGAGTAATGGAAAGCAGAGCTGTGGTTTCCTGGGGCAGAGACTGGCTGCAAAGGGCACGTTTTGGCATGATGGAAATAACCTGTTACCTCAATGACAGTGACGCTTATATATGGCAAGATACATGTGTTAAAACTTATCAAGTTGTAAATTTTCAATGTGTGCATTTTATTGCAAGCAAATTATATCTAATGAAGTTGGTTTTTTAAAGTTACCTAATAGAGTTGCCAGAAGATAGAGATGAAATCAGAGGGGCCCTTATCCAGGTCTGTTTGTTGGTTGGTTGGTTTTTGCATCACTGTCTGCCTTACTAGATGGCAGGACAGGATTCAGGACTTTGATTCATAAGCATCATGATGAATATTTAGATCTTGCAGACACGTACAGAATATTTGGCACAGGGCAGCAGATGTAGATGAGCGGGTAGAAATGCAGATGTAGACACAAGTTCCCAGGGGACTTTATATGCAAGAAGAGCTCTCTCAGTGCCTCCTGCCATAAGGAGGGGACCTGCCCTGCCCTGGGAGAGGACCTCATGAGCTGGACCAGGCGCTGGCAGAAATGTAGGGGCTTTTGTTCTTTCCCTTTCCTTCCCCTCTTCTCCCTTCCCCTCTTCCTACTCCTTCACTAGACTCACTCAGGACCCTCAACCTACAAAAGCATTTTTCATATCTGTTGAGTGACATGCCATGTGAAGAGAATGGCATCTGGTCATTCTCCTGGCAAACTTCGCCACTTTCCTCGAGGGACAGAGCAGGCTTACCTCAAAAGACACGGGGCATTGGTGTAGGGGCTATCGGTTTGATTGTGTCTGGAATTGGCAGTAAAACACCCAGTTTTTTCTCCTCTTTCTGGTGTCTTTTAGTCAGGGTTGCAGAAAAGCCTTGTGGGATATGCAAGATGGTGAGTTTTTATGCTAAGGCTGGCCTACTTACAAGAACCCGACAGAGCCCTCAGTGAATTGGGAACTGAAGTACAGTTACATGGGAGTGGAAACAGACACTGCGGGTACCCCACCCATAGAGTCCCCTGCCCTTTACCACTTCCTCAAAGCCTGCCAGATTTCAGCTGCAGCACCTACATTCCTTTGCCTGAGGCTTTCCAAAGTGGTTGGACCCCTGCATTTCCAGCAGCTGTATCTGAGATTCCAGGTGTCCCTCATCCCCATCAGCATGGAATTTTTTTAAGTGGTTTTTTTAAAGTATTCTGATAAGTGTAGTCTTCTCTTCATGGTTTTAATTTGCATTTCTCTAATGACTAATGACATTGGACATCTTTCATGTGCTTACTGGCTATCCATATATCTTCTTTAGTGAAATGTCTGTTCCAACCTTTGCTCATTTAAAAAATCAGTTCATTTTCTTTTTGTTGAATTTCGACAGTTCTCCATATAGTCCAGATACAAGGTTTTTTTTTTTGTCAGATATGTGATTTGCAAATATTTTCTCCCAGTCTCTGGCTTGGCTTTTCATTTTTTTAGTAGCGTCTTTCATAGAGCAAATGTTTTGCATTTTGATGAAGTCCAATTTTTTTTCTTTTATGGCTTGTACTGTAGGTGTCATACCTGAGAACTAATTTGCCTAACCCACAGTTACAAACTAGAATCAACACACAAATGTTTATGCTTCATTTTGGGTTAATCTTTGTATGAGGTGTGAGAAATGAATTCAGATTCATTATTTACAGAATGATGCTTCTTCCGGGTATTTTTAAATAACATATTTCAGTTTCAGTCCTTTTCAACTATTACTTGCCTTTCTTTGTTCCTGAGATGCAGCCAATATCAAGATCCAGTTTTTACACATTTGGAAATAAATATACCTCTATAAAACTGAGTATTACATTTATTTTAACATGTTTTTGAAATCTGTGCATCTTGATTCATGTTGATCTAGTTTATTCTTTTTAACTGCCATGTAATATTACATCATGTGAGTATACCACCTTTTACTTCTCCATCTCTTTATTAATGAACAGGAAGGTGGGATCCATTTTTTTACTAATACAAACACTGCTACAATAACCATCCTTGCATCTGCTCCTTGCACCCATGTATGAGTTAGGATATATAACAGAAATTCAGTTACTAGGCACTAGAATGTGCTTGTTCACTAAAATAACTGAACTGATGGACAGTCCTACAACATAGTATAATTTACAATCCCACAGCTTCACCAGATAATGAGACTCTGAAATTATTGCAATCTGAGAGTTATGAAATAGTTTCTTTTTTAACAATTTGTGTTCCTCTGATTACTCCTGAGGTCAGGCGTCCTTATAAATGTTTATCGGTCATTTCTGAATTGGCCTTTTCTGTCTCTTCTTCACATAGATTTTTAATTTAATAAGGATATTTGTCAATATTTTCTATGTAGACCTTTGTACATCTTGTTTAATAAATTATTCTCTACTCTGAGCTCATAAAGTTTTTTTATACTTTCTTATCATTTTTCCCATATCTGATTTTTAGTTGAATATTTTCCCCACAAGTATACTGAGGTAAAATTTTCATAAGTGAAACACACAATTCTGAAGTGTATAGTTTGATCAGTTTTGACAAATATAGTCATGTAACCTATACTGTAATCAAAATGCAGAATGTTTCCATCATTGTAGAAACTTCCCTTATTTCTCTGGCCTCTTCTCAGTCAACTCCCTTCCCTGAATTTACCACTGTTCTGATTTTTATTTTTCTGTCATACATTAGTTTTGCGTAGTCTAGAATTTCCTGTGAATGGAATCATGCAGTGTGTACTGTTTTGTGTCTGGTGTGGCTTTGTTGATTCAGTACAATAGCTTTGAGATTTAGTCCTTTTGTTGCATATATCAGTAGTTTTATTTTTATTGCTGGCTGGTTCCATTGTGTGGATGTACGAGAGTTTGTCCTGCTGATGGACATCTGAGCTGATTCCAGTTTGGAGCTGTGATGAATAAATTTGCTATGAACATTCCCATAGAAGGCTTTTTGTGGAGTAAGTCTTTCTCTTCCCTCAAATAAATATCCAGAAGTGAAATTGCTGGGTAGCCACTTGAATTTTAAGTTCACAGGTGATGGTCGCTGGGCAACTGGCATAGATAGATAGATAGATAGATAGATAGATAGATAGATAGATAGCGCTTGGTGAATGGAAACCATGAAGCTTTTCTCTTTTTTCTCTTTGATTTTCCCTGCCTGTTCCTTTTCAGCCTCCTTCCTCTCCAGCTCCGCCAAGTTCAACAGCTGTACAGCAATGTGATTCCAGATAATGAGACATTTATTGGAAGTATTCTGGGAGCACTACTTCAGCTTGGAAAACACTATTTTATAAGGCAATAGTTTACACATTTTTTCAGAAAGATCAGAACTTCTTTTTCAAATGAAATCTTCTCAGAAGCGCCTAATATATAAAAATATTTTAAAATAGAGCTGCTTTAGTTTTGTGTGGATGCTTCTCTGCTTTTCCCCCACTATCCTCATCTTGCTGAGCAACTCTTCTTAATTTGGGTACCAATAGGGACTGAAAATTCCAGTGAATATTTGGAATACATTTTGAAAAATGAGAACTGGCCTTGCCGTTGGAGAATTATAATAAGATAGAGACAAAATACATTGAGTATGACATCAGAAAAATTATGTAAATTATTATTATTCAGGTTAAGCCTAACCTGGTTGTCTGAATTTATTTATTGCTTTAGAAAGATATTTAAAGTTTCTTAAATATTTAAGTAAATTTACATTGTAGAGCCATTTGTTAGAAAAAAAAAAATGATCTGTAGTTCAAACACATTGAGAAGAGTTAAATTAGAGTTGTAGCCATACAATGAAAGGATTATTTTAGAATATCTTTCAGGAAGAAGTAATTCATAGGATTAGAATTACATCAAGGAGGAATGTGAGTCAGTATTCAATTATTAATTCAATAAAGAGGTAAAGATAATATTATATATGATTATTATTGTGAGATCAGAATATTTATTGAATTCATCTAGCCCTTAGATAAATCCCATAGCCCTTAGAATAGAACTCAGTAATATTACAACAGACTTTGTAAAAGTGAGGCTTGAACATAGATTCCCCTCCTTCTCCCAAAAAAATCAGAACTACTAATATGGTCTGTAACAATTATTTACAAAATTAGGTGCAATAAGATGAGAAAAAAATTACTTAGAACTAAATTTGTTGATTATTTTTATGATTCTGTCTAGCAAGTTATAGACATCCTCCCCCAACCAACTTGAACTTCATCTAAATTAGAAATGCATCCTGAATTTTTGATAAAATATCTTCTAATTCTTTTCTGTGGGTCCAACTAAATCATGATAACTAACTCCAAATATAATATTTGTGATGTAAGATATTAGCTTCCAGAACTCTATCGGAAGATGGGGGAGTTGAATCACAGCCTTACGTTTAACTCCTTAAGTTTTTCAGGTCAGAAGAACTCCAGTAACCCATTAACCATGTTCCAAATGGCTTATCCTAGATTATCTCTGCAAATCTTTTCACCATTCAGTTCTTGTTCAAAAAGACTTCTAAATGGTGGTTCAAATTAAACTTGAGTTTGATGACCATCTGAACTGGTTTTCAGTTCACATTCTTGTTTGATTTCATCCTGTCCCTCAGATTCTGCAGATCTTGTATTAGCACACCAAATAAGCTTTAAGCTACGGAGCAAGCACTAGGTTTCAAATGTTATAAAAGATAAATCAAGTGCTTGAAACCAGAACAACACATAATATTTTTTTGCAAACACACAAAAGAAGAAAAAAGAGTTTGCTTGTTTCTCTCTCCTATGCATTTTTTTTCCACCAATCAATTTTTTGGTCTGTTTCACTATTCATAGAAATTTGCTTATTGACTTTGATTCTAGTTAGAGCAATTCATCTAATCTTTTTAGATCTGCAGCTTCAAACACCTATATTTTTCTGATAGTTCAAACAGAACATTATAAAAGATACTAGCATGTGTAATCTAATTTCCTGATCTTTCTCATTGTGACATCCTGTAATAATTGCAAAATCATAGTTAAAGACCACTATGATGATGCTCTTTAGTGTACTGACTTGGTAATACAAAAAGCATTTTCTAAAATGTGTATTTCTGTACAAAGTTAAAAGGTAGTCACAGGATTGCAGAATTTTAGAGTAAGACAAGGCCTTTGAAAGAGCATTGAGTCTAGCGTCTTCATTTTACAGGTGACCAATGCAAAGTCCTCCAGTGTTCTTCAAAATATCCTTTATTGGTTTAAAAGAGTTATAGCAGCTTCTAAACATAGCCCAGCTCACTTCTGAGTCTCAGCTTTCCTCCTTCTTTCCACCTCAAACATTTAATCAATCATCAGGCTTTGAGCATTCCACCTATTGAGAGCTCCCAAATTTGTCTCTTCTCTCTGTTTCCAACATCACGACTGTATTTTAGGTCATTGTTGCTTTGGGGATGAAGTCCAAAGTGCTTATCTTGGTGAGAGCTCTTTATAGGCTTAACCCTGTCAGTCTCTCCACCATTTTGTCCTCACTTGCTCCTTCTGTCCTATGACCCAACAAGTGATACACTACTGCAGTTCTGTGAATAGATCATGTTCTTTCTCATTTCTGGTTCCATGCACTTATTTCCATCTTCCCCCGACATGTCCGTTTACCTGACCAGAGTCTATTCACTCATTAGATCTTAGCCAAGTTGTCCTTCAGTCCATTCTGATTTGAGTGTCCTCTTATATATCATCATAGTACTCGTATTTCTCATAGCACTGTTTCCCTCTCATAGTTTTCAGAACTCTGTGTTGTAGTGTCAGGTTGCTTATTTGGTTTAGACTGTAAGTTCCTTGATGACCAACTGAGATTGTTACCTTATGAGTTATGTCTTCAGAACCTAACTTAGTGCTCAGCAAAAAAAAAAAAAAAAAAAAAAAAAAAAAAAAAAAGTGGATACTCAGTAAAGAATAACCAAAACAACAGCAATAATAATAGCTAATTTTTTATTATTTGCTTTTTGTGTTAGACATTGTGCTAAATTTTCACCCACATTGTCAGAATTCCTTCTGTGATAGTTAATTTTATATCTTAACTTAGTTAGGCCATGCTACCCAGATATTTGGTCAAACACATCTGGATGTTGCTGTGAAATAAGTTTTTAGATAAGATTAATAAGTAAATCAATAGACTTTGAGTAAAGTAGAGGGCCCTCCATAATGTGAGTGGGCCTCATTCAATCAGTTGAAGGCCTTAAGAAAAAGACTGACCTCCCCCAAGAAAGAAGGAATTCTGCCAGCAGACTGCCTTTGAACTCAAGGCGCAGCGTCATTTTTTTCCTGGGTCTCATCTGCTGGCCTGCCTTGCAGGTTGTGGATTTCCCAACCTTCACAAACATGTAAGCCAAATCGTTAAACACATATATTCTCTCTCTCCATATATATACATATGTATATGTGTGTGTGTATACACACACACTCACACACATACTCACCATTGCCCCTAGACACACACATTCTATTAGTTCTGCTTCTCTGGAGAGTCCTGACTAATAGATTTTCCAACAGCCTTATAATGAAGGTAAAATTATTTTCATTTAGAAATGAGGAAGAAGGATCATAAAGAACTGTCTCTTCATCTAGGAAAGCAGAGAAACCAAGCCCTATATCAAAGGATTTGACTATAAAATTCATGATCTTAACTGAATCTTAACTGATCACTTAACTAACATGAATAATTAAATGAATAAACCAGCAGATAAATGAGACTGGCTCATTCTTTATGTAGACATCACAAGTAGTTAAATGTAATATCTCTGGAAGCTGTCATGATTCGTAATCTTCTATCTGAAATAGACCTTCAAAGTCATCCAGTCATGCAATCTGTTATTTTATGGCTAAGAAAACTGAGGCTCACTGTTGTCATCCAGTTACTGAATGACTTGGGAGTTATAAAATCCAGATCTCCTAAGGGTCAGTACTCGAATCTCTCCACCATATCAACATAAAGCATATGGTCTTTGACTCTACTTGGCTATGGAAAATAGACAGTGTTAGGAAATGTCTCTGAGGTGGAATCCTGGGGCCACCTTGCTGCCCAACTCTAGGGAGCACCTTTCCTACTTTTCTCTTTAAGAACTGTAGGAGTCTGGGTACTAATACATGTGAATATTAAGTCTAGCTGCTGCATCCTTCAAACCACAGTGTGGTTTAACCATCTGGGGCAAAACAATGGAACTAAGAAGAAAAAGGAATGTGATTATATGAAGTTGAACTTTTTCACTGAACTCTTCAGCCAGGGTTAATAGCTTCCCTCTTTCATATCTTCCCATAGCCCTTAAAAGAGTACTGTATAATTTCATCCACCACAAAGGCTTTTAATTCTTTGTTGACCATTAGGTTAATGGTGCTTAATGATGCCATATATGGTCAATGAATACTTGTTAAGTGAACGATGTGTGCCTATTCAGGAAGGACAGCTGAACTGATTAGACTGATGGAGATTTCAAGATGAAAGGTAAATTCACTTCAACTTCCCAAATACATCTTTTCCCTTAGAGCCACCAGCATGAATGCCTTGAAGCTGGCCAAATATTAATGAAATCTCATGAAGATGTCAGGAGGGTCATAGTCTCTACTTTAAGGAAGAACATAATGTGTTGTTGCTTATTCATTACAGTATTAGTTTTATGGTAGAATGAGATCTCTGGTCTTTATGCCTAAGAGATCATGTCAATGTGGCAGGAACAACGAGATGCAATTCAGAAAGAGAGGAAAACTGATAACAGCTTACATTCTCTGAGGGTCAAATGGAAACTATCTCAGGGAACATCTGTATTTCTTTTAGTCATGTCTGCTCTCAGTTTTTGGTTGTTTCTTATTCTGAGGAATAATTCACCTCCACTATCCCTAACCTTTATTAAAATCTGAAGGACATAAGAGTGTTGCAATAAGGGTGACCTTAGGGCATGAAGCAGAGGGAGTGAGAGGTTGTGGAAAAATAGAAACTTTTCTTTTGAGAAGCCAGCGGAGGACGTGGAGGGGAGGCCAGAGCAGCAGTTCAGAAGGAACTGTGAGTACGCAACCCGGGACTCATTCCCCAGAATCACAGAAGGTATGAAGCTTTGTTGCCACTCTTCAGAAGTCCTTGTGTCTAAACATGTGTTATCTGGGATGCCTGGAGAAACTGAGGGCATTCTATTTGGATAAGAACACAAAACATTAAGATGACTGTTGTACTTTGAGGCAGACTTCTTGAAAATTATATATAGCTGTCGCATTCCATGGCACTGCAACATCAGTAAATAAACGCCCCCACGTGTGTGTGTGCGTCTGCACGGGTGGGCAGGTATGGATGTGTGTGTGAGTTGAGGGTGATGGAGAGAGAGAGGAAGAAAAGAAAGAAAGAAGGAAGGAAGGCAAGAAGAAAAAGAAAGAGGAAGAAGAAAAGAAAATTCCATCTGGGTGAGTTGGGCTTCTCTTTCGCCAGGAGTTCTTTTCTTCCTATGACTCTCGTTCTCTACTTTGTAACCAGAAAACTCTTCTAAACTTTCTCTTCTATATTAAAGGAATAATAATACCTACCCTGAAAGATTATGGAAAGAATTAGAGCTAAAATACCTTTCATAGTGTTTAGCAAAAATTAGGCACTCTGAATGGCACCTGTTGTATTAAATATTACCATATCTAACATAATAATAATAATAATAATAGAAACCTGGCCTCCTGAGCATGAAGAGGGTTGAGGGAGTAAGAAAAATCTTCCTCTGTGTCTTTCAGGAAACTCTTTTCGCCCTTTCAGGCAATTAACTTAAATAACAAAAAAAAAAAAAAAAAAAAAAAAAAAATTAAGGGGATCACCTTTGAGTATCCGGTGAAAGAGAGTTTAGATCCCAGTCCCTGCGAGTCACTACTGAATGTGTGTGTCCTGGATCCGTGCCATCAGCCTCATCCTCTCTGGTTTCTCAGTTTACGTGTGCGTTCTTCTTTTCTGTTTCTGTTCTGCTTCTCTCCTTGTTGGGGTTGTGACACTGGCCAACCTTTTCAATTAGCTTCAACAGCCATTAAAACTCACCCATTAAAATTCACTTCCCCACAGAGCTAAAGAGCAATTTTCTGCATAAACCTCTTAGGGTGGCTCTAAAGCTCAAATTGAAGAAAGTGTGAAGAAGCTTTTTGCAGGCTGCTTCGCTGGGAGGGCAAAGAAGTAGACTGGAATGTGGCATTTAGAACCAAAACCCTTCTTTATTTAAAGCCTTCCAATTGCTTTCTTTGCACTCTATGCCTCGGTTTCCTTGTTTATAAAATAATAATTATAATTGCCAATTATTAGATGACTTCTATCCCACTGATTAAATTCCGACAGCAGCACTTGGTTTGTATGTATCACTTGACTCCCATGGTCATCCTAAGCAGCATGATTTTATTTTACTTTTCCAGTTTATAAGTGAAAAAACGGAGGGCTGGAAAGTTTAAAACCACTTAAAATCACAGAGCTATTAAGTGATGCACTCAGGATTCCAGCCTAATTCATCTGGACTCCAAAAGCTACCTTAAACTAATGTGTTGTGAAGACTAAGGGAAATGATGTAATGTGAAAAGCCATTTTAAACCTTAAAGTTGTATGTAGGATGGTTAGCAGTTATTATTCTAGGTTAAAAAGTGGTTTATCCTTAAGTGAAACAGGGAAGTCAGAATCAGCCCTCTAGAGGTAGAAGAAAGCAAATTCAAAACACAGGGGCTGATGCCTTAAGTTAGTTTACATCAAGTTACACAGGAAAGGGAAGGCTCCTATTTGCTGCAAGCAAGTACATCGTTCTCTATGTCAGAGGATGACTATTCTCCTATTTAGTGACTATGCACCATTAGAGAAAATATTAGACACCGTAGGAAATGGGACCCAATCAGGAGAGAGGACAGGCAGGTATGAAAACACACACAGGGACGTGCAATGCAGCACAAGTTTTTCTAACACAAGGCTAAGGCACACACAGTGAAGCCAACTTCAGAGCTAGGTGGATTCATCATCAGATATTTTATGGAGAATTCTAGAAAGCTTGGAATAAAGAAGACTCAGAGTGAAAGATGGTAGACAGAGCATCAGGCACTGAGTGATCTTTGTCTCAGCACCACCAGCAAGACGAAGGGAGGGAGGAAGAGAACTAATGTTTATGAGCAACGATGATATATTGGGTATTGTAACTTTAACTTTGTTTCTGTTATCTTGTATGTTCTTCCCGTGAGGTAAATGTGTTCATTGACTCATTCAGTTTTCTGAACAATTATTTGTTATATATCTATCCTGTGCCAGGCTTTTGGGGAGCATCAAAATATACAAGATGAATGAGAAACAGTCAAATGCAAGAAACAGAAAATCTAAACAATTTTTTTTCTTACTATCTCCATTTTGAGGCTCAGAGAGTTTACATAATTTGTCCAAGTTTTCCAAATAAGTATTTGACAGAATTTGGGTTAGAAGAGATGTGCATATCTTGACTATTTCTCTAATTATGCACTTAATATGAGAAAGAACTGAACTATGAAAAAGGGGAAATGAATGCCACTTGCTTAATGTGGCAACGTGTGAAGATTTGGTAACACTTGGTTGTAGTGACACAAGTGTCCCTTATCTTATTGTCAGAAACCGTGCTCTGACAGGTTTTATAATGAAGAAGATGTTTTTAAAATTCCGCTCTCTTCATCTGCTTTATAGTGTTAGTAACTTTACGTATGGCCTAGAAATATTGCCTTAATATCCTAGGTCAAGTTAGTAACCCTGGTGTTTAAAATTAAAAAAAAAAAATTCTGTTTTTGAGAGCAGATGTAGAACTACATGGCTTTATATAGACTGGTGGACTCAGAATGGTTTCCTGAGAGGAATGAAGAATTTGTAATCATGGATTCTGGTAATCAAGTTATTTGCACACAAAACAAGTTATTGGCACACACAACTCGCAGATTAGCGGTAAATCCAGGGACTCAAGTAGATGTCCTCAAGAATATTTTCCTACACCTCTCATCTCTTTACTCTTCTTTTTTCTACTTGGCTTTTATCTCTTGATCTAATTTTTCACAGGCGATTTCCCTCCAGTGGGAAAAATGGCAGCCGATATTCGTAGAATTACATTTTCACTGCAGTATGTCTGCATATCAAATCTCATGCAAGACCTCCCTGTGGTCTTGCTAGGATCACATGCTGACACTTGGACCAATCACTATCATCCAGGCAATACCTCCCATGATTGGTCAGGCCTGGATGCCACACCCATGGCTGTAATCAGTGATGATGGATGGCGTCACCAAAATCGCTGGGAGTGGGGAAAGACTCTTTGTCCCAAAGAAGGGAATGCTGGGAAAGAAAAGGAACCAAACTAAAACAAAACATCTAAAACAGCATCTCTCTTTCCAAAATACTATGGCCTTTCAAAGTCTGATTTTGCTAAAAGTGAGGAAAAGACTTTAGTAATGAGATTGATTGATAGACATTTTTCACTTTGCAGTTTTTATGAACTGTACAGGGAAACTACCCTGTACAGTTCAAAGAGGGCACAGTTCACATTACCTACAATAAGTTACATGTTGAATGAAATGTGTATAGTGTCTCCTGATGTTGTACACTGTGGTAGCTATGAATTAGAATAACATTAGAAATTGGTCCAGTTGAGGCACAAAGGTTTATTTAGCTGATTGCATATACATACAGATGAAAATACTAAGTATTTGCCGCTTCAGGGTATTTTATTGGTTGTTGACAACAGTGTTTACATCATGAGAGCTAGAGCTGGAAAGCACAATTATTGCCTAAGTTGCTTTAGTCCTTATATAAGAAGAGCTTTATTTCTACTGACTATTAAAACAATAAACAAAAAACCTCACTACCTCCATCCAGGCTTCTGCTTGATGAAACATATTTCCAAATAGAAAATAAGCAGAAAAGAATCCCTTTTACTTGACCTAGGCACTGTTTTCTAGAATATAAATACTCTGCTCATATATGTCTGCCCCAAGGGATTGACTCTTGAAATGGTTATTTAATAGTGTTAGAAGAACAATTAAGGGTGTCACTTGTTTTCAATATTTCAAGCACAAATCTTTTAAATTACATCAGATTCAAAGCCAGTGTAGTAGCTGTCCATTGTCTTGAGCTTTTGTCTTAATCAATGCTGTTATAAATGATTAAAAGAAAAATGTGCAATCACATTTAATCAAATGAAGTGCAGGGCATAAAGGATGTGGTGCTTTTATGCATTTAATAATTCGCTAAGATGAGAATATAAGTTATTTAGGTGAAAAAGAAATCATAGCCCACAAATCATTGTTATCTTTTATAAGTAATCATTGAATATTTGTTACTATAGTAACTCACAAAAGGAAAATATTACAACTTTTATAGTAAACATTACAAGATAAATGACAATTTGTTCATGAAAACTAGTAGTGGAATAGGAAAGAACTTCTGGGACAACTGAGTTTCTCCCCAGATTTGTTGATTGAACAACTGTCATTAGTCCTCAGTGCTTTCTCGACAGGCAGTTCTTCGAGCCAGGTCTGTATATTATTTAATCATAGTATATCTGTGATGGATTTCTTCAACATCAGTTGGCTTCAGGCTCCATTATTCTTAAAGCTTTATAAGTTTTCTTCTCTTTGGCTTGAAAATTTCGTGCCTTAGTTCACAATCTTTCTTTTTCACTTGCCTTTGTAGGACATTTCCAGCCCTTTCTTTCTCTGCATTGAATTTTATCTGTTAATAACATGCACTTGAAGCAGTCCCTTACTTAGAATGTCATCTCCCCTTGCAAGCTTTCTGCAAATATTTTAGTGTCGGTGTTGGCCCGTAGTTACTCCTGTCAAAATATGAATGACTGATTTACTGAATAATATGCGTCCGAGTCTTTTTAAAAATGTGTGTTGTCTTGTTAATTTCACAACCCACTCACACACACTCAAAAACTGGCACATAAATTGCACAAAGTAGTTTTTCCTATAGGCTTAGATGTCTGTTTTGTAGGCTAGAGTCTGCTCCCTGGGGCTGCCTTAGTTTGTGAAACAGATGCACAAAAAGTTAAGAATTAAAAAGGTTAGAGTCGAAAGTGACCAGTGGAAAACTGAGCTTGCTCTGTCACTGTGATACGCACCAGGCCACACTCCAGTTCAAGGCAGAACCCACTTAAACATGCGTCCCACCTCCTAGATTAGAGCCCCACTTTTCTGTTCCTTTTTGTTCCTGATGTGAATTTGAACTTGAAAATTAGATATTTGTAAAGGATGCTGAAATCAACCATCCTCTGTACAATAGACAGGATTGAATTAAAGATTATTATGGCTCAGCTCCTAAATTTTATCATTTAATGGTCGATATTTCAAAAAGCAATAAATTATTCCTTCATTTATCTTTTTTTAAAAATAAATTTTTATTTTAGAATAGTTTTAGACTTACAGAGAATTATTACAAAGATAGTAGAGAGTTCTTGTATACACACACCCAATTTCCCATGTTATTAACATCTTACAAGAGGATACTATATTTTTTACAATTAATAAATCAATATTGATATGTTGTTATTAATTTTATCTTCTTTTTAACATCATTATTTGGATTTACATTAATAGAGGTACTCCATAATTTTTATAGAGAATGGATACATTTATCTGAGGTGTCAAATGAAAAATACAAGTAAATCATGATTGTTAAAGTTATTCTTCGTGTTTCTGATCTCATATCCTCTTTTTCAATGGACAACACTCATCTATTTAACAAATAACTAAATTGTTTTTATTGTATGGTACACATTGTTCTAGTTTTTTTTATAAGGAGTAAGTAAGCATTTAATCTTCATTACTTTCCTACATACTAATATCATCCTCAATTTGCAGATTGGAAATTGATGATCAGAGAGGTTAAGAAACTTGCTCAAGATCACACAGTATAGCCTAGCTCCAGAGTCATGTTCTTAATCATGTATTACTATGCTTCCATCCTAGACAGCCAAGTCCTTGTCTTGTTCATTTGTGTAACCCGTCTCTCTACTCTTGCACAGCTTGCACGTGGTATGGTGAGTACATTACTTGGCTTGGGCTCTATAATGGAATGCCACAGACTAGGTGGCTTAAACAACAGAAATTTATTTTCTCACAGTTCTGGAGACTGGAGAGTCCAACATCAAGCTGCCAGCAAGGTTGGTTTCTGGTGAGACCTTTCTCCCTGGCTTGCAGATGGCCACGTTCTCACTGTTGTTTCTCTGTGCACACACATTTCTGGAATCTCTTCCTCTCCTTATAAAGACATCAGTCCTATTGGACAAGGGCCCTGCCCTTGTGATCCCATTTAACTTTAATTACCTCATTAAATGTTCTGTCTCCAAAAACAGACATTAGGGCTCCAACACATGGATTGGGGGCGAGGGGAGGGCACAATTCAGTCTATAACATTGGATAACCACAAAAATCTACTAAATTGCATTAACATTGTAAGTAATGCATCCAGTATCACCCAAATGTGTAGGTTTTGTTGTTGTTGTTCTGTTTTATTAGCATCACCTCAGATGCAAGTTTACAGTGATGTTACAGTTCAACCTCAGATCTTTCTATTCTGTAGCATCATCATCTTCATAGTTTATCTCCTATTCTTTCCAAGTTATTTCCAGGGCACAGGTATTTGCCACTGACACCATTGTGATAACCAAGCACATTTGTCATTTTGTCCACTAAGCTTTTGTAAGCACATCGTACTGAAATCAAAGCAGTTAATTTATCCTTGCTAAAAAAAAAAATGATTATGCTGTCGTTTTAAGCAACTCACTTTTGTATTTTCGATCCCAGCTGGTGATTTATTTATCTATTATCTTTTCTTTATGAGGCATCTTTAAACTTCAAAAGTAATTAATTGCAAACAATTCAAAGAATAGCAAAATATGTAAAATATGTCCTCCTTCATTGTCCTCACTCCATGCCTACCAAAGTCCCTCCCCTGAATTAACAGTATGAGCAATTAGGTGTGTCTTCTTCCAGATTTTTTCTATGCATGGATAGATGGATACGTATGTCTACACATCCATTCATACAGTTTTCTTTGCATCTTTTTAATGGTCATGTTATACATATTATTGTGCAACTTCCTTTTATTAATCAACAATACATCAAGGGGATGATCCCGCGTCATCACATAACGTTCTGCAGAGCAGGTTATCTGAACCAACCCTAGGCAAATGTCAGTGGGTTCTACCCACCTGCACATTTCTTTTCCAAACTCTGAGGGCATGTGAACAGGACCTGGAAGGGAGAAAAATCTCTCAAAAATGTTTCCTGTAAACTTGAAGTAAAATCAAATAGTTGCTTTAGCCTGCTCCCCAACACCTCTTCCAAATTTTCCACATATTTCATTATTTGTGGTTTAAATACATATGTGTGTATTTGGGCTTTGCTTGCTTCACAAATGATTTTTGACTTACACAAATATTATTATGAAGCTTGTTCTTGCCTATCAATGAGAGTAAGGTAATTCCAGCTTCAGAGCAATTCCACCTTCTGCATTGTATACTACCACGGGAGGACGTGCAATACCAAGCAATAAGAGTCGAAAAGCACTTATTATCACAGTGATAGCCCCCTTCAATTTTGCTGCAGAGCTGCCAAAGAAAGTGCTTTAAAAATAGGAAATGAACTTAGCATAGATAGAAAGCTGAAAGTCATCGACAGACCATAGCATCTCTTCCCTGCTTAACAGCAAGATAATGAGTCATTAGTGGGAATAGCCAACTGCTTCCCTCTGTCTTTCCTCCTCCTGCCCGCTGAACAAAAACACCCCCTGCCTCATAGAAAGGCAGATGTGTGGCAAGCTCACAGAAGAGGAACCGATGAATAGAAATGAAAGTGGCAGCCTCCAAAAGCAGAATACTGCAGTCAACTTTCAAGGAGGTATTTATGGATTACTAAATTTTTTTAAATTACTAAATTGTATGAATCTACACCACAGTGGTGATATCAGAGGGGTCCTCCCTCTCTGTAAGGCCGTGCCCTCTTACACATTGTTTCTCCTTTACTTCTACTTCTGCCCCTTCTTTCCATGTATGTACATGTCCACAAATTCAACTTTCAGAAGTCCACCTACTTCAAGTCCACTCCATCTCATGGAGGTACCTTCCTTTTCCAAACTAACGTAAGTTATCGATACCAAAAACTTGCCCAATATTTGAGCATTTTGGGGACATCTCCGGTATTGTTGTCTTACAATGTGATTTAATTTTCACCAGTTTCACTTCTTGATTCCCTAAATATGATTTAGATTTTCTTGTACTGTATGTGTTTAGATACTTCTGACAGTTTCCAATAGGCTTCCTTCAGGACCAGTTCAAAAGTTCCTTTTCTATGAAGATTTGCTCAAGCAATACAGTGAGATTTATTGCTTACCATTTCTTCAGTGTGAATGTGGACTGTTCCTCTGAAATAGGAAATGAGAAAGCATGGTGTTTTTCTTAAATGGGGAAAGAAGTGAAAGATTGAGGTTGGCAAAATAGGATGATTCTTGGGCACAGTTTAAGACTAACACGTAGCAAAAACATGTTGCAGGGGGAAGGTATAGCTCAGTGGTGGAGGACATGCATAGCATGCACGAGGTCATGGGTTCAATTCCCAGTACCTCCATCAAATATAATAATAATAATAATAATAATAATAATAATAATAATAATAATAATAATAATAATAATAATAGTAACAGTAAAAATAGTAATAATAATTATCTCCCCCACCAAACAAAAACATTTCGCAAATGACAGATTCCAACTTAATGGGCTGCCAGACAAGGAAACACAGACCTGCAGAGTCAGAATTGGAGGATAGAGACAGAACTAATGTAGTCTATGGGCACACAAACACAGGTGATGTCCACCAAAAGGAGAACCTCCTATTTATCACGGGGCCATGTTGCCATGAACAGCAACACATTTGCAGTTAGAACCATGATTGGGTTCAGCCATGCATCTGCTAATGCAGTATAATTTTCTCTAGTTTTGACCCCTCTTCCTATTTCTTTATGTACATAAAATATATAAGCTTAGAAATACACACACACACACACACACACACACAAATGATTGTTGTGTGAGATTTAATCCAACTGACATGGGGTTTCTGTGATAAAACCACTTTTCTCCCCTCAAAGCATGTTTATTCAACAATTAGCTTAGTATTCCAGTTAGTCATTTTCTTCCATTGCTTGAGATTTTTACCTTGTTTGATTACATAATTTCAATGTTTTTCTTTCATCACTAAAAATAAGAACAATTTTATGGATGAAAATTTTTAATCAGAATTTTTAATTGGAATATATTCGACGTAAAACATTGCGTAAATGTAAGATGTACAACATGTTGGCTTGTTATATTTACATATTGTAATATGATTGCCATTCCGGTGATAGCTAGTGCCTCTATCACATCAAGTAATTATCATTTCTTTTGTAGTGGGAATATCAAGATCTAGTCTCTTAGCAGGTTTGATGATTATAATGCAATATTGTTGTCTATAATTTCATAGCTTTTTAATATGTAGCTTGTATGTAGAATAATTCTGGGTATATGTAGACACTCTAAACCACACACACATCCTCGGTAATTTCTCCTTCAAGTTATTAACCCTTCTTGTTTAAAACAAGTCACAAAAAAGCAATTGTTTCTTCCATGCCACCATATCACTGTTAATATCTTTAGTTAATTAATTAACTAATTAATTACGAAGGTTGTATATCCTGTTGACTGTATCTTTATTGAATTAGAGTTTAACGAATAGACCCTTATATTCAAGAATTTTTAACTTTTATGGTTCTAAAGATTGGCAACTTACCCTGAAGGTCTGCGACCTGTAAATATTTGTCATTTATTGGGTTCACACACACAATTTGGTTTTTGAGAGCTGTCAGGCCAGCACCCAGAATCATGCCTTTAGCTAGTGAGATTCACCAATGCTCAGGACTTATGTTTCAATGTGACTTCACAGTTTCCTACTTATTATGACTGCCCCATGTGATGAGTCCTATTATGTGGGATAGTAATGCTCCCCAAATCTAGGGCATCTTAGGTTCCAAGGCTCTCCTTTTTTTTGTTGCTGGAGGTTAAGATCCTTTTGAGCAAACATATTAGGGCTTAGCATTATTGTGACTCCTGGTGCAGAGCATGCTACCTGGCATATACAAGTTGGAAAGCTGATCTTCTGCCTCCCAAATAATCGTGTACACACAATGGTGCTCATGTGCACATTCATGTGCACACACACACACTCACATATAATCTATATGTAATAGAATTATGATTTTAAAATAACCTGCTCTTTTGGATTTTCTATGCCTCTACTTCATTGCAGTAGGATGGATCATTGAGAATTGAGTTGATCATTACCAGGTGTGATCTTTGGCACAGATCAGCATGTTGATATAAACATGTCTGTATATTAGAACAAGCTAGGAAGTTTTGTAAAAATCCTGATGCTTCAGCTGCACCCCAAGCCAAAGAGTCAGCATCTTTGGGGACAGGACCCAGATATCAGTATTTTAAATGCTTCTCTAGTGACTCCAGTATGCTGTCAAAGCTGGCCACCGCCGCAATAGAGATTCTCTCCTAACAAATGAAAAAAAACAAAAAAACAAAAAAACAAACCCTAGATAAAAAGACAACGTCTGGAGTGGTGGAAAGAATGCTGAAGTAAGAATGAGAAAGCTTGGATCTAAGTTCCTCATCTACTACTTACAAGCTGTGCCTGTGACACTGGGCGGTGTTCCAGCTACAGTGAAACAAACCACCTCCAGAATCGGTAGAGTGGAACAACATTACCGCGCATTTCATTATGCTCAGAAATCCCATGGTTAGGAATTTTAAAAGTGCACTGTGTGCGTGACTTGTCTCTCCTTCACAGTGTTTGGGGACTTGGCTGGGGAGACTTGAATGGGAGTTGGAATCACCTGTAATCTTCTTCACTCACATGTCTGGTTCCTGGGCTGGGATAATGGTTCAGCTGTGACTATGATCCTGAGTGCCTGCGTGAAGCCTCGCCAAGTGGCTTGGGCTTCCTAACAACATGGCAGCCTCAGGGTAGTAGGACTTCTTGCATAGCAGCTCAGGGCTTCAAAAGGGAGTGTTCCATTACTCAAAGTAGGTGCTGGATGGCCTTTTCCATCCCAACCTTAGAAGGCACATAGCATCACTACCAGTGAACTCTATGGACGGAAGCAATCACAGTTCTGCCCAGATGCAAGTGGAGGGGACATAGAGGGGGACACTCCTATGGATGGCAGGAGTGTCAAAGAATTTGTGGCCGTATTTTACTGCTACTACAGAGAGATTACATTCAGCCTCAGATTACCGCTATTGTTACTTACCTATTGCTGTATAGCAAATTGACACAAAGTAGCTTAGAACAGTACACATTTATTATCTCATCGTTTCTGTAGGTTAGGAATCTGGCCCTGGCTTAGCTGGCTTCTAGACTTCAGAGTCTCCCATGAGCTGCAGGCAAAGAGTTGGCTGAGCTGTAATCATCTCAAGGTTTAACCGGAGGAGGGTCCACTTCCAAGCTCACATGATGCTGGTAGGAGTTAGTTCCTTGTCACGTGGGCCTTCCCAGCATGGTGCCTTCCCAGCATGGTGCCTTCCTTCATTCAAGCATGCAGGCTGAGAAGCAATGGAGAGAATCTGCTTGTAAGATGGAAATTGCAGTCTTTTCTAACCTAATCACAGAGCGACATGCCATCACCTTTGCTGTATTCTGTTGATAGGAGCAAGTCACTAGGTCCAGCCCACACTCAGGGGGTGAGGATTAAACAAAGGCACGAATACCAGGTGGGGATCACTGGGGGCCATGTAGCAGTTGGCTTACCAAACTCTTCTATTAAATGCAATATTAACCTTGGCCCGTCCAACCTGCAGGCTTTTTATGAGAATTCAGTAAGCTGGTATGTTTGTTTTCAAGATGAATATCACTGTACAAAAATGAGTAATTTTTCAATAGAGAATACATTGTGATGGTCTCAGAATAACCTTTTCCCAGAAAGGGAAGAGTCTCTGCATATAAGCTGGTACATTTATATAGCGGGGAAGAGAATTTAAGTTGTTTTTAATCAGTAATTTCACTGTGATTTTCTTTTCACTTGTAGCTGCCTAACATTGTTCAAATAAAGAATATGACCTCTTGGTCCCAGGAGAAATGGAATTTATTTTTTATTAAAAGCATTTACTAATGCTTAGACCCATTGCATCTTGTACATTTCCAAAGCAAACTGAGGAAAAGGTCAATGTACATGTTCTTGTGAATCAAATCCTAAAATGTTCACATTCTATAAAGGGTAGTCTTTAGATAAAACTGCCAAGAAATTCTTGGTTATTTTGTGTTTTTTTTTTAAATGCTACTTCCTACTTATTAAGCTAGAGAGAAGTTTTAATGGTCAGGAAATATTGACTGGTGGGTTTAAATGTGAGTATACCCACTAAAGAAAGGTAAATGAGTGCCTCACTTTTTTTTTAAATCAAATGGCTTTATTTGCAGATGTCAAATAACACCAGTAAAATGTTACATAGTGCAAGAATTGAAATCTTTAAAAATCAGTGCTTAAGTGAAAAAAATTACACCTAATATGTATTAAAATAAAGTTACACATGAAGAGGTATAATGGGATATTAATTTTGTTTAAACATGTATGTAATTTCTATATATACTTAGGCATGATAGATGCCAAAATGTTAAAAGTGATGATCTCTAAGTGCTAATTTGAATATTTTTATTTTATTCCCTCTGCCTTTTTTGAGTTTTCTACAGTTAGACGTTCTTTACTTTTATAAACACACAGAACAGCTATAAAAACAGAAATTGAAAAGAACCTATGTTTCCACTTTTTAAATAAGAGCACACGGTCTTCAGGAACACAGTGATGAATGGGAATAACACCGTGATGAGAGAGCAGAGCTGGCCTTGGAGCCAGGCCTTTCCCGCCTCTGGAAGCCCTGAGGCCCCTGGCTGAACCCCGAGGTTGCTCTAAGCAGTCCAGGACACCATCTTAGGCAAACCAGAACTAAGAAGAGTCAAAATGCCACCACCACCCCCTCTTCTTTTTCTGCTTTAGGAAGTAGAGTCCTTAAAGGACTACCATTGAAAGAACTGCTTCTTGAACCATCTCTGGTTAATACTTAAAATTCTGAGGTACGTTCATTCAAGAAATAACTGACGTTGAAGACGAGTAATGTAAGTTGACTCTGGGACCTTGCCTTTCCTCCTCCAGTGTCAATCAGGATGAGGTGATTGCGTCCCACCTGCTGCCAAACCAGGTCACAGTGAAGCCCAGTCCATTCTTTTTTTTTCTTTTTGGCTGTTTTTATTACTATTATTATTGAAGTATAGTCAGCTTACAATGCTGTGTCAACTTCTGGTGTACAGTTTAAGTTTCAGTCATACATATACATACATATATCCCTTTTCATATTCTTTTCCTTATAGGTTACTACAAGGTCTTGAGTATAGTTCCCTGTGCTATACAGAAGGAACTTGTTGTTTCAGTCCACTCTTAAGCTCACTCCTGGCTACTAAGGGGGAAGCCACCTCAAACAGGCTACCTGAACTCACAACTTATGTCGAGGATTTTCTGGGAGACAAAACCTAAAATGGAAACCTGAGAATAAAGCACCCCAGCCACTCGGGTGAGGCAAAATGTTTCCAAGGAAACTGAGCAAGAGAAGGGCTTCTTGGCCAAATTTTCTCTGCAAGGGTGAAAAATGAACGCAGCCCTACTTAGGTGCTTCCAGAACTGCTGTGACTGCCTGTTGCTTGACCGTTACTGTACGGTTAAAAAAAAGTTTTAATCAAAATTGTTGCAAAGAATAAGATAGAGACCAGCAAAGGAAGTAAGATAAGAACAGTCATGTGGGTTTTTGTGAGAGGAAGAGAGCAAAAGAAAAGTCTTTGAAAGGAAGATTCAGAGAATGATTCATATCTCTAGTCTAAGTAGATTGCGCAGCCCCTGGCGAGAACCTGCAAAGCTTTGCTGGGTAAGTGGATTGGTAGGGGTGGGGAGTGGGGGTTGAGTGAATTAATAAGTAAGCAAATATCCATTTACTCTGCCAAAGAAACCCTTTTGTCACCCACTCCTGGAGATGAAGAGAAAAGCGCATGGTGACCTCCATAATCAAATTAATGTAGGATGCTTTATGATGTAACCCAGGGCAGGGCCGAGTTGAAAGTTCTCATCATGATAAGGCCCAAGAGAGGAGTTCACAGAGAACAATGTCAAGATTATAATAAGAGGAAGATGCACTTGTAAGGGAAACCTGACTGGGCATTAGAGTCAAACTTGAGAACTGAGACATGCATGACTTAAGCTGTCCTAGAGGAGATTTTATGGAGCCCTGGATAGTAAGGAGCAGTAGCTTGAGAAATAATATTTTTGATCCTCTGACCCTATTGATTTTAGAGAAGCCTGCTTCACATATTACATATATAATAATCGTTATCCTCCATCCTAGACTATATCCCCCTTCTCCCCCAAGTCCCTCTCTCCTTCCTTCTCTCCCTCCCTCCCTCACTTCCCTCATTCCTCCCTCCTTCCTTTTTTCCTTTCTTCCTGTAAATAACGAATTACATTACAGCTAAGAAAAGTGACAGCTGACTTAAATGTCAAAAGAAGGAACTGTCCTTTAGAGAAGGATAGTAAATCAGGAAAGAAGAATTTGTAGAGAATTCATTGAAGGGGACCATCAAAGAAAAGTTCTACGAAACAGGACTGAGGAACGGCATGGCAGACAAGCAGTGCTAACTGTGCAAAGGAATGGAGGTATTATATAGGGCACAAGGTAGTCAGTGGTGACAATATGTGATACACGAGCTAGTGGAAGAGGATTAAGCTGGAAGGTTGACAAGCCAGATTTTGAAAGGCTTGTGCCTGACACCATCCATAGTAGCTCCTGGTTGCAAACACCTCCCACTTTCTGCGTAATGGCACACCCTTGTTTCAGTCTGACTGATACAATTCATACACTTCTGATGTCTGAGTGCCTCTGGATTATGCCATCTGTGGTGATTGAGGCTGCAACCATTAGGTAACACTGCCCATGTGGTTTAACCAAATCAACATAATAGTGGTCCAAACTGAGTTTAACAAAAAACCCAAACTATGACCTGTACCCCTTGGGTCGCATGTTTGTAGGGGAGAACTTCTTTATCCAGTCATCTGTCAATCGACATTTAGATTATTTCCATGTCTTGCCTATTGTAAATAGTGCTGCTATGAACATTAGGGTGCATCTATCTTTTTAAAGTAAGTTTCCCTCCGGATATATGCCCAGGAGTGGGATTGCTGGATCATATGGTAAGTCTATTCAAAGTAAAATGGTTTTGAAAATTGGAAACAAAGATTTCCTCATTTGCACTCAAGCAAAATCCCACTATAGACCAATGCCATGACCCCAACTCTGTACTAGATTTTCCTCTTCCTAAGAAAGGGCCTACGAGCTTGGCACCCCAAGCCCTCTTCCCTCCATGACAGTTCAGCCTTGCAGCATCCATCTGGAATGTTCTCAGTCCATTCTGGTGTCCCTACACCTGTTCTTCTGTCCCCTACTTGCTTTTGCTTCCTTACCCAGTTCACTGAATTGACCTTTCTCTCCGGCCTGATTTAGGGCTTAGTTCTGGACGTCAGATCTCCTTACACCGTGGCCGTGTCTATCGATTTCCAATTCCTGCTTGGGACAAGTCTCACCTGAGAGACTATCCGTTAGCTGGTGGCCACCAGTCTCTTTTTTCTGGGATGATGGAATTCCCATGGAAGGCTACCACAGAGATTTTGCGACAAATTCATTTTCTTGTATATGTGTGTGAAAATGTATACATTTGTTTCATAAATGGAGAAACATAGCCAAAAAGTAAGAAGAAAAAACTTGATCAAAGACAACAAATAATTCTTTGGAAATGTTGATTCTATAAGTCAAACTTCTCTAATTGGTAAGTATTATTTATAATCCTGTTTTTAAAATCACTAAAAAGCCAGTTTTCTTCCTTAAGGGGAGTTGCTGATCAGTAAAATTGAAAGCTACACAGTTTTATACACACATACTCTCACACACACACATACACAAATACACATACTTCTGGTCCAATGAGCCTTTTTAAGACTGTTTTTACTCTTTGAAAAATACTGCTATATTTTTTATTATCTATACATATGTTTTGTGTTATTCATGAAATACTATTTCTCCAAAGGTAAGCTAAATAATAACTGTAAATGCTAAATGATTTAAAATTAGATTTAAAGATGGCAGGACTGGGGGATACAATATATTAATTGACTTTTAAGAACTGGAAAATGAAAAGAACTGAAAATTCTGAAATAGTTCAGTAATCTGTGCTATGTAAATTATTTGTTTCAATTAGTTAAAATAGTAAAATTTTAACACAAAATACATAATTTTTTATGCATCATTATTAGAGTGCTAAGAAAAAACAATCCTTCCAGATTCTAGTTTGATGATCTCCCCATGTGGCCAAGTTCATTCTTGTTTCCAGTTATTGGGTTTTGGCACGTTGCTGTATTTAATGATACTCTGCGAAAGTCATTTGACTTGGGTCAGAATACAAGCTCTGGTTTTGCTGATTAGTGGATATGGGATAGCAGTGCCTGTGATATAACCTTGGGTGTGTTCTTAGACATTTTGGTCTCAGTTTCTACATCTGTAAAATACAAATGCAATATAATACCTCTGACATTCGGTTAAAACAGGAAAGGTGTTTTGGCACAATGGAAACACTCTCCTATGTAACTCTTAGCCATTATTGTGGATCTAGGAGTGAGTCCCTTAACCTCTCTGAATCTGTTTTCTTATCATTGCGATGAAGACAACATCTCCTTTACATGTTAAGAATTAAATGAAATAACACATGTGAAAGTACACTGTAAACTATATTCATTCTAAAAATGTAGGTTACCATTTTCATTGCACATCAGGATTTATGCCCTTATATATCATTGACAGTACTTTCTAGTCTGAGGATAGAAATTGAGACGGAGGATTTTCAAGCAAGCACTTAAAACACCTTTTGCTAAACAAGCCTGGAAAATGACCAGCTACATTGTCTTTTAAATGATATGCATTTTTAAACCAAGGCCCTGCTGAAGGATACACACACACACACACACACACTGAGAAGGGGGCAGATTGGGGTGGGAGGGGGAGAGTGGAGAATTTGAGGAAGCTTTAGAGCTGAGGCAAAGAATTTACAGAGGATATGGTTACAGGGAAAAGGGGGTGGGAAGGGATAAATTTGGGAGTCTGAGATTTGCAAATGTTAACCACTATATGTAAAAATAGATTAAAAACAAATTTCTTCTGTGTAGCACAGGGAACTATATTCGATATCTTATAATACCCTTTAATGAAAAAGAGTCTAAAAATGAATACATGCATATATATGCATGACTGGGACATTACGTTGTACACCAAAAATTGACACATTGTAACTGGCTGGCTATACTTCAATAAAAAAATTAAATAAATAAAAATTTTTAAAAAAGAATTTACAGAGGAAATAAATGAGCCCATTGATAACATGAGGGTGTACTTCTGGTAAGTACATTAAATAGGACTCCTTCAATTGTAAGTGGCAAGATCCCAGCTCAAACTGGCTTCAGCAAAGGGGATTTTTATTGGTTCATAAAACTGAAAACTCTAGGGGAAGTCATCTCTAAGCATAACTAAATTCAGAGAGGATATTTTCCCCAAGGAAAATCAGTATTCTTTCATCAGAAGTCCGGTGAATGGAAGGGAACCATGAATGTCCACAATAGTAAATATTCCAGAAATGATTTGGAATGAAAAAAGTAGAACTCTCACTCTGTCGATGTATTTGATGGACACTGACATTTAAGTCTTGAAGGTGTATCAAGGTTCTGATGAGGACATAGATCCCATGATCATATTATTGGGCTAATTTTTATCTTACTAAGACACAAATATACTCAAGAAGATAAATACAAACTCCCTAGCACAAGACTTGCACATCATTATGTTAGATTTCTTTGTCACCCTCTTCTGTACTGACTAGAAATAGATTTTCTCTAAATCAGTGAGAATACTTTTAGTTGCAAGCATCAGGAAACCAAGACGGCTAAAGATAATCCTGCCACAGGTCTCAAGAGTTTTCATCTCCTCAACTCTAGAGGCCAACTGAGTTCTGAGATGGAAACCACACCCAATTCTAAATCCTCAAGAAGGAATCCTGATGGGTCTGCTAGACCCAGAAGCTACACTGATCAAGCCAATCAGCAGTGGCCAGGGGGCCAGGGCCACCTACTTGGAAAATGGTGCAGGTTCCTGTCTCTGGAGCCAATGAGCGAACAAGAAGAGAGACTCAGAGATGTGGAAACCATTGTGAGGGGGAACACACCCAAAAGTATCTATGAGAGAATATTATTTTTAAAATAGTGAAAGACTCCTCTAATAGGCCCTTCCCCTTTAATATTTCAGAAGCATCAGTGGGACTAAACATGGTGACTGGCAAGGATACTGTCAACATTTCTCCTCCATTTAGCTAAGGAGATCTTCAGGCTGTGAATTGGCCTGGGAGAGTTAGCAATCTGTCATATGCAGGAAGACAGCCAATATCCTGGCCAAAGGCAGCTGACTGCTAAAGAACTGGAGAAGCATGCACTGGAAGAGGAAATCGGGAACATTCTATTCAAGAGACCTATAAATCCTCTGTCTGGTTGTAGGCAGGTACCTTTCTACTGCAGTGACCACTCTTACAAAATAGAAATGGGCAACAAGTTACTTATTTTACCCAGGAGAGGACAAAATAATATAAAAATAAATAGAAAGCAAAGCTAATCGCCTCCTTTCCTTTCTAAGTCCTAGCTTTCTTAAAATAAACTTTTTGTTTTAGAATAGTTTTAAATTTACTGAAAAGCTGCAAAATAGTCGAGACTTCCCGTACACTCTGCACCCAGTTTCCCTTATTGTTAACATTTCACTTTAGGGTAATACATTTGTCACAACGAATGAAGCAATGTTGATTAATACATTATCAATACTTACTAAGGTCCACATTTTATTCAGATTGTCTTAGTGTTCACTCAATGTTCTTTTTCTGTCCCAGGATCCCATCAAGGATATCCCATTACAGTTAGTTGTCGGCTTCCTTTTGGTCCTCAAGACTATGGCTGTTGTTCAGACTTTCCTTGTTTTCATTGACAGTCTTGAGACATACTAGTCAGGTATTCTGGAGAAATGGTTTGTTTGATGTTTGGCTGGTGATTATTTGTCTCTTTGGTTTATGTGATGTTTTTCTCCTGGTTAGAATGAGGTTAGGGTTTGGGGGAGGAAAACCATAGAGATAATGTGCCTTATGTCAGTCATATCAAGGGTACATACTATCAACATGACTTATCAACGATGGTATGAAACTTATGTATATGGCTGAGGTGGCGTTTCCTAGGTTTTTCTACTATAAAATAAACTTTTTCCCCTCTCTTTCCATACTATACTTTTTGGAAGGAAATTACTATGCACAGCCCATGTACAGGAGGGAGTTACACTCTCCCTTCTTGAGGGGGCAGTGTTTACATAAATCTTTGGGAATTCTTCTGTCCAGGAGGTTTGGTTATTCTCCCTTATTTATTTAGTGATTTATTCAAGCATTTATTCATATGAGTATGGACTCATGAATATTTATTTTATACTTTGGATTATAATTTAATATTGCTTATTTATTCTGTTGCTCAAATTGTTCCAGCTTTGGCCATCGGCAGCTCTTGTGGTTGACTTCTGTGTCACTTTGTCACACCCCCATGGTTTTGTTGTTGTTTTTAGCACTTCCTTATTTCCCGGCCCTACGAGATGCTCCAGGCATCTTATTAATTCCTTGCCCCAGTTGCAGAATGAGTCACTTCTGGAGGGAGATGAGGATCTTTTTAGTACAAAATGGTATTAGATACCAAGGTCTGGGCACTGGGTGTGTTCGTTGTGATTAGGGTGTTGTTATTTCTAGGCCCTGGCAGCAAACGGAGCTTGAAAATATATGTGTATATATACACTACTGTGTGTATAAACACATACCTGTGTTAATTTCTATATTCATCCATCTGTATGTGTAGTAAGCTAAACACAAGTTCATACTGATGTCTGCAACTCTAATTCAGTACCATATGGTTTATTCTAGCCTTTTCCTCTTGCTATGAACAAATAACACTTTAACTAGAAGAAATCTGAATGGTGGGCAAATTTTCCTAAAGCTAAGGACCCTTCTGGGAAACAGGGAATGGGAGTTAGGCTTCTTCTCTTGGAGGTTTGGAATTACTAAAGCATCATTAGGATGAACTGAGATGGTCTTACCTGCAAGGAGGGGCAAAAATCCCCCGATATAAATATTATCTTAAGGATAGAAATGGAGGGGATTGGTGGAAGCGAATTCTATGCACACATTGGGCTTCTATGGAACACTTCCTGAATGTCTCAGGGGAGAAATTGTTCTGTCTTATCTATATAAAGTGTCCTGAAAGGGGCTTTAACATTAGGGCCTCTGGTCCATCCCTTGTATCCATCACTTCTGGAGGCCCAGGGAAGGCTAATGTGGTAAATGGTGCCTCACAACAGACTCTCTGCACTTCCTATTCCCACACTGACATTATGGGGCAATGAAAAGACCCATCCCTGGGGAACCGTCTACTTTTTGAAGCACAACTACGCAAGACTAACCCATCAGACATAGTAAGCACCACACCCCTGGGGGTCTTGGCCTTAGCATGAGGGACTCGTGGAGCAAAGACATGCTTGCAATAACCAGGAGAGTTCCTTTCTCAGAGGGTTGTGATGTAAATAACCTAAATTATTTTGCATGCAAGTATAAAGAAGCAGGTCATGTTGATTAGGTGGAAATAAACAAGATGCTTGCCCCTAGAATTCGACAGTATTTGGGGGAATACATGTAAAATGAGAGTGTAAGTTTAGATATTTAGAGTCTTTCAGCTTTACTCTTCCATAATGTTAAGATACGTTGCATCTTCCCTTTCCATAATTCTTACTCAGCAGGCCAAACGTACTGTGCACAGAGCCAAATTTAACAAGCCGTCTCATGCCAATGTCAGCATTCCCTGTAGGACAGAGATTTGAGTATCTACTCATCTATAACATCAACCACCTGATTGCAACATCAAATAGCACGTTGGATGGCTTGCCAACTTATATGAGAAAATACCTGACATTTCAAAACGCGTAGCTCCAGGCAAGGCTGATTCCTGAGGACTGATAGCTAATGGGAATAATTGCTCCCATGACAGTATGCGAGTCTGACTACTATGTTTTATTCTATGGACCAAATTAGTGTTTTAACGTTGGACAAAGAGACATACGTGGAAATAAAGTTAACAATAGTGTCACTCCCTGGCTTCTTGGAGTTATCAAGGCCCAGACAGCTAAACCTCATGCAGTTCCTCAGCCATGGCTGGGTCACAGTGGTGAATTCAGTACAGTATCACCCATGCCAGTAGAGGGACCTGGAGCCAGCGTGTTTGCTCTACAGAAAGGACTGGCTTTCTACTTTGGTTACTTGATTCCACTCCGGGTTCTCTGAAGGGACTGGGGTTTTGGGCTCAATTCCATGACACACAATCTGGGATCGTCCCAAAGTGCTCAGCTCTGTCCAGAATCCTCACCTCAAAAGTTAACTCCAACTTTCATATTTCCAGCTGATGAATAATGTATTAAAACTCAGAAGCCTTGTGAGTCCATGGATCTTTGAGTAACGGTGGTGCCAGGAGGCCCCTTTTGTTATATTCTACCTACTTGAACAGATCCCTCAGTGTGAGGTAGTCTGCATTAGCCATGTCTCTCCCTATTCATATCATTTGCCTCTATGATTGGGTAGAAAAGCCCCTCTCAGTCCCAGTCCCAGCCCTGAAGTCCCCAAATGCTTCCAAGCTGACCCACCTGTGTTGTGAAAATTACACCTGTGTGTGTCTTCACGGAGATTAATAAAATATTTATGTTAAGTGAATACTGTTGGCATCTTATTTTTCCTTTTTCCTAATGCTGTATTATCATCAGAAATGACAGAACTCTTATGTTTTGCCCCTGGTTTCTATTGAAACATTTCTGAGAATCTTGAGAAATTAGATCCCCAAACTGTGTATGGATTATTTATTCAAGATAGTGAAATTATTTAATCAAAATGTAAAAATGATGGGACTTGGAGCCCTTACTGAATCAGTGATCAAATCGCCATTACATAATATGAAAATTATCTGCTTGAAAATTTCTAGAGGTTGCTGTCAGACATCATAAATTACCATGCAGCATTAAGTAACCAAGGGGTAATTATGGAAATGAGTATTTTTAAAGCAGAATTATGACTAGAATGAGTGACCTTTATTTTGGTTAGTAAGTGTATTTTTTCATGATTAATAATATTTTAATGTGACTTTTTTGTTTATTTTTATGAGACAACATAGGTACATATTACTAACAAAAGTCTATAGTTTATATTAGGATTTATTCTTTGTGTTATATATTCTATGATTTTGATAAACGTATGATGACATTTATCCACCACTACAGTATAATACAGAATAATTTCACTGCCCTAAAAATTTCCTGTGCTTCCTTCCCTCCTTCCTGCCCTTGAAAACTTGGCAACCACTGATCTTCTTACTGTCCCCAGAGTTTTGTCGTTCCCAGAATGTTGGCGTTGGAGTCATATAGTTTGTAGCCTTTTCAGATTGCCTTCTTTCACTTAAAAATATGCATTGAAATTTCCTTCATGTCTTTTTGTGGTTTGATAGCTCATTTCTTTTCATTGTCTGGATGTATCATGGTTTATTTACTTATTCACCCACTGAAGGACATCTTGGTTTCTTCCAAGTTTTGGCAGTTCTGAAGAAAGCTGCTATAAACATCCACGTGCAAATTTTTGTACGGACATAAGTTTTCAATTCCTTTGGGCAAATACCGAGGAGTGTAATTCCTGGATTGTATGGTAAGAATATATTTAGCTTTGTAAGAAACTACCAAACTGTCTTCCAAACTAACAGTACAATTTTTGCATTCCCCCGAGCAGTGAATGAGAGTTCCTATTGCTCCACATCATCATCAACATTTGGTGGTGTCAGTGTTTTGGATTTTAGCCATTCTAATAGGTAGGTAGTTGTATCTCATTGTCATTTTAAATTTGCAATTCTCTAATGATGTATGATGTTGAGAATCTTTTCATATGCTTTTCTGCCATTTATCTATCTTCTTTGGAGACATGTCTGTTCAGATCTCTTGCCCATTTGTAGACTGAGTTGTCTGTTTTCTTTTTGTTAAGTTTTAAGAGTTCTTTATATATTTTGGATGCCAGCCTTTTGTCAGGTATGTGTTTTGCAAATATCGTCTCCCCATATGCAGCTTGTCTTTTCATTCCCATAACAGTGTCTTTCTCTTTTAGAGAAGACATTTTTAAGTTTAATGAAGTCCAACTTTTTCTCTCATGGATCATACTGGTATCGTATCTAAAAAGTCATCACCAAATGCAAGGACAGTTAGATTTTTTTTTATAGTAAATGTATCCTTTGTATAATGTGGTAAAATATATATAATATAAAATTTATCATTTTAACCATCTGTAAATGTATAGTCCAATGGCACTGAGTACATTCATATTATAGCGCATCTAATAAATGTATTTAAAATAGATATATAATTTTTAATTTCAAAAGTAAAGTAGATTCTTCTTGAAACTTTAAAAATACAGAAGAGCATAAAGTATAAAGTAAAAATCACCCACAATCCCTCTTCCCAAAGATATAGCTATTGACATTTTGGTGTATGGCTTTTCAAACGTACACACTCTCATTAATTTTAACAAACATAGTTAAGATCATTCTGTTCACATTGTTTGATAGCCTGTTTTTTTATTTAACAATGTACTTTATTTGATATTACATTTTTTACTATCATTACATATTTTTTTATATAGCATGATTATTCAAGGTTACTTTACATTCCACCATATGGCTATAGCATAATGTATTTAGACAGTTCCCTAATATTTGACCCTTGGGTTAATTTCTAGAAATGTCATTACTAGGTCAAAAAGTGTACATTTTTTTCAGGCTTTATTTCCTTACTTATTTATTTTACTGTCACTAAATTGCTCTCCAGAAAAGTACTGCCAATTTATTAGAGCACGCCAATTTCCTCACACTATCACCAATGCTTGACAATTAATTTAAAAAGAAAGGTGAATCTCCACCAAACAAAATCCATCGATACAGTTCACACTATGGGAAAAATGAGAGGAGGGGTTATATTTACCAATCTGAAGATCAAAATTAAAGTATTTACTTTCTAAAAGCACCAAAAATGAAAGAAACTTAAAAGCTCAGCTAAAAATACAAGAAACAAGGACCATCTCCTTTAAATAATAATGTATTTTAAGGAAAGCATTATTGCATTAGTCTGTTAAAAGTATTCAAGTTAGAATTTGTTGGCTAGAATTAACCTAAATTTCAAAATCTCCAATGTTTTAAGCTCTATATTTTTCCTCAAATCACTGAGCCATTTAAGTACTGAGGAACGTGAAATGTTAGTTTTTGCTTTTTTAACTTGTTTAAGGTCCTATCTACAACTACATCCTCAGTGATTTGAGCATAAGGACATATGGATACATAGGACAAGACTTTATTGTCTTTAGTTTTGCAATTGAAGTCACTATGGGATGGCTGAATCACTGTTTTCAACCACTGCATGAGTCTTAAATCATGAGAGGGGTTATTTTTCCAATATGAACATTTGTCCCATGAAAACTGGATAAATTACCAAAGTAAATTATAAATTATAAGACTTCCTAGACTTCCTACTTTTGGTCAAATTAATTGAATTGACCACCAACAGATAGAAGACTGCACTTTTTTGTTTTTTCTATTTCAAAGACTTCCAAGATTTGGAAGAAATTAATCACAAAAGTTTTCCTGGGAATGTATTTTTAAATGTTTTAAATTTTGTATAAATGTCAAATATTTTATTTATAATATATACATTCTCTTTAGAAAGAAGAGAGTTTATAATGATTCTTGTACTTGAACACTTTTTATTTTTGCAAAGGGAGTAAAACATTGTAAAGAATCTTAAGTTCTAGGGATCTTCATGGTCACACACTATTAAAATGTGCAAGCACTTATTACTTGGTGTACAGCTATTTAAATGAACCCAAGCACAGAAACTGAACCACATGTTTATTCAGGTCATGTACTTCACTAGAATCTATACAAGAATTAAGCTTGGTGTTGACTATGGGAACTGGTTTTGATAACCCTAACCTTTTGCAAATCAATTAGGAAGCTTGACTTGTAGACTGCATGCTGTTAATTAGCGAAAAAATGTATCCCATTTTGGAGAATGTTTTTAACTCACACTTTCTGTTTGCAATGACATGGCATTTGCATGGGGCTATCATTAAAATAAATGATTTCCACAGAATTTACTCAAATATTCCCTTCCCCCTACCTTAGACGGGATGAGCGCCATCTAAGTTAAAAATCTTTTCCTTATTATGAAGAGAAAAACCACAAGCTTCTTTCTTCTTAATCTGAATGTGAAATTAGCATTTTTCTGAAGCTTCAGAAGAGCCTCCAAAATTTGAACTATGTTTGAAATGAACACCAAGCAAATGCTTACTTTGTCCCATCATCTTGCTGTTATAATTGCTCAAGGTCAGGAGGTGCACCCTGCACAGTCCCAAGGGCATAGCAGGTGTTCTAGGAATCCTTAGGGGTTGTAAAGAAGCCTAGGAGACCCTCCATAAATTACAATTCCATCGTTTTACCGTCATCACCAAAATGAGTGGCCTGGGTGGCATTTAACTTACCTTAAATAACTGTCCCCTAATATATATCTGCAATAAACATGTCTCATGATGTCATTCAGCTTTTTGACATTCACCGCTACATATCTGGATGCACACAAATGCTTCTTTCTCTCCCATGGGAGCTAAATCATGACAACCCTGCTTGGGGGGTATTGGGAGGCCAGTAACTACAGGTATCCCCCACTTTTCAGAAGTTGGCTTTAAGCCACCTCACTTTTATGAAAGACCTACATTAGTACTGAAGGAAATCAGAAGATTTTTTAATAAAAAAAGGTGAAAAGTGACAAGATTGTTCAGCATTTGTTTTGCAGCAAGTTGGTACAGAGGCTTTGCCCAACCGGAGCAGCAAGAGTAGCACCGCCAGGCTCCTTCCTTGGGAACCACAAGCAGCATCTCAGCATCAAGCCACCATAGCTTTGAACTGTGTCTGTGAGCATCTGTACCTTGTCTCAATTAATTCTGTGCATCTGTTAGCAAGATGGGTCCCAAGGTAATTGCTTCCTTATTCATACCATTTTGGTTTATGAAAGATTTCATAGGAACTCTCTGCTTTCAGATAGCAGGGGAAAACTGCCTAAAAGTACAAATTTGAGGAACAGATAAGGTGATGACTGGGATAGCCAGTCTAGAATTTCATCCTGTTGGGTCATGAGCTCAAGAAGCAGCTGTTGTGAAGTTTCTGTAATTATGCTATCACCCAGATCAGCAGCTACCATGTCTCTGCTATTCCTTCTCAAGGTCAGTTGGAACAGGACCCCCAGTCTGCTGGAACCTAAGTCCCACCATAGATTCCAGATAAAGAGACGTTAGGACTCCAGGTAAGCTGTAGTTAACGTCTTGAATCTTCCCTCCCTTCATAGTGTTTCTTCTTTAGATCTTAGCTCTGGTCATTATCTGGCAGCCACTGTCAATGCTCACTAAGATTTCCAGTTCATCCCTCCTTCCAGGCTCATGGTCTCTTGAAGTCAGTCACGGCCACATGACATGCTCTGGCCAAGGAAACAGGCATGGAACTATTTAATTACTGAGGTAGGACTTCCAGTCCTCACATCCCACTGCCACAACTGTAGACAGCTCATTAACCTGGGATTCCAGAGTGAGGACAATGTAGATTGGAGCCCTGCTGCTGACATGCAATGGACATGTAGCATGAGGAAGAAATGGACTGTTGTCTTAAACTGTTTAGACTTAGAGGTAGTTTGTTACTGCAGCATAATTTTGCCTTATTTAACTGACATAACTTCCCCTAAATGGGATTTGTGCTCCAGATGATTTATTCATTTCAGCCCCAAGTCAGAACTTTTCCTCATTCTATAAGTATGATCCCAGGCCTGGACCTGTTTCCTTGCTTCCTTGGCTAACCCTTGCCATGTTCTGATCTTGCAGACTTAACCCCTGCCTCTGAACTCTAGCCTCAGCTAACCCTATGGAAGATCTTACGTGTAACTACTGCCTAGCTAATCCCTCAGTAGCACTCATTCTAGATGCCACACAGCTGGCTAACTCCATTTGCTAGAACTCCCTTCTGTAGCCCTAAATGGCCACAGATCCTGCTGGGCCCCGTGGATACTGTATCTGATCCACAGCTGTGCCTTCTCTATCAGTCCTAAGCTGGAACAGCTCCTGCATTGCACACCCCATGTCTTCTGGTGGTTCCAGGCCCGAGTCTTAGCTCCTTCTGCTCTGTTTGCCCTGTACTACCAGGTAGCATTCCTTTCAGAGTAAACACCATGTGCTCAGGAGTGGCCAGGTGGGAGGAATGAAACACGAACACTAACAGAGCAGGTCAGATCAGTGTTAGGAATTATGGAGTTTAAGATGAAGAAATAGGCCAATTTCTTCTCTGTGTTCTGGTAACTTTCTAGTTTTGAACTAAGTCCATTAAAATAATCTATAGTATTTTTTGAATCCTCTGTCCCAGTCATTAAGTTTCTGACTGGGATGGCAATTCAAGGATGCTCATAAAGGTTCAGACAAGGATGTTTGTGATAGTACTATTTACAATAATGGGGAGAACAAGTGAAGACTTGAATGTGCACCAGTGGGAGAAAGGTGAATATACATTATTAAATGCTCAATGAGGAAGTAATATATTATAAAACATTATTATAAGGATAAGAAAAAATCAGAAATTACAAAGAGCAGAAATTCAAAATGGGATGTGCTACCTAATCCTAACTTTGTTCAAAAACTCATATTTATATTTGCATAGCAAATAGACAAATGATGTAGAGCAAAATATTTGCCGTGCTGAGCTTCAGAGTGATTTTATTATCCTCCTTTATACTTGTTGCATTTCTCATATTTTCTATAATCAGCATGTGCTATTTTCTAATCAGAAAATAATGTTATAAAATATGATAAGATGTATGGTTTCTACTTTGGACATGGTCCAAACTATTATACTGACACCCTAAGATAAAATTCCCTGTCCCTTCTTTACAATTGAGTATCCTCAGGTTTCATAATGCCTTTCTTTCCTTCTTTCCTTCTTTCTTTTTTTCTTTCTTTCTGTCTTCATCTTGCTCTCTTTGTCACAAAAAAATTTAACAAAGTTATTAAGTACTAAAAATTACCATACAGAACAAAATATAGAGGGTTCCAGAAATTCTTATCTGGGGATGTGTATTATATGATTCTGGAAGCACTATTAATAATTTTCAAATTTCATGTTATTTTCCAAAAGACACTCACCTATGAGTAAAGCTTTGGAATAATATATCCATTTGGATGATTATTTTTAAGCCCAGAGAAGTCTTTATTTGAGGAATAGACAAAAAATTATAAATGATTAATTTTGTAGAAATCTAAAGCTGTTAGAAACTAGTGTTAACTAAACCTAGAACTGGAGATTGTTAAGCAGATTCTGCTTGGAAAAGAACTGTCACATGCCTGCTTCCTCCAAATAGCAACGGGTGCCCAGCCCAGGAAGGGTCCATCACCCACAATTAGGACCAATCCGGGACTTCCGGTTGAGCGCGACTTTCTGGACACAAGCAACAGGTCACACTGTGACTAACCTCCCTTTGAGGCAGTACATCCGATTTGATTCCTGTCCCAGAATTCTGTTCTGCAAACCTCCCTTGAACCTAATAACCCAGCGGACTTGGCTTGTCCCAAGAACTAGAGCCAAGTTCCAACCTTCCTGCCTTGTGGCCAACTTTCCCAATCCTGATTCCAGTCCTACCCGAGCCAGAGACTCCTTCCCCCTTCTGTGTCCTACCTTGCTGCAAAATGGGAGTTGGCTCAATATATGAGTGAGTGAATAAAAATGATGAAATGAATGAATGGAATTATTTGAACCATGAGCTCATGTAGCTCTAATCCTTGGACACTGTGTAAGACTAAAGTGCCTCAGAGAGAACCTAGGGCGGGATCTATCTTGTGAGGCCTCAGCAGGCAAACTAGTATGACCCTCCCCTCATCCTGCCCACCCCTTCCCCTATTACCCTAATACCATACCTGCCAACTCCAATCCTAGCACGCATCATGGGTGGTCTGCACGGTTACATCACAGAGTTTGAGGTTAAGGCATTCACTGATATAACAGCAGCCTCATCAAGACACGTCTGTTTTACCAAGTTGACAAATGCGGCCTGAGAATAAACAAAATTAAAATCATTTGAATATGATGCGTCAAGGAGATGCAAATTATTTTCCTGCCATTTTACCAGTATTCTGCCTTCCTTGGAGTCAGGGCACAGAGCCCCCATGGATCAACCTGGCATTGAAGTACTCCTCATGCAGAAGAGAAGAGAATGATTCTGGAATCCTCAGATAACCTCTCTTTTTCTATTCCTGCCTTGAAGAAGTTGAGAATCTGTAGTCCTGGAATTGCAGTTAGTGGAATTGGCAGCCTTGCACCCATCCCCGTGGAAAGATGTACACTGAAATAAATACCTTTGGCACAATGACATGGCTTAGGTGGCATTTCAGAGCCAACAACAGGCATCTGAGCAATCTGCCATCTCACTGACATTCCACCACATGCCTCAAAATTCTCCAGGCAGGCCTGACTAAAAAATCTTGCAATGCGTGTACCTCAGGTAAATCCTAACTGTAACTTAGGTGCATTTGAGTGATTCCAGACCTTCAGATACTAATCATCTGGCAGGACATACAGTCCAAGAGAAGTGATGTGTGATGACTTTAAAAAGATTTAAGCACTGAATGGTTGAAAGGGTTCCTGTGAAACAGCTTTTCCCTTACTTAATCTGGCTCTTAGTTTTTAAAATCAATTGAAATGTACTGTATTTAGAGATTTTCCCTACAAATACAGTAGCAAAAGTGCAGCATGTAGCCTAGGGCTTGACAAGGTAGATATTAAATAGGACTTCCTATCTTCCTGGGGAGCTTTTTTTTTTTTTTTTTTTTTTCTGAATAATTAGTAACATCCTTTCCCTGAGTCCTGCAAAATGTCACCGTTGAGGTCTAATCCTCGTGAAGCTAAACAAACTGATTCCTCCCTTGGATTCCCCATGAATGAAAGGGAAGACTTAGCCAGGAGCAGTGTTATTTGCTTTGGGCAGGCTATATCCCTGATGTAAAGAGTTATAAGGGTGTTTTACATCTTCAGGATGAAGTTTGGGAAATACATGCAGAACAAGCCCAAGATGTATCCAAACTGGGGATCTGGTGGATTTATGTTAGAGCTTAGAATATTTTGGATGTACTACCAGGTAGGCTTTTCATTGAATGATAGGTTTTATTTGAACTCCTTAAAATAAAATGGCTTTCAACTTTTTAAAACTCAGCTGTATCTATATGGCTTATTATTCAGTTAAAATAGTATTTATCATGATAAGTTAGGTGCATAGGTTCATAAAAAATCCCTGAAATTACTAAAGCCTCAGAGTAGTTTATAATGATGAAAAAAGATTACAGTTCAAAAAAAAACCTCACAAGTATTTTGACCTCAGACCAATCCCATTATTTTTTCCCATTCTAAAACTTTTTTCCTCTTTAATTATTATAGTTGATTTACAGTATGCTGTTAGTTTCAGGTGTGTACAAAGTGATTCTGTTATATATATATTTTTTTCAGATAGGTTATTACAAGATGTTGAACATTGTTTCCTATGTTATACAGTCATTGTTGTTTATCTATCTTATGTATAGAAGTTTGAATTTGTTAACCCCATTCTCCTAATTTATCTCTCCTCCCTCCCTTTCTCCTTTGCTAACCATAGGTTTGTTTTCTATGTCTGTTTTGTGTATAGATTCATTTGTTGTATTTTTTAGATTCCACATGTAAGTGATATCATATAATATTTGTCTTTGATCTGCTTCACTTAGTGAAGGTCCATCCAAGTTGCTGCAAATGGCAATATTTCATTCTTTTTTATGGCTGAGTAATATTCCATTATGTATATATACAACATATTCTTACACCAGTCATCTGTTGATGGGCACCTGGCTTGTTTTCATGTCTTGGCTATTGTAAATAATGCTTCTATGAACACTGAGGTGCATGTATCTTTTTGAATTAGAGTTTTCATCTTTTCCAGATATATATATATATATACACACACACAGAAGTGGGCCAATCATAATTTTAAAATCATTACTTGAAGTTTAACAAAGATGGGGGAACAAGATTTTTTGCACATTACTGGTGGAAGTACAAATTGCTACGAACTTAACTTTCTGGAGAATAATTTGGTACTACGTATCAAAAGCCTTAAAAAGTGCATATTCTTTGGGCCAATAATTCTACCCCATTTAATTTATTCTAAGGACATGGAGATAGACACAAATATTTATATACAAAGATTGTTTCATTGTATCATCATTCATAATGATAAAGAATTGGAAACAACATAGATATTTAACAGTTCAGTGTTATTTGAATAGATTATTATAAATTCACAATGGAACACCCAGAAGACACTAACATAGTTTTTGAACCATATTTAATAAATGAAAAAAATTCAGGGGAAGAGCAAAGAACTAAATACATAAATATTTATTATCAAAGTAGTATAACGTTGAAAACAAATATCCATCAATAATGGTTAAGTAATTGTGGGGAATCTGCACTGAAAAACTATGTAGTGTCTACAAATGATAAATCCTGGAGAGGGTATGGAGAAAAGGGTAACCTCCTACACTGTTGGTGGGAATGTAGTTTGGTGCAGCCATTATGGAAAATTGTATGAAGAATCCTCAAAAAACTAAAAATAGACTTACCGTATGATCCAGCAATCCCACTCCTGCGCATATATCTGGAGGGAACTCTAATTCGAAAAGATACATGCACCCTAATGTTCATAGCAGCACTATATACAATAGCCAAGACATGGAAACAACCTAAGTGTCCATTGACAGATGACTGGATAAAGAAGTTGTGGTATATTTACACAATGGAATACTCCTTAGCCATAAAAAAGAATAAAAAGGTGCCATTTGCAACAACTTGAATGGACTTGGAGATCATCATTCTAAGTGAAGTAAGCCAGAAAGAGAAAGGAAAATACCATATAACATCATTTATATGTAGAATATTTAAAAAAAAGAACTTATTTACAAAACAGAAACAGACTCACAGACATAGAAGACAAACTCATGGTTACCAGGGGAGGAAAGGAGGTGGGAAGGGATAAATTGGGAGTTCAAGATTTGCAGATATTAACTAGTATATATAAAATAGATAAATAAAAAGTTTATACTGTTTGCCACAGGAAACTATATTCAGTATCTTTTAGTAACCTATAATGAAGAAGAATATGAAAATGAATATATGTATGTATATGTATGACTGAAACATTATGCTGTACACCAGAAATTGACACAACATTATAAACTGACTATACTTCATTAAAAAAAAAAAGGAATTGACCTACCAAAAAAGAAAAGAAAAGAAAACTATGCAGTGTCAAAAAGAAAAAGTGCATGCTGTGGCCATATTTCTGAGATATATTGTGAATAGGAAAAGCAAATTACAAAATAGGTTGTAAGTAAACAAGCATTTTTGTAACCAAAATGTATAGATACAGATATTTCTGGAATCCTGTCAAAAAAAACTAATAACACTAGCCACTTCTATGGAGGTGAGAATTGAGTGGCAGTGGGAGGGGAGAATCACTTCTTGTGTAGAACTGCATTCTATTTGAGCATTTTCCATATGCCTGTACAAATTAAAAAATAAATAAATACATAATATGCTGCCATGATTTTAACTTATAAATAATTTCATGTCTATCCATCTAAATAGAAATGACTCAAAACCAAACAAAAAATGTAAACAAAGGTTATCTTTGGGTGGTAGGATTATGGATAATGTTAATTTTCCTTTATGTGCTTTCTTGTATTTTCTGAACCTCCTGCCAGGACAATCAACCTTGATAAAAATTTTAAGAAAATATTGAGGGGGAAAGGGAAATTAGAAAATGTATAAAAGTCTAATGGGACAGTGGGTTGGGGAGGGGCCCATTTGGTTACTTCCCAGCGGTGGTAGGTAATTATGGTTGCGTTATCCACCTACTGGCTGAGGTCAGCACATATGTAATTAGTTTTGTTACTATAACTCAGATGTTCTCAGTCTTGCCTGCACATTGGAATACCTGGGGGCATTAAAAAAAAAAAAAAAAAACTAAAAATATACCAAGGCTTAACCCAGACCAATTAAATCCAAATATTTGTGGTACGAATTCAGCATCCAGTATTATTTAAAGTCTCCCCAAGTGATTCCAATGTGCAGCCAAGGGTCAGAACCACCCTTTAACCTGGAGCTGTGATCTAGCTGAAAATGCAAATACCCCTGCAAGGGCTCTGTGATTTATTAACAGTAGGTCATGGGCTTCCTGAGAATAGGCGAAAGACTAAATGAACCAAAGATTCTTCCTCCAAAGATGACAAATTCTGGGACCAGGAAAGCCAGAAACCAAATATAGCTTCTTCCAAGACTCCTTCAGTTTAAAGGAAGGGGGCACTGGGAATAGAAAACAAGAAAACCCAAGTTCTGGTTTGCTTTTGTGGCTTCCTGGCTGGAGAAGCTGGATCAATTTATAGACCTTCCAGGTATGACCCTGCCATAAAATATGCCAGTGGGATAAGCTCAGAGGTTTTGAAAACCTCTGAGGGAAGAGAAAAGAGGAAGAATGTGGGGGGATTCTATGTCACAACCTCAGTCCCATCAGTGGATTGACTTATTTACAGATTTATTTACAGATTGGCTTTCCAGTATGCTCTATTTTAAAGAAAAGATTCCTGGATTTAAAAGAAATTCCCTAGATCACATGGCTTTTTAGGTCTGTTTATTCACCAATCTTCACCTGTTAACGTAAGCCAAACAATGAGCCCAAAATGTATATTTTCAGCATTTTTCCATCATTTTGGGGGGTTTGATTTTCCTGACACCATGTGTTGCAGGGGAGGTTGTGGAAGCTTCTGCATCTTCCATTTGGACAGTCAATGGCTTTTCAACCCAGTTTTTTGGTTCCAGTTCCACAGGCAGAAATAGTGGATATTTTTATGTTGTAAAGAATAGATAATCCTGTGCAGCTCATTCCTTCCCTGGAGTGACAGGTTCCCCGCCTTGTGTACCAGCTCATGTAAAACTTCTATATCTGTTATATCAGGATGGGGTGAGGCAAATGAGGCATTTGTCTTGGGTGTAAAATTTAAGACAGCACCACAAATCTCAATAATCAAGATAAATAATATCTTAAATCAACATTTTAAAAAATCCATGAAGAAAAAATTATCAAAATTTTAAATAAAGGTAGGATCACTAATAATTCTATGCCAAGCCATATCACAGCCTACAGCAAAAAATAAATAAATATAAATATATATTTATATATATATATCTCACTCACCTCAATCTATCCTGGGTCCCATTTCATGTTGTGGAAAGTACTCACCTCCAGTCTGGCTCTTAAGAATTTGTGTAAGGATGGAAAGATGGAAGTATCTTGACAAATTTGGAAGGAGTCTTTGGGAATTTTTGTGGCTTAAATAGATTTGGTAGGCCTAAGAGACAGGAAAGGGAAGAAAAGAATAAACAAGAGAGATAGCTTTATATCTGATTTTATGGTCAGGAAGATATATTTTATCTTCCTATTTAAGATGGAAAAGCCATTAGCTTTCTTACATTTTGGTAAAATTCAGAATGGTAGAATGAAAATGTATAAGGGTAGTAACTAATTGAAAAGTTATTTTTTTGTTGTTGAAAGATTATTATTAAGACCGTTTCAATCATTGAGAAGACAGCACAATAGATACTTTAAGTAAATCTGTATCTTTCATCAACATGTGCTGTGTCTCACTAATTTATCACACATTGATCGGTTAACAACTTTGACTATATATTGTGTCATGATCTCCAATGTATAATATGCTCATTACTGGAAATGAATTTTGTAGTAGGAATCTCAACTCTCCTATGAACCTGATTTAGTTGGAATTAATACATGTTTCATTCTGGGGTTTGAACAACAATATTTCATCCTCAGCTTTCTTGATAACTTAGTGTGGTGAATTTTCCCTGGTGAACCCATTTGAGGCAAGATTTTGAAACACAGGGCCAAATAATGTTTTACAGAGGGAGCCAAGCTTTGGTGGGTACCATCTGGCTAAGGAAAAAAAAAAGAATGAAAGACTGCCATGTGGCCAGTATGTGGCTTCTGTGATTGGAGAGTCTCTTTTTCATTCATTTGACAATTATTTATTAAGTATCTACTACATCCCGGGTGCTGGGTTCAGGAGTGAACAAAATAGACAAAGATCTCTGTCTTTATTGAGCTTTACACAAGAAATCGTCAAAGGGTGATGAGTATAATGGAGTAAATGATTATTCGATTCAGAAACATGGAAACAAAGAATGGGAAAGAAATCAATTACCTCCGTCCCCTACCTGATTAATTCCAAAATCCAGTCCTCATCCTGCTAACTGCCTTCCAGGGTCCACCTGGAATGCCCACAGGTACAGCATGTTAACTATATGTGGAATTTAATTTTGTTTGTTTGTTTTTATGAGGGGGAGGTAATGAGGTTTATTTTTACTTATTTCTATTTGGAGGAGGTACTGGGGATTGAACCCAGGACCTCATGCATGCTAAGCACGCTCTCTACCACTTGAGCTATACCCTCCCCCAAATATGTGGAATTTAAACTGGTTCAGGTTTTACAGTGATGCGGAGTAAATCAGGTGGTGGAAAGCATTGCCATCTGGGAACACGGGCCTGGGATTGCTAGATCTTGACCAGGAACTGAAATCCAGATTTCTGTTGTGAGTCATTTGATGTGTAAGTTCTGGCAGCTAATTCAGTTTTTGTAATAGTACTTTTGAGTCTAAAGCAACCCTTCTGCAATTTAGAGACCACGAGTTTGCAGCCTTGGTCTTAGGTGGCAGTCCAGCAAAGCCAGAGGGTCTTGCGGGACAGATGGCTCCAACTTGGAGTAACTCCAGGTCAGGAAGGAAACTCCTATACTAGCTAAGTCATTATTGACCCTTTGAGTGGCAAAAGGTTTTTGATCATGATTCTGGGTGATCTGATACCTCACTATTTGATTTTAGCATACATTTATTCATTTACTTGTTCATTCATTCATTCATCAAACATTAGTAAATGGCTTTTCTGGCTGAAACATTGGTCTATTCAGCTTAAAAATGGTACTCATGTGGCCAGCCTTGTAGGGCATTCCAATGTAGTGGGGCTTTGATAGTCTTCACACTGTGAGGTGCAATGCTGCCTGTGATAACGCTAACCTTGGACAAACGCAAAACAGTTACATTTGACTAGAGCCAAAGGATCACTTGGATGCATTTCTAAGAGTGGTTATGGAAAGATGTCACTGAGGTACTCTACTTCACCTAGAATATGTTTGGTGCGTTTGCAGTGTGCATATTTTCTCCTTCAGAAGAAGGTTTTTCATCTTCAGCACGGTGACCCTGAAACACTTCCCTTTCACCGAAAAATCATCTTTCTGGTGTTATGAAAACTGTCCTCTAGGTGGCGCCACTTGCAGCTCTCTGAGTCTCCCAAAGCTTGCTTGCCTGTCTTCCCCCCACCAGCAAGGCCACTTTATTCCTTGGCCAGACAGCGATGCCAGAAAGCTCTGCACAGAGCAGCTCTTTCTCATCTCTTGTAGGATCTGCAATGCTTTAGGCAACTTCTAATTGCCCTTTCAGGTGACCATCGTGTGCCTACCCATACTCCTTCGAGTTGCTTTGAATAGTGGCTTGGATAACTATTGGCTCCTTCTTCTGAACTCCTCTAGCAATCCATTCTCTATGCTGTAGGTTAGCAGCCAGTGCTTCTCATTTCACATCGTTGCTTCACAAATAGATTATTAAGCCTTTAAGGGCTCTGTATGCTTCAGTCATCTGACATAGTGCACTGCCTGGGACAGGCAGTCTGCGAGTGTTTGTTACTGATGTAGGTTCTGGGACTCTTGTGTTTATCCATCCCTTGCCGAGTATCCAGCCTAGGCTAGGCACTCTTTTGGGTGCACTGAAAACAGTTATGAAAGACAAGGTCCCTGCTCTCAAGCAGCTCCTAGACTCATGAAAGAAAGACAGGGGGAGAGACGAGAGGGGAGAAACAGACAGTTACAGCGGTGTTAGTGGTACAGTGCATGCTGTGAAGCAGCCGTGCTAAGTGACTCTGGGAACAGGGGGAATGCAAAATTTCCTTCCCTGGGAGCATCTTTTACAAGAGTGTGGTTGTGGCCTTTTCACTCTTTTGACTCTAGGATCACTCCTGGAGACTGAACTATGCCATTGACTGTTTTTCTTCGCCAGTATCCAAAGGACAGAGTGACATATAGTGGCAGTAGGATACCAAGGAAGAGGTGACAGTCTTCTCATTCTCCTCTGGTGTTCACTCCTCCTAGGGATTTGTGGTTTGCGTTTCAGTTATCTAGTAATTGCCCTTGAATTCTCAAATTGGTTTATCACCTTGCTGTCTGTTCAGGGGTGATTTGAAATTCTTGGTTTACTCTTAATTGGTGTAGATACATATTTATTGCAAACCTATTTATTCCAAATGTCCCCCTTTCCTGTCGTTTGCCTGAACAGAATAAATTATTCCTTCCTTTAAAAAAATAACTGTATATTGTTATTTGTATCCCAACTTTAATAGAATGAGATTTCATTTTCTTTTATTGTAGCTGTTCAGAGCCTCATAATGCCCTAAGACTTTAAACTTATTGAGGGCAAGGACCATATTTATTTATCATAGCCTCTTTGTTCCTGCACTTTCATCCAAGTTACTTACATAAGGTGGGCAATGACTACATGTTTGTTGATTTAATGAACTGGGACTTCATAATATCATCCCCCTTTAGTTGGATATTTTAGCCTATTTGCTTCTAGAATATGGTCAACAACTTCAGTAGTTTATACATGGCTTCTGTTTGCTTGACTTAGGTTGTATGAATATTTGCTTGGTGAATGCTTTCCAGATACATGTGCAAAGGTTTCTGAGTAGATCTGGGCTCAGACTTGGAATTTTCCTGTTTCCTTATTGACACTCATATACAACTTTATCACTGTAGAGTGTTGCTTTTCTTTACTTGCTGCCTTCTTCCCAGTACTTGAAGGAATATCCTCTTACTGATTTGTCTAATCCATTCAAATACCTACTAGGTGACAAGGAGTGTCCCTGATGTTAGGCATACTGGGGTGACAAAACAGACTCTTATTGTTCTACTATGTATTAAAACAGTTTCATTCCTTTCATCAAAAAATAGGTCAATTCAGTCAAAATGGATTACCTGATAGCCTGATAGCGCAGGCTGGGAGATATTTTCAAAAATCTCAGAGGATCCTTGGCTAGGAAACCAGACACTTGAAGCTTTCGGACTGTCATTTGATTTTCTGACGTTTTGTATCTCTCTAAAACTCATGTATAGACATATATTAGAGGATGCAGACTTATGATTAAGTTTTTCCCTTGAAGCCATTTAAAATTTTGGCATATTGAATTTCAGTCTTTGATTTCATTAGTCACTTAATTTTAAGTTTTAATTTCACGGCGTTCACATAAATGGAGTGAAGTTTGTCCTTTCTCCTCTCCAGGCCAAGGTGAAACTTAATTACAGTCAGGCCTCCTTATCTGCAGGTTCTGCATCCTAAGATTTATCCAAGGGATAACTGCATTTTCTAGGCCAAGTATCCTTTTAAAAGGGAAGCCTGAAATACAGATCTTATGTCTGGATGACTTATTTGATCTAAGTCCTGGCCTGTGTGTGTGTGTGTGTGTGTGTGTGTGAAGTGGGGAGGTAATGGCAAATGAAAGAAGGCAGTCACACATCCATCATCCAAGAATCCTACCTGCACTCTTGACCTGTAGCAATAGTAGAGTCATGCCCTTACTTTACATTCTGGATCAGCAGGTTGCACCAGAGACATCTCAGAGTTTCACAAAACGCGAGAAACTGACTCCCTTCTTAAGATACAATTTACTCTCAAGACCTCAGTCTCCATTAAGGCAGAAAGCAGTATGAGTGTCACCTCCTGTAGCTATTAGAGCAAATAAAACCTGACCCAGCAGAGTTCTTTTGGCCATTGATCAGTCATATTTTACAATAAAATAAGCAAACATTTAAAAGTAAACTGCCTCAAAGGTGGAAAAACAAAATCGCAGAATGGAATTTTTAGGGAGCGATCCTGGTTTTCCCATTTTTCGGTTTTCTTTTTTCTTTTTCTTTTCTTCCACGTTGTTTTGCATTCTCCCATAAGTCCATCTCGGTCTAGAATGATGAATTCGATTACTTGGCTGTTAAACATCGTGTGCCCTTTGAAAAAACAAGAGGAAGCTTGTAAAACAAAACAAAACAAAACAAAAACAACTTTAATGGCACGAAAAGTTGGAAGCTGTCAGGAGGCTCTTGGAAACCGGGCAGCTTCATTTTTCTGCTCAGGATTTAGATTTCTATCTCCAGGAACTTCGTGGACGTTTCACCTATTAATTTCCCCTGTCCGCTCTGCGAGCCAGTGAGAATCCCTTCTCTTCTGCAATAGCACTCCACGTTTGAGTGTATCTTATTTTCCACGACTGAACTGGGGTCAGAGGTGACGCGAGATACTTTCTAACCGAATGGCGTTTTAGAAAGAGGAACGGGAAAGAACACTGAACTGGCCTTAGAGCCGCCCTCGGAGCTGATCGGCGCTGCCCGGGGGACTGGGGGCCATCTCGAGGGAGCCGGGCCCGGTGTTCGCACCGCCGGCCGGGGCAGGGGGTTCGCGGGGCCGAGTCCCGCGCCTTCCCGGAGGGGCCGGCGGGCGGAGGCCGCCATATTCCCGCTTTACCACGCCCGGGCGGCCGGCCGGCAGCGGCAGGTTGACGGCGGCCCCGGCTGCGCCTCGGCCACCCGGCCCCGCCCCCTACCGGGGGCGGCCGTGACCGCTGAGCCCGCAGGCCCCGCCGAGGGCGCGGGAGCAGGAGGCACCCGCAGAGCCCGAAGGGGCCGGCCCGGCCAGAGAGCGGCGCGAGCGAGGCGAGAGCCGCACTGGGAGGCGCGCCGCGGCGGCTGCGAGCCCAGGAAAGCCTTCCAGGAGGGGCCGGGCGGCACCGCCTCCAGCTCCCCTCCTCCCGCGCCCATCCCCTCCCTCCTCCTCCTCCGCCTCCTCCTCCTGCCGCCGCCGCCACCGCCGCCGCCGCCGCCACCTCCCTCCCGGATCTGTGCTCCAGTTCAGAGAAAGAAGAAAATGTGTGTGTGTGGCGAGGGGGAGGGCGAGCACTGAGCAGCCGCTCCGCGCCTGGCAATCGGGGCCGGGGTGGGCGTCTGGCGGAGGCGGAGGCGGAGGAGCGCACGGCGGCCGGGCGGGCGGGCCGGCGAGCCGGGTTTGCGCGCGAGCCGGGCGGTGGGCGCGGGCAGGGCCGAGGGCTCCCGGGAGCCGTGTCAGGCGGCGACAAGGAGCGGGCGTGTCGGGCGCCGGGAGCCGTCGGCGGCCGCTTGCTGAGGGGACGCCCCGGTGGATGTGCTCTCGCCGCCGGGCGCACGGCTTAGGGGAGCCTAGGCGGCGGCGGCGGCGGCGGCGCGGGGGGCGAGGCGGGCCGCCAGTTCTCGGGGAAGGAGGCGCGGGCGTCTGAGCGAGGCCGGGCGCGGCGGCCTTCCCCAGCGCGCCCCCCGAGCCAGCGCCCGCGGCCGCCTCCCGCGCCCGCCTCGCTCCTGCCGGCGGCCGGAGCCGCCCGCTGCCGCCGCACCCCCGGCCCACCTGGTGGCCCCGGCCCTGGCCGCGGCCCCCGCGGCCGTTTCCCGAGCTCGCCCCGGACGCGCGCCCGGGCGGCGGGGGCTCGGCGGCCACCGCTGCCTCGGGGGAGCGAGGGCGGGAGGGTGTGTGTGCGCGCGTGTGAGCAGGGGGTGCCGGTGGGGCTGCAGCGGAGGCACTTTGGAAGAATGACTCTGGAGTCCATCATGGCGTGCTGCCTGAGCGAGGAGGCCAAGGAAGCCCGGCGGATCAACGACGAGATTGAGCGGCAGCTCCGCAGGGACAAGCGGGACGCCCGCCGGGAGCTCAAGCTGCTGCTGCTCGGTGAGTTTAGCCCGGCCCGGCCCCCGCGGGCCCTCCTGCCCGGCCTTTGCGTCCCCCACCCGCCGCCCCCGGCCCCCTGGGACGGCGGCCTTGGCCCCCGGGAGCCCGCGGCTCGCCCCTGCCCTCCCCCGGCGCGCCCCCGGTCACTACCCGCACCCCCGCGGGTGCGCGGGCCCGTACATACACGCGCGCCCGCGCGCAGAAGGGTCGGGGCTGCCCTGCCCATGGCCTCGGCGTGTGCCTTTTGGTATCCCTGAGGGCTGTGCACTTGGGGTGCGCGTTTATCTGCTGTGCATTTGCTAAATGGCAGATCGTTTCGGGAAGGGGCGTGGGGGTGGGAAGGTGGGCAGGGGGCTTGAACTTCCAGTGTCGGGGCCGCGGCGCCCCGTAGGGTGGTGGAGTGGGGAGCGGTGTGTGTGTGTGGCCCGAGGGTGGCGAGCGGAGCCAGGGCACGTTGGAGATAGCGTGCTGTGGGGTGGCTTGTGTGCATCCATTATCAGTGCTTTCTGGGGTCGGGAGGGAATGATGGAACGGTGGGCAGACTCGCGACTGGATTCTCCGAGGAGTGATGATCAGGGAGCCGAGTGGTAGGCTCTCCGAAGAAAAGAGGCTTATGTATTCGCGGGGCGGGGAGGCAAGCCCAAATGTGTCACATAAGTGCTGTTCTCTAGCCACCAGACCACCAAAAGGAGGGACCCAGAAGAGTTTCTTGATGCAGACAGGCGTGCTTCGCGTCTCCACCATTCCTCTCAGATAAAGATGAGGGGATATGGGAGGGTTGTGCTGTGTGGTTGTTGACAGCGACGGGTATCTTTTGTTTAATGAGGCAATCCAGATGTAGGCCTGAATTCTCAATAGTTACTACTGAAAACCAGTACAGCCTCTCAGTTACTCTCATGGAAACAAATAGAAACCTTTTGTTTAAAACGGACAGCTAATTTTAATATCTCTGGAATCGGGGCTAGAAGAAAAAATGGGAAGTGGACAGCAAAAATTTCCCTTTAATCTCTAAAAAATAACCCAACACCTGCTTTAACATTAGGTGAGCAAGAAAATGCCATTTCTCACCCAGGAATTTTATTGATGATTATCTCTGAGAGAATGCTCAGAATCAACGATCAGGGTTCACAGACAAGCCAGAGCGACAGAACTCTGAGCTATTGTGGTAGAAAGAACAAACAGCTTTGCAATAACAGGCCTGAAAAATGTCTGCACTTGTGTTCTGGATATTTGCGTGTATAATAAATATGTTTCTCAGACCTTTCTGGAAGAAAAGAATATTGTATTGTCAATTCTCATTCGAGAAGCGTGCATTTTCTTTCTTATCTTGAGCATTCCATCTCCCGGTTCAAGGAACCAATTGCCTTTGGGACGGAACTGCTTATGTACTGGATCATTTACAAGAAGGAACAAAATATAATCATCACAAATAGTTACAAATGGTTAATTCACATGCCATGCTTAATGTCTTGATTTTGAAATCAGATTAGATAAATGTGCACATGTTTATAAAGAACAGAAGGCAAACCCTGGATAGAAGGGGTGGGCTTTAGGGAATGAAGCCAGGGGAGGGGAAAACTGCGATTGGAAAAGAAAGATCGTTTTAGTTTTCATTTTAATTCTTATTTTGGGCTACTTCTAATGTCTGAAAAGGTGTAGTTGAATGTTTTCTGAATTCTCAAGATTAAGAAGAAAACAGAAGGGGCAAGAGAAACGGATAGAGTGTTTAAATGCATGATTAAGGGGAAAAGCATGTGTTTTAGAGAGACTTAAGAACGATTTTTCTTTTGCCCTGTTTACAGCCTTTGTTTCTGTTTAGCTGTGAATAGGGCGTTTGAGGTCTCTCAGGCCAACCCCATTGCTTGAAATGTTGCCGCCTTGGGTTCCTAGCAGCTCTGAGTTAGAGCTGGGGAAGGGGATTGATTGTGTGAGGGCCTAAGGTTTGAACATCTGAGAGGAGGACTTTGGGGGGAATACCCAGAGATGGACGCTTAATTACATACTGTATATTTAAATAACATATTATGCTTTAAAAATGAACTTGGAGATAATTTGAAGAGGAAAAAATTAGAGTAAAACAGTTTTACTGATAAAGTGGTAATGTGGAGAACTTTTCCTCCCCTCTTATTAGATTTTTGAGTAGGTTGAATACAGCCTCACCCCAAACCCCAAATATGGCCTATTAGAAATGGTAGAAAAATATGACATCAGTTTAGCACCTACATTTATTAGTAACATTTAAAAATTATACAACTTCCTGTTAGGCTCACGATCCCTAGACATCATGTAAGACTTGTTCAGCTTCATGTTCTAGGTGTGTTGCTTCTGGAACATAACTAGAGCAGTACGTCACTCATACATAGTCAGTGCTGTATGCTCAGTGTAGATTTGTGTGTGTGTGTGTGTGTGTGTGTGTGTATGGGCTTTCCTGGTTCTTTGAGTCCAGGAGAAAAGTGGTGTTGCATTTGAACAGAGAAGGTGTTGGGGAGGGGTTCCTTTTGAGGAACTCCTGATGTGCTGCTTCGATGAGTGCACTCTAATTTTCATTCATTTACATGACACCTAGCAAAAGGTTTGCCATTATTTTTAACTGCTTTATGTAAATTGAGGAATCACCCTTATATTTCAATAAAATTCAGTATGCAGTTATTTTCAAAGTAAATTTTAGTTCAAAGCATGACGCCATTTTAATGGAAATGGATTTATTTGACAGGAGCCCCTTGCATTTGTTCACATGATTAAATAATTTTATATACTAATAATATGGAGAAATTAGAACGGGAAAATAGTGGTTACCTGCCTAGATGAAAGTGTGGCATTTAAGTTTGGGCTGTCTTCATACATATCCAGCAATTAAGCCAATTATGTTCCAAATTCTACTACTTAAGTGTTTTCACTCTATTAAAAAAAATGAACCTGGAAACCTTCTATGATAAAGTATCATACTGAATTCTGAATTCTGTTTTTTTTTTTTAATTCATTCTCTGAATTTGCTTATATTAGTGTTTATTTTCTTAGACACTTCAAGAAAACTGTATTCTACATAGATATGCAAGAGAATATTTTAAATTGAAATTTTTATCTATTTCCTAAATATAACATTTTCTTTAATTAATATTCATGTATTAACTGAGTATTTCTTTTGATGGCACGTAGGTCACACTATTTAATATAGTATTTCTTTAAGTCTGTAAAACAAATGGCACTGAATGCCTGCTTCTGGTCAAGGATATTCATGGTGACATTTTTTCATTTCCTTGAAGAAACATTTTTTCCCTCATTAGCCTGTTCCTATTTTACATGTTTTTGATATCTTTACTCTTCAGATCTTAATAATCAGACAGGAAGATTTAGCAAATTGTTGTTGTTGTTGTTGATTGGATTCCACCTATTGAAAAGAGACAAAGTTTAGGCCAGTCTTAGATAAAAGAATATATATTCTTGATCTTCTAACTGAATTACATATGTGATTGGAGATTTTTCTTCCTATTCCAGGCTGGAAGCTTTGGCAGATAGGACTGTTTGCATATTGCTCACTATTAAATCCCAGCTTGTAGCACAATCTCTAACTCATAGACAGCTCCCAATAAGTATTTGTTGAAAGAGTAAGCTTATTTAAGACCCTCCAGATAGAAATTGGGACCATAAAGTAATGAATACATTATAGAGACGTGGGAATATGTAATGTTTTCATTTTGTGGCAGAGAAAATCATGATCTTTTTTTTTTTTTTTTTTTAAATTATGTGTAACTCTTTGAGCCAATTGAATACAAATGCATTCCAGGGTAGGAAATGTTAATGTAAGATGTTACATCACATCTTGAACCAGTGTCTTACAGTTCTCTGCTGGGTGCATTTGAGAATGATAACAGTCATGCTTCAAATATGAAAGTTTAAAGGAAAACAAATGAAACCACACCATGTCTTGATTACTTTTGTTCATGTAGAAGCAGGTTTAACCCTGTCATCTTTTTGCCACGTACTTTTCTTTGTGATACACTCATCAGAGTGAATTTTTAAATTCTCTAGAGTACAGGTGGTGACTGAACAGATTTTGTGATTTACATATATATAATTCCATGAGGAGAACCACAATGATTAAATTTTAGGAATTGCAGAAAGAACATTTTAAATTTGAGCGATACACATTTGTACTGAAAACTGAAAAATTAGAAAGAAGTCACCTGGAAGGCTGGGGACGCTCAGACACGTTTAGACTGTATGGAGTGTTCATTCATGCAGGTCTGGGTAAAAGCACCTACCCCACCACCCTTCTGTGGACGTCAGTAGGGGAAGGACGGGCCTGAATTAACCTAGAGGTTAGTGACTGTCTAGGATGGCTACTCAGAACTGCAGAATGAAAGCTTCCTTCTAAGCACTCCTAATAACAGAAGCTCCCTGGAAATACCATGATATGGTGTTTATGAGGCTGCTTTAAGACCAACTTTTTTTTTTTTGCTACTGTTTTAGCTTCCAAGTGTTGAATATGTTTCTGAATGTCAGGGTTTGTTTGGATGCATTTCCTCTTTTTTTTTTTTCTTTTTCTTTTGGAAACAAAGTACTTATAGTTTGTATCTGAAGAGTGAAGTGGGAACATCCCTCATAAAAATCAGAACTGTAGCTCTGACTATATAACAAAGCCTTCAGAGTAAGATTTGTGCATTGAACCACATAGATTCATTGCCTAGATCTGCCATGTATATAGCTGTCAATCCTGTAGTTACAAATTATTTCTTCATATGGGAACTTTGGGCACAAATTAAAACCCTGCTGAACAGTGAAATGATCCGGTATGTGTCTATTCAGATATTTTTAGATAGGCTTAGAAAGGAGAACCAAAAGAATAATTTAGTAGCCATTTTGTTCATTAAAAATAAATTTTATAGCCTCTTTTTCATTAAAAAAAAAATCAAACCACCCAGCTGCACTTTATAAGAGATGGCTTATGTTCAATTTTCAGAGATGCCTATTAAATACGGCTATGATTTTTATTACAGATGAATTTTTAAGGACCTGAAACAGCTTTTGCAGTTGTGAGGCAGCGTGCTATGCTAAACTTAGCAGAAAAAAGGAACACATTTTTCTTCCTGATCTAGGCAAACTTACACTGACTTGAACGAGATTTTTCCAAGGATGCTTTTGGTTCCAGCATTCATAAGAGTTTTCTTTAAGGGGAGGTTATTAGTTCTGTTGATATCAAGGGAAATGTGGCTTGGGTGTTGTAGAGGAAACAATAGCTCAAAGGGTGCATCTTGGAAGGGAGAGAAGCCATTTTAAGAAGGTTAGGATTGCTTTCTCCCTGAGAAGGTGGAGAGAATCTGTTTTCTCCAGACTCTCTGTTTGGGGTTGAGAGAAATACAAGTATTTGTAGCAACAAATTTAAAGTCTCATTTTCTGGTTGAACAGGGAGGGCAGTGACATTTTTTCAAAGGGAAACTTTTAGAATGGCTTTTAAGCAATGTTAAGATCTCTGCAGAATTAATCCTAGGGAAGTGTGAAACAGCAATAGAAGGTAAAATGTGTGATTGTTGGTAATTAAATCTGTGGCAATAACTGACTACAGTAAACAGTGAATGTTTTCTCTTGTTCTGCCGAATGGAGTAACTTTAAAGAAAGCTATTCTCAGACCCAAACGCTATTTTGTGTGAACAGCTGTTCCTAATAAAATTATAGGAAGTTGTTTGACACTCACCTGTGATTTGTTACATTACCAATAATGTAAAAATCTGATTTTGCACCTAACGTGTGGTACAAAGGAAAAAAGGACTTAAACATGCTGTTGGAAATGAGTTCATAGATCCTAGGTGGTCGTGAATCTGGACTTTACAAACAAAATAAACACCCATATCATGATGCTGAGAACCAAAAACTGAATTTGCTAAATAGCTCTGGGGTTGACCTTCATACCTAGATGTAATTTCTGAAATCAGTGCAGAACATATTGTTAAAAGCCTCATGTTTCATTTTTAAGAACAAAATTAGTATTATTTTAAAATAAAGTTATCAAGATATTTCAAATTCATTTATTCAACACTTGCCAGTTATTAGAAAATAAGCATTTCCTCTAGCTTTGTTTTACCAGACCTACTGTAAGAAAGAACAATTGCATACAGAATGCTGATCAAATGAAGACATGTTAAGCACCTACTATGTGTAAAATAATGTGCCAGTGCAACCTCCTTAGTTCTTATTTGCCAACAGGAAAGACTACATGCCCTTTTCACAGTTGTTGTTTTACAGTTAACACTCTCGGACCAACATGTCCTTCTGAGTATTATCCTTCCTGGCTTTGGCTTTTCTATTGGCTCTTAATACAAAGAAAAAGACAAAATAATATGAAGGCCATTCTCGGAGCTTTCCGGGGATTACACAACCGGGGAAAGTAGATGGTCTTGAGAATCTGAACTCCTAAGTTATGTATTTTATTTCCTTGGAGCAAACGTATCATTTTTTGCCTTTAAGTAGGAGAGACAGTTAATGACCACTTGCCCTGTATTTCCAGCTAGATTGGAAGCTCCCCGAGGGCAGACAGTGGCCCTTGTTTCTTTGTAGCTCAGCATAGCACCTTGTCGTTCTCAATTTACAGTCATACTGTTGTCGGGACCTGGGGACCTGTGGGTGTAGGAGGATGGGGGCAGGGTGGGCAGCTGGATTCCCCCAAAGAAAGTAGAGCAATTGGAGGGTGTGGATTTGAACTTCTCGCTTCCTTCTAATGGGTATCATCGATTTGCTCTCCACTTACCACTCCTCTGTGTCGCTTTGTGGGCCACCTGGGGCACAGTAAAAAGAAACTCTGTTTTAAAGGCGAAGTCTTTTAAAAAGTCTTTGTCTCCAAGGCTGCTTCTCATTCATTGTCTCACGAGAATGATTCAGTTGAACATTCTCATAATTGTTTCAGGTTTAAAAGCCAATAGCAGTTTATCCAGCAGTTTGAATGGAAAACTGTTCCACACACAAGTTCTTTGATATTTGAAAATTCCACGCACCTTTATCACAAGATTACTCTTGGATTGTGAGCAGTTTGACTGCTTTGAAAACAAAATAGTTGTTTCAAGGAAGTGTGTAATGGATTGTGGTGTGGTTGGGAACCGGAATGTTATTAATGCCATTATATTTCTGAAACCTCACAGAAGGGAACAATAATTGATCCACAAATTAAAGAAAAAGAGCTAGAGTGAGACTTTTTGGCTCTGTGGCAGGAAGTGAATAGTCATGTTTAGAAACATATTCATGTATATTTCTGAGAGATAGCCTCATTTTTTTCCCCCTTTGGAGAACTGAAATCATGAATTAATTGCCTCTTTCCAGAATTTGACCTTTTTTTTTTTTTTGGTCATAACCACTCAGTAAAAAATTGAAATAGAATTTTTCTTTTTTTCTTTTTTATATTTTAAACACTTTTTGCAGCTTTTTAATCCTTATTATTTGTTTTTTACATTTCCTTTTGGTGAAGAGGCAGCAGGGTGACTGATGGCATCTTCCCTGTGTTTCCTGGTGGCCGCAGCTGACTGGTTTCTAGAGAGAAATGGGTCAGTGTCTCATCCACCCATGATTCTGTCTTCCAGCTCTTTGCTGCAGGCCCCCTGCAAGACCCTTCCCATGGAATCCTCCCCACCCATTTACTCTCTCTTAACCACATGCTAGGAGGGGTTCCTTAGATTCTCTGGTATGTGCATTTCTTCAAGATTTAGGGAACTCCCAAGTTGGTGCTTCTTTCAAACATCATGTGGTTGTAAGCTGGTGAGAGGGGAAGTTGGGTGCCTTAATGCATTCAGAGAAAGACATTTATGAATGTACTTTCATGAGATGATTAACTTTCGTTAACAACACCATGGTCTGCAAGACAAAATACGTTGTTATCGAACAAAGTGTAAAATTCCCTGTCCTTTTCCAGAGGGTGGGGGCTTGAGACTGGTTCATGATTACCAGCAGAAAGCTAGCAAGCCAGTGCTGGATAATCTATCACAGGCCACTGGGTTTCAAAATAGGATGCAGTGCTCTTGCTAGAAGGGGAGTAGGGGCTGTAGATCTGTGTTGGGTAATAGCGCGTCTTCCGCATTTAATGATCCGAGCGTCCTCACCTCAGTTACTTGAGAGCCTTAAAACAGCTCTTTCTACCTGTGTTTCTGTCCAGGTAGCTAGGGAGGGCGGCATTAACAGATGTCTCTGCTTTTGTTATACCCAGTCTGGGTAGGTTTTCTTGGTTTGTTTATTTTTTAAGGTAAAGACGCAATGATATTTTCTTGCCACGTGAACTGCTATTTTAGGACTTACACTTTTCAGAGCTCCTTCATTATAGTTTAGATTCTTTCTGCAGATGGCAAATGCAATTTTCCTCCTGTCCTAAAGAGCTGACCCACTTCCTGTGACTTGTTCTAATAATACAGGATGACTTTAATTCTTGTTCCTTGTTTGCCCTTAAAAGAGTGCCAGGATACTTGTTAAGAGTTTAATTCTGTTTTTCTCTCTAACGCTGGTGATAGACTCTTGAATATTGGTAAGTCATGCAAAAACAGTGGTACCCAGGCTTTGTTAAAGTTCGTCCGACCAAATAATGAAACCCTCCTATGGCTCTGCATGTCTGTTTTGTTATGAGTATCTTTTCTAAAGCCTGTCGCTGCAAGGTGGTCAGGTACTCCTGCCCTGCCTCTCTCTGAACAGACCCAAGGGTGTCTTTTTCATTTGTTCCTTTACTATCTCTATAGAAACCTGTACAGTGAAGAAATCTAAGGGCCGTTTGAACTTTGGAACTTTCTCTATGTCCCTTCTGCAGCTTTGGCGTCAGCCGATTTCCCCCCACACTTACCCCTGGATGGGGAGCCTGCGTCGTGGCCCTCCCCAGAAGTGATGGGCTATCTCAGGAGGCATTGCCAGGTCTGGTGGGCTCCTGGCCGCCCTCACTCTCCTCTCTTCCCCCCGCAGGCGGCTCGGGTGGTTCTGGGCAGGAGCGGTGAGGAGGGCTGGGAGTGAGGAGGCGGGAGCCAGTCTGTCCGGAGCTGCCCCTCCTGCCGCCTGGCACTCTGCTGATAGTTGTGCTGCCTTCCCAGGGAGTGGTATCAAAAGCCTCCTGTCGTATCAGCATGGGTCTCTTGCTTCCTGCAGGAAGGGCGGCATCCCAGGAGGCATGGAGGTGGAGCCTGAGAGGCACAGTGTTCCTGTGCTGCCCTGCTCAGCCTGGGTGTGTTTTCTTAGATACCCCTAGGCAGCCACCTTTGAGTCACTGCTGCCACTTTTTTTTTTCTTCATTGAGCTTTAAGCTGTGCTTTTCATTTGCTTGCAAAGAATCTCTGCTGCCCAAGCCCATTTCTGCCGTTTTTGGTGACAGCAGGTTGGCCGTTGGGGCCTGGGCACTGGAAGTGCCTCAGGCACCTTGGCGGAGCATACTGGGGGACTCCTTTGTATTTGGAGCCATCAGTCCCTTTTCCAGGACCTTCTAGGACAGACTTAGAATTAACCCTTGGATGGACCATTTGTGTCCATTTCTGTGCCCATTTTTTTTCTTGGGGCTTTCGTTGAAACCAGAACAGGTAATGGTGGACACATTCACAATATGAAGTAAGGACTTTTCATACTTTTTTGTTTTAAGAAATATTTATATGACCTATCAATTGTGGTGGCCTCTGAACTGCCTGCCCTTAGTTGTCATGGCCATGGTCAAAGAAACTTGAGCAAAGCTACTTCCTGTGTGTCCCTTGCCTACATTCTGGAGAAGGAACTTTATGACCAAAGAAGGAGCAGCTGGACTCTAATCCTAGCTCTGGAGAAACATTGGTACGAGGGCCCAATTCCACTGGAGGTGCCAGACAGGCGTTGGGAATTCTTTGACCCCTACTTTCCTCTTGGCCCACGGCCTTCTCATCTTCAGGCTCACTTACCTTGATTTCAGATTCGGAGTTGGACAGGTGCAAGGGAAAAGGAGAACAGTTGCAGGCGAGGAAGAGTGATGGTCAACCTTGCGGGGCTCAGCAGGGCAGAGAGCGTTGTTGCTCATGGGGTGGTATGGCCATGTGTTCCCTGGGCTCTGGAGGGGAGAAAAGGGGAGCAAAGGCGGGGCACCCCGTGCTGTGTGTTGACTTGACGACTTGGATCAGGACGCTCCCGGCCAGTGCAGCTTCCTCTTGTCAGCTCCACTGCCCCGCCGAGTTTCTTCGTCATTGGCACGTCTCCTGTGCCTTCCTCTCCCAGGTCGTCGACTGGGAGATGAGCATGTGTAAAAGTCTGGGTTGTATGGGAGCTGTTTTCATTGCATGCACTCTCTGGGTCCTCTTGCTCCCAGAGGTGGTTGGATACTAAGGCTGAAGTCCAGAGTTCAGATCGAGTTGTGTCCTGAGAAAAACTATTCATTAAAAAAAAGAAAATTTACAACCAGGCTTCTCCTGGTTTTTTGTTTTTTTTTCCTTCTCCCAGTTAGCTGTTCAGGGTGATAGAAATGCATCTGTTACTGTATTGGGAACTCTGCTAATCTGTGATAGGTTATTAGGATGTCTCTCGTCCACGAAATCTACTGTCCGTGGCTTGTTCCTCCTACAATGGAGTGCCTGTCAGTTGCCCAAGGCAGTTAGTAGATAAATTGTATCATGAGATTTTCTTTTCAAGTGGATTCATGCTCGGGTGAAGACATGTAATACAGAAATAATTTGTAATTTTTAGCTGAGAAAGGCGCCTGTGTATTGGTTGTGTTCTCTTACGAGCTGTTCATGTGCTGGGCTATCACATCCAAGTACAGAGAGTGGGTCATTCGAGGTCCCTAAAGCATGTTTACCACTAGCGTTCAAAATGAGCTTCATTTGTCCCTGATAGAATTAACTTAGAGGAGTTCTTTTTTTTTTTTTTTAATTGAAGTACAGTCAGTTACAATGTGTCAGTTTCTGATGTACAGCACAATGTCCCAGCCATGTATATGCATACATATATTCATTTTCATATTTTAAGAGGATTTCTTGATTCAAAATGTAGGCAAGTGGTTTTTGAGTAATTTCAGTAGTTTTGAATAATTTGAGAGCAGAGCTAATGAGTGCTGAAATCAGCCTCTGTTTTTTTTATCAGTCACTTCCTGGTGAGTAAAGAACTAATGAATGGTCATAATCCTGGTCCTTCTGAGAGCCAGGCTTAGAACAGACATGGATTCTGGAGATGGAAAGGCCTTGATGTGTTCAAGGACTAGTGAATGGGATGTCCTCTGAACATCCTAGTATGTCCTGTTATGTGTTGGGTCACCATTTAAGATGTGATCCAGAGCACATTAGAAATGATTAAAAAACTAGGGGCATATATCAACTCTTGTAATGAGGAGTCCCATAAGTTTTTCATCTTCTGGTAGGAGAAGATGCTTGTATGTTATTTGATCAGTTTCTGATAAATAATTTGTATTTCCCTATCCATTCAATTCTTTTTTTCCCATTAAAAAAAAATTGAAGTATAGTCAGTTACAATGTGTCAGTTTCAGGCATACAGCACAAAGTCCCAGTTATGCATATACACACTTACATTCGTTTTCATATTCTTTCTATCCATACAATCCTTGGCAAAGTATTGCATTTTAATAGAGGAAATCATAAGACTTCATTAATATTTCTTTAGGGAAATCTTGACTCCAAATACATTTTCACAGAAGTCACCAGATATGCCCTTTGAGAAACACATTTTCTTTAGGGCTTTCCACTCCAGGCCATGCTTATCATGGGAACAAGGATTCTTGTCTGGGTTTTTCTAAATCCCTAGGGCCTTTCTGTGAATTGCTACTCAAATGACAATGTATTCTTCCCAGAATTAATAAACGTGTTATGCGTCCCTAGTACTGAACCACAGGGTCACACCATGATTTACTTTTTCTATTAAAAATATTTTTCCTCTATATTATATATCTTCAAGCAGTATGCTATTGCCTGAATTTTTATATATATATATATATTTTTTTCTCTTTTTGGAATGAAATAAAGAAGAGCACTTGAGATATATATCTTCTGGTGGTATGGTTGCTTTCTGAAATATTTTTAAAAATTTATTAATGAGAAGAACTGTTGGATTGAATAGACAGTCAAAGTTTGAGTTAAGAAGTATTTATTTTCTTCCACTTAAGAATTTCTTACATTGTTAAGAAATGCATTATATTATTTTCGTGATGGCCTTTGAAATAATGACAGCCCATTCTATGTTAATAATAGTATTTTTGTTTTGTTTTTCAGTGATTTTTGAAATTTCATAAATAATGCAACAATTTTTTAGACAAAATTTGAAAAAAGATTTTAACATTTATTCATAAGTTTATCGGAAGTAATGGAAGAAGCATGATTTTTGTTTGGATGTTCCTTTCTAGTCTGTTTTATTTTTGTGTTTCTCATATTGGTATACTCGTACTGTACAATTGAACATTATGTTGTAAGCATTTTCTCTGTGGCTATATAAACTTCATATTAATATTTGGGATTACTGTATAATATTCTATTAGAGGATATATATTAATTTGCTTGATTACTCTTTTTTTTTTTTACATTTAGTTTTCTCCCATAGGTTTCATTTTCAAAATAATACTGTGATGAAGATCTTGGTGGAGATAGCATTTCTTTAAAAACACACAGACCCACACACACACACAGACACATGCACACACATTCACTCACACATTTTTGTTAGCTTAGATGGATAGAAATGTTACCTCTAAGAGAATATTAAAAATTTTATAGCTCTTGATTACACCTTAAACATATTCTGAAATCTTTGTATGCAGTTTGCAACATCACGAGCAGTATTACGAGATTATCAATAAAGTAGTAGGCAAAAAATGGTACATAATTTTAAAATTTGCACTTTTTTGAATCACCGGTAAGAATGAACCATTTTTCCATATGTTTGTTTCTGGTTGAATTTCTTATTTTGTAAGTTGTCTCTTCGTTTCCTTTGCCTATTTATGAGCTCTAAACATAAAAATGAAATTAGCCTTTTTCATATTTACTGCAGATAACTTAACCCCCGTCTGTTGTTTCTCTTTTTCTTTGTTTTGTACTATTTAATATGGAAGTTTTTAATTACTTTGAAGCCAAATCTGTTGATCTTTTGCTATTCTTTCTTAAAATAAAAATCTTAATCTGGTTTAGATACTCTATGAAAGCCAGATTTACTGTTCTTGTTATGGGCAAAACTAGACTGAATGTAATGTTTACACATCACCATTGTATGATTTTTTTTTCCCAAAATGCAAATGAAGTTATATACACATGTAAATTAACACTCTCCCAGATTACACAGCATAAACTGTTCTGTATGTAATTGGCTTTTTTCATCCAGTCATATGTAATGCATATCTTGCCATGTAATGTAAATGCTTTGCATCTTATTTATGGCTTTTTAATGTTCCAGTGTATTTTGTTGTTTCAGTGTACCAGAAATCATACAGTGGTGTGCTGCAGCTGACTTGTACCTGCTTGGAAAAGCCAGCCGTATACATTTCTTCTCAACTGTGCATTCAGTGACTTCATTTTGTTGCTTGAGATGAGCCATGATGGGAGTATTTACACCACAGAAATTGGCAAATGTTACAAATCGGAGCTTGTCTCCCGACCCCAGCCCCTGCAGAACTAGTTGTTACATACTTCATCTCACCACCACTTATAGCTGACCCTCTCTGTTGATACATGTTTAGTTTGAGTCCAGTAATTTTTGAGTCCAGTAATTTTTGCCCGGCTAGCTCAGTCAGTGAGTCCAATAATTCTTTTTTTATAATTAACGCTTTAGTGAATATTGTAGGGGATCCATCTTTGTATACTTACGTGATTGCCCCTTCAGATGAGTTCCTCAAAGTTGAATCATTAGCCCATTGATAAACTTATTTAACATTTTGATACACATTGTCACCTGCCTTTCAGAAAGGTTGTATTGTTCGACTTTTGTACCTCTGCTTTATGTTAGTAACTGTTTTGGCACACTTCACTATCATTAGATTTTTGGTAATCTGATGGGCCAGAAAAAAAGTCTTGTATTTATTTGCATTGTATTGAATTAATTTCTGTCATGAAGTCTTCATTTTCTTTTCTAAACTGCCTGTTTACAAATTATAAATAACAAATGCCTCAGTTTATTATTTAGTTTAGGTTTTAGGTTTACTTTAGGTTTACTTTTTTTAAAATCACTTTTAGCTTCAATTTTATTAACAGATATTTCTAGAAGACTGACCTTCTTACCTGTGGGAGGATGGAGTGCCCTAGGATGAATGTCTCCAAGGGGAAAAGAAAGTAGAACTAATAAGGTTTTATGACGAGTTTGGTATGCAAAATTGTACTATATGTAACAAAAAAGCTTTTACTTGTAATGAAGTCTAGTTTATCTGTTTTTTGTTGTTGTTGTTGTTGCTTTCTGTGTGTTGTTTTGTCACATATATGAAACAGTTGCTAAATCCAAGGCTACAAAGATTTACTTCCATGTCTATTTCTAAGAGTTGTGTAGTTTTGGGTTTTACATTTAATCCAGTTTGAGTTGATTTTTGTGTATGGTGTGAGGTAGGGTTCTGCTTTCATCCTTTTGCAAGTAGCTATCTAGTTGTCGAAGCACCGTTTATTGAAAAGACTTTCTTTCCCCATTGTATTTTCTTCATACCCTTATTATTGATTAATTTTTATCTTATCGTTATTAATTCCTTTTTTGCAATTTCTCTTTTACTTGGTTGTACTTTTGAAAGTTTCTTGAATTAATTGTTAGATTATTTAACATTTTCTTGATTTAAATTAAAAGCGTTTAAAGCTTAGAATTTTTCTACTTGTTACTGTCTAGTGTTCATATCATTCTTTTACAGATTTTGTAAAATTATGATTTTGATTTTTATCTTTGAACCAGGATTGTTTAAGACCATTTAAAATTTTCCAAGTGGTTGTGATTTTTTTCAACCTTTGTTATTCCCTGTCTTAACATCATTTTTATAGGAGAATGTGGTCTGTATTGTTTTTACTTTTTGGACTTTATTGTCACCCAACATGTAGTCCATTTTTGTTCTTTGGATACACAAAATATATACATGTACTTAAATAACAAAACAAATGTATTGTGTTATTTAATTTCATTGCTTATATTTGTGGTGTATCTCCTTATTTATATTGTGAATCAGCCATGTACTGAGAATTGAGCTAATGTCTGTCATTACTGTAGTGTTTATGGCAGTTTCTCTGATTTCCAGAAATTTTTGCTTTGTCTATTTTGAGGTACCTAGAAAGTGTCATGAGAATTAAATTTTCATCTTTATAACTTTTTATGTAAGTTAATGCTATTATATCTTGAATTCAATTTTATTGACTGTTTCTGTGGTTCTTTTGTTTCCATCTACTTGGTCTATTTCTCCATTATTTTCAGCTATTCCTAATCTCTGTTGCTCCTCCTCTCAGAGTTTTGTTTTTTGTTTTTTTCTAAATCTCACCTTGAGAATCTTTGTCCTTAAGCAGGTGAGTTCATTCTACTTGTTGATATTATAGATAGGGTTGTTTTTTCCTTGCATCTGATTTTTCCTTCTAACCCTGATTGATTTCTGGGAGTTCTCTTCCCCTCTCCGTCCCTACCTCTCTCGTGCCCACTCTCCTTCGCTCTTTGGTTTGTATTAGGTTTCTGGTTGTGTTTTCCACCTCTTATAATTTGAAAGGTGTGTAGTCTACTTTTATTTTGCTATTGGTAGTCTGTATAAATAACTTTTAGTAGTAGTTTTCAAGGTACATTTCTCAGTTTATCTGCTTCAGAGATGATATAATATTTATTGTGACCCTCACATGCACAGTGGAGAAATTTATTGCTCTATTACCAGGGGTCAAGAAACTTTATGTAAAGGATCAGATTGTAAATATTTTTAGCTTTATGGGTCACGAGGTCTCTGGCACAACTATTCAATTCTGCCATAAATACTTTGTTAATGAATGGGTGTGGCTACGTTCAAATAAAATTTTATTTATGAAAACTGGCCACAAGCTGGATCTGGCACTCTGGCTGTAATTTACCAACCCCTGATATATATTACTTCCATTCTCTGTTTTCCTTGGCATTTTATTTGCATGTTCCGATTTTTTTTTTTAAACTCTTGTCTAATACTGGTAAATTAGTGATACCAGACTTGGAACGGTTCTTTAACTCTTAATGGCTAATAGTAATATTAACACATTTTATTTTATATGTATATTTTATTTTCTTTAACTGTCTTCTCTGAGACAACACTGAATGTATCAAATGATATAAGAACAATATAAACTTGTTAATGGCTAAGGACAGTGTTTCCAAAGGTTCCAGTCTGTCTTTGTAGCTTATTGACCATCATTGAAAGGCTACATGTAAACTGAAATTATCTTTCTTTGATTAGGAAAAAGAGATTTGGAATGAGAGATGTACATGGTATTCAAGATCATTTCTGTGCTCATCATTTTAATCTGTTTTGTCTCTTCTACTCCCCTCCTTGATGACAGCTTCCTGACTATTCAGACTCAGTATACCTACTCTTTTAAATAACCCTGGATGGTTTGCTTTTCTCCTTTCACTTGTCTTCTCCTTCTTAAGTGTTTCTGTGTATCTTGGCTGGCTTATAGTTGGCATTTGATCTTACAGCCTATGTGATCTTTAATGTTTCAAGAATGATTCTATAGTTTTGCAAAGTTCATACATAGAGTTCATTTATTTTCACACTTATAAAAACTTTTAATCCTTTGATTTCACATTCACTCCCTGGTATGATCACAGGAAATCCTTTCTAGTTAAGCCTAAAAAACTCATCTAAGTATTTTGTTGTGTATTACCTACTTATTATTCAGCTTCCATTCAGAAATTTTCATATTTATATAAATTCTGCAGTTAAAACTACATATTTTACATATTTTGTGTTAATTCTATATTTAAATATATATTTATCACCAGATATTTCTTCTCTCAGTTTCTTTAATTGTATGCTTTTATTTATTTTCATTTACCTCTGAGTTGACTGGACTATACCTTCAGGTAGATTTTCCACGAAGGTCCAGGGGTGATATATTTTCTCAGTACTGTGTATTTGTGGCATTCACGTATTAATGACTTGCCTGGGTGTTGAATTCTTGGGTGACACCTCTTTTCTATCCATATTGCTTTCCTCATGGTGGATGTTGCTTTACTGTTCTCTGACATCTAATTCTGATGAGAAGTCTGTAGGAAGCCTGATTTTTTTTTCTTTTTTTCTTTTTTGTGATTTGCTTTTTCTATTTGAATATTTCTTTCTTTAACATGGAGGTTTAATAACTTCACCAGGTTGTGCCTCAGTGTTATATATTCTTTATTCTTTATCCTGAAAAACTCTGAACCCATTCCATCCATATATTTATTATTTCATTTTAAGGATTTCTCCCAATTTATCATTGAATATTTTCTCAAGTCTTCAGGAGTTTTTTCTTCTTTAGGCACATTGATCATTCAAGTATTGGATTTCTGTTGTTTCTCTACCAAAGCTGTCAACCTCCCTGTGATTGCTTCATTTCTTCATTCTTTTTCTTGTGTGATTTGTTCAAATTTCTTATCTGCAATGCTGGTTCGGCAGTGGTTAGCATATAAATGTCAAGTGTCCATAAGTAGGTTTTGACTGACTAAAGTGCCCACTATATGTATTTGGTGCTTTGAATTCATTTTTAAGTTCTTTGATATCATTATTTATTCTCCTTATTTCCTTTTTCAGCTCTGACGGTTTCTTTCTACCTTATTTTATTTTTTAAATATCCTATTTCAAACAGTCCACATTTCCTTAAATTTTCTTGATAGTACAAAACAGTTACAGTCTATTTTTTCCTTCTGTTTCCTGGAGTAAATCTTCCAAAGTGTTCTCTTCATTTTCCTTCTGCATGTTGTGTGCCTCATCTTCCTTTTTTTGTTAGGAATGCTCCAAATTTTGTCTGGCCCCTCTGTTTGTCCAAAAATAGTGTGGGTGGAATCTCATTGACTTCCTTCCCTATTTGTCTTGGGTCTGTGTGTCTTTCTCTTAGCACTTGAGCTGGAGGACTGGAAGATGATAGTATATATTCTATTTTTAGCCATTCAGTTGTTAGAGTAGGGTGGTGGTGGTTGGGCTCTGTGACAGTGGGTAGCTTTAGTCTGTGAGCTTTGCTTCTTAATTTTATTGTATTTTATAACCAGTTCCATTTTTCTTTTTCTTTTGGATGAGCCACTTTGATGAGAAATCATTCTCATTTGATGAGAAATGATGCCTCGCTGTTTATGGGATTTTTGTTCTGAGCATCTGTTGGGTGTATTTCTCTGTATTGGGTGTATTTCTTAGGCCACTTTGTGCAGGAGGCCTGCTTTCAGCCCTGAGCACTGCTGGGTGGGTGAGGGGACTGGGATCACTTGGCTGTGTAGTGTCTCTTTAGTCCCTCCACTGCTAGTAGATGTGAGTTCCAGTAAGATGTTACTCACTCCTCCAAGCTGGGGATATCAGAAGTCTTTGAGAACCTTTGCCACTTGCTTCCCTCGACACTGCACTATTTTACCAGCAGAAGAGCTGTGCATAGACCCCAGCAGGTCCTCCCTCTTTGATCTAATTTGTATTGTTTCTGGTTGATAAGTTCTTTGCTATTATTAGCGAAGATGAGGTTTCCTCTCTACTTTTTTCTTTTTGTACATTTTGAGGGGTAGAAAGGAAGTTGTTTTTTAGAGCACTTTGCCTTCTTTCCAGAAAGTTTGCTTTATGAGTCTTGATGACTATAATTAAGACATGTGAAGTCTTTCATAGAGAGTTATAATTATAGCATCTCTTAAATGCTTTAAAGTCCAAGCTTGCACCCTGTATTTGAGTCACCTCTATAACATCCCCGGACTTATTATTATTTTGTTCCCCTCTACACTCAGTGGTGGGAACATCATCCCCCCCAAGAGGAATTAATTTTTTTTGGTCATCTATGTTGTTTAGAAAATGTTCATACACTGAGCTGAAACCTATCCTGAAACTACTTTCAGGTTCCATCCTTTGGAGACGCTGGGACTGTGGTCCCCACTGGAACGTATCTGCTCTTCCAAATAATTGAAGCTGTCCTCATGACACTCCTGGGGTTTGCTTTCTTCTTTATGCTTAACATTATGAGTTCTTTCTATCATTTCTCATAAGGCAGGAATAGTATCTTGTCCTTTAACATCCTAGTTGTTTTCTTCTTTGAAAGGAGAAAACAGAACACTTGAGGTATGTTTTTATGAAGTCGAAGTAGGTGATATTTCTGCATCTTTGCCCAAACTGAGATGTCTGTGACTTTAGAAATGTTTGTCTTTTGTCTAAAGAAATCATCGCAAGAAATACAGCAATTTTGAGTGCAGAGGGCTTCTGTAACTTTCCTCTACCAGTACCCTGTCAGCTCTTACTCGTTTATTTTTCAATAAAGTCCTATGTTGCTGACCTTGTTTATGACCTATGGTCATCTGTGATCTGCAGTCTTCTGCCGTTTTGCAATTATTATATATTTGCACAGGTTTTTCTTTTCTTTTCTTTTTTCCCTAATTGCTGAGACTACTTATTCCTGTTGAATGTTATCCTTATTCTGGTGGGAACACCTTTCCAAGGTCAAGATCATTTCAGCTTTTTTTTCTAATCCTTCTCAGTTCACTCTCAGAGGAAAGTAGATGAATCTATCACAATGAGCTTCATAAAGAATGACATTAGGACAAAGAAATGTTTTTGTCCACACTGTCAGTACAGGCATGGAAGGTATTAGATTTCAGAACAGATCCCCATGGTCCTTCGTTTAGTATGAATCTCTAGTTGATTCCAAGTCTTTGGTTATTACTTTGTTGTTTACTTGCATAAAGTAAGTAAAACCCAAAGTATACTACCTGCATTTGACCTCAGTATTTAATTTGTGTTGGTATAAAAGGGAATAGAGAAATCAAGAAAGGTACATCTGCCCTTCCTTCTTTGACTGTGGCCTGGTCTCCCGTCATAGGAGATTTGATTGCCTTGCTTTAGTGGAACTCTCAGATGTCCCGGCCTTTGGGTGGAGCAGTATGTGTATAAGATGGTAGCACCCCTCACGTTGTACATTTTGGCTGGTCGGGGTTTGTTTTGTTTTTTTTTTTAATTGAAGTACAGTCAGTTACAATGTGTCAGTTTCTGGTGTACAGCACAGTGTCCCAGTCATACATATACACACATATATTCGTTTTCATATTCTTTTTCATTGAAGGTTATTACAAGATATAGAATATAGTTCCCTGACTTCTTGTCTCTTAATTGAGTCTGGCCTGTGCCTCTGTGGCTGTCAACCACAAGCAGAAAGCCCTTCTTCACAGGGGGGTGGGTCTTGATTTCTGGGCAGTGGGCAGCCCAGGATATTGCCTTTTTCTAGAACTTTTTGCTGAAAAGATGACTAAAGAGTTGAGCATGTCACTTTTAGAGGGGCACTCTTTCTCCAGGCCTGTATGTGTGTACACTGCTCAGACACACCTTAGTGTCGTTGCTCTGAGTCTCACCTTGGAGAAATGAGCTTATTACTTGTCAGCAGTGCTGTTAGGAGTAAGTTTATTTCTTCATTAATTTGGTCATTTACCAGAGTGCGTTCTAGTCTAGCCCCGATTATTATAGCTTGTTGAAATGCCTGGTGTCATTTTTGTTTCCCTATCTCTTACCCTTGAGAATTATTCTAAAAAAAAAAAAATTGGCCTTTATACCAATGTTTTAAAATTGTTCTATACCTGGATTTACAACAGGGCACACTGCCCAAAATCCAGTTATAGTTAACCAGATTTATATATTTTTCTGGAGATTTTTATCCTTGGAAGCCAAACCTGAGTTTTTAAAAACGTGCTGACTGTGTGTAGATAAATTATGGCTGGAGTCCAAGATGTGTGGACTCTCACAAGGTAAGGATTGCGTGTGGAAATCCCTGACTTACCAAAGTCGTTTTAGGAACTGTCCTTCTTGTAAGTGTACTTCTTGTGTAATTTCAATGATCAAGATGCCTTTTAAGAAAAAAATGTCGTTGTGCTGACATTTACTTTAAGTAAATGAAGCATAGCTCATATCTATTGAAATTGAAATTAATAATGCGTGGCTACATGAGTGCTTTTTCCAACCCTTTTTGTATGTTCTTGCATATAAATTTTTAGAACTCAAGGTAAATCAGATGGTGCAGAGGCTGTTTGATTTTTTTTCCCCTATTTTTCCAGTGGGTGGCTTGCCTTGAGCAAGGGGATGCAGTGAATAAATTTATCAGCATCAGAATCTGTATTTATACAGTTATTTTCTTTCTTTTATTAAAAATTAAAATATTTTGGTCTAAAGGTTTTCATTTTCACAAGTGTCCTTTGTGGAAAAAAAATAATCTTTAAGATTACTCTTTATTGTGTTTTCAAGTGTTCTTTTCCAGCTGAAAAGGAGAGATAAGGGACAAATATTAGCACTGATTCTTCTATTGCCTTTTTTTTTTTTTTTTTTTTTTGGTTTGTGAATGTTTCTTTCCTCCTAGTCCCTGGGTGATGAATAGGTTACTCTGAGACCATAAAGACTTTCTCTGTCAGTCCTTTTTTAGTACAAATGGCTCTGAGTGTGAAATCAGTGACTATGAAGGACAGGGGGAATCTGTGTTGGTGAAAAACTCTGGCAGAGCCAGACAGTCTGGATTGCAAAGAATGCTTGGCTCCTCTTGTCATTTTCATGAGGAGTAACATCACACACAGCACTCAACCCCACTAGCAAAAAACTGAAATTTACTCCTGGCAGGCCATGAAACTCATCCAGTCACCTCATGTGATCTCTTACCCCATCCGGCCAAGGCCACATCTCTGAGGTTAAGGAAATTGTGTGTTACATTGCAAAACCTTCTCCTTGTGAGTTAGAAGGGAAATCTCAAACTTGAATTTATTTGTAACTTTAGAGAGTTTTGAGTTAGCACACACGTGTAAACATCTCAACTTGCACCGTCACTCTGCAGTGAATTTACAAAAGGCAAGTTTCAGGAGACCTTCAGATAAGCACCATTTCTGAAAGCATGACAGAACCAAGGGGAAAAGCGCTATCCCAGTTCAAATGATGCTTAAGCACGTTTTAGTCCTATAATTTCAGATTTTTTTTTTTTTGGCAGTACTAATGAGACACACACTGAGAATAGGGGCAAAAAGCAACAGTAATTTTACTCCTTAGTGTCTGGTAGAGTTTGTCCTCTAAGCTTTTTCCTGTGTTTAAAAGGCAACACTTTTTTAGGGGGGGGGTTCCATATTTCAGTAGAAGAAGAGAATCCCAATGAATTGGAACCTTGTGGGACAGGGGCTGTATATTTCCTTTTTACTGACATAATAGCAGCCAGTTGGAGTTGGAAAAGTGTAATTACATTTCTTATTATACACACAAAATGAACTTGCTTTATATCCTACTGCTTCCTTGAAATTTGCCAACAGGTTAGAACAACCCCAGGTAGAACTGGCATATCTACCTATGTCCTTGTGTTTGAGATACCCAGCCTCCCCAGACTCCCCAGAACACCTGTGTATGACAGTTTGCCTCTGGTAAGTAGCCAGAACTTTGAATCAATAGCATGATTAGAACTCAAGCCCTAAGAATGTGTTATGACCCTGTGCAGGGAAGAGTTAACATAGCCGGTCTGGCTGCTGTCCTTTCAGAGGACAGGACTGGCCCTTGGCTGGCGTCTGGGAACTGGATTTCCAGAGGGCTCCCCCCACTCTCAGAACTGATTCCAGCGGCTCATGCTGCCTGAACTGTTTGTACGAACAATGTGGTTTATGTTGAACACCTGACTTCCTTTTGCGAATCTGGAATTTTGGCAGGTGCTAGGCAGACAGTGTCTATGTGACTGACCCTCAGATCAAAACCCTGGACTCCTAGGCCCAGGAGAGCTCCCCTGGTGGACAGCATTTCACACGCATTATCACAGCCCCACGCTGGGGGATTCAGTGCATCCTACGTGGCTCCAGTGGGAGGGGACCCTCCGAAGCCTATGCCTGGCTTCTTTCAGGCTTCGCTCCGTGAGCCCTTTCCCCTTTGCCAATCTTGCCTTGTTGGAATAAATTATAGCCACAAGTATGACTTATGTCGAGTCCTGTGAGGGCACTGAGTGAGCCGAGCCATCCAACCTGGGGGTGGTCTTGGGGACCCCAACACAGACCCTGTCATCAACTCCTGGGTCCCCGCTTGGTTAACATGGGTGCCCTGGGGCAGGGTGTCTGCATCGCAGCCTGGCCTGTGGACCAGGGGCTGCCCGCATGGGATGATGCTTATGTAAGCTCCCTGAATGCACTGAATCACTCTCCAAATATCTGCACAACGATAGTAGTAGTGTCTTCCTTCTTCTGTAATACATTTTGGTCACTGTAGTCAACATTATTATGTACACGTAGAACACTGACTTACCTACCCTTCAGATAGCGTTAGCCCTCTTTCTCCAATCTGGACCAGGCAAACCCCTACTTTCCCAGAGAGCTGAACCTACAAGAGTGACAGACGATGGGGGATAATGTAGACACAGGCTGCCCACGCTCCCTACATTTTTCGTATTGCTCTCAGGTGACTTTTAAACTATACTGATTATGGTTCTGTTCAAACCGTTAATTACTTCCCATTAATTGCAAAATGAAGGCCAGATCTTTATTCACCAGTCTTATTCTTCTGAGCCCACTTTCCTTTCTCACCTTGTTTTTTCCTGCTTGCCTTCATGCACCTGACACTCTGGCTAAACTCTTGGACAATAATGCTTTTCTTTCCCTTCTCCACCTTCACATCTTTGTCATTATCCTTTGCCCCCCTCCACACCCCCTGCCCTCGCCCCATCTTGGCCAGCGCAGAGCTCATCTCGGCCAGTACAGAGCCCATCTCGGCCAGTGCAGAGCCCATCTCAACTGCAATCTCTTCCTTGACAGCTTGGATCTCTGTACTAGTCAGAGTCTCTTTTGAACTCTCATGCCATTTAATCTTTGCTGTAGGCCTGTGTTTATTAGGTACGTACAGGAAGCATTCTTTTGAATATTTTTTCCCAAATTTCATTTTTCCATTGAAATTCACATGAAACCCGACATTTAAAAAACTTTCGATAATACGGAACTTTTCATATGTTTGGTATGAAATAACCACTAAGTATTTATTTAAGACTTCCTGTGTATCTGGCTCTATCCTTTCTTCTCTTGGCCCTCAGTAATCATTTAGGTGGGGATAAAAGATAGTCAATATGAAAGTGATAGAAAACCAACTGTAAGTGTTCAGGGCTGTCCAGTGACAGTTGGATATCTGTGATTTTTTTTTCCTATTCAGTCCTAATTCCACATATTTCTTTTTATTGTCAGATCATGTAAGTTGTGGGTTCCAATTTATAGTTGAAAAGTAATAACCCTGTGGATATCGAAATTCATCTACAGGCAGGATTGTAGACTGGCGTGATTAGGGAACAAGACAAAGAATGTACAGTATTCCAGCTCATCCTTGGAAAGTAGGCCAGTGTGGAAGAGACTGCAAGGAGATCAAGGACATTGCAGCCCGGGGCTGCCTCAGTACCCAAGGTCTGGCGTGCTGTCCAGATGGGGCCATAAAGTTATGGAAGTTGCCTCTGTCTTCCAGTAAAACCATCAAGCAAATCAGGATTCTTGATTGTTTTTTTGGCATGTCTTTCTTGTGTTCTTCTTTTGGGTTCTTCCCTTGGTGTCCAGTACTTTAAATATTCATTTCATAATCCTGTTCACTTTGGTTCTTTTTGGCCTTTGACAACTGGTATAATCTCTCTTTATAGATCCTTTCTGTGAGGTGGCTTAGAGGCAGGAGTAAGTGATAAAGAGAGTTGTTTCTCAATTAGTATGTTTGGGGAGGAAACATGCCTTCCTCTAAGTTAATCTCATTGCTTAGTGAATAATACTGTATGGTATGGCTAATGGCTAAAAAGAATGCAAAGAGAAAAGTACAGATCACTAAAAAATGATATCAAGTTTTTCCATATTGACAAATCCTATCTTCTGGATAAATATACAACCATTATACTTTATGATGCCCTTCCTTATGTGTGATTTCACTTGAAACACAGACAGTTTTGATGAAATAGACACATAGTTCCCATCATGAGCGGCCTGGAAAGGTTATGTGACCTTGTGGAGTAGACGTCTCCAAATTTGACTCTTGGTCCTAGTCTTGTAACACTGGTTAAGTTCTTAAGGCCTTGGGGCCACAGCTCTTTTATTTGTAAACTAGGGATAACAGTATTTTCTTCTATGTGTTTTGTGAAGAGTAGATAAGATGGTAAGGACGAACACATGAGAGAATCTCAGTGAATGTTTCTTTTCTTCTCCTCTCGTCTAAGCTTCCAGCGAACAGAAGCTGGGGCCCGAGGAAAACTTAGGTCTTCAAACTCAATCTTTGGCTTCTTGGGGGAAAAAAAGTACTAAGAGTTATGAAAATTCAAAATAAATTAATTTGTTTTTATAATTCAACTGAGAGTAGCTCATAATCATTGGTAGCAGCTCTACTTCCTTAAGTGTATTCTAATAATCTGCTGTTTTGGGATATTTCTGCTTCTCAGAAAACCCAAGACCTTTATATCCTTGTTTTATACAAATAGTTATCAAGACATAAATGCCTTTATTTAATTTCTTTATTTACTGTATTCTGACAAAGTGATATGCTTGTCTGATACTCTAGTCAAAGGTTACTGCAACATTATTTTGGGTTTTTTTTTGTTTTTTTAACCTGCATTTGTTCTGATTGGTTGGTGTGTCTGGTCTGATTGGTTAGGTGGTTGGGTTATTAAACATTTTGAATTCTACTGGGGGTTTCATGCTCTTAAATTTTTCTGTGGGGTTTTAGTATGTGTCTTTTAAGAGAAAAGGTTATTTTAGTAAATTCTGCCAAATTAAAAGATGAATAGTAAGAATTTGCTAGTTTCCTGTTTATGGCGCTATCTGAGCAAGCATTTGTGGTTATTTTCCAAAATAATCTTAAGTTAATGCTAATGGAACTATGTATTATCAGTCCCACACTGGAAGGCTAATTATCGGTGTATAATCTTGGCAAATTATTACGCTTGTTGGTGTAATCCATGTCAGCCAGGTGACACATTGTAATTATGTATTCATTTTCGCTTACTCTTCGTCTTCTGCATATATCATCAAACAAGCTTTCTTTATCACAGTTGTGGTTATTTTAGTGGCAATGGCTTTTACGTGAATCCACATAAAAACTGTCTCTTATCTTTGAGCCACGTGGTCTTTCCTGAGACATAAATGTGATACAGCATCTTTTACGTAATCTTTTCTAATGGTATGTGTGTAGACGTCTTAAAGCTCCTTTTGTTTCTGTGCCTCAGGTGCTGGATCATTAGCAGATTTACCAGTGGACTGACATTTCTCTGAATCTCCTGGTGTAAAACTGTGAGCCTGGTTTTCATTGGTCTACATTAGCCTTCCCTATAGATCATTTCATAGTTTTCAATTCAGGCAAAAAAAATGAATTGTTGATGTTAATTACCCTAGTTTTACTTCTTTCAGTTGTAATTTAAGGTGATATATTCGATTTTGACGACTAATAGTTTATTTCTCTAATATCTGAGCCTCAGGTGGTTTTCTAAAACAGAAGTGTCTTGCTCTACGTGTTCTACAAGCAAATGTCCCCATTAACGTGTGCTTTTCCTACTTTCTAAGCATACTAACTTTTGTTTTACGTTATGATCTAAAACTGATGAGGGAGTAATCTGTTTTGGCTCAGGGAATCCTAGATACTCGTTTACTAAGTGTTACCTTGTGCTAGAGCTTTAATAACATTATTGTGTTTTCCAGCTAGGGAACTAACCCAGTTATGGGAAGTTGTTCTTTCTTTATTTGTATTGACTTCACATTTTCCTTATTTGGTGATTTTTTGGTAGGGTAGTGTATGAAATTCGATTTAAGAGTTGGCTTTCAGCTTCAGTAAGAACAAATCATTTCTTTGTTACTCCTTTCTGTATGTGTATCCTCAGCTCTTGACACAGTGCTAGGCCCAGAATAGACAATCAGTAAGTATTTGTTGAAATAAGTAATTCCCCAAAGGCTTGTTTAAGTTTTCCTTTTGTTCAGTCACCTGGCAAGAAAATGAGGTCTTTATTACTGATTTTGTCTTTGGAGGCCTAATTCCTCAGTTCTTCTGCAGATTGGCATTATGTAATCTTTCCACGATGGGAGAACATTTTCTGTGACAGCAGACTTTTCTGGGTGAATGAATTTCTCTATCAGCTGTTGAAATACTGAGTTTGAGTTTAGAAAAATGCAGAAACATTTGTCTGTCGAGCTTAAGGGATTGTTTAGCAGAAGAGAGGGGAAGTATTTAAATCAGAAAAACTTGCTTTCTATTTCAAATCCTTCCTAGCCACCCAGGCTGGTCATGACTTCCTGGATGGAGTAAATTCTTTTGTTAGATGCTTGGAATTGAATATTGTAAGCTGAAATTACCTGCTTGCTGATTCGGTTTGCACTTTCGGAGAGGGATAATTCTGAGCATCCACAGGTAGTCTGCAGACGTGCCAGACTGATGGCCGTCTACTACAAATTCGTCTTTTTCTTCAAGTCTTACTGCAGTGGTAAATACAGTTAGTAAATAGTTTTGTCTTTGGTTTAAATACAGTTAGTAAACAGTTTTGTCTTTGGTTTCACACAGTACAAAGGGATAATTTATTCAGTAGTGGTTTCATGAACCTCATCACTATTTTGATTTGTTTCATTTTATGTGGTGTATTTCTTTTTTTAGTATATGTTGATACAACAGGAAATAATTTCTAAGTGATTGCTGTATAGTCATCAGACGATTTGAAGACATTCCCATGAAGGTAGTGGTATATGTGTGTATTATGTAAAGTCAGAGTCACATCCAGTGCTCTGGGCTTATGTGACAGGGAACTGTTGCAGTGACAGTCCTGATGCGGAAAGCAAAAGAGAATGTGGAGAACAGGGAGATTGTTGTCATTTTTTTTTTTTTCATGGATACGGACTGGAGCCTAGACTTACTAAGAATCACGGAGTAGTAGTCAGCATGAGGCTTATGCAATTCATGTTTGGGGTATTTCGTAGGAACCAAGTCCTAACTTCAAATCTGTTGGAAAGTAAGTACCCTATAAATTATTAAAGAACATGCTGCAGACAGAAACGGAGCGCGAGAGGCGCGGGTGCCGTTCCCGGGCGTCTGCCCCCGCGGCTGAGCCGGAGCGGGTTCTCAGAGCCGCTGGGAGCGCTGCGCGGCTCTGGCAGGAAGCCGGCCGCCTGACCCTGCCCTTCCTGCCTCGGAAACGGGCCCGGGCGCTTCCACCGGCGGCCGACGGAGGGCTGGGGTGCTGCTCCTGGGCCCTGGCCTCTGAGAGGGAGAGAACTGATGATTGATTCTTTGATTCTCTGGCTATTGTTAGTGCCCTCACTGAAGGAAATGCAGCAAGTCCTTCCATTCAGCTATTTCCATGGCATGTCACCCGAGGCGGTACACCCCTCTCTTTTCCAAGGAAGCCACTCACCGTATTTATCAGCGACTTAATGATCATTACGAGCCTCTTGAGACTCTTCTCGAGGCGCCCGTTGGGATGAGCCGTGGTGGTGCCTGGGGACGGCCCTTGCTCGCCGGGTGCGCGTGATGAGTGGCTTGGCATGATGACTGGGTGAACGTGGGTCTCGAGTGAGGATGTGGGCCAGTTCCAGCCTTGAGCTGCAGCCTCCTCTGTCCGGTCGGTCTTGCATTTATTGACTTGGCGGAGCAGCCTCCTGCTTGAGGCCTTGTATGGGGAGCCCGGCGCGCTCTTGACCGCGGGAGGGGGATCCCGGGCTGCGCTCCCATACCTGCTGAGGTGAGATGCCAAGCCCTGCTGCAGAAAGAGCAGAACAAGGCAAGAGGCCGCCTGGGGACAGAGAAATTGGTGGCAGCAGGACATGGGAGCTGGGGGTCGCAGAGCAACTAGGTCCTCAGGAGTCTCTGGAGGTAGGAGAGGCTGAGGAGGGCACGCTAGTTTCCATTTACGTTTTCTAGAAAAGGGTGACTGCGTGATCTGGAGGCCTGGGGGAGACCCAGACAGGCTCCCTCGGTCTTACTGTCACCCGCTTTGATGGGTGACTGGAGATGCCTAAGGGGATGGGCCCTCGCATCACCCAGCCTGGGTTTGAATCTTGACTCCAGCATTTGTTACCTGTGTGATGAAGGATAAAAGTCGTTTTCTCCTTCTCAGTTGCCTCATCCGTCAAATGGGGCATAATCACAGCAATTGTTGCAAAGAATAAATGAGCTGGTATGTGCTGAATACTTTGTACAGGGCTTGGCAGTGGTAAACACACAATAGTTTAGTCAGCCGTGGTTATTATTCCTACCCAACCACTGCTGATCTATGTCTGACTCAGATCTGTAGAAGAAAGGAATAGTTAACAATTGTAAAAACAAAACAAACAAACAAACAAAAACCCTACAAAAAAAACACTGCTTATTTGGTAATTTAATGAGAGCAGAACGAAGTGTAGCCTTGAATCTGGATTTATTTTGTGAAATAGAAAGATTACAAAAGTAAGTCTTAAGTGTATAAGCAAAGGAAAGATACCTTAAAATCTTAATGTATCTGGTCATGGCTTTTTTCTGATATCTGGGTACAGATGACTTCAGTGACCTTATTTGTGCTTACTGCCATGTGTGCAATTAAAATCAGTGCATTTTTCATCAAGTTGAAAGAAAACTTACTAGCAAATAGAATAGAATTAAAAAGAAAGCCCTAAACCACTGCAAGTCCCAGTTAATTCAAGGGAAGGAGGTAGGAGGGAGGGAGGCCTGGGAAAAGCAGAGTGTTTTTCGGTGTGCACTGAGGACTCCTGCGTCCTGATTCCTGCCATGCTGCAGCCACGTAGGCCTGGTCCTGGGCCCCCCACTCCTGAAGGATGCTGTTTCCTGTGGATTCTCCATCATGTGCTGGTAGACGGAGGAATTGCTAGATGTGACTAAGGTGACACTTCCTTTATAAGTAATAAGAAATCCTTTAGTTCTCTTTCTGTATGCACATAGAAAGTGTGGCAAAGTCTAGTCCCTAAGTTCCTTTGTTTTTTTGCTCCTAAGGAATTAAATTTATCAAACCATATTTTCTAAGTGAAAACAAACTCTTGTCATTTTTTTTTTTTTTTGAGACTGAAGTCTCTAATGAATTCTAGAAATCAGAATTCCCTCTGGCATATACCTTTCGGTCTTCATGTAAGAGTGTTCTGTTGGTGATGTCCGCACGCTTTCCCTTCCCACCTTAACCTTATACTCTGAAGATTTCTTACTGATGCCTTTCCCGACCTTCATCCTTCACCCTAGTTGTACCATCATTGGTCATACTTTTTTCTTCCAGTTTTATTGCGAGATAATTGGCAGACAGCACTGTGTAAGTTTAAGATGTTCAGCATAATGATGTGACTTATGTACATCCCTCATCTCATGTAGATGCAAAATTAAAGAAATAGAAAAAAAATTTTTTTCTTTGTGATGAGATCTCTTAGGATTTGTTTTCTAAACAGCTTTCATAGGTAACATACAGCAGTGTTAATTATATTTATCAGATTGTGCGCTGTATCCCTAGTACTTATTTATCTTATAACTGGAAGTTTGCACCTTTGACTGCCTTCATCCAGTTCTCCCTCCCTCCCCCGCACCCTGTAACCATAAATCTGATTTCTTTTTCTATGAGTTTGTTTGTTTATTTGCTTTTGAAGTATAATTGACCTAGAACACTATGTTAGTTCCTGTTACACAATATAGTGTTCGATATTTCTATACTTTTCAGAATGAACAGCACAGTAAGTCTAGTTACCATCTGTCACCATACAAAGGTATTACACAGTTATTGACTATACTCCCCATACTGTACATTTCATTCCTGTGACTCATTTATTTTATAACTGAAAGTTTGTACCTCTTAATCTCCCTCACCTATTTCTTTCCTCCTCCCTACCCCTCTCCTCTCTGGCAACCACCTGTTTATTCTCTGTATCTACAACTCTGTTTCTGTCTCTGGTTCATTTGTTTTGTCTCCTAGATTCCACATATAAGTGAAATCATACTGTATTTGTCTTTCTCTGTCTGACTTATTTTACTTAGTATAATGCACTCTAGGTCCATCCATGTTGTTGCAAATGGCAAGATTTATTCTTTTTTATGGCTGAGTGCTATTCCATTGTATGTACATACCACATTTTCCTTATCCATTTATTTGTTGATGGGCATCATTGGTCATATTGGTCATATAATTCCTTTGACTTATAAAAATTAAGAGAGTAACATAACACAGTGGTTAAGGCATGGACTCTAGAGCCATAGAACTGAGTTTGCATCTTGATCTCCCACTGAATAGCTGTGGCACTTTGGACAGGCTGCAAGGCTTCTCTCTGTCCTGGTTTCTTCACCTATAAATGGGGGTATTAATAGTACCGTCTCATTTGTACTATTGTTGCTATGAGGATTAAATCGTGAGTTCTTATATAGAGAGTACTTATATTTGTCTGGCGTAAGGTAAGCACTATGTAACCCTTAACTTTTATTTTAGAACATTATAATAGAGTGATAGGAGCTGCTTAATTGATAGGAGTGACTTAATTCACTAGAAGCTTATTTCTCACATAAAGTCTGACATGAATTTTCTTGATTAGTGGGGTCCTACCAAACCAAGTGGCATTAATTATTAATACAATATTCAAATGTTAGAATATCTACCTTGAAAGAGGAGAAATTTCAGCTGATACTAGGGTTAGTCATGTGTGGCCCATCTTTAGACCGAGAACCAAGAAGCTACTTAAAGATGTACTTATGAGAATGCCTTGGGTTTTTCAGATAGAGCTTTATGAAAGTCCTTATAGGAGGTAAGTAAATGATTTTGGAAAGGGGGAAGGAAGTAAAAGTAAGCTTGAATGCCAGAAAACAGAGAAGTAGTTCAGTCTAGGCGAGATGGAATTGTGGTTCAGGTTGAGTCCAGGGAGAGAGAGATTACTTGAGTGTGGGGTGGTGTTAGAGATGGAGGGTATCGGAAGTGGATACAGAAGTAGGAGCTGATAAAAAGTGAGTTAAAGTGGGTCCTGGAAACTAGTAACACACCAGGAAGTAGATGAATCTGAGATGATAGTTGTTCATTAAGGAGGGTGGATGAAATGTCCCACACAGTTTTAAAGGGATGGTATCAGATTCGTAGACTTTTTATCATAAAGAGAAGCAAGCAGAATAACAGGCCTAATTAAGTCCTTAAAGTGTATTAACATACCCCTGGTGTTGAGAACTACATACAGATATACCCTGTCTAAAACAAACTCCACTAGTTGTGTTTACAGAGCAGCTTTGTTAAGGGAAAATTATAAATGTTTCCTTCTTTCATAGTATCATCATTCTTTTCATACTTTACTAGTTTAAAATATGATTTTAGGAACTATCTTTAGTTTTACATAAATCATTTTGAAAGGATATTTTACAGTTAGGTGTCCATGTAGCTAATCTAGTCTTGAAATATAATTTTTTCTTTTTTCTGCTGAAGGAATATTTCAATTGCTAGTATAAACATGAATACCTTACAGTAAATTATAAATGTACCTGCACTTTTATTTATTTTTTCTCATTAAATCAGTAGATGCATAAATTAATAATATATTTATATTCCTTTGTTATTTGCTTTGCTTTGCTTATGCTAAAGACTGATGCTGGAATATCTGATACAGTCTTCTCATATAACTGTTATTAGTATTTTCTGATAATTAATTAAAAAATTGGATACCAAAGTATATTTCTCCATTAGAGAGAAAGCGAACTATAAATTGTGTGGTTTAGACCTGTGGAGCATGTGTAGAGCAAAATTAAGTTGACTTGTATTGAATGTAATGAGCTTCTAACGCAAATGAGGGCACTGTGTTTTGTATATAAGGTTTCTATTATATTATAGCTGGATATTTAAGCTAGTAATGTTGGGTAGTGTTTTGTTAGAGGATAAAGAATGTTCTGAAATTAGAATAGAGAAATAATTAAAAAGTAATTGCACATAAAATCTACTTATTCCCTCTTTTGTTTCAAATCTGCTAGCTTTTGAAATTTTTCTTATACTTTTGGGCCTTTGGCCAGATCACTATCCTGTCACCCAAAGTCCAAGAGGCTTAAAGAAGTTAAAAAACAAATTTTAGTGTTTTTCATTCTTCCTTATCAGAATAAAATTCATGCCTGTAAGGCGATGCGGTATTTGGTGACCTTAGCCTTTCCAGACCATTATTCACTTGGATGTGGCACGAATGCCAAGAGCCCAGCAGGAAACTTTCACTTTCTTTTGGAAATTTAAGTAATTGACTAGCCAGGTTTAAGTGTTTCTTGCCTGGTTTTACTTTGCAGAGGAAAATGATAGAAAAAAAGTGAGGAGAGAGGTAAGCCAAGAGGGAAGGGAATTCTGAAAGGAGCTGAAAAGATAATGAGCAGGGCAGTGGAGATGTGAAGGTGAAAATTTTTTTTTTTAACATTTTTTATTGATTTATAATCATTTTACAATGTTGTGTCAAATTCCAGTGTAGAGCACAATTTTTCAGTTATACATGAACATATATATATATTCATTGTCACATTTTTTTCACTGTGAGCTACCATAAGATCCTGTATATATTTCCCTGTGCTATACAGTGTAATCTTGTTTATCTATTCTACAATTTTGGAATCCCAGTCTATCTCTTCCCACCCCCCGCCCCCTTGGCAACCACAAGTTTGTGTTCTATGTCTGTGAGTCTATTTCTGTTTTGTATTTATGCTTTGTTTGTTTTTTGTGAAGGTGAAAATTGAAAAGCTGACTGTCACAGTGATTGTGTCTCTTGCTGCTGGTTGGAGTCCTGGTCCCGGTTTAAGGCCTATGGCGCTTACTGTTGAAATGTGATTGACTTTAAGCTTTTCATGGTGTTTGGGGTCATCTCCCTTCTACAGTGATTCCTAACCGTTAATAGATTCTTTCTGCTATGGTGAGAAACATGACTGGAAGAAAAAGAGAAAACGGGAATCGGCGAACTTTTGGTGTCCCTTTCTAGAAGTGACCAGGTTAGCTTGAAGAGCCACTCAAGCCACCTGCATGTCCACATTCCGTTGAAATCCACCTGCTTTGCTGTGAAGAGTTCTCGGACTCAACAAGTGCTTTGTCAGCTGCAAATGGCGAACAGCGCTATGTCAACTGTAAATGGCAAATATTCTCCACCTTGTGTGCAAGCAGTTCTGTCACCAAGAGTTTTTTGTTTCACTTTCTACAGTTTCTATTGTGGATTCTTGAAAGCAGTTCTTACCACAGCTTCAATATGTAAGTTGCCTTGAAATCTGAAGTTAAGAGGACTCTGTTAAATACATGTTTAAGGAAATTCATTTGGCATTGAGATAAAAGTGACTCCAGTGGAGATTTTCTTTTGTACATTATAAGAAAAGTCAACATGGAGTTATGCAAGGAATGCATTCTTAGGTCATGTGTGTCTAAGAAAGTAAGCAAATAAACATCTTCTTTTTTGTGTGCGAAAGGGAGGAAATGCTGTTTATTGGCACATTGCAACTACGCTCAATTTCTGTGAATCCATTTTGCAGGAAAGCCATCATCTAGTGAAATGATTAGGCAGAATTTTGGATCCCAACTCCTTTTTATATTTAGGTGGTTTTCTCCAAGGACAGAACTTCTGATAATGTTAGATTCACACGCATGTGTGCTTGTGTGTATACACGCACCCACACACACTCACATGTGTATACCCCACTGGATTCTTGAGATGCTAATGTAGAGAAGAGTGTCAGAAGCCTGATGCCTTTGGAAAGGACTTAGGAAAAGGTTCAAAAGAGACTAATTTTCAACAAAAATCCTGTGATTCTGTGAGGCACTGAATGCCTACAGAATAAAAGCACAACTCTGAGGTTTCAGTAGATCTTTCCAACCTCATAATTATCAGAATCCCATGAGCACATATGGGCACAGAATTTTCATTAGTTTTTGTAAATAACCAAACCAGAATGCATGTAAGTTTCATAAAAAGACAAAAAAAAAAAAATCTCAGACTTTACTCAATTCATTTGTGATATTTAAAAATGATTTTCAGAAAGGGATGTACATTTATACTTATAAAAAAGGAGTAAATAAGAGGGGAAAGGTCATCTGTTTAATCATTTGTACAAGTGTGATGTCATTTACCAAAATGAATTTTCAGCAATAATACTGGATTAAAAGAAAATTAGTATTTTTTAAACCAATGTTTTAGCGAACTGCTGGTAGCGGAAACACCCGATTCTAATTGGCTTCAGCAAGGAGGAAATTAATTTTCTCGTGTAACAAGTAGTCCAGAGGTGGGGGTGGGTGGGTGTGCTCCAGATGTCACAGCTGGGGGCTCTGGCTCCAGCTCTGGCTTCTCTGGGGTTCTCCTGCCTTAGGCACTTAGCAGGCCGGCCACAGGGCTTCCAGCTCCTTAGCCAGATGCAGCAAAGCTAGAGACAGAAAGGTCTCTTCTGGCAGTTCGTTCTTGGGAGCGAGGCAGACTTCCCCGAGGTCCTGCTAGCACAGCTGCACCAGCTTCAGGTTTTTTTTTTAAATTTAAACTTCTATTTAATGATTTTTTTCTACAGTGAATGATTTTTTTATGTTTTAACTTTTTCTAAAACATTTTTTTATTGAGTTATAGTCATTTTACAATGTTGTGTCAAATTCCAGTGTAGAGCACAATTTTTCAGTTATACATGAACATACGTACATTCATTGTCACATTTTTTTTCGCTAGGAGCTACCACAAGACCTTGTATATATTTCCCTGTGCTGTACAGTATAATCTTGTTTGTCTATATTTAGTCCTTCCTCGAGTCTCAGAGTCAGCCCTGCCGTACAAGGTCAGTCCACTCTACTCGCAAGGGAAACTGAACGACAGATGCACTGATGGTCCCATTTGGTATTCAGGGTTCACACTTGAACTGAGGGCATCTTCTGAAGTGTGCAGGTGAGGGACAGACACCCGGACAGAGTTGGGGCTTTGCTAGCCGGGGTTAAGGAGGAGTGGATGTTGGGGAGGCAGCTGGAGGTATCTGCCTTGGTAAACAGAAAATGAGAGAAAAGAACAGATTTTTGAAAAAGATTATGAAATGTGTTTATCAAATGAAACCTTCGGTTTTCTACATTACTTTAAAAAAATAATAATCTATTTTTGTAAAGAGAAGATACATTTGGCTAAAAGATACGAATTTATTTTAAAAAATTTTCCCAAATCAAGCAATTATCCAGGAATTCCTGTGTTGCATCTGGCATAGGGTTGGGGTTGCACCTCATTTGATCTCCATCACCATGAATAATGGTGTCTGAGTCCATCGCTGACACTCATCTTTGAACTTTTTAGGATAACCACTGCCGTCCTTGTTAAATCTCATGAGTTAATATCCTGAAGAAGTACAAGTATTTAGACTTGCACTAGCTTTTGAAAAAGCCCCTAGTACTGTACTTTAAAGAGGGATTGGCAGTTTAGATCAGTAAATGAGGAGGATGTTATTATTTCTTCAGGGACCTTCTGCAGCATGTGGAGTTTTGACAAAGCCTTGGGGTCTCCGATCATTGTCAGTACAGTGGTAATGGTCACGGCCATCCTTTATTCATCACCTGCATGCTCTGCCAGACCTCGTGCTTGATAGGCAGTTTGTCCATCATTAATTTCCTTTAAAAGGAGAAAGCCTGACTTGGCTCAGGCTCCCCATCCTACAAGTGGAGCAGACGGGATGTGAAAACTGGGTCTGTCCGGTCCTGAAGCCCACATTTCTGATCTGTTGTGCTTCTTCAAGGGAAGAAAGATGAGAAAGCAGCAGTTTTGTTCTCTATTGCTGGAAAGATGCTGGACCAAATCCTTAGTCAATATGCTCCAAGATGCCTTTCAGTCGCAATGTAGAACAAAAACTGTAGTATTTTCATTGCACAGGTGTTAAAGGAAGTTCTTTGCCCTGCCTTCCTCCCAGTTTATTCTTCCCAGACAAGTGGGTTATCCTGTTAAAGCATGAGGCAGCTATATCCCTGCTCTGCTGAGAACCGTCCCGGGGCCTCATGGCTCCCCCTGAGTAGAAGCTAACATGGCAGGGGGCCTGCTGGCCCTCCGCCTTCTCTGTCCCCGCCCTGCTCTGCCCTCTGACGTCGTCTCCTCCTAATCTTCTCTTCCTTGCCTCTGCGCCTTGCTCCCTCCTCATTGCTGTTCCTCAGTGCACCAGCCTCCTCTTGGTTTCTGGGACTTTGCTCTGAGATGTGTCTGTCCTGGCCGGCTCCTCCACTAGGAAGCTGCAGACCTCATTCCTTCCTGTCTTTCAGGCCTTCACTTAATCATCTCCAGGACGACTTCGCTCACCTCCATCCTCCACAGCACTCCCTCATCTTTGCTTTTTCTCGCTTTTCTTCCTAGGAGTTTTCAGGGTTTTACATCCATCCTGTACATTGATTTGCATGATGTCTGTTTTTTCCTCTAAGAGGTTTTGTCTGTTTTGTGTATTGCAAGACCCCAGGTGCCAAGAATGGGGCCTGACACACCGTGGAGTCTTCCTAAATTCTGTTGGCCAGTTGAATGAGTTGAGTGATTCATCCATAGATTAGCGCCCTGGTTGTGGTCAAGCACGTGAACTGCAGAGACAGTCACAGGACGTGGCATTACTCAATTGGAAAGCCTCCTTTAGATGTTTCCACCAGGTTAGTGGTGTCCAGTCATTTTCTTTGACCAAGAGTGAATCAGAGTGTTGAGTTTTGTTCAGCAAGTTGACTCTGGTTTTCCTCCAAGCATGGGACCTAGATGTAATTCTCAACTGCGAGAAAAATTCCCAGCCTAACTGACTTGAAGTATTTCAGAAGCTTTGAAGACAGTCACCCAGAAGCCAGAGCCGGTGACTGTGCAGACTCAGAGACGCACTCATGATAGTATTGACACTTCTGTAGTTTGCATGCTGCTGCTTGCAGATGATAAGCCAAGTGAAGGCAGAACTTCATATGGAATTAGTATTGTTTTTGCTACCCCGTCAGCATGGTGACAGGCAAAGAATAGAGGACTAAGTCAGGCTAACCAACATTCAGCAAGGAGAGAGAACAAGTAATCCTCCCACGCCAGACCGGATTGGAGATGCATGTGGTGCTGGTAGTCACCAGCTTTGAGGAATGAGGCCTTTGCACGTTCAGTATCTCGAGTAGTTTCCATCATTTAAAAAACATTTCTCTGACCATGGGCCAGGTACTGTGCTTGGTGCTGGAAATACACTGATACGTAACAGTATAAGATGCCTGTCTTCAGTGGAGCTTCCAGACAAATCGGGAAAGCAGATATTTAACCAGAACTTCCATAAATAAATAATTAAAGAGCCCTGATCAAGATTCTGGAGAAAAAGAACAAAAACAGGTAGAGTGAGAGAGTGACTGTGGGAGACGCCAGGGTGGATCTCTCATAGAAACTTACCCCTAAGCTTTGATCTTTGAGTAGGTGTGAGTCCTGCTTTCAGGAGGCTATTTGGTAGTTTCACTAGCCACAGCCACAGGGAGCATCAAACGTCAGATCTCTGTAGCAGGCTACACAATATGGGGATGTTCCATGAGATTCAAAGGTTACTTAGAGAATGACTGTTTATATGAGGCTAACAGTGTTGCTTAGAGCAGCAGGATTCTGTCGGATGGAGGGTGTGTGTGCAAACAGCACGTGTGACCAGGATATCTAGGCAGCAGCTATATGATAAGGTAAAGGGTGGTGGCGGCTGTAATCTCTGTGGCCAGAGAATAAGCAAATATTGATGTGGGACTTTAAACTATGGCAGTGCTAGGAAATTCGAGGAGATAAGAGGAGCAGTAGAGGTGGATAATACTTTTGGATTAAGCTTCAAATAGTGAGTCTTGTATAAAGTTCAGCTATTGAGCTGCATAAATAAATAGGAAAAAAGTCTTCATGTCTTGTCGAGATCAGAGTTCATTTAAATTTGGATGGAATGACAGCTGGTTTTAAAAAATTCTCCTTGCACTAGTCTGGCAACACCCTGTTGCTCACAGTGTTTACACTCTGGAGGTTAACCCCTTGTACTTGTTGATCATGTGACATATTTAAATGGCATACAGTTGTCCTTTACTCTGTGGAATAGGAGTTCTTGCAGAAATGACTGCTCACGATGAATTCTTGAGCTTTCTCCACTATGTAGGGTGACATGGGTTTCCATAGGAGGAAAACCACACCAAACCGAAACTCTGCACAGATTCTTTTGAGAACCATTTCGGAGCAGGTGGTTTGTGTCCATGCCATAGAATTGCCTGCTCTGTGCCCTCCAAAGCAGATTTTCTCAACATGTGGAAGGAAACCCTGCTTCAGAGCATCTGCACCAGACTCCCCTGGGATGCTTCTGCTAAAACAGCAGATTCCTGCAATGTCGTGTATGCTTCTGAATACAAAACTCTAGGATCCAGATGGGGGTTAACATTGTAGCTTGGTTCCCACCAGTCCTCAGGCCCGTGTGATTATCAGGACTTCATCCCACATATTTCAGCATTATTGTGATAATTCTGTGGTGGCAGAGCGCATCAGAAGCTGAAACAAGTCCACTCCAGGGCTCCAGCCTATACTTACAAATACTATCTAAAAAGTTACTCACAGCTGGGTCTTTTCACATTTTGACCCAATTTCTTTTCAGAATAGACCTCTTAATTTACCTGCCCATTCTCCATGGGCCATGTTGTTTGAGAAGTGATGATATGTGAAGGGCATTTTTTTTTTCATGGTGTTAAAAAAAGATATTTTACGACAATAAAGGCGTATTAATTTGTAAAAGAGTTCTAAAGAAAATACAAATAAAATGAATTTACCTTTTTTTAAGAGTCTCATATTTTCCAAGGACTTGGTTAATGATTTCATCACCTCCACAGGCACTTAATAATGATCACAGTTACACAGGTAATTCACCTGAGAGTCAACCCCTTCCTGTTGGTGCCCTGCTTGGCTACCTGACTGCTTGGTCTACTGTTGTTTTTAAATGTTTCCTCCAGAATTCTGTTTGCATGTATGACAGTGATCCAGTATGCTTTTTGAGGGGAGGGAAATCATCTTTGCATAAAAGGATAAAAGGTTAGTTCTTTTATTTCTTTATCACCCAGTGCTAAGCGAAATGACTGATAAGGCACGGGGATCCTGCTGTCCCTGAGGTGTCTGGGACTGGGCTTTCTCTGAGACACAGTAAGTTCAGACTGTGACTTCCCAGGAAAAGATCTCCTCTACTAAGAGAGCGGACTAGAGTGAATGGTCATTGGAGTCCCCAAATTCTCCTTAATGATGCCAAAGCCAAGGTCAACGTGACAGCGATGCTGATTTTACCTGCACAGGTCGCTAATACATTTGCTGTGCATTTCCACACAATGCAAGAAAACCAGCCCGGACCAGCTGATCATAAATCAGCCAAAGCCAATGCTGCAAGCAGAGTACGCAGCCACCGGCTATGAGGAGTAGCAACTCTTTAGAGAGGCCCAGGGCCACAGCAGTTCTCTCAGGTACACTGGAGAAGGGGTGGAGACATCTCCCCACAGGCTGAGAACAGAAATGTGGTAGAGACAGACACCTGGAAGCTACCCAGAGAGGAATTTGGATGGGAATAAACAGAGCCACAGCCACATGGTCCCTGACAGCAGCATGAACTGGCTGCTAATAGGTCAGCCCTCTTATATGAGAACCTTTAAAAAATGATGCATTTGCTTTCTGTGAAAGTCTAATGTTCATGTTCAGCACTCCATAAATACCACCTGAATGTCGTTACCATACATGAGTTCATATTATCATACAGAATTAGCTGCTAAGTTAAAAACACGGTGCCTATTTCTACGTAGGAAGTGTCTGCAGTCCCTTCAGTCTTTTCTGCATCAGTACAGCGGAGTGCTGGGTAGTGTATCTGCAGAAGTCAAGCCCTGGCACATTATACAGGTACTAGTTAGAGAGCCATTTATGTATTTTCTTTATGATGAGTCTTCGGAAAACTTTTCTCTTAGTAACACGTGTATTGCCTTTGGCTTTTTTTTTTTTTTTTGAACACAGAATTAAACATTGGATCCAAGTAGAGGATTCACTAATGAAAATGCATTTTTCACAATTGTGCAATGAATATTTGATGGCATTTTTGTTACCTTGAAATGTTAAGGTGCTATAAATACTGTCACAGAAGGTTTCCAGTAAGTTTACATGACTTCTCAGGAAGGGCTCAGGTTTGTCTGTATGATAATTCGAGGGTAAGACTGTAGTCTCCCTCTCCCTGGTGTCCTATGTGTCTCTTATGTTCTACACCCCATAAAAAGGTGTAGAGTTTTCATGTGAAAAATTCCTATGGGGTTTCTGCAGCCCATAATTCCATTAGCATAATTGATTAGTCTTTAACCTGCTCACTTCTTAGATAAGAGGATTCACTTTGTGTGTGTGTGTGCGCGTGCATTTTCCCAGCATCAGCAAATGGTTCCCTGTTTTTTTTTTAAAACAGTGTGGGTCAGAAGTGGAATTTGAGCCCACGCCTCCTTGTGAAGACCAGAATCATTTCCTTTTTGTAAAATTCTTTCTGAAAATAGTGATATTGCTTTGCTAAAAATGTTCTGTAGAAAAGACTTTCCATAAGCACATAGACAGACACGATGAGTGTGTATGAAATGCCACCAGTAACGGTGGTCACACTGTGCAGAAGCTGTGTGCGCTTTCTGTGCCAGGAGTGACCACTGGGTTCTTAAGATGTCAGCCTGGGATGGCCTGGATGTGGCCCAGCCTCCGGAGAGACTTTTCTACCTTAGGAGGCTGAATGCAGAAGCATAACACTCTCCTCGAAGCTATCAAATCAGTTAATTGTTGGGTTAATAATTCCGTGACTTGTAATCACTCTTATGGATGGTTAGGTAGTTAACTACCCATATGGAAGTGATGTGGAATTATAATCAAGGTAAAATAGAGCAGCAGAGTAAAAGCAGAGTTTTCTGGTGTCTGAGCTATACGAAAAGAGAGTTCTGGGGCAATGATGAAAACCTTGTGAATAAATTCTTGCAAAGTACTCAGTAGCTTTTCCTTAAGACGAGGGATATGAGAAATAACCATGAAACATGAGAAATGAGATTTAAGATAAGATTGGCCAAAGGGATGAGTATTTTAAGACCATTTTCATCCATTGGACTTTCAGTTGACTACAAAACAGAACATACAACCCTGGGAGTGGACGGCCAGCCATGAATTTACCTGATTCACAGCAAATGTAACTTCTGTGCCTCTTGCTCCACACTTGCGTGGATCTGACTTGGCCTGGGGTGCAGTGCCCATCGCCAGCTCCTGCACCAGTGCTTCTGGCAGGGCCCTCCTGTAGGACAGGGTCTTGTCAGTTGCCTCCTACAGCGGCCGTGCACAGGTGTATGTTAAAGTGAATTTCTGAAATGGTTCAAAGCATCACCTTTATAAACAAAAGGACTAATTTTATTTTCTTCTCTCTTCCTTTCTTTTGATGATTAAAAGAGAGAGCATTTTAAGTGCTCACTGTTTTTCTTCTGTCTTGACTGAGTACTTGTTACTTGGCAGAATATTGGCAGTAAGTAGAAATGCAGAGTAAGCTTAACATTAACCTTATGAAGAAACAGTGGAAGGCCAAGAAAGAAAAGGCTTACTAATAATACTGCAAACTAATATAATTAAATACGGAAAATTTCATGCGTTTAGATGGTGGTCTAGATCCTAACACCTCACCACTCACTCTCAAACAGAAGCTATTTTTGTAAGCACGTAGGAGTCTAGTAATACCATTTTGGCGTGAAATCATTTTAAGTTTACATCACTGATATAGCATGGATCAAGCAAGTGCAAGCAAATTAGAGACTTCAGATTTTAGATCTAAAATCCATATAACTGAATCTTGAAATATTGCCATGGTTTTGGAGAAGAAATTTTAGTGACACCACGTTTCTGTGCATGATTCTTACGTATGTTCAACATGTAGGAGTATTCATCGTCCAGAATTCTAGAATTCATAATTTTGTAATCAACTTATAGAGTGATTCATATAAAGCCTTTCTTTCTCTCTTTTTAAAAACAATACATTTCATTAACTTATGAAGTATGGATTTTTCCCCCCTTTTACTAGTAAAGTGGTGTCTTTTGGAATGACTTCTTAATTGTCCATGGTAAGGAATGTATTGCTTGTTGAAACATTGTAATGTACTGAGGTCTAGTTCAGAATTATAATCAAAGAACGGTCCTTACAACAAAATCTTCCAGAGAGTCAAACTGTAAAAAAATTCTGTAGTAACATTGTATTTTTTTGTCTAGCATTACGTGTCTTGTCTTCTTTCCTTGAGTTTTATTACTAGATTTTAAATAATACCTGCCTGCCCCCTCACTCTCCTGTTTCTTCCCAGGACCTGAATAAATACAGCTTGATGCCCACTCTTTATTTATCGTAGCTAATTTAGAGACACCTGCTGCTGGACATCGTGAGATCTGGTGTTAGTAAGCATCAGGGACTTACCTGGTTGCATTATGCTTATCATTCTGTTTCGTCTTCACAGCACCCCTGCAAAAGAGGTGTGTTAGGCCTATTCATGGATTTGGAATCAGAGATTCAGAGAGCTTCAGTAAATCTCCCAAGGCTACAAGGAAAGTTGTTTTTGTAGGATTTAAACTCAGCTTTGTCTCACCCCCAAACCAGTGTTCTATCTACTGTGCAACATTGCTTCTCCTATAACTTTTGCCTATTTCAGGTATTGATTTGTCTCCTGGAATAAGCAGTATTCTCTCTGCTAGGTATTATGACCTATTTTCTATTTTGTAACATTGCCAAGTACATCATTTAAGACTCTGTGTGTGTTTTTTTTTTTATTGTTTGTCTATATATTGTTTTTTAAAGCAAATAAACACTAACAAAAATTAGGTAGCCAAGAAGGTAAATCACATAAGCCAGCCTGCACATAGGAAAAAAAAAAAAGAAAAGAAAAAGTAGCCATGCTGAGTGAGTCATCTCTTTACCTGGTGTCATCTCTCCCCTTGGACATACACTTTAGAGTATTTGGGCCCCAGGGGTGCTTTTTATTGGCTTAATTGTTTAGCTCAATAACTGTTCCCTTGCGTGTTTGCAGTAATGTGCACTTCTCTTATTAGATAGTATTCAGGTCATACAAAAGTAGTTTGTTGTTTTTTTTTTAATTGAAGTATAGTCAATTTACAATGCTGTGTTAGTCTCTGGTGTACAGCATAGTTCAGCTATGCACACACACATATATTCTTTTTCATTATAGGATATTATATAGTACTAAATATTGTTCCTTGTGCTATATATAGTAGGACCTTGTTATTTTTTTTATATAAACTAGTCAATATCTGCAAATCCCATCCTCCTAATTTACCCCTCCCCTTCCCCCTCCCCCAGTAACCGTAAGTTTGTTTTCTGTGTCTGTGAGTCTGTTTCTGTCTTATAAATAAGTTCATTTGTGTCCTTTTAGAGTCCACATATGAGTGATGTCATATGGTATTTTTCTTTGTCTGGCTTACTTCACTTAGCATGGCAATCTCCAGGTCCATCCATATTGCTGCAAATGGCATTATGTCATTCTTTTTTATGGCTGAGTAATTGAAGGTAGTTTTGATTTTTTAAAAGAAGCACATGGACACAAATATTGACTAGGTCAGGTAGATGATCAAATAGTTGTTATATATGGTTTAAAAATGTGAAAGTAAAAACAAACTAAAAAGTGTGGTGTATATAATTTTGAGCATTTACTGAAGTGTAAGAAAAGAGAATCCGTTTGACCCTGAGGTCTAGCCAGGTTCACTGACCTAGGATTCTGTTTCCTTCTCCAGGAGTTGAGCACTGCTGTTGGTTCTGCAGGAAGTGATATCTGCATAATCATGATGTTGTAAATGTAGCTAAATAGTTTGTTGATTAGTCTCCACAGAAGCCAAGGAAGATGTAATATAAGGAGAGGCGTGGGAACCTCCCCAAATTTAAAAACCTGGCAATGCAAAGAAATGGAAGAGCTGACATCCATGGTTGGATGGCAAGAGGGAAAGAGAGGTGATAGGAGTGGATGTTGGATGCTTATTTCCTTCTCTTCCGTAGTGGGATGTCAAGAAATACTGCATGGTACTGTTGAAATGAGAAAGAGCTAACTGATTGAGGAACTAAAAATAGCACAATCAAGAAAACTAGGGAAGAATTAGAGGTGAAAGAAGAGTGAATGAGGTATATATGAGAGAGGCAGGAAGTAAGTCAGTCAGTAGGTTCCATCTGAGATTAACAAATCAAGAAGAGATATAAGCCTATCATTTAGTTAAGCTGACAACCAAAGAAGGATTGTAAAAACAATAAATAGAAGGGACTGGAAATGGGGTATATGGGTCCAGAGACACTAACTTACCACTTATTACCATCTAATTCTATTTGCAGCAATTTAACTGTATATATATTACTTTTTAAATAATTTTAAAAAATGGAAGAATTTCAGTAGTTTGGGTTGTGCAGTGTCAGAAGTAACTTTCCAGGTGTCCTGTGACATCACTGCTATTCCCAGGCTACCCGGTACTGCTGTCGCCAATGGTGGAGGGCTCTAGTTTCCAAAAAATTGGGCCAATGCTAAGTGTGTGGGGGGGTGATAGATAACTTACACCCACAACCCCTTTCAAGTATTCGGTGTTGTCATGGTTGGTTCCTGATCAAAATGTGGCCAAAACCCCACCACCCTCCCTCAAAGGTGCAAAGTGGAAGACTTTTCCCACCAGAGCCGGGAAAGCCCAGCACCTGTGCTCACTAAGGCTCCTGCAGCCTCCGAATCCTGCTTCCTAGTCTGGGATGCTGTAGCCATTCTGGAGAAGAGATGCCTGCATTGGCTTTGTTTTCTCTGGTCTGAGGAGTGGCTGAGCTTCAGGGCACCGACTTCCTTCCAGGAACTTCCTGCGAGGGGAAATTTTGACTTTTCTGCGTGAACACTCCAAATGCCTGTGGGCTGAACAATGGCTGCAGCGTTGTTTTTCAAGAAGAGGGTTGGGTTTTTTTGACCTTGAGAAGCGTGGATTGTTGTGTTCATGGCGCCTCCAGGTGGGTGGTCAAGGAAGGGCGTATTGGTGGGGTAGGAGCCGTGGGAAAAGGATGCCTTATTTGTGCCGTTTTTGCTTTTAGCCTTAGTCTGTGTAGTTCCGGGGACAGCAGTGCACTAATGAGGTTTGGGTGGGGAAAGGAGTCCGAGGAAGGAACTAGTGCCATCAGGGAGTTAGTGCCAACAGCTGAAGGATGCACCCTGGCTTAGGAGATTGTGTAAATAGATGCCTTTATCCAGTGTGTCCCTTTTTTGCCTCTTTCCAGCCAAATTTCTAAATAATCCCCATCTTTGGAGATAAAAAGAAATAAAACAGGGTATACTCTTGAGGTTCCCCTGGCAGCTGGAAATCCTGTGTAATAAATGCAGTTGCAGATTCCTCTGTCGGAACTTGATTTGCTGTGGGTTTAGTCCAGGGCTGCAGAAGCAAGTGGCACGGCGGTTGAGGCAGGTGGTTTTAAATGAGTGGTGCCGTCTGGGTGGGGACTTTGGCAGACGGCAGCCTCACGGCTCATCGAAGCTGCTGTTCTGCTTCAAATGTTGTCACGTACGGAGAGCAGGCTTAGGGTTGCCAGAGCTTCCAGTTTTTCAGGAAAAACAAGGAATCTGGATACTTATGTGAAATCTTATGGACTTTAAATGTTGCCCTAATTTAAAAAAAAATGAAAACTACTGCCTAGACTTTAAAAATCAGCCTGTTGAGTGAATAAAAGCTGTGGGCCACCAGTATTTTCCTCTGGTTAGGACTCTGACTCCCATCTCCAAATTGTTCATCTGCCTTGGTTGTTCAAAACAAGCTGCACGTCTGCTGGGCACTTTGTTATCATTCCATCCTGTCCTCAGAGCAATTTAGAGGACGCTCTCGTTCTGCAGAAAATACTATAGATTCGAGGTGGTGAAAAAGTGAAAACAGTGGATGTAAGTAAGAATGAAATCAGATGTGCACGGGTGTGAGCATTTCAGTGAGGCGCAGGTTGGGCAGCTTGCTTATTAACACAGAGGCCTTATCAGCTGTGCAGTTTGCGGTGTCCTTAAAACAAGTTGTTACCAGAAGCATGGTTCTCACTGAAGTCAAGCTCAGAGGATACGATCAGAAGGGTCCTCAAAGGAACACACTGAACCATACAAGAGGCAAGACCCTCATAGCAATGTGAGTTTTATAAGACTTCTTTCTGTTGCCTTCTATTAAAAATCTGGTAACATTTTACACTAAAGTATAGTTTAGGATTGAGATCCTGAGGAGGACTGGGCTGTAGGTAAAAACCTTCTAATGGTCTAACTTAAGCTAGTGGGGAGCCAGGCTGGAGGTAGAGGATGAAATGGTTAGGGAGACAAGTTGTTTAGAGCCCAGTCTCGGGAAATAGCCGGGGTTTGAATCCTAATACCATCCCAGACTAGCGGTGGAACCCTGTTGAAGTTGCTTTATTTTTCTAAACCTCAGTTTCCTCATCTATAAAATGGGGGTGGTTATATAATGGGATACTGTCATAGGACAGTTGTGTAGCTTAACTGGTTTAGTTTGAATATAGCACTCGCAGTTCCTGGTACCCAGTAAGCTTTCTGTAAATGTGATGAGTTAGAGAAATTGCTAGCAGGGGGAACGTAATTGTCAAAATAATTAAATGTGGCTGTTCAAGATTTAGTTACAGGACTTAAATGTTTTTGTTTGCCAGAATTAAAAAAAAATCCATTTTATCCCTGCTTATCAAAAATGATTTAAGTACCTATGTACAAACTATTTTGTAAGGTTCTGTAGGGTGGTCCCTGCCGTCGGGGAAGTTGTGTTTTGGTTAACAAGAGGAATGTGCACTAACAGTACAAAGCAGGGTGCACCAAGGGCCATCCCAGCGAGGCTGTAGCCGTTCAGAGAGGGGTGGACACGGTGGGCTGCTGCCAAAGTCAGGTTTCACAGAGAGTGGCTGACAATTATTTTGGGGCTAGATTTTTATAGTTGGGATAATTCCAAACACCGTACAAGAATATTTTCAGCTGTGTAAAAAGTACAATGAGGAGTTACCTGAGTACTTTTATATGCATCAGCAGAGGAGAGAGTGGAACAACAGCAATTAGCTACGCTTTACAATTTATATTAATTAAACCGTATCCTGGGTAATTGAGGTTGGGCCATCATATGCATATTTGATCATGACAGGAACCGCTTTTGGCTGGCTTTGGGGTGTGCAGAGGGATGGAAATCTATCAGTAGGCAAGGTGCTGGGCAGCCCGGCATTCAGATTAAAAATGCAGGCCCTGGAGCAGAGCCCCTGAGATCTTTGGGATGTTAGGCAGCCTCAGTTTCTTCTTCTCTAAACTAGGGTGTGATTGTGCTGGTGTAATTCATAAGGCATGCTGGAGTGATTTACACAAGTAAGTATCTTTGAAGTGCTTACAACAGGGTCTGGCAAAGGCAAGTGCGCATGTGTTCGTTATTATCATGGGTCCCTCTTAGAACAATCAGTATTAACGTTTTAAAGACTGCTGTCTGGTCAGGCTTGGGTATGCAGCCTGGAGTTTCAGAACAGAACCCAGCTGCCTGTGCACAGGATAGACGTTCCTAACTTCATGGCGGGCACTCTGGACCTCATGAGCTCCATGGCTGTGGAAACAGAGGGGGGAGTTGGGAGAGTCCCTGCTTCGGACCCAGAAGTTGAGAGCTTAGCCCCAGCCTCAGCTGCAGCTTGCTTGTTCTGTGAGACATACTAAGTTCTTCAGGCTCTTAAAGTTTCTTATCTGCATCTATAAAACAGGCCTCACTTCTTGCTCCCAAGGTATGCTGAATTTCCATCCACTTGGAAAGCACTGGGGGGAGGTAATGGTTGGAAAGTGGGTGGGTGAATGGGTGAATGAATTATATTCTAAAACGCTATTAAAAATGAAAGGAGATGAAAATGCAACTACTAGATATTATTGATATGATGTTAGGTTTTCATAGGAATCCAAATATATAGCATTCATTGTGTGAGAAAATTAAATTTTACTGTATTATCTTATAATAGTCCCCAAAAGACTTTCATCAATTGCTCAGTTTTTATGTTTCCTGGAAATCTTTAATACTGAGCATGAAACCCAGAAATTGCATTCACTAGGTTCCTCTCCACCTACTCACTGCCCCCTCCTTTCCAACAGGGAATTGACTTGAATCTCAGTGTGCATTTGAACTCTTCCTACCGGAGGTCTGTTCTCTGTGCCGACAGCTCTCTCCCATACCCGTGAGTGGCTCCGCATACATCTGGCTTCTGAGGCCTCCTTTTTGGGGGAGTTGCTCTGCCTCGAGGGGTCATTTAGAGAGAAAGCTGTATGCTGGCTGCATATAAAAATACGCAGCAGCCTTCAGAGCTGCACACACAGGCCGAGGAGAGCGGTCTTGCAGCAGAGCCAGGCACTCAGCCCACTTGTGTCTGAAAATGCGTGGATGATGTCATGACTTCTCTTTTGGAGCAGTTCATGTTTTTCTTAAAGAAAAAATTTTGAACATTCTCACACATTTATTCTTCAGATGAAATTTAGAATCATTTTGTCAACTTCTTAAAAAAAAAGTCCCATTGGTATTTTCAGTGTGATTGCACTAAATATATAGATTAATCTGGGAAAACTTACACTTTAACAATCCAGGAACGTGGTATGCCTTCTCCTTTTTTACCTCAGTAAGTGAAAGATGGTACTTTTATTTATGTAGGCGCTACACGTTTCCTGTTAAATTTATTTCTAGATATTTTATATTTTGTTTTTGATGTCTGTAGTGAATAGGCTGTTCTTAAATTATATCTTGTAACTGGTGTTTGCTGATTATAGAAAGCTGTTGATCTTGTACATTTATAAGCGGGTTTCCGAAGCCCATTTACTGAATTGCCTGAAAATGGGAACTGATGTCACCTGCATTCGTTCTGCTCATGAACACAGGAAAAGAGTATGAGGAACTTACACATTTTTACTTTATTCTCTATTAGATTCTGAAGTGCACCCTGAATCTTCATGTTTATTCACTGTTGTATTCCCAGCACCTACCTGGGGATTCACCCTGGTACATACTCGATAAATATTTGTGGACTATTTATTAACTTTCTTAATTCTGTGGTTACAGAATTTTTCAGTTGTTTCTCTTGTCTTTTTAAAGAAAAGCAATTATATTATCCCTAAATCATAATAATTTTGTCTCCTGTCTGGTTTTTGTTTCTTTCGTTTTAATTCTTAGTATTTTGCTAGAACTTCCAGTATGACATTCAGTGATACATCATAGTAGGCATCCTGTTTTTTGGTCCTGAATTTAAGGAGAATACTGTTAGTGTTTTACTGGTGAGAATTTGAGGAAGATTTTGTAAAAATTGCATTAAAAGATAGTTACTTCTGTTCTTGGTTTACTAGAATTATTTTGTTTTAAAATGAGGAATAAAGTCAGTACATGTATATTGAGATGATTATTTGATTGCCTGACTTTGTGGTAACTTATTTCTCTATATAGTCTAATATTAAAGTATTCTTGAATTGCTAGAATAATCCCTGTTCTAATTATTACTGAATTTAATTTGCTCTTCTTTATGATTTTGTCTCTTCATAAATTGACTTTCTTCAGTATTTTTTGTTTTGCTAGCCCAGTAAAATGGATTAAATTTTTTTCCACTTCTTTCTATGCTATGGTAGAATTTAAATCATATTGGTCCTCGAAGGTTTGGCAGAACTCACCTGTAAAACTGACACCAATGACAGCCTTTTATTTCTTTTTCTTTTTTTCCCCTGTTACTTACTACTGTGCATGTATTATAGGAAGAACATTTAGAATTTAACAGATGACCAGTAAGTAGACCAGTGCCATAAATTCCTACTCTCCAGTGAAAAGCACTCATAAAACTTTTGGTTTTTGTCCTTCTAATCGTTTTTCCTGTGCATAAATATATACAAATATATATAAGTTACAGGTTATTTTAACAAATGTTATTCTACATGTTATTTTATAACACTTTGAACATCTTCCTATATCAGAATTAATCTGCATCATTTTTATGGACTGCATAGTATTTCATATATAAAAATACAATTATTTAGCCAATTCTCTATTAATGAATATTTAGATTGCTCCCATTCTTTATTATATAAAATGTTGAGCAATCATTTTGATATAGACACCTTTACTGAATTACCTGATTTTTCTCCCCTGAGGGAAAGTGCTACAAACATAATCACTAGATCAAAAGATAATGCATGTAATTAAGTATTTGTTTTGTCTAATTGTCTTCCAGAAATGTTCAGTTGACAGTGCATGAGGGTATCATTTACCTTTAACTGTCACAGATAAATTTGTAGAGGAAAATTACCTGCTGATAATTTAGCATGTGACCACAGGAGGGCTCATCTCCCTGGCTGGAACAGAGGCGGAAAACCCCCGGTTTTGCAGGCACTGATGCCAACTGGTTAATCTAATTAACTGCATTGCACTTAGGAGCTTTGGGCGTTCAGGGTACGTGTGGTGCTGGCATGGAGCCAGGCCTCTGGCCACCAGTTGTACCCTCCTGTCCCTTTTACCTGCTCAAGGGCTGTGAACCGACATTTATTGTGTCTGCTTTGCCACTGTCCCTGCCTGGGGAATAGAAGAAAAAAACCAAAACGTTGGAGTAGCTCTTTAAAAATTACTTGATTTTTTTTTTTTTTGATGAAAGTTAAAATGTGTTATATAAGAAAAAAAGTTTAAGGCCTTCAAAAGTATGCAAAACAGAGATGGAAAATTTCAACCCTACTTTCCAGAAACAAATTGCTATTTGCAATTCGATATCTACCTCTTTCAGCTTTGGTTGCTGCTTGTTTTCTCTGCAGGAGCCTAAACTGGGGGGGCAGATGTCTTATCTTCTTGAGTTATGACAGCAGGGAAAGTAACACTGCCTGAAAAGGGGCTTTGCTTACTTTACCATGTTTAATTCCATGACATTTCTCCCACTAACATGCTACTTCGCACTTGGGGAATGATGAGAGAGTTTAAATAGCTTGCTCGAGATTGTTCACTAGTTAAGTGGCAGAGCAGGGGTTTGGACACAAGTCTGTTGCCATGATGCTCCATTTCCTGTTTCAGGGACCCTGTGTGTCTAAACCTGTGCTGATATGTAGCCATTAGGCACATTAGCAATTTACTGGAATTAATTAAAATTGAATAAAAATTAAAGATTTAGTCCCTTAAGTTGCACTACATTTCAAGTGCTCAATGGGCACACGTGGATAGTCACTACTGTAGAATGCAGATGAAGACCAGATGGATAAAGAACATTTGCATTATTGTAGAGAGTTCTATTTGTCAAAGATGGAATCACTGAAATGTGAAAAATCATACATAGGACATTTTTAAGTTCTATTCTAGCACATTAGTGGGCTTGTACACTCTAGATTTAGAAAGATAGCTCTGGAGGGGAGGGAGTTGCTCAAGAGGTAGAGCGCATGCTTAGCATGCAGAAAGTCCTGGGTTCAATCCCCAGCACCTCCTCTAAAAACAAGTAAACCTAATTACCTCCCCCTCCAAAAAACAAAAAAAAACAAAAAAAAAAACCCAACAAAGGAAAGATAGCTCTGGAAGACCTGCTTGTTTAAGAATTGGGGCAAACCTGCTAAGTTCAGAATTTGGAAATGAATTATTGATGACCTGTTACATTCTTAGCCTTATGCTAGGATTGGGATACAGATGTTCCAGGAAATGTGGTTTGGATGGATCTGAATGTGGAACATCCAGAATAAGAAAGTACTTCTTTTATCTTTTTTCCAGAAAAAAGGGAAGGTGATGTATTTCTTTTCCTAGTGTATAAACCTGAAGTCAGCAGGATGGGAATAGGGCGAATCTCTGCCAGTGCTTCTGAGGGGCTCCAATTGCACTCTTACGGGTGTGTGCACTTGGGCCTCCTGATGGCCGTGTGGTGAGTAGAGCTAGGGTAGGAGACTCACGTCCAGCACAGCGGTGATGCAGGTGGCAGCATGGAACTGAGCGTGGGGAGAGCAGACAGGAGGGGTCTGTGAGCATGTCAGCTTCCATCACAAAGTTCAAACTTTAGCCTGAGTTGTTCATGAAGAACTTGGCAGTGAGTTGGGGAGACAGGGGCGCTCGTCCTCTGTGCCTCTGAAACACGTGCTTGAGACAGAAGACACTACTTTTGCCTTACATTTAGTAGGTGTTCAGTGTGATACGTTCATGTATTAAAGCATAGAACTGCCTCAGGTCTCCTGGGAAATCCACAGACTTAACTGTTGATGTGGCCAGTGAGGACACTAGAATGTTTTCCAGTGCTGCTGAAACTACTGAAAACCATTTTGCTGTGTGGTATTTAAACTCTTAGTATACTAGTAAAACTTGTGTCTACACACACACACACACACACACACACACACACACACACACACACACACACACACAGAGTCTCTCTTCTGCCACTTTTCTCCTTCACCAGATATAGCATTGGACATTTCAGCTATTTATTGTCTCTCGTGGTCATCTACATTTTAGGACTTTTCTGTTTACAAGTTGGCCTTAATTTTATTCTTCGGTGTTAAACAGTCGTATCAGACTAATTGTATAGGGAGGCAAGATCTTGGGCAGTAAACAAGCGAATTCCTGAGTTTAAATTGGAAACTTTGATGGTTGCATTAACTTTCAGGCCAGCAGAAATTCTTAAATTGCTGCTTTATGGCCCTGGATAGTAATTCGGATGTGTTAGGAAATTACAGGGCATCACAGGAGTGTGAAATCATTAAGAGAGCCACAGTTGTGTTTCCCACCTGCAGGTGGCAAGGCCAGGGGGAGCCTTTAGGGATTGAATAAGACTGAACGGGCTGCTTGGCTGCGTTAGGAAGGAATTACTCCATCTCCCAGTGCTTAGAAATAGCAGACCTGGGCAGCATAGACTAACCGAGCCTCAATAAGAATATATATTTTAATTTCTTTAGTAAGAAAATTCTGTCCTTTCGTGACTTGTCCATAATATTTTTATTTGGAGTAACATCTTGCACCCTGAAACCATGCATCACTGGGGAGAAGAATGCTGACCTCGCGTAGGTACAGATGCAAGTGGCATCACTTCCCTCAGGCTCTGTGAGGGGGGAATGGACTTGCCCACCGGAGGTGATTTCTCGTAAAGTCCCTGCACTTAGGAATTACTCACGCAGTCAGCTCTGGCTCTGGTTTCTCCTGAGTTCTCTTTAAGAGGCCCGGCATATTGGTGCAGTGCAAACAGTATGGTCTTTCCTTTGGTTTGCTACACTTCTGAATATTAATTTGGAATGAAGTGTAATTGAAGGCCAATTACATCTGATGGCCAGATCTATTAGAACAGAGCAGTGTTGTTGATTGGGAAATGGAAAGCATTGGAGATAGGGCTGGGAAATACATTAAATGCATTGAATGTCGCTGCCTTGTCTAATAGCCTAATTTAAATGACGTTTTCCTTTGCTGTTGCCTTAGGTTGTTTGACACGGACTTCAGAGTCCAAGAGGAAACAAGCTGTATGGTAAATGAAGGCTTAGACATTTTGATACATTTATTATCGTTGGTCTGAGAATTGGAAAACACCCAAAGGAAATCCTTAGTTTTTAATTCTTCTGCAGAGAAAAAGAGTAAAATAATTGATCCTTTGAATTTAGTGGTTCATTTAGCCTGTAAGGACTTAATTTTATGTGAAGTGGCCCTAAAATACTTTGTACTAAGCAAATGGAATCCTTGGTCACTTTGTTTCTGCCATTCTGTAGTTTCAGTTCTTTAGACATCTTTTTTAAAAAATTGAGATATAATTTACATAACATAAACACACCTTTTTAAAGTGCACAGTTTAGTGGTTTTTAGTATATTCACAGAGTTGGACAACCATTACCACCATCTAATTCCAGAATATCTTCATCATCCCAAAAAGAAACCTGTACATACCCGCCGTCACTCTCCATCCCTCCCTCGCCCCTGCCCCTGATCACTGCTCCTCTACAGTCTCTGCCTACGGATTTGCCTGTTCTGGACTTTTTATATAAAAGGATCATATGACATGTGGCCTTTTGTGTCTGCCTTTGTTCACTTACCATGTTTTTAAGGCTTATCCGTGTCATAACATGTACAGAGTACTTCACAGCTTTTTATGGTGGCTACGAAGGGGTAACAGGGAGGCATTCTGAGCACGGAGAAGGCTGGAATGGGCATCTGCCCAGGAAACAGGGACCCAGATTTTGATGGAGAGGGACTGGTTCTAGTCCCAGCAGGTGGCTGAAACCTAATAGTTGTGCGGGTGACATTCAAATATAAAAAGCTGCAGCCTGGGGACACGGCTCTTGGTGGTGTCGAGTGACCACAGTTGGCTTTGACCTGGGAGTAGAATCCTTCCCTCCACGTGGGAAGCTGCTGTGTGACTACCAGGGGTGTCAGCGTACCCGGGACGGGGGTGCTTCCCACTCTGCAGTTGCTGAGTTGCATCCTCTTCCCAAGAGGGGCTTATGGTTAACAAAGGTTCCCCACGTTTATTTTAAATTTCCTGTGAAGACACAAGTTTTGAAAAGCAGATGAAATTAAAAAGAAAAAAAAAACTGAGACAGAAAAGCCCATAGGGAGAATGATAAAGAATGAATCTGAAAGAAGCCATGAAAGAGGGAAGGGAGAAGCAGCTGACGGACTGACCGACCCGCCAGACCCAAGGCCAGAGAAGGACCCGGGGCGGAGCTGATGCTGGCTGTCGCAAGGCAGGGGGCAAGTCCGGCAGCGTGGGAGGAGGGCAAGGCCTTTGACCGCTGCTGAGAAAGCCTGTCCAGACACTGGCAAAGAACAGAGCGTTGGAGGGTGGTGGGGTCCACAGTCCATCGCTGGTGCCAGGGATTAGTGTTGGAAAACTGCGACATTTCAAGAGGCAGTTCTGCTGTCACAGACTGAATATCATTATTATCCACAAATTCATTATTTCTTCCTTCTCACGGGTCTCTTAGCTTGGAATTTCCTGACTTTATGATGGATCAAGTTTGTTTTCATGTTTGCTAATGCCCCATTTACTTTCCCTCGGGTGAAGTTTTGGCTATAGCAGTGTGTCTGCTGTAGTGAGGCGTTGCTGTAGTGAACCATGCCGAAGGAAAATGAATTTTACTCCTTTGGGGAACCGTAATTACCTTTAAAAAGTTTAACCTGTGCTTTGCAATGTCTTATAATCCTATTAGAAGAAAAACATACATAGCAAAATATTGTTTGTATGTAACGTGATCCCAGTAAAATATATTTTAGATAGGCCCTCATAGACTATTATAACATTTTGTAACAATAGCTTTTTTAATATATAATTGATAGTCACCTGCACATGTAAAATTTGATAAATTTTGTCATTTGTACACGTTACCGCCATCAAGATAAAGAAAATATTCGTGAAACCTAAAAGTTACCTGTTTCCCATTCTCCCAGCAGTTGTCCCCCCCGGGGCAACAACTGATCTGATTCCTGTTGCTTCAGACTAATTTGCATTTATTAGAGTTTTACAAATATGAGATTATGTGCTATGTCCACTTTTGTCTTTTTTTTTTACTCAGTAAAATTATTTTGAGATTCATCCCTATTGTGTATATCAATAGTTTGCACCTGTTTGGCCTGAGACATAGTCTGTTGTGTGGATTTACCGCATTTTCTTTATCCGTTCACCTGCTGGTGGGTGTTTGGATCGTTTCAGGTTTGTGGCTGTCACAATGCAGCTGCTGTGAACATTCGTAGATAGGACTTGGTGTGGACATAGGCTTTCTCTCCCTCTTAAGTACCTAAGAGTAGAATGGCTGGAACACATAGTAGGTGTTCCTTTGACTTTTTAAGAAACGCTCAAGTTGTTTTTCAAAGTGGCCGTAACATTTTACATTCCCAGTAGCAGTGCGTGATGTCCCATTGGTCGCGTTTGGCATGGTCAGTCCTTTAAGTTTTTATCATTTCAGTAGGTTTGAAGTAGTATCTCACTGAGATTTTACTTTACGTTTCCCTAATGACTGATGTTGTCAAGTAGTTTTTCATGTGCTTTGCTATCTATGTAACTTCTTTGGTGAAGCATGCACATTTTTGCCCATTTTTTCGTTTGGATTACTTGTTTTTTTTAGTTGAACTTTGAGAATCTTAACTGTTTTCTGGAGACAAGTTCAGACATATGCTTTGTAAATATTTTCTCTGTGTAGCTTGTCTGTTTATTCTAACAGTGTCTTTTGAAAAAAAGTTTTTAATTTTGATGAAATCCATGTTATCAGATATTTTCTTTTATGGACTGTGTAATTTGTATCATAGCTGAGAAATCTTTGCCTAACCCCAAGGTTATAAATTTTCTCTTCCTTCCTTCTAGATATAGTGTAAAACCTGTAACTATAAAACTTCTACAAGAAAACATAGGAGAAAATCCTTTAGGTTAATTTTTATAGGTGGTGTGAGGTATGGATCAAGAGTTTTTTTTTTTTTTTTTTTTAATGCATGTGGCTATCCGGTGTATGGTTCCAGCACCATTTCTCCCCGGAACTACCTTTGTACCTTTGTACCTTTGTCAGTAGTCTCTGTGTGTGTGTCCTGTATATTCCTTTGGTCTGCTTGTTTACTTTGATGTCAAAACCACAATCTCCATAAGTGTAGCTTTTTAATAAGTCTTTTTAAAAAAAAATATTTTTTTCAGTGGGGAGGTAATTAGGTTTATTTATTTGGTTTTTCAATGGCGGTACTGGGGTTTGAACCCAGGACCTCTTGCATGCTGAGCATGCACTCTGCCACGTGAGCTATACCCACCCCCTTTCAATAAGTATTAAAATCAGGTATTAGCCCTCCAGCTGTGTTCTTTTTAAATGTTGTTTTGGGTCTCCAAGTCCTTGTATTTTCATATGAATTTTATATCAGCTTGTCAATTTCTGTAGTAGAGACCTCTGGGATTTTGATGAGGCTTGAATTGTAGATCAATAGAGAGAACTGACGCTTACTGATTCTTAAGAAAAACACAGTTTATCTCCCTGTTTATGAAGGTTTTAAAATTTTTTCTCAGCATTGTTTTGTATAATCTTGCACATCTGTTAAGTTTTTCGTAGTTTTGACTCTATTGTAAATGGTATTTTTTAAAGTTTAGTATTTATCTGTTGGTAATATATAGAAATTGAATCGAGTTTTGAATACTGATCTTAGATCATGTTATCTGTGAGTAAGGACTTCTTTTTCTGTATATAAGTTTTTTTTATTGAAGTAGAGTCAGTTTACAGTGTTGTGTCAGTTTCTGGTGTATAGCATAATGCTTCAGTCATACATGAACATGCATATATTCATTTTCATACTCACTTTCACCCTAAGTTACTACAAGATACTGAATACAGTTCCCTGTGCTATACAGTATGAACTTGTTGTTTAGGACTTCTTTTTTTTAATTTTTAAGTTTTTAAAATTTTTAATTTTTTTAGGACTTCTTTTTTTCCAATCTGGATGCCTTTTTTTTCTTGCTCGTCGCATTGACTAGAACTTTCAGCATCTCGTGAGTAGACATAGTAAGACATGACATCTTTGTCTTCCTCTTGATCTTACGGTGAAACATTCAGCCTCTCCCACTGAGTGTGATGTGAGCTGTAGGTTTTTAATAGATTCTCTTTATCAGGTGGAGGAAGCTCCCTTCTGTTCCTACTTTGCTGAGAGTTTTTCATAAGGAATTGATGTGGGATTTTTCAAATGCTTCTGTGTCTTTTGAGATGATCACATGTTTTTATTTTTGTTAGTTTGTTAAGCAGTGAACTGATTTCTGCTCTAGTCTTTAACTTTCCTTTCTTCTATGTATTTTGGATTTAATTTACTCTTATTTAATTTTTTAAATGTAGAAACTGAGGACATTGATTTGAGACCTTTTTCTCTTCCTTTAAGTATCTGGGGCTATTCATTTCTAAGGACTGCTTTAGTGGCATTTCACATTTGACGTATTATCTTTTCATTATCTTGTTTCTAGTATTTTCTAATTTCCTTTTTGATTTTTCTTGTGTTATTTAAAGGTGTTTTTTAGTTGCAAGGTTTCTTTAGATATCTTTGTTATTCATTAAAATTTTTTGTTGTGAAATTTTTATTCCAGTTTTGTTGAGATATAACTGACACACAACACTGTACAAGTTTAAGGTGTGCAACATAATGATTGACTTACATACTTATGAAACAATTACCACAATAAGTTTATTGATTTTTAAAATTACACTGTAGTTAACATATTTTGTATGAATCTTATAAAATTCATTGAGACTAGTTTTATAGCCCAGAATATGTTCTGTCTTAATAAGTGTTTGAGTGCACTTGAAAATGTTTTTTCTGTTGTTGGGGGAAAGTGTTCTATAAATGTCAATGAGATAAGTTGGGTAATAGTGGTGTTCAAGTCTTCTTTCTCTTTCATGCTTTTCTGATTTGTTCTATTAATTTTTGAGAAAAAGTTATTGAAATCACTAAATATAATTGTGGACTTATCTATTTCTGCAGTTCTATCATTTGCTTCTTATATTTTGAAGCTTTGTTATTAGGTACATAAACATTTAGGATTGTTATTTTTTTTTTATAAATCAATACTTCTATCACTATGAATTGATCTTTTTTATTCCTGATAATATTATTTGCTTTAAAATCTATTTTGTCTAATATTACTATATCTACTCTAATTTTCTTTTGACTATTGTTAGCATGGTATATTTTTTCTTTCCTTTTACTTCAAAACCATTTTAATCTTTATATTTGAAGTGCTTCTTGAAAGCAGTGGATAATTGGGTCTCTATATGTACTGTGTCTTTATCCTGCTGTTTCTTCAAATTTTTTTTTTATGCCTCCCACCTTACTCTCCTCCCCTTCTAGGACCCACATTCTAAGTATATTGGATAACTTATTATTGTTCTGCACATCACTGAGTCATTTTTTTCTAGGCTTTTTTCTCTGTTTCATTTTGATCACTTCTATTGCTGTGTCTTCAGGTTTACTTGTTTTCTTTTTGGTTTCTTATCTGCTGTTATTTCCATCTGCTGTATTTTTTATCTTACATACTATACTTTTAACTGCTAGAAGTTTCATTTGGATTTTTTTTTCTGTATTCCTTTCTTCATCATGTTTATGTTTTCTTCTACATTCCTAAGCTTGTGGCACATAATTAGTGTAGCTTTTTGAAAATATATTCTTGTCTGCTAATTACAACATGCTTATCTTTTCTTGATCTAATTTTACTGAGTTTTCTCCTACTTCTGGCTCATCTTTTTCTGTTTCTTTATTTACCTAAGTAGTTTTGGATTGGATGCCAGACAGTGTGAATCTTACATTGTTGGTTGCTAGATTTTTGGGATTCCTTTAGATAGTGGTGGACTTTGTTCCATCATGTAGCTAATTCGCTTGGAATTAGTTTGATAATTTTTAGACTTGCTTTTAGGCTTCGTTAGGGTGAGTTTAGAGCAGTCATTATTCTCTGGTTGCTTAAACGTCACTTCTGATGACTCAGTGACCCATGTATTAATCTTTCTGACTGGTGGGAACATGAACGTGTGTGAACTTTGTGAATTGTTTGGGTTATGCTTTTTAGTGCTTCTTTTCCAAGCCTCATGGGGTGTCACCCTCCTCATTCTTAGAGCATTATTGAGCCAAAGATTCAAGGATGGGCCTCTTCAGCTCTCCAGAGCTCTTTTTTCTCTGTGCAGCTCTCTACTTCCAGCATTCTATCATATCATGCAGGTTTTAGCCTTCTCGGCCTCCCTGACCTTTCATCTCTGTCCTTGCCATGCGTGTTGCGTACAAACTGCCTTCCGGAAGTATCAGGGGGGCAATCACGGGATTCACCCTATTTGTTTTCCTGTGTTGCCTGTTACTCAGTATCATAAAATAATTATTTTGTGTATTTTATATGATTTTCTAGTTTCCCATTGTTTTTAGTAATGAGTATAAATCTCAACTCTGGAATCAATTAGGTTCTGAAAGCGTTTGTTTTCATTAATTTCATATGGTCAAGTATTACTAGATATTACTTTTAAAGAGTATTTTATTTTACTTTTGTTAGGTGTGCTTAAAGGGGAAAAGTATTTTAGACTGTTCTGTTTGTTGGATCCTGAACTATGGGTTTCAAATAATGAAATGTGTTAAAGATACCTCATACAGAGAATGGTATCATACACCTTTTATGAAATGGTTGCTTGTACAAAATAATTTCCAGGCTTTCTATGCGCATTAGTACTGCATTTAAAAAAAAAGTAGTCCTGAAGAATGAAAGAAAGAAAGTGAACTCTTAAGTTTTGTATTTTTCTACTTGTTTTAGTGTTAGTGAAGGGAAAGTTGATGTAATAAGCTAAAATGATACTCTGGATTCTTTGTGGTTTTAATTTAAATCCGTTATCCCATCTTCTACAAATAATATTGTGAGTTAACATATTCTTTTTTTAGTTCTTATTTTTTATTGAAGTGTAATTGGTTTATAATGTTAGTTTGAGGTGTCCAGCAAAGTGATTCAGTTATACATATATATATTTTTTTTCAGATTCGGCCATTACAGTTCATTATAAGAAACTGAATATAATTCCCTGTGCTATAGAGTAGATCCTTGTTGTTTATCTATTTTATATATAGTAGTGTGTATGTATTAATATTCTTGATGATCTGGCATCTAGGGCTTTCTGACCCTGGAGAGACTGCTTCTCCCAGGACTGGCTAGTTCCTAGAAATAGCAACTGACTCTCCTTTGAGCATGCTTTTCATGTGCAAACCAACCAACCAGTCCAGAGCCCGTACCTGCCAACCACCTCCTTTAGCGGTCTCACAGGTGAGCCACTGTCTCCTTGCCCTAATGTCACCCCAGGGCCATGTACGAGGCAACTTGGGGCAGTCCCTACACCCCGGAGCCCGCTGAGATTCACACTAGCCTATCCCATCTTCCTGTCCGTTTCTTCCTGTGAAAACCACGGTAAAGACTCTGGCCCATGCTCCCCCTCACACCTTCTGCCTCCTGACTGACCCTGGGGCTTCCCTACGGCCCCACACAGTGCAACTTATCCCTTCTGGGGCCTGTGAGTAACAAACTATATTTTCAGTGGCAGTTTTCTCCTGATCTGGTGGCCTCACCATACCCGAAACAAAACAAAATTCTGGGTACATTTTAAAACATACTAGAAAATTATTTTTAAAAGTATTAAAATTCGTTTCTTAGAATAATCAAGCCAAATGTATTAAAATAAAAATAGGATTTGAAACAGAAAAAGAGATTCCCATCATAACCAACTAATACCAATTATGTCGCCAATTATTTCAGATTTTAAGGGAATTAGAAGAGAAGGAAATGAAGGGCGTAGAGAAAATGAGAGAACAGCCAGCACTTACTGAACACTTACTGTGCTCCAGGTGCTAAACTAGACACCATTACTTGTACTTTTTTTTTTAACATTTTTTATTGATTTATAATCATTTTACAATGTTGTGTCAAATTCCAGTGTTCAGCACAATTTTTCAGTCATACGTGGACATATACACACTTATTGTCACATTTTTTTCTCTGTGAGCTACCATAACATTTTGTGTATATTTCCCTGTGCTATACAGTATAATCTTGTTTATCTATTCTATAATTTTGAAATCCCAGTCTATCCCTTCTCACCCTCCGCCCCCCTGGTAACCACAAGTCTCTATTCTCTGTCTATTTCTGAGTCTATTTCTGTCCTGTATTTACGCTTTGTTTTTGTTTGTTTGTTTTTGTTTTTGTTTAGATTCCATATATGAGCGATCTCATATGGTATTTTCCTTTCTCTTTCTGGCTTACTTCACTTAGAATGACATTCTCCAGGAGCATCCATGTTGCTGCAAATGGCATTATGTTGTCAGTTTTTATGGCTGAGTAGTATTCCATTGTATAAATATACCACATCTTCTTTCTCTGGTCACCTGTTGATGGACATGTAGGCTGTTTCCATGTTTTGGCTATTGTGAATAGTGCTGCTATGAACATTGCTTGTACTTTTAACCCCCAACAGGTGGATCAGTTAATAGCTACTCTACTGTTGCCGTAACTGATGCTCAGAAATACTAAGTTTATAAAGGCAAAATTTCTTTTAAAAAACACATTTGTAAAGTCAACCATAGACTAACAATTCAGTGTTTGATTTTGTAAGAACAAGCCTGCCATTTAAAATGTGGCTTTTCTTCAGGACACTGCACTAAATGTAGTGCTGCACGATGGACATGTGACACAGGCAGTGTGGCCAGCAGACGTGTCTCGGTGGCACCATGTACGTGCCTAAATGAATCCTGCCCTCCCTCATTTGGGTTGGACTTGGCCGCTGGGCTCCCGCAGTTTGCTCCCTTCAGCAGATGCAAGACTACGCTTTCCCTCCTTTACCCTGTGATGGAGAGGTCAGCCTAGCGGCATACCGGGGGCCTCCCGATGCCCACAGCCTCCTCTTTCTTTACCTTTTTAGCTGGCAGAGATCTGACCTTTCTTTTATTCAAGCTACTTGTGAAATCCCATTGCCTCTGTGAATCTGACCTAGTTGGAAAAGAACAGGCAAATTCCCCACGCTCTCCCCCGCCCTTGGAGCATTCACTTCTCATTAACTGCTTCCCGTGCAAGAGTGACTCTGCTCCTTCCTGTGTGTAGTGCAAAAGTGACATGCTGCATGCCCCCAGGGACGGGGACAGGGACCTTAGCTGTTGTGGATATTACTATTTAATTTTTACACCGCCAGCGTTTATTTCCATCACACTGTCCTCAGCTGTCCTTTAAAACGAGGTTACTTGATCAGCCACCATCCTCATTCAGAGTGCTGTCAGGATGTTGTCATACCTGGGTAGGCGCTACACTCATGCTGTTCCTTTTGCCCATGACCCAGGCACTTGGGGAACATCTATTCCTATTTCAAAACCCAGAATAAGTGATGCTGGCCTGTGTGACTCTGTACCATTCTCCTGTTTCATCCAGTTCCTGTGGTGTGATTCAGGTGTTCCATAACTCTTCACCTGCTGTCTTTAAGGAAGGAGACAGTGTGTCTCTGGTGCCCAGCAGCAGGCATGGAGGGGCTCTCGTGAAATGAGGAACACAGTTAAATGCATATTGCTTTACAGAGAGATGGTCCCCTCCACTTCCAGACCTTTGGTTAGTTTATACATGTTCTCTTCTTCTGGCTGAGAGTAGGGGTGAGTGGGCGTCATTCTTTGTCACCTTTCATGGGGCTCTGTACTCACCATTGGATTGGGAAGGTCTGAAAAACAGAGTTTAGAGTGTTGAGAGGAGACTCCATAACTGAGCAGTGCTGATCCAAGAGTGTCGCAGTGTTTGCCTTAGGAATTGATCTTCTCATAGAATAAAAGGAAGGAATCCTTGTGCTGAAAGGAAACATTAATCTTCTGGAGTTTGAAACTATTTTCTCACCTTTTCCCACATTCCGAAGACTTGAGAAAGAAACTGGGCATTCGTAGTGCATAGCAGGATCATGGCAGGGCCACAGCAGGGTGGCTAGGATTTAGATTTGCACAAGTCATCAACAGGTTTTTTTTTTCCTAGTGGTTACCTTCAAATCGCCTGTCTTTGGGGGCTATACATTTCTCCTTCAGCTTGGGGATCTAGCAAGTCATGCCAGTGCATTTGAGATGGAATGATGCTGGGTTTCAATCAAAAAGAGTAATAATAGTAACAACCTTTTGTAAGGTTGTTAGGAGGGTTAAATTAGTTCACATAAGTAAAGGATGTTAGAACAAAGCCTGGTAAATGGAAAGCGCTCAATATCCATATCATTGTTACTGTTTAATAATGAAAAGTGACAACCTTTAGTTTAAAAAAGACAGCAAACATTTCACATGGAGTTATTTATCATGGATGTGGCTTATTCATGGGCCCACTGAAGAAGGGAAGAAGGGAAACATCTTGATTTTGAGCAGAAACAGTGATTACCTGTCATAAGTGTCAGTCAGTTTTATGTCCTGGTGATTTTGTACAGATCTAAATTTAAAAATCTGCTGAATATTTTAGGCAGTTATTACTTATAGAGCACTTCCTTTATGTCCTGTAAATCTAAAGACTTAGATTTAATGACCCTGTAAATCTGAAGGTTTGTAATACCTATAAAAGTTTGGATTAATCCATAAATTCATCGGCTAAGTGAAGGAGGCAAATTAAATGCCTGTTTTAATCTTTGCATGTTTACACTAGTCAGACTTTTAACAAATTGATTTAAGCTTTTTGAGAATTATTGAGCAAAATTCTTGGTTTGCCAAATTCTGCATTAATAGAACTTTCTGTTATGTATTATTACATAATTTGCTTTGCATGTGGATAGAAACAAAGTATAACAAATATTTTTCTTTCATGACTTCAGTAAGGAATGAAGGTTCTAGAAAGCCCCCCCCCCATAGTTATCTTGGAGCAATTACTGCAGATTTTGAACATTTTCAGAGTTGATAATAAAAGTGTGTCATGCCTACATCAAACTATTTCAGGCTTATTATCTGGCCAGCTATTATTCTGTGGTTATTCAGGAGAGACCTGGTTTAACAGAAATCATGTAATGGTCAGGGCCAGATTTAATGAAAATTGAGCAGATCACGCAGAGTGCTAATACAGTGTTTTCTTAGGACACCTCTGTTGCCTTCCTTAGAAGTGTTTTGTTATTGTGTTGGTGGTTAACACAGGAATGACTTGGGGACATTTTGTCAGTTTAATCGCACTGTAGCAAGAATCAAGAGACCTTGTTATAAGGCCTGGTTTTGCCATTAGCCTGATCTGGATTTAGTCTGGTCTCTTAATAGCACTGTGCCTCAGTTTATATGTCTGCAGTAGACGATGGATTTGAAGTAGAGGATCTTGACGGCCCTTTGCAACTCTGGGATCCTAATTCTATATGCCTTTATCTCTAACGTTCTTTGAAATATGACAAACCTTGAGTGCTGGTCTGAGTTAATTAGGATTTGATGGTAAACTGTCCAGGAAATTGAGACACAGGGGAAGTCACAGTCAACAGGGTTACTGAGCCCAACTCTTGGTATGTCATTCTTCTGTTTTATCAAGCATGAGGTTGCCTCTGGAACACAAGTCTGAAAATTCAAGTACTCTCAGTTCCTTAAGCCCCACTACGACAGCACTGTGGCCAGGTTGACCATGCATTAGACACACTCTGTTTTGCTTTGACACTTATTTAATGAAAGGAAGATGACTTCCTGTTAATTGGAATTCTCTAAAACCATTTGGCATGTGGCTGAGCTGAGCCAATTGGGAAGAAAAAAGACAAAATATTCTAGACAGGATAGACATCCAGTTACAGAGCTGGTTTCATTGCAACCCAGCTGAACTCCATCTCCAGGATGCTATGACCATTTGCTGGTATCAAATGCAAACAAAAGATGCACCTGGACTTTTTAAGCTCCTATGATAAACTAAAGGGATGAGGAAATGAAACAATTTTCATGATGTAGTTTCAAAGACAGCTTAAGCTTTTTTTTTTTTTTTTTTTCTGGAAAAAGCTTAACATTTTGTGCCATTCAGTTAAGTGGGATACAAAATATAGGTAACCAGATTTTTGAGTTAGATGAGAATAGAGACTTAAATACCCGTGACGCTGAGAGATCACAGTTCAATCAGCTGTTTCTTAAACCATGAGCTGCTGTTGGTGGAGGATGAATTCCTAGGTCCAGGCGGGGTTTTCAAGGCAGGTCCACACCACAGCAGGTATTAAGTGAGGCCATCAGTGCAAGAGTTCATTGTAATTGTTTCTTGGGTCTGACGCATTGTCAGCCAGCTGTATTCAATTTACTTCCTTAGTTTTGATAGCCACGACATTTATTATCTGTTCAAACACAGGCAGATTAAACACCGAAAGAGGATTACTTCGCTGAACAAAGCAGTCACACATGAGCTATCTGCTTCTATTTTTCTGTTTTTGTTTAAGAAAGAAAAGAAGGCTGGGTTTAGGAGTGCCAGGATTCTCGGCAGGGTAGGGCCGGCTGGGAGACAGGCCATGAAGCAGTTTCTGATTGGACTCACCCGTCTAGAACGTGCACACTGTGAGGCCAGCCCGCCTTAGATTTCCTTCTGGGCGAGGGCAGGGGGGAAAGTGAGCCTCTCCTCCAAGCAATTTTCTAGTGTAATTGATACCAACTTTTGGATATTTCCTTAAGAACATTGAACTATTTTCAAAGCATACAGATTATTATTTTTTATGTCTTAAACATGGAAATAACAATAAACACCCAGAGATGATTTTTGTTGAGAGACAGCAGGGAGTAACCAGGGGATCTTGCACTTGGATACACATCAGAAGCATCTGAAGACCACACCAGAATCCACCTCACCCCACACCTCCAGGGATGGGTCCTGCTAGAAGCACACCAAAGATGGGCTGGAGTAACTCCCAGAGCAGCAGCTTAGGAGTGCCCTGCCTCACCTCACCTTCAGATTGTTAGCATTGATTTCCATCTGATAGGCCTATTAGAGATGACGGACTTGGAACTCAGCAGGATGTATGCATCTGCTATTGGAATGTATGATTTTGTCCATAATCTAACTGAAAGATGTTTCTCATGTTGATTGAAACCTCTCTGTAGTGAATTATAGAGAATTGCTCGTTTTGATAGAGTTCTTAAAGATATACTCAGTATTTCTCTGCTCTCCCCATTGGAAGTGTGTTTTGTATTTCCCCACTCTTGTCTTGTGGTTTGAGTCACCAGCATGACATCTGATACTTTGTTTTTGTTCATTATTTATTAATAATTCTTAGACATTTACCTATGAATTATTAAGCAATAGATGAAATGAAACAAATGTTGAGTTTAGTGGCCAAGTGACATATTTCTGATTTAGCATGGTGAACTGAATTTGGGAGACGCTGTAAATTAAATGCGTAATGGCTATTTTGTATTGAAATTTGATAAATAACTTAAAGAATAACTTCATAAAAGCTAAAACTTAATTTTACTGCAATCTTAATTTTTCTTCATTTCCTAACTGTTCCAAGTTAATTATTTTAAAATGAAATATAATAAACTGAAGGCTCTTCTGGAGTAAAGGCGCAGTTGAATACTACTAATATACTTACTTTCTTTTATTATTTGTGTGCCATCAGTAATTTTCTTACAGAATGACTAAAAGCTGGAGACAGAAAAGAGAATTTCTTATAAAACAAGTATCCTCTGTTTTCACTTTTATTTTGGATTTGACGTATGCAGGGAAAGTTCTTTGAAGATGCAGTTTGAAAGCTTTCTTTATTTTCTTCTGTTTTGTAGAACTGTTAGGTCATGTTCGACCGCACTGTAACTTTTAGAACAACAACAACACAAAAACAACTCCTAAAATACAAAAGTGAGTATACTTCCTACTTTGAATCATTCTACCTTTAGGCATATGTTTTTTCACTTTACTGAGTGGGATAGAGAAATACAAAATACAGATACCACCCAATTTCAGCCTCTCTGAGAAACTTTGAGACATACTTGAGTTTTGTCTTTTTGCCTACTCGCGATTATCCTCGTGACCATCAGAGGGCCTTTGGACAGGTAGCTGGATGGAGTGGGGGTGAGCAGTGCAGAGCAGAGTGTTGTTGTAGCGTAAAGGCTGGTGATCAGCCCGCGGTCCCTGCCATCTGCCTCGGCCTGGATCAGCAGGCCTGCTCTGGGTCACTTTGACTGATCTTGGGGCGGAGTGAATGCTGAAAAAGCTTATTCAGGAAACTCAGAAAGGTAAACTTTCTCTGAGATCATTCACAACTTTAGGGTTTGATGATTCATCAAGATGACCCCCTCAATGGTCTTTCCCTTAGATAAGAGTGTGGAGAGTCATAAGACCGGGTGGAAGGAGGGGCCTTGGGGCTCATCTTTGTAGCCTTTCCTCCTTCAAGGAGCCACTTCTCTGGTATCCAGGTGAGGAGCTCATTCCAACCATGGGTTGAGAATGGATTGAGCTTCACATGAAGAGGCTGATCACTGAATGAAACCATTTTAGGTAAATAAAACTATAAAGCTGAGAGACTGATCTGTCTTGTATAACTTGTAAACTGATTGTCAAGGTATTTGTGAAAGATGAGTCCAAACACAGCTGTAGCAGTGGCTGATTGATGAAAATGAATCTGGTAAAAGTTGACTGTGTCCAGCAATCATATTTTAAAGATGTATCTTAACCAAAGCACTTGGGGTCAAAGTAGAGGATAGATATCTTGCCCTTACGGTGCTTTTAATCTGATTTAAGAATGCGGATTTTAAATAAGTGTTGTTTTATAACCTATTTTTAATATGTTAGAGATGCTTTCAATGACAATATGGTATTTTTAGTAGCTGCCCAGTATTCTCTTTTATGGATGTAATCTGATTTTTTGCACTGAGACCCTATTTATTGACGATTTAGGTGTTTCTCATTTCTCCCTCTTATTATCTACCCTTTTTTCCCAGCCACAAGGACGTTGCATTGACTATCCCTGTACACACATCTTTTTACACTAGTTAGCTGGTTCTTTTATAATAAGTATTTATTTAGTGAGAAATAAGTGCTGTGCATCATGCACATGGTAGGGAAATTTCAAATAGCACGGAGATGTATGAAGTGAGGGGGAAACCAGCCTCTTCTTAGTCCCTCCCTAGAGATAACCACTTCTAAACATTTTCTTCTTTATCTGTGCCGACGTTTTTGGTTTTCAGTACAGGAGATGGCAGGTATGAAAGTAATGAGGATGTGGAGTGGATGCACTGTAGGGCGTGGACACGCACCTGGGGCTGTAGCTGAGGGCCTCACAGGAACACTTGCTGGAGCCAGTGACTGCTGGTGTGGATGTGGAGGTGGAATTTCAATCTGTTCCAGTGTGTTTTCCTGGATCTTTCAGTGACAGCCATCCAGAGTGGAGGCACAGAAACAAATCAAGAAAGCATCAGTGCAGAGAAGTGAGCAAGCTTAACCTCCGGCAGACAGGGAATGATGTAGGTCCCTGAAATGGGAAATTCCCTCTGTAGGGAGCTGAGAATTAGATGCCGACTTTAGAGCTGACCAATACGTGGATGCAAACTTAATGGAACCATTGATAATTGCCTCCAGAGGGGCATGATTTCAGCAAGGGAACCTGGTAAGAGCGTTACAGTGTGTCATTTAAACCAGAGATGATGAGCTTTTTCATAGGGGAAGAGTCAGGGAAAAGAGAAAGGCACATCTGTAAGAAATAAAGTCCAGGAAGAAGCAGTGGGGGCCCCAGAGAGGGGCTGTTTTACACGACAGGGGATGAGACTTGGTCTCATGGACCTGGAATCTTTTCTGAGGGTACTTGCTTCCTAGGGTCCAAGACGAAAACCAGATTGTAGGCAATTCAAGAGGGAATTGGAGAAGAGGTTTCCGAATCCAGGCATAAGCTCCCTTTGAGTTTGAATATGAATAAAGATACAGAAAATATGGAAAAGCTTCCTGCCCACAAGGAGAATTTGCATGCAAGTCTCAATGTTTTTCTTTAAAAATAGAGCTTTGCTGGATCTAGGATTAGCCCCCCACATTCCCTGCGGATGAAGCAATAGACTTCCCCTCCTGTAGCTAACCCAAATCCACGTCCCAGAGCTGTGACCAGGGGTGGGCATCTGCGGTGCCCCGCCCTGGCTGCTGCCATCCCACCTTGCCCCAGCCAGTGGCTTCTAGACCTGAGAGGGCTTCACTGCTGCTGACCCGTGGTGTGGTCTGTGCTGGCCCCGGGCTCCTGCCTTGCTCCCTGAGTCACATCTCGAACCCTGCTGGGAGGCTCCTCTAAGCCTGAGTCACTGGCGAGAGTTTCAGAACTTGAATTCTGATTGGTTCCTGCTGTGGGTCGCTGCCATGGCAACCTGCCTCACTCTCCCCCTGCTGCCCTGCTGCCCTCTTTCTTCCTCATTTCTTCTGCACCTTGGAACTTCATCCCCGTGCCTGGGTGAAGCTGTCCCTGACCTTTCCTCTTCAGATCTTGGCTTCCAGACGCCTGGCTTACGGCTGTTGCTCTGGCCTGGTGGCACACGTGCCTAAGCCTAGTCATGCAGACCTGGGTTCCGGGACCTGCTTTGCCACGTAGTATTTCTGTGGGGTCAGGCAAGTCACTTAACGTCTCAGCACCGGTGTCCACATTTTCCATTTCAGTAATAAGAATTTCTGTCTGCATTTCTGTCATCTCATCCTAAGAAAATGGGTACTAAAGGTAGATGTGGAAGGCTTGATTTAAAACGTGGAGGGTTTAATTTAAGACTTTGAGGCATGTGTGAGATCCTCTTGGGGAGACCCTGGGGCACCTTAAAGAGGTCACAGTCATTTGGGAGAGCTGGGCCATCTGTATCAGGACACATGGGCAGAGGAGCAAATGCCGAGTTCCACTAGGAACCCCAGATTGAAAGTGTCAGGGTAGGGGCAGCTGCCTCAGAAGAGTTGTTGGTTTGGGATCAGACTGCTGCTCTCTTGGTCCTGAGGTCCCAGGGTCAGGTGCTGTGGGATTATTCATTTTAAGGATGGATAATGAGTTTCCCAAACAATGCCGGGAGGCAGCCTGCACTGCACCCTGGGGATGATGATAAACTTAACCTCACAAGGGCACCGTAAGGATGAATGGGATGATTGGGGCCTGACACATCATGATGATGGGTACACAGTAGTGGCCTTCATTTTTTTTTGCTCGGCTCAGCCCACTTGTTTGGACCCTGTGCTAATTCTTGCATCCCTGGGGGCCTGAACCATTGCTTAGAGATTGCTCCAGCCTACGGAGCCCAGGCTGCCCTCCTGGCTGACCCCTGAGGCAGCTGTACCCCACTCCAGACCTCCATGTCCTCCTGAATCCCTACCTCTCCAGCCCCCACCTTCCTGGGTAGCCCCATGCCAGACCTCAGCCTCCCTCCTCTACTTGAAATGGGTAAAAGGCCATGTCTGGTCAGTGGGTACCTGCAGTTTTGTGTCCTAGATTTGGGGTAGTGAGCTGAAGCAGCCTGAGATTTTAAGAGATAAAGGATGTGGATGTAACTTCTTATCAGATTAAAATAAGAAGTTTTAAATATTATCCCTGTTTTAATTTTTGTTTAATTTTTAAAAATAAAAAGTTTTTTTAATTTTTGAAGGAGGAGATAATCATTTTTTAATTAATTAATTAATTTTAATAGAGGTACAGGGGATTGAATCCAGGACCTCACACATGCTAAGCATGTGTTCTACCACTGAGCTATACCCTCCCTCCACTTTTTATTTTATTTTTTCTGTCCCTGTTTTATTATAGTAATGTCCTCTGGGAACTTTAATGTAGGTACTGTTTTGTTTATTGTTCATGCTATCTGATAAACATATTCATTCAAAAATAGCATTTCATTCAAAAGCATTAATTTCTGCTTTTTTGAATTGCTACTATTATGGTAAGTACAGGAGATATTCAGAGATGAATATTAGTAAGAGCAATAGCTAATATCTACTTAGTACTTTCTTGTGCCAGGTACTCTTCTGGGCATGTTCCCATGTGTTCACTCGTGAGTCCTCAGTACCTACTCCATGAAGTTATCTCTTACGTACGGATGAGGGAAGAAAGAGACCCAGAGAGCCTAAATAACTTGCTCAAGGTCACACAGCTATTAGGTAGCAGAACTGGGCTGTGAGCACAGGCAGTCTAGTGTTTTAGTGTCTCTGCTCTGGGTTCTTGCTACTTAAGGGATACCTCAGTGTCACATCACTTGGGAGCTGGTTAGACAAGCAGAGTATCAGGCTGCGCCCAGTACCGCGCAGTCAGGTTGTGCATTTTCATGATAGTCCCAGGTGACGCAAGTGCACAGTCAAGTTTGAGAGCTGCTGCTCCAAACCACTCTGCTTTGTTGTTTCTCCAGCCATAAGAACTTGATAATGAGGCGAATTACACATAACACTGCAGGGGGTTGAATGGGCATGTAAACATTTATAACTCACCAGGTGCGTGGCAACTTCCTGCCCTGCCAACGTTTGGCTCAAACAGTCTGAATTTGAATTTGGTGCTGCAGGCATTTCAGAGCCCTTCCCAGACATCCTCACGGCACACACTTGTGTCTCTTGTCTTTCTCTGTGTGCATGCATACACACTCCTACTCACGTTTGGCTTACTGTGAGGTTTAATAAGTTAGGAAGAAATATGGGGATGTCATGTGCGCAGGGCAGAGTCACATCTCATGCTCGTGGCTTTTTTTAAATTGAAGTATAGTTGATTTACAATGTGTTAATTTCTGGTGTACATCATGGTGATTCATTTTATACACGTATATATTCCTTTCATAGTCCTCTTCATTATAGGTTATTACAAGCTATTGAATATGGTTCCCTGTGCTATACAGTAGGGCCTTGTTTATCTATTTTATATACAGTAGTGTGTATCTGCAAATCCCGAGCTTCCACTTTATTCCTCCCCAGCCCCTTTCCCTCCCTGGTAACCACAGGTTTGTTTTCTACCTCTCTGAGTCTGCCTCTTTTTTAAGTTCATTAGTGTCCTTTGCTCATAGCTTTTTGCATCTCTTCTTGTCCATCGAGACCCTCTCCAAAGCCTGTGCTCCCCAGGACGTGCAGCCTTGCCCACTGCCACAGGAAATAGCCCCGACGGGCTGGTCCTCATCCCCTCCCACCCCCCCATTCCAGTAAAAAAATTATTTTCTTGTTGCATAAGTGATTATAATCCAGATGTAATACATAATAGACATAGAAGGAGCAACTAACTGGCCTCTGGGGAGTTGGCTCACTGCAAGGACAAGAATGAGGGAGATGTTGCCAGACAGAGAAGGGCACATGGGAAAAAAGGGGTGGGGGACCTGAAAGAGCATTGCTTGCTCCTGTTCTGGGGGGAGGTGGGTGTGGCCCAGAGCATGGCCAGCGTGTGGGCAGAGACGGAAGATGAGGCTGCGTAGTGAACGGCTTTCGGCTTTATTAACCACAATATGGTTTCAGAATTTTACTCTGTGGCAGCCATTCTGTTAAGGGCTTTACATGAATTTCATCTGCAAACACACCCTTTGGTGCAATAAGCATCATTATCTTCATTTGGCAGATGATGAAAAGTGACAGCAGAGGTTTGGTAACGTCCCAAAGCCACACAGCTAGTCATAGTGTCTGGATCTGTTCATCCTGTGACCCTGGGCTTCAGTCACTGTGCTTTCCAGAGTGGGATCAACAGTCTGTTTAGCAAGTACTTTAAAAGCCATCATAAATATACTGCTGATGTGTAAAATGAATACAGTTAACACCAGTACAGAGCACGCTGTATTTTTTTGGTTTGATTCTGGGTCATTTGGAGAGCCTGGCTTTCCGGCAGTCCGGGGTAGAGCGTGTGAATTCAGGCCCAGGGTTTGTGTACAAGGGTTTGGGACTTCAGCACTTTCTAACACTGCAGCATGACCTGTTGTTGAGGTTTCCTTTGCCTAGCTAGTTTTGGGGCTTCCTTAAAATGTGGGCTTTTAAGAAAACATGTGATTTCTGGAGCTGGAAGAGAAGTTCTGCTTAGTCTCTGAATCCTTTACTGATGTTGTGGTGATTCTGCTGTTGTGGTTGGTGGTGTCACTGTCTTGTTTCAGGGGAAAAATTTCTTCTGTTAGTTTGTAGACAAGTAATAGGGATATTTTGTTTACCTTGAAATTCTTAGGAACGCTGTTTTTCTAGACACATCAGATTTAATAAAGATTTTCGGGTTTCTTTAGTTTCTTCTGCTTCTCCCGTGGTGCAGTGTCAGCTAGCCGCCTGGTTATTATCCTGCGCTTGGTGATGTCACCCCCTCAGCATCCGCTTCTGTCTCCTCTGCATCCCTTCACTTTCCTTCTAATGTTTGGTCCTGTGAACTGCTACGGAATGCCTCACCCTCCTCGGCACTGACCGCAGGAGAGCATGCTCGCATTTTCTGTTTGGAACCAAGAAACACGTGCGGTTTAGGAAGCGTGGCAATCATGTAAGTGGTGGGAAAATAAGTTAAGAGGGTGTGAACTCGGGCTATTCAGTTACCTTCAGTAGACCTCAGTTTCCTCAGTTATAAAGGAGGAGGCAGGTCTAGGGCCTTTAGAAGAGGCCTTTAAGGGTCCCTCAGTGAGGTCTGAAGTTCACGTACATAGGAAATTTCATCATCAGTTCTTGGCTATCTTTATGTTTAAGTGGTTTTAACAACTCTTGTAAATTGAACTGTAATAGCCCGTTTCCCATGTACATTTTATTAATAGCTTTAATGAATTGTGAATGACAGTTTAATTAGAGCCTCCGTGTATAATTAGGACAACCTTTTTTTTCCCTAAGAGGATCTATTTTTCATTTCTGAGGATGCAGCTTACCTCTAACGTAGGTAAGCATTTTCCAAAGTAGAAAAGCTTTTTCTGTCTTCTTGATAAATGTGACGATCATTTTACACTTTCTTGAAAAGCCATGTGAAAAATACAGAGAGCGGTTTTGTCCTGGGTTTTACACTGGGCTCATAACCCAGACAAACGTGACCTAAGGCTGTACATGTTGTGTCCTGGTAACAACGCAGTGTGGAATTTAAGAAACTGTTTTCTATTTACTACTTACTTTCCTACTTTTTGTGTAAAGCAGCTTTACAGCCACTTCATCTCTGTGTTTGAGTGCTAACTTTTTAAAGCTGGCAAGTAGATTTTCATTAATAGCGTTCTTATCTCTTGTGAAGGTGCCACATTAAACATGTAAAAGAAAATCAACCTTATCTGATGGATGGCCTCCAGTTAATGGGCGAGGAACCATTTGTATTTGGCTTTGCAGTGTGTTTTTGTACTTAGATTTGAGCATGGGTGTGCCTGATATTCTGGGAATTTACAATACCTCAAACAAATAAGGAAGTCCCACTGTGCTGCAGACAGACCCAGAAGGAACTGGAAAGCTGACACATAGACCTTTGTCCTTCCCCAGCTACTTTGCTGAATTCTTATCTGTGGTGGGCCATGACCCTCAGTGTTCTGGGATGAAACATCCCTCCCCAGCTGAATGGCTCTCTCTTTTCCTATGTCATCTTTTGATTCATGCGCTCAGAAATTGAGTGCATCTTCGAATATTTAGAGATTGAAACCCTGAATTATTCAGGTGTTCTTCTCACTCCAGTTATGAGGGAGGTAACTGGAATCACCGTTGGCTGTGAAGAGGCAGTGTGTCCTATTATGCTCATGGATTATTTGCATTTCCTGTGGTTAATCCCACTCTGGATAAAGTTTAATGGGAGCAGGAAGAGGAGTGATTTGGTGTCTGGTCTAAAGAGGGTGGATGGGGAGAGGCAGCTTGATGGTGCATAGGTGACTAGGTGCCTTGGAAGACTGGTGACAACCTGCATCTTATACACAGTTTTATAAAATAACGTCTGTTGTTGACATATTTGGCTTCCAAGTTAACTTAGAAAGTAGAGGATTGGAGCCAGATCATCTTGTGTAACTGAAGATTTGTGAGCCCTATTAGAAAAATTCTAAAATGTGATTTATTATTAGTTACCAGTTATAAAAATAGTTTACCAAATCTGGAAAATACAGAGTAAGGGAAAAACTCACAAGCATTGCCACCAAGAAGATACAATTTTGTTGATATTGTGTCTATTCTGTGTGCATCAGTAGATTTTGAACAGGTGTCATGTGTTCGTACTGCCTGCTTTCTCCCTAATAGATGATGAATGTGTTTTCTTGCTTGTATTTTCCCAAAGCATTACTTTTATTGTTGCCTAACATGATGTGAGACCACCTTAAAATAAGATACTCAGTTATGACGAAGGTACTTGAGTTTTTCATTGTAGGGAAAACCAAGGTTTAATTAAGGGTAGCCTTGTATGAATGTGGGTCCTAGAGGTTTATATCATGATAGAAATAGAAGACATTTTTGAGTTTATCTAGTCTCTTATTGTATACGTGCAAGGGAATTATGGCCCACGTGATTTATGCGACTGCTCAAAGTCAAACATTTTAATGGCAGAAAAGGGAGTAGTGTCCCTGGTGTTCCTTATCCACTGTATCATATCATGCCTGACGAATATGATACACTTCCCATTTCCCAAGACACGGCTGAACACGTGAGAGCATCTCCTGTAGTTAGTATCTCTGGGTTTCTTTTGTGGTTTGTCAGTTGGTTTTAAAAAGATCTTGAGGCTCAACTTTGACCCGTGAACCAAAACCTCGGAGGGGAGCCCTTCCTTTGGTCCTACAGGATGGAATAATCCTCAGATCTGTACTGGCTTGACGGCGTTAGGGGCCAGAAATGGATTCTACAGTGCAGACACCTGCCATCTGAGGTTACTAGCGTTATGTGCTAACTTGGAACTAGTAGAGCCACAACAAATAATAATAATGAATAATAATAAATGTTATATTCATAGGTACTGGTCCTATCCTAAAAAGGCATCACTCAAAGCATTGTCTGCTGTTGTACTAGATACTTTAAACGGCTTCAGTCTGCAATCACGTGTTCCAGCTCTTTCCTAGATAAACTTGAAGAACCTGAAACCCAGGTAGGTAAATTGACTTGTTCACAGTCATCTGACAGCTGATTAGTGATTGGGTCCAAGGGCAGTAGATTGCTGGGATTTGCAAAGAGTGCTTAAACTTTAATAAGTAATCATTTGAAATTTATAAAATAGAAAAAAATAACATCACCTGTAGTCTCATGACCCAAACGCAGCTCGTGGTAACATTTTGGTAAATTCCAGTGTTTGTTTACTTTTGAAAATGTTGTATGCATGAATTTTTTTCTTTGTAAAAGTAAATGTTGATCACCCTTTTCTCTTGGAACCCCTACTGTGTTCAGGGTCCTGAGAACAAGGACCACTACAGATATGTTTGGTGGGGATTGATTCATTTCCTATTTTTTAGTGAAGTTTCTTGGGAAACCTATTGGAACTGTTCTATTTTTTTTTTCTTCCTTTGATTAAAACAGGGGCTAATGAAGTGAGGGTTATGGTTCGAACCTGGCATGCCAATTCACTTTATACTGTCATAAACCATTTGCAAATGCACCATGAGACTCATAAAGTAGAGTGATGGATCACTGCACAGTTAATAAGGAAACAGCTCAGCCCAAAGTACGTCTTCTGCCAATGGCAGGCCATCTAGTAAAATCGTTTCTTTACATAATACTTGACCACCTGTTGAGATTTTCTTGTGTGTTTTATCTCATTATTGTCCTCACAAGACTGGGTCTTGGAGAAGCCCAAAGAGGGCTCTGAACCACCTCATTTTTCACTTCTGACCAAAAGACCAGTGCTCTTTCAGCCCTTTTACCCATTCTGTAACATCTGTAACGTAAAGTCCTCTGTGAAGGGGTAGAATATATGTTTTTCAGTTTCTTTTAACGATTCTTTTTCCCTTTTACAAAGTGATACTTGTTCAGTGTGTTAAATTGAGAAGATTTGTTACTAAAAAAAAGTTACTCATTCCACCATACCACTAATCACTTTTAACACTTTATTGTAACTCTTTCTGCCCTGCCTTTTTCTGCGTGTAGATTTGTGTGTGTGTGTGTGTGCGCGTGCGTGTATATGTTTCTGGTTATGTGTAATTACATTTTCAAGAACTGGTATGATGTTAATATATAGATTTGTAATTCACTTTTTCCATTTCTACGTTCATTTATCATGAACATTATCATACTTAATTAAATGTAATAAAATACTATTTTTCATGGCTGCAACATCTCACATCATTTATTTTACCCATCCCCTATTGTTGAATGTTTAGATTGTAATTTTTTTGATGTTTTCAATTGATTATAGGATTCATATTCTATATAGCTAAGTTTTGCAGAATTCATAATTATTTCCTTGGGAAAAGTCTGTAAGAATGGTGTCATCAGAACAAGATACATGCAATACTGTAACACATGACAGCTATTGCTGAATTTCCCTGAAAAGTTGTAGCTATTTTTGTTTCCTCTAGAAGTGAGGAATGCCAGTTTTCCCGTAGATTTCTGAGTCTTCAATATAATCATTTAAAAACAAGTGAAAATTACATTGTTGTCACTTGAATTTGTAATTCTTTTAACACTAGGTGAGGCTAAATTACTTTTTAATTGATTGAAGTTTTTTTCCTAATTTCTCTTTTTTGGGAGATTTTTCTTCCTTTTAAGTATGATTTGCAGATGCTTTTTATGCCATTTACTATGAACTCTTTGCAGTTTTGCACATATTTTGTCCCAATGCATTAGATCGTATTTTCAGTTCACCATGTGCTTTGGGAGTTCAGACCCTTTGTAGGATTTCCACAGCATGAGCTTGCAAAACTTACAGAGGTAAGTTTATGAGGTCTCCCATTTCTGTGGGACCATTTTATTACTAATACTTTTATAAAGTATTATGAGTTCATAAAACGACCTGATCAGTCATCCAGCATGGAGTCTAGTCTTCTCATTTTCTTTTATGATCACATAATAAAGCATTACCTAAAAAAGAGCACAGGCTCTCTGATGCGAGCCGCTCTTGTGACTTCCTCTCTCATGTTAAGACGCTGAAGGTCCCAGCCTAGAGTCTGCGAGATAAATGTCACTTCTGGAGGGTAACCTCTCTAGCTCTTGACTCTGTAATAGGCACCCTAAGGGATATTAGGACCGTGTGCCAGCCTTGATACTCATTTTTATTCCACGTCCTATATTCTTCACCCTTAAAGCGTCTCCACAGCTATTTTAATGCTGTGTTACGACTCTCTTCCATTCCTGAATAGCTTTAACGGGACGCCCACGTGTCTCAGTTTGCCTGGGACCATCGCAGCTTAGCCCCACTTGTCCCACAGCAGCCCTTTCACTCTCGAAAGGTGACCCGTTGGTTCACCCTAATCTTTAAGTATCAGGTCATCAGTGAGTACATAAAATTCGGGTAATTCAATCAGAATAATTCCTTTGATTTGGTAAAAAAAAAAAACTGTAGTTAGTTTTGTCCCATGGTCTTGTATTCTTAATATGCAAAAGAATTCAATGGCCATGTTTCAAAATACCCAGCGTATTATGATTATAAAATATCTCCTTTATGGCATTATATATTTGATTCTTAAGATTTACTAATTTGAGTTGGACGGAATAATTTTTCACTTTAAAATTAGGTTGAAATCGAAAGTCCCACAGTCACCGTTCCCCACCCCACCCTGGCTGATTGTGATGGCTGATGATGTGTGGTTTGGACTTAAGATGTTTCCTTTTTTGCTTTCCCTCCGCAGTTTAGAGGATTGATTTCTGGGGGTGAGTTGAGAGAGGAAAAGGGGCTGTAATATTTTGGAATGACTTATGCTTTATACTGTCCCAAGGTGGTAAAATTGATAAGACCTTACAATGAACGGTAATTTGCCACCTCAAATGTACTCTTTCAGTTTTTAGTTCACTTCAGTAAAAGGAAATGACCTTTTAATTAATAAGGTGACTGAAATACTCCTGGGGAGGCTTGAAGAAACATGTGCAGTTCTCTGTGATGCAGGATCACAAGTTTCTAATCAGACTGAACATGCATCAGTAGGGTTTGGAAATTTACTTCTGGCCGGTGGGACTTCTGAGGTGGCATGCAGTGGCCCTTGCCATAAACGGCCTTAAATGTGTGCTACTTATTCAGCAGTTCTAGAACCTTCCTCACCCCTCATCCTTGTGGTGCATTGGGGGATGTACCTGATACCGGAGTAACAGTGAGAAGGGTGTGGCCATGTACGGCCTGATAGGCTCGATTTGATTTCTGGTCCTGCGCTCCTGCTGGAGCCTGGGCAGGACCTCACACCCAGCCCTCCTCGGCGCTGCCTTTACTTCTTCCCGTAGCCATGTGCTTGGACAGAGACCATCCCAGTCCCATCTTCCTGGTTCCCGCTGCTCTTTCCACACCAGCAGAAGCTTTCAGCAGTCAGCCGGTGTAGGAGATGCTTTTATCCCTGTCCTGAACATTCAGCTCTGCACACGAAGCATCATTTCCCTTCCGCGGGCCCAGCAGCAGGCTTTCTGGAACTAGACTTCACTACCACACCCTGGATATGCACTTGCCAACATAACACATCTGTAGGTGGTCCATCAGCTTCACCCTGAAGTGAGTTTTTCCTTTTGGACCCCAAACTTGTGCTAAAGGTCCGTCCCCACCCCCATTTCCCCTGTCTCCCTATATGAGCCACCTTGTCCTCTGTGGCTCCTTTTTCTCCCTCTCTGCCACACACCAGAGCCATAGCAGTCTGTCCTGCCTTGTCACTGTTGTTCAAATCCTTCCTTCTTGTCCATTTTCGCCACACAAATTCAGGCTCAGACCTCCTGCCTGGACCTTTGTGGTAGCTTTCTTTCATCCCATTTCTTTGTCTGGTTTCTCCCCTGTTAAATCTGAACTACCCATCACCCCGTCCCCCTGTCTTCTTCATGGATTAAAGGAGTCCTGTGATGGAGGTCACAGCTCCTCAGATATTTTCAGTGATTCCTCATAGGCTGTTAAATCCAGACTCTTTAGCTTGTATTAAGTGGGAAAAGAACAAAGAAACTACAACAAAGCCCAAATATAAACATACACTTTAAAAGGAGAGGGAGTGCATTTAGCAGCGAGCTTTTCTAGTAAGTAGTCTGAAGTTTTGGCCAGTTAGATACCTGGCAGCTCACTAAAGTTTCATTACCCAGGATGAAGATGTTCTGGAGTGGATATGCCGCTGCTGAATGTGCTAAGGACCGTTGACTTGCACACTGTAACTGGGTGGGTTGCAGGGTAGATGAGTTATGTCTCAATAAAGTTGTTGTTAAGAATGTATCACCCATACTTTATAAGGTTCCAGTGGCACCTGTTACAATACAGTATAAACAGTGAGCAGTGACTTGATCACCTTAGCAGTGCTGATTAAGAATGTGTGATTGGGGGACATTTCCCCACCTATATTCTTAACTTTTGTGTGTGGAATGTCTAGACCATTGTAATAGTCATTTCATTTAATATGCAACATATTAGTAGACTTAAAATAATCACTGGTGAGTATACTTGAGAAAGCTGTGGGTAGACAAGATAAGCAGTGACGGTAGTGTCAGCATTTGGCTAAAGCACTTGGATTTTGAAACCCTTCCCCAGCTCTGTGTGTGTGTGTGTCTGTGTGGTGTGTACACATGTGTGTTTTTATGTGTGTGGTTTTACAAGTCTCTGGAACTATCACTCCACTTAGCAAGGCCTAGTGATTCAGTATTTCCTTTTTTAAAACTTTGTTTTAATATTTTGTATTCAGTTGATTGCATTTCTGCCAACTTCTTTATTGGTTCGAGTAAGCAAGCCCTGTCTGTTAGATGTCTTAATAACTTTTCTGGGTTTTTTTCTGTGATGAAATATTTCAGAGTAAAGGAAAAGGCTGCACGTATAATGATTCCTGGTGGTTTCATTTTTACTCAAACGACTGTTACTACAGAGCCCCAAATGTCATATTAATGTATTATCAGGTCAGTTTATAAGAAATCGCATGTGAGTGTGTGCTGATACAATTTGGACAACATTTGTTGGGTCATGAGGCCTAAAACCAAGAGCCATATGTTATCTTGGATTACGAGTCTCCTTCCCTTTAACTCTAATTCTTGTTTCTTGGAACAATTCCATGGATTGTGTAGCAAGAGGAGAGATTCAGTTTGAATTAAGAGGGTAATTAGTTTCACTTCCTCTTTTATCAGTCAGATGGTAGGAAGTCATCATACGTGCAGGCCTTACTAAACACTGATAAAATGCACCAGTGTGCGTTTCTCTACTCTCACTTCCTCAAGGAGCAGATCTGCTTGTAAGTCTGCCCTTTCTCTTTTCCTGCCCACTGGTTTAAACATTTCTAGATGTGGGCCCTCTGAGCAAAGAGTGTGTCATATTCTCTTTTCAGGAAAAGGCATATTTCCACATGCAGCTTACTTAAGAGTAAGGAGAATGGCATTTCTTGTATGAGACTCAGGTTGACCATTGCTGTATCTGAAAATCTAGAGGGGAAAAAAGCAGAAGGGAGAGCCCTGTTCCATTACCATCCTGTTGCATGTCTGTTACTGTCACGGGCTTGAACACTGGAAAAACATGTGGCCATCAGGCAAAATAAATTTGAGGACAGGTTTTAAATTAATGAAACAAATCATAGGGCAGCTCTTTAATGGGCTGGGGAAATTATCTTGACATCAGTTGGTGGTGCCAGATGTTGCCCCTCTCTCTTTGGATAGCACATGTGAATGTCCAAGATGCATCGTTGGATTGCTCTGGAGTAATTCAGACCTAAAAGATCAGGGGCATTTCATGTCCCTGCCTTCAGAGTTCCCTGAGCATTGAAAACAAAAGGGCCATTTCCTCCCTCCCATTGGTAAATGTGCTAGCTTGTGTTTTTTTTTTAAAGCTGAATCTCAAAAAAGTTATTTTTGTTTTATGCTTCTAGGGGAACTGAGAACCCAAATGATTACCTAATGCATCTCTCCATGGTGTGGATTTTGAGTCCTTCCAAATTAGCCACTTGGAAATGATTAGTTTCGGGAGTCTTTGGCTGGGTGGTGCTCGTGCTGATCCTGACGCCCCTAGCAGGTGCTGTGCTTTTTCATCAACACCAACATGTTCCCCCAAGAGAGAACTTTAAAAATGTGAACAGAGCACAGATTTGCTTGCTTATATGTGTGCTTTTAAATTGTGTTCATTCTCTTTCTTTAAGAAAAGGAAACACTGCTTTAAGTTTAGTTTTCATTTTCATTAACTCTCAGGTGCTACACAAGCAGTAGACTAGGATGCCTGCTCTCCCCGGGAGCGAGCAGATTCACTGACTCTTGTTTTCCACAATACAGCCTCTCTTCAAGATCCTTTCCTAGTTTTATGCTTACTGGGCAGACTTGGAGCAGGTAGAAGTCCTTGCTGGTATTCCTAGTGACATTAGTTGAAAGACTGAAGTGATACTAACTCAAAAAGCACGCAACCTGGGTACCCGTGTATCCGCGAGACAGCCCAGATCATTGCTTCTCTTAATGGGAGCAGTGCTTGCTCACTCCCTCCAGCACCTTAATTCCCTTACCTCAAAAGATAATTATTTTTAGAGGCTCAAAGTGAAGAATCACATGAGTAAAAGAAAAAAAATTTTTTTGACACATTAACCTTGAAAGGAGACTACTATAGTTTTTTAGTTAACTCATTTGAATTAGTATTTGAATACGTAGTAAAAATAACAGGTTAGGTTTTTTTCTCTGCCTCGCAGGAAATACAATGAACAATTTTTAATGCTGTGCTACGTACAAAGAAGGAAAATAATCATAAAATCCCAAAGCTGGAGAGAGTGCTTGAGGTCTTCCAGGCTGGTTCCCTCGTCCTCAGCACTCAGAGGCCAAGTGAGCAGGGAGGGAGGCTGTTGCTGGTGGGGCCAGCCTTAGAGGGCCTCCAGCTTTGGCTCTTTCCACACATCTGCCTGTAGATCATGTCCTGACAAATATGAAATGAAATGAAAACTGGCATTTCAGATTCGTCCTGGGTCTTTGCCTCGACTACAGGTTTAATTTGTGGCTTTCCTTGAAGGAGCCCACATGAGTCGTTCTTCCCTGAGGAAGTATTTACTGGTTTGATGAGGCCTTCAGAGTCCTTTCCAAAGTGCATCTCGTCCTTTTCCAACCAGTGCATTTTTAATGTGTGCAGTTTATGGTTATGTGTGACCTGAAATCTGGACCACTTATGCATTCACGGTTTTTAATCTGAAATAATCAGTGTTAAAGATGGATATTTATTCTGAAGGGTCCTACTTCTTAAAGTGTTGTTGTTATGATGACTTGGTATTTTTATGGTATCTTCATGCTTCCCAAGTAACGTTCATTGAACATTTCCCTGTTTCCTCTAAAGAAGTGTGTATGTGGTGGTGTGGCCACCTTACCAGTTTAAACAAACAGATGTATGTATGTGCTTGTGTAATCTAGATGCTAAAAATTTTCATATTTTTTACATAAGGAGGCTTATCTCATAGGAAATGAAATAATAGCCCCAGTTCCGCAGTCTGCTCTGACTCATCCATGAGCATAAAGACCTCGGTCATGGCTGTGTCCTTGCCTTTGTTGAAGGCCCAGAGAATGTAGGACACAGACCGAATCTTCTGTCTCACGTGTGTCCTCCATGTCACTGCGGTGGCCCTTGTCAGTGTACAAAAAGCGGTTCTTGTTGGAGTGAATAAGCATTTCAAACTGAACGTGCCTCTCTCTTCCCAGATCTTTCCCTCGTCGAGCTTCTCTAAGAATCTAGGATGTCCATCCCTCCAGTTACTCAGGCCAGAGATCTAGGCGTCATCCCTGCTTCCTCTCCTCCCCCTTCTGTTTTCATCCAACTCCAGACTGGATCCTGACTCGTCCCACTTTTCTCCGTCACGTCTGCTGCTGCCATCCTGGCCCAAACTACCAGTATCTCTTGGTTGGATTACTGAAATACCCTACTCGCTTGTTCTTACAATTCATCCTTTACTTAGGATAAGTCAAATCATATCGCTCCCTTGGTTAAAATTCTTGGTTAAATTCAGAGTGGTCTAGTGGACTTAGAATAAATAAAATCCACGCTTGTCCCCTGAGCTACAGCCCCCTGTGTGACTTAGCCCCGCCCTGGTGGTTGACGCTCGCACATCCTCTCCTACCTCTCTCCCCAGCACTGGCTTCACCTCGGCCACGCTGGCCCTTTTGTGCCTCCAGCATAGCAGCCCAGCCCGTTCCCACCGTGACCTCTGTGTCGGCTGGTTTACTGCCTGGAATGCATTTCATTTCTTTTCTTTTTGCTGTTCTAATTTTTTGGGGGGGCTAGACCTTGAATATTCAGATATCACCATAAATGCACCTTCTTAGAAAGGCTGTCCCCGGTCTCCCAAATTAAAGTAGCTCTTAAGTCACTCCGTATTTGATTTTTCTTTAATTCTTCAGTGCATAGCCCCCATCTCCGTTGGAGTTTTCTTACTCATTTTTCTTCTGTATGTCATCTGCCACTCCTACTTGCATGTTCCCTTTGTGAAAGCAAGAATCGTGTGTCTTGTATCCTGATGCTCTCAAGCATACACCCAATAAAATTATGAATAAAGAATTCAAGCTAAACATCTCCAAACACTATTGCTTTAAATATTGAGATGCTGCAGATGATTATCTCGGTTATTTTGGAGAATGAAGAGTTAGAATCAGGGCTGAGACTCGGATAAGGTGAGTGAGGTACTCGCCTTAGAGACAGAATTCAAGGCAGCTTCTCAGATACCGATATGGCACAGCAAAGCGCTGTGTGTTGTGATGCATAAAGTGTCTTTATTTACAGTTGTGATATTTTGTTCACCGTGGATTTGGGTGGTATTAATTTTGATTTTTAAAAATACTGCATTAAACTGCTGTCTTGATTACTTAATTTTTGCCTCTCCCGCGGATTACTCTCTCATTTTCCCCGCTTGATTTTGGACTGTAAATTATAGCCAGTATTTATGAAGTCCTTACTGTGTATCAGACACTGTGCTTTACTTGGATTAACTCACTGAACACTCAGCAGAGCAGTAGGTGGTGGTGTTTGCAGATGAGAAAACAGGCTTTGAGAGGCCAGGCCACTTCCCCAAAGTCCCAGAGCTGCAAAGAGGAACCAGGATAGACAGCATATGCGGCATAGATCCCAGGGATAGCAGTCGATTTCTGAAGTGGCAGAGATCAGGATCTGTTCCTCTGGAGATAGGGTCAGGTCCCGCAGGCTGGAGGCTCAGTCCTGCAAACCGGCTCTTCACTTCAGATGCCAATTGCAGGTTGTCCCCTATGCTTCTGACCGTAGGGCTATGAATCAGGTGTTTTCACGACTCCCTTCTTGGGTTGGATTAATTTGCTTGAGCAGCTCACAGAACTCAGGGAAACATTTTACTTACTAGATTACAGGTTCGTTAGAAAAGGATATAACTCTGGAACAGTTAGACAGAAAAAATGCATAGGGCAAGGCTGAGTGGGAAGGGATGCGGGGCTTCCAGCCCTCTCCAGAGCGAGCCTCTCTCCCCAAATCTCCACGTGTTCACCAACCTGGAAGCTGTGCGAACACTGTCCTCTTGGGTTTTATGGAGGCTTCATCTTATAGCTGTGAGTGATTAAACCATTGGCCATTGGTGACTGCACTTAATATCCAGTGCCCTCCCTTCCTCACAGGTCAAGGGGTGAGACTGAAAGTTCCACTCCTCTACTCCTGGTTGGTGCCCGTGGCAACCAGCCCCCTACCGTGGGCACTTTCCAAAAGTCACCTCATTCACGTAACAAAAGATACCTCTGATGCTCTCATGGCCTAGGAAATTCCAAGGGTTTTAGGAGCTCTGTGCCCAAAACTGGGATGAAGACCCAATATGTATTTCTTACTATAAAGCACTATATCACAGTAGTGTTGCAAAAAAAAAAAAAAACACCAAAAACGAAAGTCGGGTAAAGAAGGGTCTGATGGGTGTGTCGACTGGTACAGCTATAGGATGATGGCCAGAGCTTTTACAGCTCTTACACCTAATTGCACGTCTGTGTTTTCCTTTAGTGGTCTTTATCACGACATCATTTATAAAAGGGAAATGTTAGAAGTACTCAAACTGTGTTATGACAGGGGGATTGTTAGATTATCACACATTCGTATGATGGCCTTTCAGACAAGCGTTAACTGTTTCTGAAGAATAATTAGTATCTTGGGATGATTATCACGTTATGTTAAGTGAAAAATAACAATACACAGTATTATTCCATTTTTAGTTTAGAACAAGAACAGAAAAAGTACATTTGCCTAGAAAAGGAGTCTGAAAAGAAATAGACCAAAATGTTCTAATTATAGCAATTTTGAAAACTTCTGTTTTTCTGAATTTTATATAGTACATATTTATAACTTTTTAAAGTGGAGAAGTGTTCTATAAAAGGAAAGTTTATGAGGACATGAGATCAGGAGCCCTGAGCAGATGGGAGACCTTGTAGATGGTAGTCCACCTTCCTCCGCAGTCGTTCTCAACCAGCAGATCCTTGAGCAAGTCACTTTCCTTCTCTCCTTTGTAAAATGAGTGAGTTCAGGGCTTGCCAGAGGCAGAAGAGTGCAAAGAAGCTCTCCTAGGGGAGCGAAGGATTAGGGGTGGTGGGGAGGTGGGGCAGGTGGGCTCAGAGCAACCTTGAAAAGGTTTTAGTATAAAAACTCATGTAAGCTTCCTGTTCGTCTCCGAAATATACTGATACTTAGTTTAAATTTTTGAAAAATTGAACTGTCAATTCATATACCATGAAATTAACCATTTTAATGATTTTTGGTATATTTAGAAGATTGTGCAGTCACCTCATGTTTGTTTTAAATACATGGATGTTTACCATGGACACACTATTATAAAATGTACGTTCTAAGAAAAGTCTTCTGTACCTACGAGTAACCTTTCCCAGGAGGGTTTTACTACTTTGAGAAGCCCCGGACCGAATGACCTCCCTCTCCCCAGCATTTTCAATAAATTGCATCTTCAGTGCATTTTGCCTGTCCATCCTTCAGAAACAAACTAGCTGGGTGAGTTATTATTAATAGTCCTGGTTACTGCTAATTTACTGGTCTATTCAAGTTTCCACTTACAGTTGGTGGTATTAAATTCATTTAATTTCCATGCTACATTTTACAAACTACTCAGTACCTTCGTTGACCTTGCTGGGAATAAGGGGTTAAGTACTCCCAACCTTTGCCCTCACAGGACAGTCCAAGAGAGGAAGTTATGGTGACTTTGGTATTAGAGCTACTCAGTTTCAAAAATGCAGGCTTCCAATTTAAGTGGAGGAAAATGGGCAGGAGGCAGTGTATGTGTACTTTAAAGTATATAACTGGGTTGTGGACAACACATGGACTGCAATTTGACTCAGTGTTATTAAATCGCTTTTGTCTCAGTGCTATTTAATCTTTGCAGGTGTGGGTTGATGATGTACTTGTGGACAGAAAATTCCTCCTTGAAATTTCTGGTTCTGCTTTACCCAAGTTTATGTGGAAATAGCCCAAGTTCAGCTCTGGTGGGGCTGAGATTCCGTATTTTAGAGTCTTGGCCTAAACCAGTGGACCTTAAGTACAGATACTCGCATTATAATTGAGCTCCATGAGACTTGGGTTTGTTCTGCTCTTTATCTGGGTGCTGGCCAATCAAGAGGGCAGGGCAGGGGCATTTGGCGTGAGCTTTCACGTTAATTAAAGGCTTCAGATGTAGACTTCTGATGGTTTGACAATATCTCCAAATACAGTCATGAAAGAAAGGCCCTGGAAGGATAAAACGAATATATTCATTGTACAACTTTAAATACCACAGTTTTTATAACTCTGTTTTGGCATTTCTTCTCTTTCCTGGGAGCCTAAAAAAAGTGGCAGTAGTGTGGGTCTCCCTGAGCCATAAGAGGCCCTGAGAAAGGTGTATTTGCTGACTTTCAGAATAAAGAGAATGAAGCATGAGGAGCCTTGAAGTTCGTGATAAGGGAGTGTTCAGTGATGGTTTTCCAGGGGCCTGGTATCGAAATGGGGCAGATCACGTTCTTCAGAGCAGTGACGGTTGTAACTGACATTTTTAGGACACTGAGCAGTTGTGCGTGTATGTGGGTTGTGCTTCACGGCTCTTTGGATGAAAGTGTAGCCCAGGAAGCCAACTTAAGTGTGAGAGAAGGAACCGTTGAGTCCATGATTGCTTTCAGCAATGAATGACAATTCATTGCCGTTAAGAAGGTAGCGTATTATTGGATTTAAAACTGTCAGATAGGGTGTGGGATAAGAAAAACTGTCCTTCTTTTAAAGATTAACCAGACAGAACTGTTTACAGATTACACCTTACAAATGGGCAGAGTCATCAGCGTAAAGGTGTAGGTGCTTAGCGTAAATATGATTTGTGGCAGAAGCTGTGTGGGGAAGTCCTCCTGTGTTGAAAAGGTCTTGGCACAGCCTAAAGCACTGGGTTGCATGCGTGTGAGAGTGTGTATATCCAGTATGCTGTTGTCTGACAGCTTACAAAGTGATGCACTCACAGTGGGATGTTAAATTCCCATTTGATGTTTGTTCTGATGGAAGGACATGTGGAGAGAACTGGGGGTTGCACTCCATGCCTTTTCCTGAGCCAGGGGATAGGGGAGAAAAAAAGTATTCTCCAAACCAATTATGTGTGCTGGATGAAGTGGCCTTTTTAAATAGCATGATTCTTAAATTGTCTCACTTCTGGGTGTTTTGATGGGGTAAGAAAGGGCATACGTAGTACTTGACCAAAGGTATAAGTAATTTTTCTGGGAAAGTCTTTTCAGCCATATTTATAGAAATGAATGAAGAAGAAAAGCAGGAGTTGTGTGGGACTCACATCCTTGTGTGTGTTGATATGTTTGTTATTAAATAATTTGATTGGAGATAGATTCAAATTAGCAAAGAAGAAAGCCTCCCCCGATACCCCCACCTCCAGCATTCAGTGTAGGGGCTCCTGGCCAGATTTTATTTTATCAGGGGCTTTGGAAAATGTAGACTTGTATTTCTCTAGGTAGGTCAAGAGTTATTTATACTCTGCTGTGACAAGAGATTAGCCATCACTGGATTCGACAGAGCAACCTGCTAGTAGAAAAGTCTGCTTTCTTTCATTCAGAGATCAAGAACTGTGAAGTCTCTCATTATGCTTTCCATGTGGCCTTAGGAAAGGACATCATTTTATATAATTTGGAACAGTTGGGTTTTTTTTTAATTGTAACACTTTTTTCCCCTTCTAATCCTGAGTAGATTGTTCAAATGCCCATTTCAAACCCTGAGATATTGTACAAGTTTATAAAAATAGGAGAAGGACATGAAATTTGGCTTACATATTGTTAGGGATAGTTCGTTTGTCTCCGTGATAGAACTCTTGCCAAGAAACAAAGGAAAGAGCTTTTTTTTTTTTTTTTTTTAAGCTTGGTTGATGTTTCAGTCTGTAGTGCAGAATAACACTTACATTGACTACTGTTATCATTGTACCTGTAGCATTTGCATTACCCAGGTTTTCTCTTACGTGAGAGAAAATTTGCTGCATTTATACAGTGCCTTCCCTTTAAATTTGCTGCATTTATACAGTGGCATCAAAGTGTGAGCATTAAATTCATGAGTGAAATTTAGCTGGGAAGGGAGGGCAGTCTTGGAAGGTGGCGCCCAGCTTCAGAATGGGTCCCTACTAATTGAAGTAGTGTTTGGAAATTCAGGATTATGTTAAATGGATGAAAGTTGAATGTGGTCAAAGCCAGGTTGAGACATTTTTGGACTGTGGGCAGTAGAAGTTAATTACCCTGGCTTTGGGCAGCTGTGACCGTGAAAGTAGTGCCCAACCCAAGCTGGGCTCGAGCCCTCGTGCTGCTGGTTACCAGCCATGCCGTCTCAGCTCTGACGCCTCACCTCTCCAAGGCCCCTTTTCCATGACATGGGGAAAAAGACATCTACCTTGTAGAGTTGTGAGAAGATAAAATAAAAGTGTGTTTCAAAGCAGCAAAGTATAAAGGGTTGAACACAAATTTCTTTTGGTTTCCTTTACAAGAGAGAGGTTATTCAGGTTGTAGAGACCACTGTTTCCTGCCAGTATTGGAGATCAGTCCTAAAGATATAAAAATACTGTGCTGGTGGGGCGGGGCACAGGGTGGCTCACGGGTGCCTGGTCTGGGGCACAAGTTCTAGATTCATTAGTACTTTTGGGAGAGAGCAGCCCTGGATTCTGGTTAGGGCTTTATCATCATGATTAGCTTTCAGAAGAGTGTTACAAGAGAGTTAGTCGGGGAGGGTATAGCTCAGTGGTACGGTGTGTGGCTAGTATGCATGAGTCCTGGGTTCAATCCCCAGTACCTCCATTAAAAAAATACACATAAACCTAGCCTCTCCTCAAAACAAAACAACAACAACAAGTAAGCCAGTTTCTTTATGAGGATGGGTAAGAGCTCAGTGGCAGTGTGCATACTTACCTTGCACAAGGTTCTGGGTTCAGTCCCCAGTACCTCTGTTTAAATAAATAAATTAGTTCATTAAATAGAAATTCTTCTGTATAGCACAGGGAACTATATTCAATATCTTGTAGGAACCTATAATGAAAAGGATTATGAAAACGAATATATGTATGCATACATATGACTGAAACATTATTCTGTACACCAGAAATTGACACAACATTATAAACAGACTATACTTCAGTTTTAAAAACGGCGAGTTAGTGACTAGAAAACAAGAAGCACTTTATAAACAAGAGAACACCTTACACACTTGATTTAGAGAGAAAGGGCAGAAGAAGAGAGAGGTACCTCCGTTCCCTTGCCTTCCTGGTCCATCATTTACTAAGCTGTCCCTGTTTTCCTGTGGGTATTTGTAGCTGGCAGGGTCTCAGTGGGAAACAAGTGGCACACTCCAGCTGGGTGTCTGAGGAGAGTTTTGTTCAGGGACCATCTACAAAGGCATTGACCAGGTGGAAGTAACCAGTGAGGGCTGGTGAGTGCCGTGGCTGTGGCTGGGGCCGGCAGGGAGAGGGAGCAGCTGCAGGAACCTGGAGTGGGCAGCTGTATGGAGACGGCTGCCCAGCAGGGGCTGTGGCCTTTTGAAGGGGACACAGCACATCTGTGGTGCTCTTGCAGGGAGCGAGCTGGGGGAGTAGATGATGCCCCTTCCTCATTCTCTTGGTCTCCGGTCTCCTCCTGGTGTCTTCTATGGACTCAGCCCAAGCAGAAGACCGAGGACAGAAAGGTGTGGACGTGACATCTGTACCACTCAGCCTCCTGGGGCACCAAGCAAGACGGGAACATGGAGAGAGAGGGTCCCGGGGTGTGTCTGGGGCCACAGGAAGATACCTTACTTTGGAGTTGATTGCTGGATTCTGTTTTGCTCCCTCTGAATTGCTCTGCACTCCATGCACATGCATGGGTCCCATCCTCCGCCTCTGGAGTCTTCGTTAGTGTGATGTCCAGGGCTTAGTGCGAATCCAGAGAGGTGCCTGGTGTTGACTCTTGCCCAGCACAGCTTAAGGGAAACACAGACTAGTGTGGTTTGGGTCTCTTACTTTCTTGATTTTATTTTTGAGGGGTGAGTATATAAAGAATTCTCAGATAGCGAGGAGAAGATCTCTCGCCAGATTCTCTTGCCTTTTCTTCTCATACCATTAACCTCACATACTAAGATTTCTTCCTGTTTTTGATGTGGAAAAAACTGGCAGACACTCTGATTTGATGATTATGTCTATAGTTGGGCCCTCAGAACAAGTGTTTGGCTCTGGGATAAAGATAATAAACAAAGAAGCAGTCTGGATCTTTTTCTTACACACTTTGAATTGCTTCAGGAAGGTAAAGATACTGGTTTCTTTCTAAAAATTGTCAAATGATAAAGAGAAACATTCTGTAGCTTTATTTCTATTAGGGATGCTACTTTTTAGATATTTCTTATTTTTCTCCAGTGTTCATGGATGGGATTATAAAATGTTCATTTTCAAGTCTTGGATTAATCTTGTTAAAATGGGTTGATAGCATTCACCCAGCAGTATTAACTTTATACTTCAAGGAGTTCTGGATCACTTTATTAAAAGTCATATGAAAATGATAAAGGAAGTATTAACTTTATATTTCAAGAAATTCCAGATCACTTTATTAAAAGTCATATGAAATGGATAAAGGAACCGGCGACCGCAGGACTGCAAGGCTAGAAGTCATCTTTCATTGTGACTATGTGAGGTTTCTGTGTTTACCAAGACATCTGTAGTCATTTAAGAGTTCTTCTATGAAAACTGTAATACTTATTTGAATTTTTCATGATTGTTTATAAAGATAGTAATGAAATCCAACCACCAGAAAAACCAAACAAAATTAGGGCAGATGTTGTATTCTTAGTTTTTAGTTCTCCTTTTCTGGCTTTTTTTTTTTTTTTTTTTAATGCCTTGGCGATAGGAAGCGACAGCAAAGATGCTGTAATCATCCTGTGTACTATTATTACTATTATTATATTCCTCTGTATTTAATAAACAAAAACTTTTCATTTTTTCCCCCATATTGTTAAGGTGAAGAAATTTGGAAATTTTTGGAATTTCAAGGAAGTCTGAAAGTGGGTGGTATTGAGAAGTGAAATTCCATACCTCCCAAACCTTGACTTACACTTAGAAAAATGAAGTTTTTAGATTCATAGTTGTAGATTCACTGGAGAAGAAATCTGTTGTCATTCAGTGAAATGACCTCATCTCTCCATCTTTCCTTCTTCCCACGGGCATTTGTAGCTTTGTTACGGATTCTCTGCAGGCTTGTGGTAACCAAAAAGGAATATTGAAGGAGGGTAAAATTAAAGCACAGAAGAAAAAAAATCCAGAAATAGTAAATTTCTCTGTCATGTTGTGGTTAAGAATGGGCAGGAGATGGGAGACTCACTCTTTCGCTCTATCTTTTCTGAATTAAGTGATTCCTGGGAATAACACAGCCGACCAAACCCCCTGGAAATGCATACAGTTGATACTTGCTGTCCAGAAAAATCCCAATTTTTTCTTACCTGGATACTGTGCTCTTCATATGCCCCATTTTATTTTTTAAATTTATTTTTATTTTAATTTTTTTCCTCTAGATCACCTTTTGGAAATTACTTTGACCCAGGGCCCCTAAAACTGTGCCACAGAACGCAGCACAGAGTAGGGACCACCCTATTTTAAAATAAGAAAATGTCTAGAAATCTTCAGGCATTTTTTCGGTCTTACTGCTCTCTGAGCAGTGTTGATGAAGGTGCATTGTCATTTCCAGATCCAAATCCTGGCTAAACATCCCAGCCTTAGGAAGCCTTTCAGATATTCCCCAGAGAAGAGAGCTTTATCAAGTGTTTATTCTGTTCAAAAGATGCTGTTTTCATCGTGTTTCTTGTAAGATACATGGTTAGAAATCACTATCAAAATTCCATGCTGAGTGGCTTCCAAAGAGGTGACAGGTTTTTTTGTTTTTGTTTGTTTTGTTTTCTTAAAGCTTATCTGCCTCTGAAGTGGACCCTCACTGCTGTCATTTAGCTGAGTGTTTAGCATGGTGGTGTTCCCCTCCTGTGGCGGAGCTCTCTTGTGATGCTCCTGTCAGGCCCTTGAGGGTGTGACATGCAGGCCCCGTTCCCAGTTCAGTTGTCTGGGAGACAGTGAGAAGGTCTCATGGTCTGATGAGCTGCTGTGGTTTCTCTTCCAGGGACAGGCGAGAGTGGCAAGAGTACGTTTATCAAGCAGATGAGAATCATCCACGGGTCGGGCTACTCTGATGAAGACAAAAGGGGCTTCACCAAGCTGGTGTATCAGAACATCTTCACGGCCATGCAGGCTATGATCAGAGCCATGGACACGCTCAAGATCCCCTACAAGTACGAGCACAATAAGGTAGGATGGCCCCTCCTGGGAACAGCTGGCAGAGCCGTCCCAGTGCCAGCGGCCTCTCCAATGTCTGGGATGCGTAGTGGCTTTTTTAAGTGGACTTTTTCATCTCATCCTAAGTGGGACTTGGAGTGGCTCAATAAGTGGCTTATAATTTTTTTTCCCCCTTAAGTCTTCAAAGTCACATCTGTAAAAAACTGGAGTTGTGTTCTTAGTGCTATCAGTGAAAGACCTATTTGGATATTTAGCAATAGGTACGTGTTAGTTTACAACGTTAGGGGTGCACATTACATTAAGACAGTGTGTCAGTTCAAGACAAATTGACCGAAGTGAGGGAATTCAGATGAGAAGGAGTCGCCTTGCTTCCACCTCCCACTCTTCGTGCTTCCTTGAAAACAGAACAAAAAGAGCTGAAGATCATTCTGTCCAGCTTAATTTTGTATTTCGTGACTTCCTTTCAGTAGTACCACAGGCTTGATTTTAGTTCAAAATAGGCCCATCTGTCACTTCCAGTAACCTTTCAAACACGTTTCCCTGCAATTGTGTTAAAGTAATGGGAACTTACAAAATCACTTGAGAAATGGTTAGGAGAAAAAAAAATCTAATTTTTTTAGCTTTTTAGAAAACAAGCAAAATTTCCCCATATTTAGCATTACATCTTGGTTGAAATACAAAACCAGGTTTTTCATTCAGACAAAAAACATGTGCTGTAATTGCTCTCCGTCCGAATATTCTAGCTGTGTGATGCCCAGCAAGGTTGGTGCATTTCGGGGTGTCTCCAGGTTTGAGTTATATGAGTTTCTGAGGGAAGCGGAATGTATTTGGAATTTGTAGAAATGTCTTCCTGGTCTGCTTTCTTCCCTTCCCAATAATCAATCAGTATGTCCACTGATAGATACAATCTTTGTGCCTTATAACTTGTAGGTGCTGACCTTAGAGTAAGCTGGTGAAACCTCACAATTGCTGACAACACACTACATTTGCACCCACAATTATTTTAGGGCCCTCAGTCAGAACTTTCATTCTCTCTGTACTCTTGATAAGCTGCCCTGAGGATATTTTTCATATACCAGGATCAATGGGTAATGGCAAGAAGTTGGCATGCCCAGTGTGACTCATAAACTGAGATGTAACTCACAAAAATGAATCATAGGTAAAATAAAGCAGTTTTCTGTACCTCCACTTCTGTTCCCATTTAGAAGGTTCTAAATATATGGATCATGTTAAAATCGGGCATTTCTTTGGGGGGGGGGTGGTTCCTTGAAATTGACTGGCTGTTTCTTATCTGATACCCTCACACTTAGTTTTCCGATGGCAACAGGAAAGTCTCCAGAAATAACAGAGACCCTCCAGAAATAGTCCTCCCTGCTTCTGCTTTCAAAAGTGAAAAGATCTGGGTATGTGGTACCTGAATCAGATGAGGCTGCCTGGATTTCCAAGCAGTCTGGATTGTAAAGGATCAGGGTTTTTCCCCCTAAGAAATCTAAGTGTAAGGAGTTTCTGAAATAGGTGGCATGCTTGTTTTGTTGCAGTTGTTAGACAGTTCTGTTGAAGGATTATGTGTTTTTTAAGTACCAGTGACTTTCCTACTTACAGTTGGTGGATAATACGACGATCTGATGAATTCTGGCTGTTACCATCTGTATGATGTAACTGGTGTGTATGTCTGTGTGTATATTTTATATACGCATACATATTGCCAGTTTACACATTACACTACAATACTATCTCTTTTATTATACCAAAAAGTCATCTTTCTTCACGCTCCAGAACAATCCTTCAGGATCTTGCCTTGATGTTAAATTTTCATAAGATCATTTATTGTATAGCCGTATAGATGTAGAAGATGATTTGGAATTTATGCCTTATTCATAGAACATGTTGAAGAATACTTAATGTGTGTTATTTGAGTTCTTTGTATCAATTCTAGTTAAGTAGACTTGACTGTGTTGAATACCATTCAGTTAAAAAAATCATCGTAAAATGTTATAATAATATGGATTTTTCTCAGAGATCATAATTATCCTGTGAAATCTTCCCACGTCTCTTGACTACTTAACATACTGCCTAAAATAGTGACGATAGAGTGTGCTGACCTCTGAATTCCTCAATATGTTCAATCCCCTTTAATTCATAATATAAATAAGTTCACATTTGCTCCATTTTCTCAACAACATATGCAAATTTTAAAGCATCACCCGCCACCCCTTGCTTCCTCCACCAGCTTCCCGAGCTCTGCCCACTCCTTGCCTTTGTTAACGCTCATTGAAGAAATCATGTCTTCCGTCTCCTGCCTGTTCCGCCCAGCTGCCGCTGCCTCCTGGGGTTCTTCTCTGCTGCCCCCGTGGTGTGAGTGATCCCACCGCTTTAGCAGAACCCGTCGTGGAGTGTTTATGATTGCCTAGCTGGTAGTGATGGTGATGATCTGGGTACTGGTCTTGTTTCCCTGACAGCTTCTAGGCTCTTTGAAAGGAAATCTGTGTCAATTCCATCTTGGTCTTCTTCATCGTCCCTGACGTCATAACTTGTACATAGTAGGTGTTCAAAGAATACTTGTTTTTATGAGTAGGTAAATTATTTGTAAGCTCACACAACTGAAAGCCTCCTCTCCTGCCTCCAGATTTTTGAAGTGCTTATTCAAGTCAACAGCTAGCTTTTGCAATCATTCCATATGCATAAGGGAATAAATACAGTGGGCTGTGAGGGATGCAAAGAAGGTTAACCAGGGCTAGGCAGAAATTTGCAGTCCAGAAAGACGGGAGGGCATAGCTGAAGGAGGGGCCCCTTTGGGGAGGTAGAACGGCTACAGGAAATGTTCAGAAGGAAATGTAGGTGCAGTGTGTAAATTGTCCAGTTTAACTTGAACAGAATTCTTATGAAGGAGGCCTGGAGAATAAGAACCTCCCTAAATGGTTAGGAATATCCTTCTGAAAGGTTTTGAATCCAGGCTAAGAAGTTTGTGTTTTATTTTCTTGTATTTATGATACCTATTTAATAATAATGTTTTATGTTTCGGTTCGAATTTTCTGCAGAAGTTTCTGGTTATATTTTATCAGTAGTTTCAAGGACTTGGTGTGCATTTTATTAGCAATTACTAGGAAGCAGTGTGTTGTGATTTGTGTGATTTTTTTGACCCTAAAGATACAAAATAAATAACCATTTAGTTTATTTAAAAGCTGCTTTGCACCTACTGCCACATTGACTGTTATCTGTGGTAGTAGCATAAATAAAAACAAACATTTTCAAATATTCTCCAGCTTTTGTTCTTGCTTTTGAGTTCATATAAAGCAAAATGTATCTCACAGACGATATGGCCTTTTATTAACTGAGAAATTGTTCCCAGTTTCGTTCACTATGAAATTGGCCTGGGGGACAGCCATGCCAGAATATTAGAATTTCTCTTGCTCCTGTGTAAGTGTTACTGCATCGAATTGAGAGTCCCACCAGCTGGCTGGGGGACTGGCACAGTGGTCAGGAGGGTCCAGGCCACAGCCTGTGCCCCAGATAGTGACATGGCATTGCATGTCTCTTCATGGCCCTTACTCAGTATTCCAAGGCTCTTCAGTTCAGGGGAGCTTGTAATAAATTGCAAATTTGTACCGAAAAACAGATTTATTCTTCCCTGGGTGTGTATCCACTATCCTATTCTTGGACTTTCTTGGCCAAACAAGCAATATTTATAGGTGAGCTGCTTGGACTCAGAGAACGTGTTTGAGAACTTCCTCTGAATACTGTGAGCTTGGGTTTGTTTATTTCTAAATATTACTTTGCCTTTTCCCTAAACACGACTGCTGGTAGCTAAAGTTAAAAGAGATAAATATTTGTCCCTTAGTCAAATCAAAAGATCCAGTTAAGGCTCCACTAGGTGCGAGGCGTTCAGCGATGAGAATGAGATTACTCCGCCATGTCTTACTTTGCAAAAGGGAGAATTTTCATCACTGTTATTTTATGCTTTCCTATCTTATACCGCGTATTCTTCTGATTATTCTTTGTTTTGGCATTGCAATCAGCTCAATAAAATGTGTTACCATGGCTTCTTGTTTTATAATTTGTTATCTTCTCCACAACATGCCGGGAGCATCGTAGGAGCTTTTGTTCGCTGAGTGGATCACTCCAGATAGTGCGTCCTGGCAGCCCTTTGCTGTTGGCCTATGGTGTCTGGGAGCTGTGGAATTGGGGTGTTCTGCTGGCAGTTTCACAGTATGGCAGTCATGGGAGGAGAAAGAATCTGGTGAGGGCTTCTTCATGTGGTGAACTCAAGATGGTTCCTGAGTAGAACTCAGCCGCATGCTAATGTTGGGTAGACGTTGTCACTTTCTGTTCTGGTTCTACTGTTGGACTGGAAAGTCATGCTGACTGGGGCCCTTTTAGCACGTAGGTCACAGCTTCCTTTGACCAACTAGCCAGGGATTTCCAGGTCTGGCACCTGCGTTGCACTTTCTCCGGGGGGGTGGAGAGGTTGAGAGGACACGTTGCTGTATTTCCTCTTGCCCACCCAGAACCCTTCTAAGAAAGGACTGGTCACAGAGCAAGTACCTTGTTAAACACATTTACGGCTTTCTGAATTTTCTGTACTTCCTGAGAAATCTAAGCTCCCAGAAGCCAATTTTTCAAAAGAAAAACTGTAGCCAAGATTCTGGAGAACTTGCCAGCTTATTTCTGCTTTTGAAAATTCAGCAGGAAATGACTATACTACTTTTTTCAACATGAGGGAATTTTTTTTTAACTTAAAATTTTTTTGATAGGGAGAGGTAATTTGGTTTATTTATTTTTTTAGTGGAAGTACTGGGAATTGAACCCAGGACCTCGTGCGTGCTAGGCATGCACTCTACCACTGAGCTATACCCTCCCCTCCAACCCCTGAGTGAATTTTCTGAGAGACTGATTTCATTTTAATATTTGTCACCTGTGTAATAAGCATATAATAAAGATAGACCTTAATCAGTATATTTTTGTGTCTCTGAAGAGTTGTTTCAGTCAAGGTTCTCTGCTTGCAAGTAACAGAAGCCAACACTAGTAGCTAACTTACATAGAAAAAGAACTTACAGGAATTTGAGGCCACTGGGAGAATGGAGGAGAAGCCAAGGACTGACTCTTGGAAACCAGGACAGGTCTGTGGAATTCATTCTGCGAGCAGGATGAACTCTGACCGCTTTCAGTCTTCTGTCACCCGACGCAGGATTCTAATTCCTGGGAAAACTGGCCTGATTGGTCTAGCCTGGCTTCTGTGCTAGCTCTTGGGACAAGGCTGGGCAATTTGATTGACAATCCCTGAGGGAAATCCGGGTACAGTTACTAGAGGAAGAGGAATGGTAGATAACTGGCACAAATCACAATTATCCACTGCAAAATCATACTATCAATCTAGAAGATAAAACGACACGTGGATTCTCCATAGACGGAAGCCCTCCACTTTTTCTCAGCATATGCTAAGCCTATCCCAAAACAGTTTCTTTTTCTGGGTTGGTTCAGGATAGTGGGGTGGGGGGAAGTCGAGGGATTAGTGACATAATAACAGTTATAAATGAAGTCAGTGGCTGAGTTTGAGCCCAAGCTCTGAATAGCTGAATAACCTTGGGATTGTCACATTTCCTCCCTATGCCTCAATTTCTTTACTCTCTAAGTGTCCTCATCTGTTGAATGGGACAAATAGTAATAGGATTGTTTCAAGAGCTGAACAGGTAAAAATGTATGTGAAAATGTCTTGCAAATGATTTAAAAGAAGTTTAGAAGTTACTCTAAGATGAACTGTCACCATGGAGAGGCCGAATACTAGTAATCTTCCATCTTTATTAAGAATAAAACAAACAAAATAAACAACATGACCCGATTTAGGAGGTATCTAAGGAAAACTTTCCTCAGAGTGACAGTCATTGAAATGGGATACTAAGGGATGTAGAGAAATCTCCTTATCTGGATGTGTTCAAAAATAGAATGTATTTTTAACATGTGAAATTCTTTAAGGCAATTTTGCTGAAATAAGACCAGGGATGGACTAGACAACCTCTCAGATGCTTTCCAGCACTATTTTCCCTCATGCTGGTTCTCTGATTTCAAAACTCTAACAAAGAGATGAAGCTATTGTTAAAGTTAGTTTATTATGATTTAAAGCTCCTGCCCTTTTTGAACATTGTCCATTCCAGAGCACTTAGGAGAATTAAAAAAAAAAAAAAAAGACAATTCAAAACAGATTGATTTTGACAATGGTCTCTAGCACAGAGATTTTTCTTTCTCTGCATCTGAATCCCACAAGTGATTACAATATTTATATCTGTGTTAAGTTTTGGATTTTTTTTTTTAACAGTGTTCAGAGTTCCAAATCAGATGCAGGTTTTGTGGCTATTGGTAGTGATAGTTATTTTAATTGGATTCTTGGCTACTGGCCACCAGAGCCAGCCTGTGCTTTTTCATAGGGAAACTTTTTACTCCTATTTCTACAAATCCACCACTTTTTCCCTTCCCTCTGGGACTCTTGTTGGGAGTTGATCACCACTGATTATCTGGTTGCTTTCAATATCAGCTTTCAAAATCCCTTTGTATACTTTCTTTTCTCTTTTAATATCTTGCAAATATGCCCTAGCCATATTTTCTCCTCACTTTATCCTTGTTCCACTGTAATTCTTTATTCATTTTATACCAATGGCAGCCATATAAAAATAGAAGATGAATATGAGATTTTATAATCCCTTTTTCTTAGCTAAAATTAATCCATAATCCCAAGGCATGCCATATCATTTATCCGGGATGAGTTAGCTTGGGTTCATGTTCATCAGAGGAGAATGCTGAAGCAAGGAAAGACTTCAACAATATAAGGCTGATTTCTTTTTTTGGTAACTTTTTATATGCAGAAAAGTGCACACATCATTAGTATTGTCCATGTATTTTTCCATTGTGAACACATTTGTATACAGATCTGTTGATCTAGAATAATATGAACAGAAATTCAGAAGTCTTCTCATGCTTCCTTCAAAATACTCCCAGCCTCCAAAGGGGGACCGCCCTCCTGCCTTCTTTCCCTCTCCTTTTGTATTTATCAATTTTTTTTAATTGAAGTATAGTCAGTTTACAATGTTGTATCAATTTCTAGTGTATATCAGTCATATATATACATACATATATTCATTTTCATACATCCTGCCTTCTAATAACATAGATTAGTTTTGTTAATTTTAGAACTCTGTGTGAATGGAGGCATACAGTATATACTCCTTTGTGTCTTGTTTACTTTGCTCAGATGAGCCTGTGAAATGTGGCCAGTGTGACTGAGGAACTGAATTTTTACTTCACTTGATCTTTTAAATTGACATTTATATTTACACCTGTCTAATGGCTACTGTATTGGACAGCACATTGTACAATATTCCATTTTATGAATATGCTCTGGTTTGTTATATATCCTATCGTTAATAGAAGTTTGGGTGTTTCTGGCTATTACATATAGTGGCAATATAAACATTCCTGTACTTGTCTTTCGGTGAACATAAGCATGCATTTCTTTGGGGTACGTACCTAGAATTTGGAATCGCTGAGTTGGAAGGTATACATCTGGCTAGTTTCAGTACATAGATGGTACCAAAGAGTTTTCCAGCGTGGTTGTACCAGTTTCACTTCCACCAGCAGTCTGAGTGTTCTAGCTGCTTCTATCTTTTACAACACTTGGTTTTATTAGTCTTTTTATTTTAGCTTTTCTGGGGGCCAGATATGGTGTCACATTGTTGTATTTCTTTGATAGGTAGGCATGTTGAGCACCTTTTCATATATTTGTTAGCAATTTGGTTATCTATTTAAAAATACTTCTTACCTTATTTCCCACTGGATTGTCTGATTTCTTATCGTTTTCTAAGAGTTCTTCATATATTAAGGATATGAATCTCTGTTGAGTAAATGCATTACAAATATCATCTCTGCTTTGTGGCTTGCTTTTCATAGTTCTTTAAGTGAAAAGAAGTTCTTAATTGTAACAAAGTTCAGTTTATCATTTTTTCACCCTTCTGATTTGTGCTTTTGTATCCTTTTAAAGTAATCATTGCCTACTTCAAGATTGTGCAGATACTCTGCAGGTTTTTCTTCTACGTTCTTCTGTTGTTTTTGCTTTTTACATTGAGATCTAAAATCTATTTCAGATGACTTGTAGAGTATGGTGTGAGGTGGGGCTGTCGGGTTTTATTTTTTTCTTATGGGTATATAGTTAACTCATTTCTTGGAAAGACCATCCTTTACCCAGTGCAATGCAATGTCTGTCATATTTGTCACAAATCAAGTGAATGTGTGTGTGTGTGTGTGTGTGTGTGTCTGTTCTGATTGATTAGTCTATTTTGTGTATTTTTGTGTCTTTGCTGTATTCTTTCAACCTCTGAGCTTTGAAATGAATTTTAATTTTGGGCTAATATAAGTCATTCAGCTTTGATTTTCTTCTTCAAGACTGTACAAGAGCTGAATTTATTTGTTTGTAGTTAAAACTACCTTTAAGGAAGAACATTTTTTTAAACTAATGGGTAGATTTCCTGGGGTGAATTCAAATATCACTATTCTCTGCAACGCAAACGTCTTCCCTTCCTTGGAGCCTCAGGTGGTTTTCTTGTTCAGCTTGTGTTGGCTGCATGGCTTGGTACGGTGCCTGCTGTTTTTCCTAGATTAGTAACGTGGCATTTTTCTCATTAATTGCTTCATTTACAAAGGGTCATGGAGCTGCTGTGAGGCTTTGTCATTATTTACTGGGGTCATGTTCTTTCTTACGTTCACATTTCCTTTAACCAGAGTAGGAGCTAGACTGTGAGCGCCTTCGGGTTCTCCTCATTTCCCTTCCACTTACCTTTTTTGGGGCCAGCATTGCTCTGAACCACCTAAATTTGGCTGATTTGTCACCAGAACCCCTTCTGATTTCATATCTTCACTATCCATAGCATAGTAGAAGGATTGAACAGGCTTCCCTGGGTCTTGTTTTGTTTTGAAGTCTCCAGCTGTTGTGGACATAGGCCATCTAGTGTGGCTCAGTGTGAGAGCCGCAGGTAGGTGAGGAGGTGATGCGAGCTGGTTTTGCACTTTTGTTAACTACAGTATTTTAATCCCATTATGTAAAATTTTTATTCATCTTTGTCTTTTTTTAAAGATTATACTCTACTTATAGTTATTATAAAGTATTGGCTATATTCCCAGGGTTGTACAATATATCCTCGTGCTTATTTTGTACGTAATAGTTAGTACCTCTCAATGCCTTGTATTCATTGTGTCTTAATGAAGGTGTTGAGAAGCAACTCGTTTTGGTGAAGCGGGGGTATTAAGCACAGGCAGGCGAAGCTGTAGACATACGCAGCTACACACTTACATGTGCACACACTCATGTATGATTGTTGTCTCGTGTGCTAGGAATGACCTTTGGACACTGTATACATGGGGATTAAACTGATAATACGTACGTACTGTACGTGTTTAAAGCTTATCAGTGCCAGGTCTGCTTTGCAGTCCATCTCGTCTGGAAGTCACTCATCTCATGTGTCTGTCTCCAGCTAATCCACGATGTTTTAAAATTGGGCGAAAGGAAGAAAATTCATAGTTATGGGCAGAAATAGGGCTTTAATCATTTAAACCTAGCACAATATGTGGCACACGGTTTTACCCTGTTTGTTGTTTGCTGAATGAATAAACAAATGAAAATTTGTGTACCATATGATGGGCTTTTATGTACAGTGTGGTATATGCTGTGTAAGAACACACTTGTGGGAGTCGGACATTTGATTTGAAGCCTGGCTGTACAACAGAATCGCTGTCTGATATTGTGCAAGTTAATCTCTCTGAATTCCAGTTTCCTTATATGTAAGATAGTGGTGATTATAATGCCTGCTTCACAATGTGTGGGGAGAATTAAATCATCGTCATTGAAAATGTTGTTTGTTGTTAAATGGAGATGATATTCTTTCATTTTGTTGCTCAACAAATATTTACTGAATACTTCTTTTATGAAAATCAACATAAAGCAATTTGAAAGGTTTTTAAAAAGCTAACAGCAAGTACTGTAAGGAGCATTACTGATTTGTCCAAGCACACACGAGAACTCTGCTTAAGCGATCTCCCTCTCAGTCCTTCAGCAGCTCAGACCTTGGATGTCCAGGGCCTGAAAGCCACCGTATAAGACACATGTGGCCTAGTTTAACACATTTTAGTAGGAAGTTGTGAATCTGGTCGTTTGGCTTATCTTAGTTAGCTCCTGGCAAAGCATCACATAAATACTTTCCTTGCTCTTTTAAACCAAGTAATGCATGATTTTCCCTTTAATTTTAAGACAATGCATCTATTTTCAATTAGAGAGGCAGAGTCTATTTGTTGGAACCAAGGGAAGTGAATGCCTAATGGATCTGAAGTGATCTAGTGAGAGTATGAGAAATGCTAGCATGTTCCCTTCTCCTCCTCGCAACGCTGAACAAACAATTTCAGTTCTGCCTTACTTTGCTGTGGTAGACGTTTAGGTGGGCCTTGCCTGCAATTTAGCAAAGTGGCAGTTTTGCTTAGCTTGGTCATGGATATCAAAGCCTAAAACATTCTTGTTTCTTGTTCTTTGTTCTCCACTATATTGTTTACCCTAAATCACTTACACTTGCTATTTAATTGTGTTTTTAAACAGCATATTGTTAATATACTCTGATTTTCGTGAGTATATATGCATGTATCCAAACATGAATATCTGCACGGAAATGTACTTTAAAAAATAGTGACATTTTTGTGTCATGTTATATATTATATGACACTTCTCTTTCAAGATAAAAAACTGCCCCACTTAAAGCTAGGGTCGCTAGTCTTGGCTGATTCGTTGTGAACCTATAGTTTGAACACATTTATTTCCCTGATTTTTGTATTTCTTGAAGTGAGTTTGCTAAGAAGATACCTTTCAGCTGTTGCCACCACTACTTTGTAAGATGACTATGCAATTTTCTTACCATCTTTTGTTATTTGTTTGAAATGAAAAATGACTTAGAAAGGACTGGCGTTACTGGCAAATAGCAAGAAGCTTGGTATCACTGCTGAGATGGGTAAAGGTATAGATTGCTTGGTAGATTATTTGCTACGCATATCCTCTGTGTAAAAAGAGTACAACGGTTTTGAGCTAAAAAGAAAGCTGTCCTACTGTAGTAGACTTTGGCATCTGGGAGATGGTGAACAGTCCGTAAAGTCCATGACTCTATGGTAGGAGTTTGGCTATTCAGGTCATTGTTTTCTTCATGCATTCTTTTTTTTTTTTTTCTTTTTAAGTGTAGGTACTGGTACTGGGGATTGAACCCAGGACCTCGCACATGCTAAGCAGGTACTATGCCATGGAGCTGGACCCCGCCCCTTTGTACATTCTTGAAGGCATTGGCCTGGTCTTTGCTTTCAGCTTGTGCCTGTGGCAAAGGGATAGGAGTGTGTAGCTATTTGGTTATATGACACTGCAGCCAGACCCTCACTAAAGTTGGATGTTAAAATACTTCTGGATTTAGTTACCCTTCAATTGACCTTGGTCCTGTATTCCGTATTGTAATGGAAAATTTAGTGTCAGCAAGGCTTGTCAGAGTTTTAAGGATTTTGGCGTTAGCAGGGCCAAGTGCGATGTCAGTGTGAAGACCCTTCCTTCCTTTACAGAATTTGATACTGGCATTAAAAGGTCAATACCAGATATTTTTCTGATGTTCTGTGTAGATGTTGTGCGGTGTGTGCCCAGCCATGGGGGAGAAGGGTGGCCCCCAAGGAAGAGTTGCCTTTTTTGTTGTACAGTGACCCTATCATTTTGTCAAACATTATGTTCAGATGAGATTCCTTTTTGTAATTTATGTAAAAAGTGCCATGGAGTCTGATGGCAGCCTTGGGTCACCCTAACTGAATATGATGTTGGGAAGGGTGATTTTATGTTCTAGAACAGTGCTTCTGAAACTTTAATGTGTGTGCACACCATGTGGGCATCTTGTTAAAATGTGGATTGTATTTCAGTGTATCTGGGGAAGGCCCAAGATTCTCCTTTCCTAACAAGCTCCCAGGTGATGTTGGAGTTGCCGGAAGTAGAGCCATCTCTGAAATACCTGACTCTCCCACCGAGGCAGGGTGATGGCATCAGTGGGCCAACCTCTGATGGAAGGTCCCAGAGCTGACACTTGAGTAGGATTTCAGCCAAAGGACAGTCAGCAAGTCACCAACTCACACTTGTCTACCTTATCTGAAAAGTGAGAATGGTAACGGTACCCACTTCATGCAGTCGATGTGGGCGTTAATGAGAGAACATAGATGCGAAACTGCTATCAGTATAGTAGGTGTCCGCTAAATGGTTGTTGTCAAATTCTTCCCGGGAAGTTGTGCATCGAGAGAAATGTATGGGCCTTTGGATAAAGCGCAGAATGTGTGAGGAGAAACTGCTGATTGTTTGAGGACGTTGAAGAGGCTGTCAAGAATGAGACATGGGTTCCCAGTGTCAGGGACAACAGTGGTTCCCAGGAGGTGGTGGCCTGGCCTCTGATAAGACCTATGACAGCTGATCTAGAACAAGGAACGGTGGGGACTGCAGGCGTTCATGGCTCCCTGTTGCTGCTGGGCTCAGGGGCACTGACTCTTTCCTGCTACTCAAGGTGTCTTACTATCTTGACTCCAGGGTGTTTGCAAGAGAAAGGGGGCAGCCAGTCAGGTGGGGGAAATGGAAGATGTGGGGGAAGGAAGGGAGTGGGAGACAGATGACCTTTGCCAGCAAAACCAGCCACGCAACCAACCCACCAAGCCTGGGCCCGGCGCAGAGTCAGGCATTTCGTGTGCTCAGAAGTGTGAGGTGTGGGTAGTCTTCTAATTCCGCAGATAAAAATGTTTAAAATGTGTGTCCCAAGTCACTCAGTTTCTAAATGTGTGGGGCTGGATTTTAAAACCAGAGTTGGGCTTAATAATTCCCAAAAGGCAGTGCTGAGTTTGACCCCACAGACACCTTTGGCACCAGGATGCACGTATGTCATTTCCCTGTGAGAAAGAGCCGGCGGGCCCTCGGCGGCCCCTGCGCCTGCCTTCCCACCACCCGCGTCCGCGCTGGAGGCGGGACTCACTGTTGTGTCTCCTGGACCGAGCGTGGTGCCTGGCCTGCAGCCACGGGCAGTGAGTAGCGTAGGATGAGCGAACCAACCTTTTATCAATCAGAGCCAGTTGTGCGGTGCTGCTGTTATTGTGGGCCTCTTAAACTCCTGTTTCCTACTACTGTCCCTTTGACTTCTGCTTCTGGACTTTAACTCTTCCAAATTTCTTCTTTATATTTTTGATTAATAGCATGGTTATTTGTTTAACATCAAGTTAGTAATTTTAAAAACTAAGCATTTTTTCTCTTCGAGCCAAAGGAAGTATGAGACATGTACTTTACTTATGGGGACTTGCAGTCTCATTAGAGAGAGATAAGATGTTCCAGAAAATTATTTAATTCTCTAATTTTCAGTCACAGCAAAGATTTCTACATAAAAAGATACATATTTTTCTTCCTGTTGTAATTTCCCTTTCTTCACCGTCCTTCCTGTCGTTCTGAGTAGTGCGTGTGGTGATCTATCTGGTACTCCTGGGCGTCTGTTTGTTTTCTGACAGTTGCCCGCGGAGAGATCTTTTGTGGGAGCCAGGGAAGGTGTCTCACTGCTGCACCCCTGGGCTGCCAGCGGGTCTTGATCTTGATCGCTGTGAACCATGTAAAGACACAGCTCTGGGGCGAGCCTGGTCACAAATCAAGAAGATGATTGGAAAGCTTATTCAGCAGAAAAATCGCATGACTCTGAGTTATAAAACACGTAGTTATAGTATGTGAACATCTCTCTAATATGTGAAGTTAAGAGATTTGGTTGGGTGGTTTCATAAGGACGAGATTGCTTTTCCTCCCCGCCCCTTTCCCAAGTGGAAGTACATTGATTTTTTTTAAATAAAGATAAACGTGCTTATTATAAAAAGGAAAATTCAGACAACATATAAAAGCAAAGGGAGAAAGTAAAAATCACTTGTAATTTGACTGTATGAGAAGTCATTGTGAACACTGATAGATAGACAGACTAAGATTTAAGTATGTGTGTATAAATGTTGGGTCATTGTCCCTTATCCAGAACTTCATGGCCAGATTGTTTCTGAATTCAGAGGTTTTGTTTTGTTTTGTTTTGTTAGAGTTTAGAAAGATAATATGAGAAATATACTATATATTTTATAAGACTCTCATCAAGGAATGAGGTAGTCCCCTGTAATCAAATACATTAACTCTTCAGCAGCAAAATATGTTAATATTTACCTTTTTTTTTAAAGTTTCAACTTTTTTTGTGGCAGAGGGGAGGTAATTAGTTTTAATTAATTAACTTTTTTAAATAGAGGTAATGAGGATTGAACCCAGGATCTTGTGCATGCTAACCATGTGCTCTACCACAGAGCTATACCCTCCTCCCATATTAATATTTACCGTTAATGGAATAAAGGCTGTAAATATTTTTGTAGTAGATGACGTTTTCCCATAAATGCATCACAAAGAAACATCTTTCAGTTCTTGGAACTTTTCAGAGTTCAGATCGTAGATAAGGGAGTGGGGACCTGTAATATAAATACGGATTGTTTTTATTGGCCGTATACTGCAAATACTTTGCTTCTGACTTGCTTTCTCACTTGTGCCGTATTGAACATTCTTGTAGGATAAATTTCTAGAAATGGAATTGTCGGGTCAAAATGTATACATATTTTTCAGACTTTTGATAAAGACTGTTAAACTACTATCCTGAAAGATCATACCACATTTCAGTGTAGGGTCTGAGTATGTCTGTTTTTACCACATTCTTGCCAGCTCTCAGTTTTATTAGTGTAAGTCTTGCTAATCTAATAGGCAAAAGTGATACTCTAGTGTAACTTTTTTTTTTTTTTAATACTGATGTTGTAGTTCTTTTCTTATATGTTTGGCCATAGGCTTTTTTCTAGATTCATTTTAGGGGCTATGACATTTTCAGACCATTAAACTGAGGCTGTTATCCTATGATGTTTGGGGGAATATTAATTATGTATCAGATATGATCACTTGCATTGCTTACTTCATTTAAAAAGTGAGTGGTGATGTGGAGCCAGTGTCTCTGAAGTGTCCGCAAGCTGTAGGCCAGATGTGCGTTTAATCGCCGGCCGACTCATTCTCAGATGTGGCTCTTCAGAGAGTCCCCCTTGGCTCTTTTCACCTGGGCAAGTGTGGCAGTCCCTTTGGTGAGGACTGTTTCAAGGATCATTTGGAGAGAAATTTCCTAAATACGAAAGAGTTGCTGAATCGCGGCGTTCACACCGGAGGGGTTTGGTTTGAGATCTCTCTGAGTACATCGTCAACCTGTAGGTGAGAATGAACGAGGCCTTGCCCTCTGGCCCTGGGCACTTACCTCATTTCTGAGGACTGTAAAATAGTACAGCCACACTTGCTCTAAAAAAGGAATTTTGATATTTTATCTCTTTGTTCTGTAGGATCTGAAAAGATGCCCCCTATGTCTGAGACAGTGGTTCTCAGACACTGGTAAGCAAGTCTGGAATCACCTGGGGAGATTAATTACCACTCGGGTAGCTAAACTCAGGCGCCAGGGGATCGAATGCAGCGGGTCTTGGACTATCTTGAGAAAGGTAGCCCAGCTCTGAGTTTAATTAGGTTATAATAACAACGGTAATAGTCACAGAAGTGACCTTACACTGGTGAGTGCAAGTATTGTTATTATAAGGGCAATAGATAGGATCATAAAAATTCACATTAATTGCCCTGCTATGAATGTTTCAAATTTGTATGATAACTCAGAGTTCCAAGTTAAGTGAATGAGGATTCACCATCCTTAATATTTGATTGAGTTTCATTTCTTGGTAATAGAGAATGAGTGCTTGAAATAAGAGCCATTCTTAACTTCTGAATATAGAGAAGACAAATATATGCAGCACTCTTTTTATGATAAAAGAAGTCATTTTCAGAAAGAATTAGTTTTCTTAGTTGAGCAATGGAATACTGTAGGCAAACTAGAAAATTTCCTATTGACACCATCTCATGCCTCTGTATTTTATTACAGTTTGCATTTCATTTCTTACAGTTGCGTGTGTGTGTGTGTGTGTATGTCATTCTTTGTTGTCTTTTTTGAAATGAGCTTGTATAGAGTCTAGCTGCTTCCTTGGAGATCCTGTCACAAACCCTGTGGTAAACAACTGATGCAAGAGAGCAGAGCATGTTTGCATCATTTTCCAGCATATCCGTGCAGTCCAGCCTTCCAGAGCAAGGAAGCACAGAATGTTGGTCTATACCACGTTAATTTGGGTCAGCCCAGGAGACTTGCTAATTATGTGACCTAAGCACTAATTATTTTGTGAACCTTGTTCTTAAAACATAAGCAGACGTATAAACTTGTGTCCACTCCATCACCCGGATCCCTTTGTGCTCTGGACGTTGATGATGTGTGGTCCCTACAGTCAGCTCTTTCTTTACTCAGCAGAAAGCAAAGGTATGCCCAGCTGGTAGGAGAGACCAGGCTCTCTGTCCCGGTGGAAGCAGGGTTTATCATTGATCTTCTGTGCACTTGATTCAGCAAGCAGTCAACCTTGCAGGGAAGGGGGCTCAGCATCAGCTCACATCAGCAAGTCTGATTTGGCTTACCAAATTACTCAAATAGATATGGAAAGTCAAAATGTCATATCCTCACTGTCCTTGTAAGGGTATTTACATTTTGCCTTAAATTTGAAAATAAATGGACAGACTTTGGGGGTTTGATTTTATTTTGTGTTTCCCTAAGACATGGAAGATACATACAGGCTGGCTGTCAGGTGTGAGGAAACCGAGGCACACAGGTGACCTCCCTGAAGTCCTACAACCATGGAACTGCGTTTCAAAAACAAATGACAATTTACTTTCTGACATCTTTTCCCCTCTCCTTTAAAAGTAAGGTCTGATTACTTGTGCTGTAATGGCGGGTCTGGACTAGAAAGGCCAGTGTCAGAAATGACTTTACTTCCCACCCTTTGCACTCCCAGCTTTTCACAGGGCGGGTCACTTGCCTACCTGTCAACCAGGTAGAGGCTGAGTGGAAAGTCACCTTTAGCCTCTTGGGAAAGCGAAGGGAATTACCACTTAATGAGAGCTTTACTCTCATCGGGCTGTTAGTCCCCACCAGGTACCAGATGTCCTGGGAGCCTCCTTTAGGGGTCCCATTTTGTTCCTCACACTTCCTGCTACTGCAGTCTCCCTTCCATAAATGAGGAAGCTGAGGCTTTGTGAGGTGAAATAATACTCACACAATAGACTGCAAAGTGGGTATGTGGCATCTCTAGATGAATCTAGCAGCCAGGCTGCCTGGCTCTGTGGCCCAGGCTTTTGTCAGGCCACCTCAGCCGTCAGGCTCCGCTTGCTGCCCACCCCTTGTGTCTGTGACCAGGCCTGCTTAGATGGACTGGGACCTAAATCGTCTGTGTCCGCTTTGCTTCTCATCCGTAAGTGTCAGATCCTAGCATCCTGAGTTGACCTCCTTCCTCATGACCTCTGACCCGGATTGCTTCCCGCCCTTGTTCTGATGAGCCAAGATGCTGGCCACGCCTTCCTGGCCTTGCTTGTATCTCCAGCTAGCAGGCCATGATGTCTGCTTGGAGACTGGGGACAGCTCTGAATTTTACTTCCTCCTCTGGTTATGAGCTGTGCTTGATACTGAGGTCTGAGCTAAACTGCAAAATAATTATAGCAGAAACTCCAAGATTGCGTGTTGAGGTGGTAAGTGAGGTGAAAGAGGGCTGTGAAATAGGTTAAACTCAGTTACCGTGGCTCGTGGAAAAGAAGCCAGGCTGGCTAACTGGGAGACATTTGCACACGCTCTGTGGCCACCACGGAAAACCCTGGGTGAAACTCAACAATCTCTATTCCAATTTATCCTGCTTTGTCCAGAAATAAATTGGCATTCATTCAGTTTTCTACCTCAGTTTAGATTTTGTAAACCCTGTTCTTAGGTCTGAGATCATTACATGGCATTGATAGCATTTTGTGGATTATTGATTTGAAAAAAAAAAAAAAAAACAATTTAGCTGATGTGCCGTGTCAGACCATCAAAACCTGATAAAGTATTCCTCAGCTTTGTTTGCACAGCGAAGTTTTTATCATGGACATCTGCACCAAGCATGAGATTTTATTTAAGGAGGATGCTAATGCAAAGAGCCAAAGTGATACTTGTGACAAGCCTGCTTGATGAGACCTAGACATACACCACAGGCATGAGAATAGGGTATTTTTCATCAGGAAAAGTATATTATTTGGAAAGTAATAGCGATGACAGCACAGAGAAAGCAAACAAGACATTTTCTGTATATTCAGAACTTGCCTTAGGTACAAGAAAGTTCTGAAAGTTTCATTTTGCTTCACTAAGTGAGTTATAATAAATTTAAGTTTCACCCTAAAAGGTGGGTATTTTTAACCCCATTTACCGAGAGAGAGACTGATTGCAGAAAACCTACGTGATGAGGCTGACGTTGCAAAAGTACAAGGCAGATGGGTTCAAGACCAGAGTTCTAGGCCAGCTGTGTGAGGAATACAGAGTGAGTGTACCATTCAGTGAGGGACACAGGCATTTACCAGATACCAAGGGAGTGAAGTCAGAGAGGAGAGCTCTGTCTGGGGAGGAGGAGACCAGCAAGGCTCTGCCTGGTGATATCTGTACTGGGCCCTGGGAGATGGGGAGGGTTCTGACAGATGAGTGGGAGCAGGGGGAGGTGATGAGCAAAGACACAGGATAAGAAAGCACAGGGCAGTTCTGGGAAAGAGTGTGTAATCTGAGGGACCAAAGACTGCAGTCTGGGCAGGTTTTATGGTGGAGGTCAGGCTGGAAAGATACAGGGCAATCAGATTGTGGGGAGCCTCAAATTCCACACTCCCATATGGATTTTAACTGCCACGGGGGCCACCCAGAGCCCAGGGCAGAAAAAGGCTGCAATGGGAGTCAACGCTTTCTGCACAAAGGTGGGCTTAGTGTCTGAGGGCAGGAGGAACACCTGGGAAACAAGGTGATGAGAATTCCAGCCAGGCCTGAGGGGATGGATGAGGGGAGAGATGTGGCTTGAGAGGGAAGCCAGAAGCAGGATCCAAACAAGAGTTTTTGTTTGTTTGTTTTTAATTTAAGAAGAGACCTGAGGGTGTGTGTAGGTCAGGGGAAATTTGCTGGTACAGAGGGAAACTATTGACAATATGGAGAACATAAAATAAAACAGAGTTCTGGAGAAGCAGGATACCCATTGCTTTAAAACTGTCAGAAGTGAAAAGAGAATTGGTGAAGTTCAGAAATTTGAGGGAGAAGAAGGCAGCTTTTAACAGACAGTCCTGACCAGTTTTGTGAAAGCTGGTGGGCAGGGTCATCTGCTGGTGCTGAGAAAGATGGGAGTGAGTGAAGCAGGGGGTCAGGATTGTGGAAAAACATGAAGGGAAAAAAGTCACTTAGGTGCAGATAATTGGGAGTTAGTGAAAGCGAGTGACTCTGATATGAATTACTGAGAATTAGGGCCGGGCACCCTGAAGCTGACCGCACACAGATGTCATCAGCCTGCCCTCCTGGGTAGCGAGATACAATCATCTCTCAATTTTACGCGGTAACTGAGAACAAGTATCACATGAATAATTGAAATCTCCAGAGAGGCCCCAGATCTCATCTAGCATTAACTTCCTTTGCAGTACAATAGCCTGATGGAGTGCGAGAAGCGTCTTTCTTGACTGTGGTATTGGTACGTGTGGTTCTGTCACAGTGTAGGAGCCCTCTGACCCAGGGCAACTCAGCGACCCCAGGATCACTGATTGACTTAAGAGCTAGGTTGAGCTAAGGAACCTGATTCAGTCAAGAAATAGCTAGGAGGAGCCTGCTAACCCAGTGAACAAGTGGGCCCTGCCCAAGGTGAGCATTTGGGCAGCATGTATCAAAATTTAAGCTATATATTGTCTTTCAGCCAGCAGTTCCTCTCTGTAGGATTTCTTCTGCTAAAACGAAAGCTCTGAGATGGCAAGGATCATATTGTGTTTTTTAAAAAGCAAGTTTTAAACTATTACACATAATGTAATCCTCTTTTTTAATAGAAACTACATAAAAGAAATAAACACCCCGCAATGTGTATATTGTAGGTGAATAGAAAAAAAATACTAGATGGGTACAAAATAGACTCTTAATAGGTTTATTTTTGAGTTGTGGAATCAAGGCCCAACTTTTATTTCTTTTCTTTTATATGTAATTTATTGAAAAAAATGTAGTTTTTTTGGCTGTAAATTTCATTCTCTGCTCTCTTCATTCATTCACCCATTCGAGACATTATGTATAACAAATTAGCTGCTCTTGAGTTGCTAAACTGCTGCTAGCTGGGGTCACAAGCAAGATCATGTAAAATTTGCAATGTAATATAAGTGTTACAATGGGAGAAACTACAGCATACCCTGGATAGACAGTGGTCTGGATGGACAAGGGGGACCTAGGACTTCTTGCTCAAGCTGTTGTTTATTGAGTGCCTACTGTGTGCAAACTTCTGGGCTGATTTTAGTACTTTCCTTGTCCCCCAGGAACCCCTAAGCTGTTGGAGAGAGTTTGTGGTGTATTGTGCCTTTTCTTAGCATTCTATGGCAGAAATGTACAGCATGTGAGTCAGTAACCCCAGATGGGGAAAGAAGAGGGAGAGTGACCTGCATTATCCAGTCACAGAGCAGTTGGCCTCTGGGTGATCGAGAGTGGCTGTGTTTCATTGCCTGTAGGATGTCACTCTCCCGTAAATTTAGGGTCTGTGACAATTCTAAATAAGTTTTCCCACCTTGCCTTCTTGGTCCTCACTCATTTGCTTTATTCTAACTCAAATAGATCTTGGTTCCCCCCCCCCCACCCCCTGCCCCAGAGAAAGTCTTTTAAATTGTTTATTCTTTGTAATTACGGTAATTTCTGAAAGGACACAGCAGGTCGGAATGAGTAACCGTGATGTGCCCAGGAGTGGGAAGGAGGAGCCAGTGTAGTCCAGCCCCACACCCAGAGCACTGGCGGCAGCGCCCAAATTGTGAGTGGCGTCACTCATTTACAGATGCCTTTTCTAGTGGTGCAGTTCACAGACCATCTGTAGATGGTGGACCTGTAGAAACGAGACCATCTCCGTGAGCATCTCAGGGACGTTCCCTCAGGAAGCTTTGCTCGAGGCCGCTGAAGGGCCGGCCGGGTGTGGGCAGAGCAAGGAGAGAGCTGCTCCAACCACAGCAAAAAGGCTGTCCCACGGTCACTTGGCCACAGGTGCATCCCTGACAGAATCGGATTTGCCATTCAGAGTTTTGTGTGCAGACCTAGGTGAGAGTCATTTCGGTCACAGAATAGAAAGCTGGTTAAGGAGCCCTTGCTCCCTTGCCCGGATCTCAGCAAAGATTGTACGGCCGTGCCGGGCTGCAGTGAGGGTTTGTGTTCCCGGGCCTTTATTATTACAAAACATGCAGCGGAGCTTCATCCTAAATAATTAAAACCCCCTGACAAAGAAAACGAGCCGAGCACATTCTGTAATGCAGCAGACTGACTTTCCCCTGCATGATCGTCATCCGTTGGCCAGCTCATTCCCCAGACTCCGGAGTTAACAAGGGGCAGCTCTGTCCCTAAGAGAATTACCCAGGTTTGGCTCTGGTGCCGTCTTTGTAATGGGCCAGGGGAGGAGGGCGTTGGCCGGGTTCCTACCAGTCTCCCCAGGAGGACTTCATTGTGCTTCCTGTGGTAATTACACATCAGCATAATAACAGGCATGTTTAGTCCTTAGTAATGTGGATAACTTCTGGAAGACAAAACACAGCTGCCCGTGTCGTATGTAGTTGTTTTCCATTTTGAGGACAAAGAGTGAGGGAACTGAAAAACTGACTCAGGCTGGAAGGTATCAATCAGGTCCACTGTGTTCTGATGGGCATAGTAAATAATCAGGGGCATGAAATGAATACAGATGGTTATGGGTGAACTAGTTTCTCCCTCAAGTTGGTAGCCTGATTAAAAAGGGGAAGTTGACGAGGCGCTGTTATAGATTAAAAGGAGCTAAAGAGAAGAGAAGCCATGTACGTCCCTTCTTTTGGATATCCTGCTTCAAACGAAACAAATTTTTTTTAAAAAGACTAATAACTTTTAGATAAACAGTGAAATTTAAATATGGACCAGAGCTGTTACCAGTAATTATTCAGACTTGACAATAACATTGTGGTTTATAAAAATTAATTTTTATATGCATTTATATGCAGCAAATACACCTTAAAGCATGTTAGGGTGAATGACAGCTTTAGAACAAATGGGATTTGCTCTGATATACTTGAGCAGAAAAATCGTAGAGGGTGGAGTAGTGAAGCCAATAGTACAGTGTGGCAGAATCTTGATGACTGTTGAAGGATTATGGGGACTCGTTTTACCACTCTGCAAACTTGCATGTATGTTTGAAATTTTTCATAGTGGTTTCTTTAAAGTGACTGAGCTCTAAATTCTGTAGAAGAAAATAGCTCCTGTATTTTGTTAAGTAATTTATAAAATGTTCCATTTCAAACTTCTTTGGTTGTAAATTCCTATGTTTTAATGTGGGGATAATAGATTAACTAAATGAATGCTAATCTTTGCTGCCACTACCCACCTCCCTCCCCATTTTTTTATATAAAAACTGTGAGCAGGTTTCCAGCCAGGATGTCTCACTGCCTCATCATACCTCCGGCCATTCTATAATGAACTGTTCACATCTAGGTCTTTTCTAACTTAGGAATTTTCCGTGTTGTTCTTTGCCCAATCTGCTTGTTTCCTTGTCGTCTCTCACAGGAGGAAGGGAGAGTTGCAAGAGCTCTTCACCCACCAAAAGGCTGAGCTGGTCTGTCCCTTCTCTTCTGAGGGCTGGGACCCTGAGTCCATGGGGAGGAGCTCCTGGGAGTGTCTTCACCTCCCTGCTCAGCTCTGAGGCTGCCTCTGCTGGTCAGTTCCCTGGATGTCAGGTAGTGACAGGATGGCCCAGTGGTCAGATGCTCTAACACCAGGATTTGGGTATCACCACCATCACTCACCGGCTGTGACCTTGGACCAATCAGTTGCATTCCCTGTGCTTCTGGCTCCTCCTTGGTTAAAGGGCAATGATGATGATCAATAGCTAAGTCACAGGGTGAAGAGTAAATGAAATACTTAGGTAAAGTGATTACCAGAGTGTTTTCCACAGAGTAAATAGTCTTAAACGTTTGTTACCATTCTTCTTAAATTTATTTTATAAATAAACATGTCTGGAAAATAGTGCTTATAGGATCAATGAAAAAAGTAATTTGTTATTTATTCTCCCCACCTTGTCACAAAATACAAAATAATTCTTTTCAGTCAGTGTATCTCTAGCAACTACATTTGGCTGTTTGTGACTTAAAATTGGTATTTTGAGAATTTGGTAAGATGCTCATCTCTGTGGTACAGTTAGTATAGAGAAGTAGCATGAATGGCATGGCATTCTAGAAAGAACGAGTACAGTGTAGGAACCAGACATGCCTGGATTGGAATGGCAGCTCTGTTCCTTATTGGCCTTTTTGAGTAGTTTCTCCCGGCCACATTTCCCTCAGCTCTGATGTGGGACCCACGAGGCCTACTTGGCAGGGCCGTGGTGAGGATGAGGGGAGCCGTAAAGCCTGCACACCCTTCCCAGTGTGTACAAGGTGCTCCGCACACATGTGCACGGTGTGGCTGTTGAGCACAACCTACTGTGATGAGAGCGAGGAGGAAAATGTGACGGACAGGATGGGCAGCCCCTGCCCGGAGTGCCCACTTCACCTCTGCTCAGGGCTGAGGCTGCGAAATCTAATGGCTCAGATGCAAGAATCTGATTTTCTTGAATTCTCTTCAAGGTGTCAAATAGACAGGAACCGACTGATGTAAAGCCTGCGCCCTAAGTACTTGCATGACCTCCTGGTTTTGCATCTTCATGACCCAGCTGGGGCAGACTGATGTTTCCAAGCCTCATTGTTATCTGTAAAGTGGGCAGTTTACCCTCAAATAATTAGGAATTGGATGGAACAACAAAACCATTTGGCATTTCAGTGGAGTTCTCCTTTGTGCTACATTCAAATAGGAGTGTATTCTATCCACTTCTCCTTAATTTTTCTCCTATGAGAGAGGTTAAGCAAAAACTTGACAAAATAAGACAAGAGATTTTCTTTCTTTTCAAAATAATCTTTAGTGTCATTAACTCAATAACTGTATTATTTCCAAAAGGGATTGTTCAGTCTTTTTAATCTACTCATAGATTCTTATCTATGTCTCATAAATGAGGCATTATTCACAGAAGAATGGCCAGCAGAAGTTTAATTTCCACACCGGTAATGCCGTAGAATAAGACCCAGGTCATGGTGATATTCAGTAAAGCTCTTCAGTTTTGGTTTCAACAAAGCATTGCTCATGACTATTGTTAAAAATCACTCTTTGCAACACCGAGGGACTTTGTATCATTGAATGCGCTATGATTACGAAATTCATTCCTGTGAGACAGAATACCTCCTATCACTCTGAACACTGTCCATGAAAATGGGCATTGACCTAGAAGAAACCAGTGTGGACGTAACGGAAACAGCATCGGACCTGTGAATTTGAGATGATGTCTTTTGTTTATTTTGCATTGGATGATTGGTTGTAGTGTGTGTGGGAGGAGCCTCAAGCCCCCTGAGTGTGTTTGCATGGTGTACTTGCAGAGGGGTGGCGAGAGGGAGGAGGGGTAGAGACTGACCCTTGGTTGGAAGTCCTGACTCCAAAAATGAGGTGAGGATAGAGGCCTCGAGTTGGTCACGTAACATTCTGGAAAACTCGGTGGACCTGAAATCTACTTACAAGGCTGATTTAAGATTTCCTAGATGCCAGAAAAGGACAAGTGAAGTAGGAATCCAATAAGTTTTTAAATAACAAATTTTGTGCTGGAGACCTGTTGGAAAGCCACAAAAGGGGGCTTTCTGGGTACAGAACTTTGGCTTCTGAAAAAAGGCAGAGTTTGGTGCAGTTAGTAATTAAAGGCTTATTTCTAACTCATCTTGTTTCATGCCTAGGGCAATGACCTGGCTTCAGAGCTCTAGTTCAGAGGGATTGGTCCCCCAGGATCAGTTGCTCAGAGTCTAAAGTGTACTTGAAGGGGGAAGGAGGAGGGAGGAATCAGCTGAGAAATGAGAGGAAGGGAATTTGGGAATAGGCTCTCACCAAATCCACTGGCAGAGCGAACAGCATCGCACGGATCGACACGTTCTACTTGCCCGGTGTAGAGGCCTCTGTTGTAAGAACTAGTGTGGTTTTCAAAGTTCTGACCTCACAGATCCAGCAGGGCCGATGAATTGGGAAGAGAACCACCCTTTCTTCCCATACTTGAGAGTGGTGGGTGGGCCTCATGGAAGTGGCCAAAACTGGGCCCCGAAGCTGGGGCACTGCTGAAGGCACAAGGCAGCCTTCGCACAAAAAGACAGAGCAATGGCAGTGTGTACCAAGCTCTGCAAAATGAACTTGGACACTAAATTTTCTCTGAATATATGTGTTGGGGCAAGATGAGTAAATTGCTAGATTTTGAAGGTTTAAAATTAAAATAACCATTGCCCTCTTTCCTACCTCCTGCCCCAAACAAACCAAACCAGAACAAAAAAACCCAACCTATTTTGGGCAAGGGAAGAAATCCAACAACAATATACAGAAACTATTTAAACTTCCAGAGAAAAGATAAGAATGCTGTTAGAAAAGAACAAGAGATAGAAAAAGAGTATGTGTACTGGGTGGGTCAGTGAAGTTAGGCAAGATAAGAATAATTTGGTTGAGAATATGTATGAGGATTAAAAAAATGGATACTAAGGTAATGGTAAAAAGACCAAAATAAGAAAAAAAATTTTAAAGCTGCTTATTTTTGTTGAAGTGCATGTTGTCTTTGAACATTATGTCAATGAATTAGAAAGTTAAAGAAGCTCTAAAATAAGGACACATTTAAAGAAACAGATTACGGAAATTAAAGAGGTCTCTTTTAATACCATGACTTTGAATGAAATATTCTCACTTGACCAGTCTCTGGGCAACGATTCCAGCACAAAAATGTCAGCTGTTTTGAACCTGAGTGTGAGTACCCTGATCACCTCTCCTCAATGGGTTTTTGTTAGAATTTTTGTTACTAGTGTAATGCTGCTTTATGACACGTGTGTAGTTTCTCATATTCTCTGCCACCTCTGTTTTCAGGGTGAAATAAGAGCATTTAGGAAATGACTGCTATTAAAACTTTCCTAGGCAAAGCTTGAGTAATGCTGGTTGGCTTGAGTAAACTTAGGAAGTCTTCACAGTCATAGTGAGTATTTTTTAGGGGTCTGACAGGGACTGTAAAGGATTCTAGAAGGACTATGGTGTTCTGCCTGCCAGGATGACCAATGCAAAGATATGTGCAAATAGGGAATTGTCCTGGGAACAGAATTAAGACATACATTATATCCCTGAGAATATTGTACGTGTTGGAAGGAAAAAAAATTTTTGAATAAAAATTTTAATTTTTATTAAAAAAAAAAGCTAAACAATAAAGTGTAAAGCATATCAGGCAAACAAATCAGTGTCTGTTTAGAGGATTAGTGTTTATGTGTTTTGTAAGAATAGATAGATAGTACTGTTTTGGGGTGAGAAATAAACAATGATTTATTTTGGCAAAGAGAAGCAAACTAATTTAATACAGCAAGCAGGACTCATTGGAGACTGTGGCAATAAAGGGAAGAGAAAAAGACAAGAAACGTTTCTGCCTAGTGTCAAGGGTCTAGCGTAGACAGCTAATTGGAAATGAACTTGCCCCATGACATCGGACCAGGAGGGGTCATCATTGTGTCAGTAAGCACTGGCGTAATGATCTTTCTTTGAAACTGCTCTGAAAATGCCTGGAATGCCATATTTACAGACAAAGGCAAGATGCTCGAGACAGATCAGAAATGAATAAACAGTCTTATCAAAGATAGGATTAAATGAATTTTTGAAATGTTTAATTCAGTATGTATATTTTGACTAAGTGGAAGGACTCAAAAATTGTTTTGAAGGGTTTAGTTTAAGAGATGATACATGGTGCTTCAAAGGAATCTGGGCACAGAAGACGTAGAGTGACAAAGGGAAGTTCAGGTTTACGGGCAGAAAGTCAGGTTTTTCTGGGTTTCTGATTTGCTTTGCGGTTTTGATAATGGACTCTCCTCCGCCCCCTCCCCTTCTCTACTCTCTGAGGGGCAAGTGGCTTTTGTGCTCTGGGGCATCAGACACTTAAGGGACTTTGCTGGGCTAACTGTGAGTGAGTAATCTGGAGGCTCCCTCTCTGCTGTTCTGATTTACAGGAACGATTATTTTCCTTATCTTTCTTGTAAACCCATGCCAAAGACTTCTTTCTAAAAGCTGACATTCTTCTCAACCAGAGTACCATGTGCAGAATAAACAGACTAAGTGTTGGATTTTTTTAGTTTCAGGTAGTCTTCCCCCCAACCCCCAAGGCAAGCAGAAGAACCCCAACCACAAGATAAACCCAAATAAGTATTTTAAGAGTCATCTGATACCGAAGCATTCGGGGGCTGGTGGCAATTGAAAGACGGTTAAACTGTTTTCACTCTTGCAGCTAACCACTTGCCTCCCTCCTGCCTTGACCCCACCACACCCAGTAAAGTTGTTTAGCTCAGCTATTACTGCTACGCTTTCTTAATTAGGTATTTTCTCTGGGAACACTAATTTTGAGGGATAAGCGGGTGACTCCCAGAAGTCACTCAAGAATTAGTATTTTATAGTATATATAGTAATGGGGAATTATTGCTAGTTATCTAGGATGAAGATTCTCAAACTTTCTAGTCTCAGTACCTCTTAACAATTCTTAAAAATTATTGTGGACTCCAATATGGGCTTTTATTTATATGGCCTAGGTCTACTGCAATTTACCTTATTAAAAATTAAAACTGAGACACTGTCAAAGCACAGGCATATACAAGTCCGCATTCCATTAGTTGTCAGAGCAATGGCATCATCACGTGTCTCGTAGCTGCTGGAAAACCCCACTGCACAGTCGTGAGAAGATGTGAGCGATAAAGGCACATGTCCTAGTGTTGCTGTGAAAGCAGGTCCCCCAGACCTTCTTCAGGGGTCTGAGCAATCCCCAGGGGTGCCCAGATCACGCTGTGAGAACTACTGATCTAGAGTAATTGCTAAGAAATAGGATTATTACATGAGCTAATAATTGGCTCATAAGAAGTCTTTAGTAAATGCATATTTGAAAAGGTCTGGATGAAATGATACTAGTTGTGACATGAAATTCAGTAAATGTACAACGAAAGCTCTGGGGAATAACAGTAAGTATGTCAGTATGTTACTTATATGATTTTATATACTGATTATGTACTAGTATTTTATAACGTATATAGCACTCATATCATATTAATTTATGCACTAGAAATATATATATATAATGTTAAGAATAATAATATGAACATTCTACTTGGTCTGGTAGGACTATATATATTCAGAAATTCTCTAACCCTCCAGCCGTGACAGCTAGAACAGATGAATAGTGTACCCCCAGCACTTGTCCCCCATGTAGCTGGCGTTCCTCACCTGTGTGCATGGGCACCAAACTGCATAGAAGGCTGAAGAACTAGTCTTGTCTTTGGGTGGATGGAAGTTTGGGAGGAAGCATGCAAATAGGAAACAATCTGATGATTTATTTGAAGCCTAGTACTCAGTCTTTGCCTGAGCCCTAAAATTGGTTTCTTTATTTTCTTTGATGAAGGCCAAAAAAGTGTTAAATCCATTTTGGTTTCAAATTATATACTTGAAAGAATAGATAAATTTGCTCTAGCATCTCTGTTTTCAGTTTTTGGTAACATTAAGTGTTACTAAATCTTACCTGCCAGTGTCCAGGAATCGTGATTCATTTATTTATTACAGCATCGGTCAGAGCACACATGAAGCTCTTTCCCAAACGTGGGAGACCCCACTCAGCTTTTCCAGACAGCAGCGTCTCTGTTTTATGTTTTTGGTTCGCTGACGTGGTAGCTGTGCTATAAGCTTGCCCGTAGCTTCAGTGGGACAGATACCAGGCTCGGATTCAAGTAGCTTCTCCACAGCACCTTCTTCCTTGTGATTGACTGCCCAGCCACAGGTAACAGTCCAGTCTCAATCCTTTACTCCTTCATTTGTTTTATAAACACCCTATTATCAAATGATACAAATTTGAATGTCCCTCCAACCAAAATCCTGCTAACCAGACCCCTTTGTTTTGAGCCAGTGGTGTTCATTTTTAAAAAGAATTCGCCAGAATTCGTTCCAGGATTCTATGGGGCATTCTTTCTACACTGTAGCAATTCATAGCACTCCCACTTTTTAGGAGAAATGGTTGGACTATTAGAAATTAGCTACTAAGATGCTGCTTTTGTTTTTTTAACTGAAAAGCAGAGTCACTGCTAAAAATTTAGTTGAAATAAGTTGTATAAATACTATTCTGACAGCCTTCTCTCATTTTATTCTGTAAAAATTCTGTAAAAATGGCACTGCCTTTTTTAATGCTGAGGACAGTATATTAGAGCATTTTAGTAGGTCACTAAATCATATTAAAAGTTTAAACCTTAAGGGGAAGTTTCTTATGTTCTTTTAATATTAACATTTACTGAATTTGAATCTAGTTTCAACAAAAGACGTATTGTCAAGATGATGATAACCTTTTTTTGTTCTTAAAGGAATAGCTCTTTGCCTCTTCCCTCTACACTCAGTCCTTTGGTCCCCAGATGTGGGGGCTTGACCCCCACAGCAAGCAATTCTGTGATACCAGCTGATGTCCTCAGTTCAGTTCAATTCTGACGCCTATCTACCTGTAGTTAGTGTCAGATCCCACTGGTTATGGGGTCATTCCCACAAGACTGCCCCCTCCCCCCTTCTGACACTGATCACAAATCCAGGTCATTACATGGACTTCTGACCAGCTGGCTTTAAATCAGAGGTTGCCCCGGCCTTCTCCGGGGGTTTGGCTCAGAGAACTCAGAAAAAAAGTTTCTTACTAGATTACTGGTTTATCACGAAGGGCTGTAACCCAGGAACAGCCGGAAAGAAGGGATGAATAGGGTGAGGCATGCGGAAGGGCTCTGTGCCACCGTGCCCTCTGCAGGTGTGCCACCCTCCCAGCACGTCCAGCCTGGGCAGCTTTGCAAACCCTGTACTTTAGGGATTGTTATGGAGGCTTTACTGTTTAGCCATGGTGGATTAAATCATTGGCTCTTGGCGATTGGTTCATTGAGGGGCTCTCTAATCGTGTGGTTGGTTCCCCCTAGCCACCAGCATCCATCCTGTGGTTACCCAGGGGCTTTCCAAAAATTACTTATTAACATAAATTCTCATGTGTTTGAAAGGGGCTTGTTAACGAATAACAAAAGCCTTTCCTTTCATCTTTCTGACTCTTGTCACTTAGGAAATTCCAAAAGTTTTAGGAGCTCTGTGCCAGGAACGGGGATGAAGACCAAATACATACTTGTTATTATAAACCACAGCATCACAGTCCTCATCCTTTTCTTTTTGTCTCTCATCCTAGATGTTCTTTCTTTCACTCTCATTTTAAAAAATCAGCTTTAGGGGAATGTAAGTTGTCCAAAATCATGAATGATTTTAGGGAGTTTGAAAAGGAGCTTTTCTTTTCCATCCCCAGTGAGACCATCACCATAGATTTGGGGACTGGTATTTACAAAATCATAAAGGCAAAGGCTAGTCTTTGTGAGTTGTAAATGTAGAATACCATAGCTCCTGGGAAAGTTAAAAAAAAAACTGATACTTCTGTGATTTTCTCTCTTCCCAAACTCAGTAACTGAAACACAGTTAACCCTCAAGAAATCTTGACAGATGGGTTTACTAAATTCCTCCCATTTAGCAAACTTTCTCCCTTCAAGGAAACAAGCTGCCATCACTTAGGTTCTCTGAACAGCATAGAAAATGGAAATGAACTGCAATCTTTTGCCCTTAAAGAAAACAGAACCAAGGAGGGAGAGTGAATGGGAGCCGGTGTTAGAAGAATGCTTCTGGCTTTCTTTTTGAAGAATCTTCATAGTCGTTGTCATTTAAGGACTAAACTGTGACACAGAACCTCAAAGGGGAGAGTAGTACTTCCTCCTCAGATTCTCCCTCTGAACCCTGACCTGCTGAGTATTGCTGCTTTCTGACAAGGTCCTTAACTCACAGCGTCCCTGGGGCAGTGGCCTTTCCCTAGTGAAAGGAGGCGTTTATACCTTTATATATGTTTATAGGGTGTATTAGTGGGAGACAAGTCTGCCAACCGTCCCTCGAGACTGAACAGCCACAAGCCACAGCCTGCCCTCTTGGGGAAAGGATGAGCACTGACTGCCCACAGTGGGTGCAGGCTGGAGTTCTCGCCTCAGTTTGAGGAGGTGGGTGGAGCAGACAGCATATTCTCCAGGCATCTCTAGCCTTTGCATCCGGGAAGGACTGAGATTCCTAACTCCTTATTCACCATTATGGAAAGTTTGCTTTTGTTGCAGCTTGCTTCATTCATTGTTTTCTTTTATGCTTTAAATCCTGCCCCCCACCTTCAAGTAACCCCCCCCTCCCCTTTGGTTTCATAATCGTGTGCCATTTCTCTTCCTCTGAAATCTAGCAGAATGGAGACTGGGCAAAATGGCCCGCAGGCTGATGAGAGCCAGCTGGTGCTTCGCATCCCCAAGGCAGCTGGCTCTCCAGGCAGATGGGAGGAGAAAAAGGCTTCACACCCCCAAAGGAACTTGCCAGAAGCAAGTGCTGGAAGAATCACCTACACAGTTTAACGGATGGAATATATACATGTACATATACATATATATACACACACACATATATATATATGTGTGTGTGTGTGTGTATATATATATATATACACATATATATATGTTTTTTTTTTTCCCCAGTCCCAACCCAAGAGTATTTCTGAAGCTACAGAAATGTTAGGATCTTTGAGTGTGTCCTCAGGCTGGGCTGGCTGTCGCTGCTAGCACTTTTGCCCGATTTCCTTCTCACTTAGAGCAACCATCCATTTAGGGATTGTATCTGTCTTCGGTGGGGGGGGGGGGTCTCCCTCCATGTCTTGTGAGCACACTGGTAAATCAAGGCAGCCTTCAGATAAACCCATTTTTCCTGAAACACCAAAATCTTGAGAATTTGAGAGCCCTGTGACGGTGTTAAACAAACTTGGTGGTTTCTGCTTCACAAACTACTGTTTGGGGGGTGGGGAGCGGGGAGGGAGGGAGCAGGAATTGGGCAGCTGGGGATGGGGGTGAGTTGAGAAAGCACAGATAGGGAGATGACAGCGTGGAAGGGAGTGAATTTTCCTTGGAGATTAAAACTCTTCATACCCTGGTTCACAAGTGATCCAAAGACTTAACTGCGGAAGCAAGTATATTAAAACCCAGCAGTGAAAAGAACCAGCCCCTTTTTTCAATCTCTCTCTGAGAAGGAATCCCTGTTCCTCAGCCTACCTAGAAAAACATCCTTCCATGATTCTTCGTTTCTTCTCTGTGAACTAGGCGATGAGAGTTCAGGTGGGTGGAGTGTCCGGGTGTTTTCCATGCTGCTGAAACAGTTCTGAGACTCCCATGTGTGGGGCAATGTCGCCTCCCCAGGCGCTGGCAGAGGTGAGGCTGCTGTAGTAGGCAGAGGCTGGAGTACACTGTGGAGAGTCGGGGTAAAGACTGGGAGGTGGATAGATGGGGTATTCATTTGATTTCAGTCAACTGATGGAATTCAGGTAGCGAAAACATGTCCCCTCATATTTCTAGCTACTGTGTTTTCCCAGTCCCCTGAACATCTTAATTGATTTTACTAATCACTTTGGCTCTCTTCTAAGAGAGTCTCTTGGGTTAATAAGCTGTGAACTGAAATGTTTGCATTTTGATTTCAAGAACGTGCTTTTGCCTTAGAAGGGTGCTCACTCTCGGGTGAAGCATGCCTTTGGTACGCGTGTATGGTAGGAACAATAGACTTACCGGAGTGGAAATCATTAAGTTAAATGCTCCGTTAGTTTCTCTCTGAATCAGTATCATGTTCTTAGGTATCTATCTGCACACAGTCACTTAAAGATCGTTTTTCTCTATTACAAAAATAATTAGAAAATACAAATGAAAAAGGAGAAAAATTTCTGTTAAGTGTCACTTCCCAGTAGGCTTATCATGAATACTTGGGAAATATATCCTTGCAGTCTTTTTTCTTAGACTTTTCCTGTTTCTTCCTCTTATCAAAAATTGGATCTAAGCCCATCATTTTCTTGAAAGTCAACAATTGTGAATGCCTTTCCATGTCATTTGACCATCTTTTCTAGCCCAGTATTAGTGGCTGTGCGGCTTATGAGTGGCTTAATAACCAACTCAGACTGTGGGATATTTAGATTGTTTCCAGTTGCTCACTAATATAAACAGTGCTGCAGTAAAATTCTTGAAGACCTTTTACACTTGCTTGGTTGCAACTTTTAGATAAATTCCTAGAAGTATTATCTGCTAGGTCCCAAGCTTTTGCCACACTGCACTCCAGGATGGCTTATTTTTCTAGGAGTCTGGGCTCAGTTTAGATCACTTAAATACAGGACCTGGAATAGCATTTCTCCTCTCCCATTTTGTGTATTACCTTTCTGTCTTGTGCATCATCTGAGGAAAGGGAAAAGAACTTCAGGTGAACTCCCGTGTTGGCAGGGTCTGTTTTTCACAAAACTGTGCGTGAAGACATGGCAATACATTCATAATACCGTTTAAATAATTCTCGGTAGCGGATTCAGTCAGCAGCACTTAGAATAGGAACCCTCTCTACACCTTGGTTGGTGCCATAAAAACTCCATGAAAGACAATAATCGGGCAGAAAACAGGGTGTAACTGACAGGATCCTCCAGTTGTTCCATCTGTTGAAAAAAATAATTAGAAATAATTAGCCACAGGGTCACCATTCATTTATTCACCAGAGAGACTCTGAGCCCATCCTATGTGCCGTGCGGCATTCCGGGTGCTTGGAAAACCTCAGTGAGCACAACTGTGAGCAGCTCCCATCCTTGGGCAGCCGACGTCGCAGTGCATGGGGGCAGGTGGTACAGAAAGTAAACAGCGCCGTCATTACATACTGCGTTAGAGGGTGCTCAGTGTTGTGAGGGGAATGGGACATGTTGCACAAAAAGAAGGAAGAAGACGGCCTCACTGAGATGCTGACGCTGGGGCTAAGAGTGTAGGGGGAGGGATGGAGCATTGCCCACCATGCCCGGCAGGGACGTCATGGGCCTGCGGAGTTGTTGCACACTCAACCACACAGCTCAGAACGTATCCAGCCCCAGGTCCTACCTTGCCCACGGTCCTCTGGAGCACTGTCTTCAGCGTTCCAGACTGTCATGCAGGGGCAGACCTGGGGAAGCGCAGAGCCTTTTCATGCACCAAAAAGTGCAAAACACTTGATGTATACCTGAGTGAGCAGGGGTAGACTCACGGAAAAGAAAGTGTTCTCAGAAGGAACAAAAAATGCTCCACGTTGAGTGAGAATTCCTTTTCCCAGTCAACTGAGTAAAATTTAGGGTGCCATAAAATGAATGAAGTAGGCTTTTTTGAAATGAAATGTGGTCTAGAGAAACATCTAGGCTTATTGGCGGTATCAACAATTGCCTTTGGAGTTCAGTGGAACTATAACGATGGTGATGAATCCCTAATGCTAAACTCTCAGCTCGCGCCCATTTTCCAGCAGGGCACACCAAGGCAGGGGCACTTCAGGGACTTATTCCCAAACTGGGGTGAGCTCCCTGTTGAGTTACTGTCAGCCTGACCCACAGAGCTGCTCTCTCCCACAGCGGGTCTCTCCCAGGGCCAGTGTGTTTCCGGCAAGCTTCCTTATTCATTAGAAGGACTGATTGATAAAAACATTTCTAAATAGCATCGATTATGATATAATTTCCTCTCACCTTTCCTTGAGCTGATAATCGATTTCTGCTCATTAATGTGCTGTGTGGCACGCTTGAACACTAAATGAATTACTGAGCTTTGTATTTTCCTTGAAGGAAAATGTACTGTACACATCATGAAAACCAGGTGAAGCCGGTAAAATTCGTCTAACCAGGATTTTTCAAGTCCGGCAACACAGCAGAACCCAAAGGGTAGAATTAAGTTCAACCTGAGTGAACTGATCAGATAAGATTTTTCTGATCTGATGTGTTTATAGACATATCCCAAATCTTTCTGTTGAATCTCACTCTATCAACTTTGCTCCTCAAGTGGCTACTTTGCAAGAATCCAGTTTTTAATCAGTAAAACCATTATGCATAGTATCTATTAGATATCGAGTGGTTGTTTGTCAAGAAAATAATCATCAGAGCTAGAATTTGCCCTCGTAATAGGCTGAACAGGTATTACTCAAAGGCACACGTTTAAGAAGAGCAGTCAGTGTCTAGTAAGAATAATTTAAGAATGACTTGAAAAAGTCACAGAGAAAAGAAAAATAGGCATTTTAGAATTATAGTTAAAGCTGCAACCTTTCCTATATCTTTTCCAGATTTTTCCCATGCTCTGTGTTTTACTTTTCAGACTCATTTAGTTCATCTTAAAATTTTACACAACATCTCTTATAAACTTTAAAATTTCTGTCTCAAATATTTAGCTTAATAGCACTGTGATCAACCTTAATTTTTATTCCCCTTCCCTCCCTTTTTTTAGGAGCTTGATTATCATGATTTCTTTAAATCAGATGATTAGAGACTGAAAAGTGGCCCTGGGAAACACAGGGAAGCCAAACATTTGATGCATTTTTTTTGGCCAGGAAGTGTGCTGGTGCCTTTAAATCCCCAAGACATGTGGTAGATGTTATGGTTTCCATTTTAGAGATGAAGGACCCAGCCCGTGAAGGTTACATTGCCCGAGTCACACAGCCTGCAAGGCACAAAGGTGGCATCTAGACCTCAGCCGTGCTGCATCTGAAGCACATAGTTCTCCCATCTTCTCTTTCTCCTCCTTTCTGCCATTATCCTGGGCCTTTTTTTCCCAGATCGAATTAAAAAAATTTTGAGTTGGATTGTTGTATTTTTGTGCTTGGAAGGGTTACTTTAAAAAAAATTTTTTTTTCCTTCACTGCTTTGCATAATTTCTACCAGAAAGCTAGGACTTGGGGCTCCAGGGGAGAATGAGACTCGCTGCTTCTGTCCTCATGGAGCATTGGGGCTCATGGGAAAGAGGGACGTGGTCATTCAAAGTATGGTGACCCGGTCAAATGGAGAAGCAAGTGGTGTGTGGGAGAGAATTAAAAAGTAAGCTTGATTAGTGGATGGACTGAAAATGCATCGGACATCAAGAAGTGGGGTGGGTAGGACACACACACTGCAGCTAGTAAAACTTGAACCGCAGGGCAGTAAATAAGAAATTACGATGCCAAAGAGAAGTGTATGGGTGGAATGTGGGTGACTGGGCATTACAGAGGGGGCTGTCATTTGCAGGGCAGTTTAAGCCTGTTTTCTTCTGCCTTCACCTCCATGAAAATGTGTTATGCCTTTTGGATTGTTTAAGTGGAAATGGGATCATAATAGTTTCATGTGAAAATTTTTAATTAAAACAGGATACTTTAATTGTATCACACCTCTCCTCAAGTAACAAGCTTCATTTGGGATAAACACTTATTGCCCACCTATGTTTCTTCCCACTTGGCAGGGTCACCTAATTTGACAAATAATATAGCAGTCTCTCAGTAAATGAACAGAATCCGTGCTTGAAAATGTATTAACTGTCAGTTTGGCTTTTCTCGAATTTGAACTGATTTCAAGTGTCCCTTGAAAAGAACTGACGGGTTTTTACCCGCTCTCTTGGTCACATGCGCCGCTACTGAGGGCCCTGTAGCCGGTATTCATCATGCTAAAAGAAATCTCATGAAAAATCTATAACAGTAATAACCTTCATAATGACAGTCTCTGTGAAATGGAGCGGGGGATGTAAACAAAGTATACGATAGTGCAAAGGATTCTTAAATAGCTACCACAGTAGTCTTGGGCGAGAGTTGGTCTGCAAGACAAGCTAATATTAGAAGTGTAATTAGATAGCAAAAAATGTTGCAGGGTAACTACAACTACCCGTCCATTTGCAGGACTTTCTCATGGTGCTTGGGAGGGTCAGTACTGAAAACGGCTAATTGCAAGTGCTTCCAAGTTTGGGATTTTGGGCTAGTATATCGAAAATAAATTTAGTTGAAAGCATTTATTACTTTTAATTTACAATAGAATATATATATGAGCATCTATTTTCATTGATTTTTCCTCAGTGACTGTGTGTGGAGAGTTTTGGCCTTCTAAGGCTGGACTGTGTGGTTAAGAGGCAGTGAAAGTCCAGGGGAGGGTACTGCAGTTGTGGGGCTCACGCTCGCCACGGCTTTAATTGCTTTCGCAGAGACTGGAGTAGAAGCCAGCTCACTGATTTATCACCAAGTGAGCTGGGGCAAGTCCCACTTTTTTCGTATATAAAATAGGGTTTCGAATAATACTTACCTTATAGGGTTATTGGGAGGCTCTGGAGAAATAAGGATCAAATGAGCATTAATGTCCAGCACTTAGCGTACTGCCTGGCACGTAGTAAGCAAATCCCTTAATAAACATTAGCTGAAAACAATGGGGTTAGGGCCGCCCTGTCCAGGAGCTGTGTTTGCTTATCTCATTTTAGAGTTAAAACAGCAGCAGCAGCAGCTCTAATGGATACCTTGTATTGAGCAGAAGTGCTATCATGCTAGTAGCTTATTTTATTTGCTCTCTACAAGCACTGTGAAAAGGAGGTTTGTGGCCATTCTGTGGGATAGGGTGATTAACTTGCCTAAACTCGCCCAGATAGTCCTGTGTTTGGTGCTTAGACTATAACCCAGGCCTGTCTGAAGAGCCCTCTTCCTGAACGAGGAGGTCAGACCCCTGCCCGTTTGGGCGTGGGCTCTGCACCCTGTCCTGGGATTCACTGGCGAGGAGACCGGGCTCTGCCATCTGAGCTCGAGCTCACGGGACCCTGCTCTCCTGGGTCCCCCGCCCATTCTCTTTGACTAGTTTTTAAAAAGGCAGTAATTATACCTTGTGTTTATTAGAAGGAGTACATAGAACATGATCATTTGTTTTTCAATTTTAGCTATGATATAAGGTGTCTTTTAAAAGTATGATTAAATAATCCTGGTAGTGTGCAGACATAGCAGAGAATTGTATGGGTGGAATGTGGGTGGCTGGGTTTGGGGAAACTCTGCTACGTATCACTATATGTACGTCTCTTTCTTCATTTTCTCCCCCTTTACAGCCAAACTCTCCTCCCTCCCACTCCTGAACGGTGTGTTAAGAATGGTGAGTTAAGTCAGTCTGATTGTGGTGTAGACACAGGGTGGGTAGATTGGGGTTAAGGTTCTTAGTTTTTTTGGCCTCCATGAGTTCTGCCATTGAGCATGGCCTTCGTGTTACATCACTCACTTTGACAGGTGTGTGTCGCCTGCACGATTGAACCATAAAGTGATGCCTTCAGCATTGTGGCTTCTGTGAGTCTCCTTCTAATTACCGGGGAAAGGGCGACCAGTTTATGAGCTCAGCTTCTGAGGCTCTTTACTGGCATTAAGATTGGCTCTGATCTATGAAAGTGGACATTTTTCAAGGCGTTTCCCCGTTCCCCAGAGCTCCATGGAGATATATTTGCGGGAAGCAAATCCATAAAGTAATCAGCAGATGAGCAGAAGGGCCTTCCTGTGGTGAACACACAGGCTCTCGGCCTAATGGCTTGGCAGCCCGAGTGGTGGCTCCTGCATACTTCGGAGGGGGTGCTTAGCACAGCTGGTTGTTGTTGAGCCTGGTAAAGCGCTAAGTTGTATTATTTGTGCTTATTCTTCTAAAGCAAAGACGTGGGCTAATGTAACCCTTTGCCCTTTGACTGAAGAGATTCACACAGGCTCTGTAGAGGATTTAATTTCTGACACCAGTGGAAGTAGTTCTAGGATGTAGGGTCACCGGCTGACCTTTTTTAAATTTGAGGGGGGTTAGTTCCCGGAAGAAAGGACGAAGTCGTCTCTAATTCTTTCCTTTGCTATTTACTCAAGCCTAACCGGAGAATTTGGTTTTCAGTAATCTCAATGGGTCAAATAAATCACACTGAACTTTAAACTTTTGATAGATTGCTTCCGTCAGCCACACTGAATGTAAGTAGAAATGGTAGTTACCAAAGTTGAGGGGGCTCTGAGGGCCGTGGGGAAAGCCTCCAGCCTTGAAATGACCAGTTCCTTTCTTTTGAGGCTCCTGGTAACTAGTTTTATCTGCAGATCCCTGGGCTAGTGGGTTAAGATGGAATACATTGGGATCAGGAGGGCAGTAGGGGGTCGAAGGAAGAGCACGTTGGAACCCAGGTCACTGCCCCAGGTCACACATAGGCCAGAAATAGGTAGAAAGTTCCAGAGAAGGTAAGACCCTGAAGACAGACTCATTTTACCCTCTTTATGAATTTACCTAAGGCACTTCTGAGCCTAATGTCCTATGTGAAGTGCCTGGTCTTGTCTCTACTTAAGAAGAAGAAATGACGGAAGGAAGGCTTTAGATGCTTCGATGTGAACCACCCATGGTCATGAAATCTGAGCACAAATACAAGAGCTGTTTTGTTTTGTCCTTAATTCGCTTACTGCCCAGCCACACAGCTGCTTTTGGTTGTTTTGCATCCTCTTGCTCCTCTGGGCCCAGAAGCAGTGTTTGTGGCTGCCTTTCATTGTCTTCCTCAGCTCCCTCCTCCTGGCCCTTCCCACCCCTTCCTTATTCTCCTGTCTCAGGAAACAAAAACACCTGCCAGCAAAGTCCTAAATGCGTTCTTTGTAGCACAAGAAGAGCAGCTTAATGATTTGATTCCTACATATGCTGTCATTGGTCGGGGGAGGGGGAGGAATTTCAACTCCTGGGAGCACTCCAAATAAATGTAAAATGAACAGGCATCGCTGCCATTAGCTCTGCTGGAGAATACAGAAGGATTTACTTCCCTGGGGGTCAAGTCAAGCCTCAAAAAGGATAACAGATATAATAAGGTTCATTTCCTATTTGTACCCAACCCGAGTAGGAATCAGCTGTTACACTTTGCATGTGAAAACAGATAAAGGGATTTCATTGTGCAGGCAAACGTCTGCTCCCCGCCATTCCTGCCATTCCGTTTCTGGGGTGTTTGAGTGTTGTCATGTACTCAGGCGTAGACCCCCAAGGGAGGAACACAAAACCTCATTCTATTGTACTTTCCAGTACATTCTTCCTTCCAGCGAGGCCAATCTGCTTGCTGTTCCCTTCCTCCAGTGCCTTTGTGGGGACATTCTCATGACCTGGAATATCCTCTCGTTCTCCTCTAAGCCAGCTCTTCCTTCTGCCAGATTCCACCTTGGATATTTTCTGTTCTTCTTTTGCTTTAGCCCTTACCCCTGGGAGAGTGCGCTGTCAGCCTGCACAACCTCCAGGCGTATTGTGTTGCTTTCTCTGAATCCACAAGCCCCTTTCACGTGTCCGTGCTTGGTGCGGGTACAGAGGCTAGTACGCTGTAAAAGCGCAGGGCCACGAGTCACCACAACCCCAAGGGTGTTTGTGTGCGACCTTGGATATGTTTCCACTTCACGGGGCTTCGGTGTCCCCCTCTGGGAAGTGGAGGACCGTTTCTTCCATGCCAGTCACACCAGTTTGTGGCCAAGAACTCAGTTTGCTAAAGTGGGTTAAAATGTGCTTTGTAATCTGTACCTCCTGTGAAATATGCGTATGCAGTGCCAGTTTACCAAAGTCAGAAACAGTTTCTTAAACAGTAGAGCTGTTTCATATGCACATTTAGCAGATGGTGAATTCGACTTACACACAGTGCCCCCTCGGAAGCTAAACCTTGGCTTCCATTGCCTCAGGGACTGGAAAGCCACAGCTGAAATGCTAACAGAAACAAAAGAAATTATTTTTTGGCTTTTAAGCTTTGAAGAATTCAGAGCGTAGTAGTTTAAGGGTAATTTGACAGTGATTTTAGGAATTTTCACAGGTAATTTTGACCAGATGTAATTTTTACTTTAAGTGCAGACTTTTCCAAACAAACCATCGAGTGTTTGCATTGTATTTCACGTAGTTCCCGTTATTTAGTTCAGTGCCGAGTGGCTGCTCAAGAAATACTGAATAATATGTAATATATAATATAGCAGGAAGTTATAAGACTTTTAACAAACAAGTAATAGCATGTGTCCTTCAGAAAATTTTGGACACTCACACTTCCTAGTATTTCATTTGGAGGAACTATTAAAACTTGTTCTGTATTAGACCTGGAATAGAGGAAAAGTTTAGATTCAGAATACGTGAGATAATAATTTAGGGCATAGCAGTGTTCTGTCCAAACTTTGTCTCCACTCTTGCCCCTTGCCTGCAGCCACTTATGTGAACACACACACACACACACACACACGCAACTTGGGGAAAGTCCAGTATTGTACTGATAATCAGAGAATCTCAAGTTGTCCTGCAGGAGTACTTTTTCCCTTATGGCAACTGGGCTCTGATGTTAAAGAATCATAGATTTCATACTTGTCCACTCAGGTAGTGAAATCTTGTGGTTCTGTTGTTGATCAGAAAAGAGTGATATTTTTCTAGCACACTCTGGATAACTGACACATCTTTATCACTCCATCTGGGAGCTTGCCATGGAGTCAGACCGTGGGAGCAAAGCAAGGTGAGAGTGCGGAGCGAGGAAGCCACCAAAAATCCCCATTTGAATACCTTGCCTTCGAAGAAGACTTTGTAAGAGACCAGCAAAGCCCACGGCTTTCAGAGGACCCCTCTGAGATTTCATAACAGATCTCCCCCGACCCCTCCAAATGCCCCCCAAAATAAATAAAAACAAAAACTCTGTGCTTTGGAGAGGCAAGGAAAAGTTTAAGCCATTCTGGGTGTTTTAAAAATAACTTTTTCTGAGCTCTACATTTAACCCATCTCGTCTGAGCAGACCAGTGGGCTGGCTGGTCTTTTCCCTGTTTCCAAGTGTAATACTGGGAGTGAGTAGTGGTTGTGATTTGGGGCGAGTACGGTGCTGGGTGAAAGGCTCTAAGTCTCTTCTGGGGAGCCTAGAGGGTGTGTCTTAAGAAAAGGGAATTACAAGACAAAAGAAACAACTGTTTTTGTCAACTAATTTTTAGTTCTTTGGGTACCATGTGTAGCCTATGATATGGTATATGTCGCAGGCAGAGAGTCATAACCAGGAATTGAAAATCTCTTATTTCACTTTGAGATATACTTTACATTCAGTAATACTTTACATTCAATAAAATGTACCCATTTCAGTTGTACAGCTTGAGGTGTGACAACTGGGGGTGAAGCCTGTGCTGTTGGTGGGTAAAAGGCTAGCAGCACCTAAAAGTGGCAGCAAACTATCTGACGTTTCGAACATACATCGCTAAGTGCTTCCTCCATCCTCATGTAAATGTAACAAATGTGTTACATATAAATGTCAGTATCACATAACTAAACCATCCCCAAAGGAAACTACTTATAAATTCTCCATTAGCTGATTAAGCTCATAGCCTTCTTGACCCAGAAGATTGTTTTTTATCCTAGTCTTAAAAGCTGTCATAGCAGCATATTACCTTCCAGAGTTACTGCAGAGAACCAGATGATGGTGGCAAGCAGTTATGTATCCTGTTCTAGCAGTGTTTCTGATTCCAGATGACTCAAAGATCTCAAAGACAAAGCCCCCACTGTCGTAACACTCACTACTTAGAAGAGAATCTCTCTCTCTGTACCTGTATGTCCATACTTCAGTTTTTTTTCTGTCTGTCCATCAGTTCATCCATCCATCCAATTAGAAATTCTAAATATTTTCAGCATTCTCTAAAGTTTGAATGATCAGAAGAGCCCAGTGGCAAAGCAGGGAGATCTTGTGTCAGGCCTTGAGTGATGGGGAGTGGGGAGGGCACTCCAGGAAGCGGATGGGTGGTAAAGTCCGTTCATGGGAGAGTGACTCATTGGCCCTGTTGCGGGGTAGTGGTTCATAAAATTGTATAGGTAGGAAGTGACCAAATTAAGGAGCATTTTATAGGCCACATAGGGAAGTTTGGGTTTTATCCTAGAAGCATATGAGAGCAGTTATGAATTTTTCAGCAAGGCAGTGATGTCATTGCAGTATTTAAGAATATTTAATTCCTGTCCTATTCTCTTACATTTATATGTAGCAAATATGGTTGTTTACCAATTTAGGTAACTAAATTATCCCAAGAGGGAATAATTCAAAATTCTCCATAACCTGATTACACTTATTTCCCCTTCTCGACCCAGATGATTATGTTCCCATACAACCAGTCTTTTATAAATACTATATATGTCCCTGCAATGCTGTGATAAACACAGACAGCTGTGACCTGTTAATTTTATCATTCTTCCTCCAGTGTTTTCTCCTGAAGCACTTTTGGTTGGGGCTTATTATTCCCACTGTAAAAGAAAATGACTTAATGTTTAAGAGTAGAAAATATAATTTTCTGACTTCATTTAATCAGGCTTGTCCTACAAATTATGCAACTAAATTTCCTCTTTCCAATGTCAATTCTTTTCTGTTCTTTTTCAATCAAAATAATAACAGAATGAAAACTCACATGATTAGTTTATTTAGAAATTAAAGTTTTATGTCAATAAATATTGACAAAGGCAGTCAGTGGGAGACAGCTGACAGTAATATTGTTGATAATATAAAATATGTGGGCAGCTTGTCTCCTGGTATTTAGCGTTCATTTTTCTCAAAGAATTCAATTGTATATTTAAAGCTAATTTGGGGAGATGTCATCATTTAAGAAGAAACTTAATAAACTGTTTCCTTATTTAAAAAAAAATAAGTGTATTAAGCAAACTGTGCTATGAGCTCTGATTCATAAAGTTTGGTCTGTTTCAATGGAGGTTGACTTTTTGTTTGACAAGTGTTATTGCAGTTGGAAAAGGTAGGTGATCATCAGCATTGAACACCAAAAATGGATAGAATGTGTTATTTTAAAAAGTATAACCATAGAACTGTCCTTAGATTAAATTAGTTTAGCACTATTACTTGCTCCTATTTCTAAGTAACATACCTAGATACTGTATATTAACATACTATATTCTGTGATATATACTTACAAAGTGCAGTTGACCCTCTGTAGCTGTAGGTTCTGCATCTATGGATTCAACCAACTACAGATCAAAAATATTTGGAGAAAAAAATAATCCCAGAAAGTCTCAAAAAGAAAAACTTGAATTTGCCCCACACCGGCAACTATTTACATAGTATTTACATTGTATTCGTATTGTAAGTAATCTAGAGATGATTTAAAGTGTAGGGGAGGAAGCGTATAGGTTACATGCAAATACTGCACCGTTTTACATAGGGGCTTGATCATCCTCGGATTTTGGTATCTGAGGGGGGGTCCTGGAACCAATCTAAAGGAGGACTCTGTGCCATAATATATGCTGATGCTTCTCCTTATTGCATCTGTGACAAGAGAAAAGGTCAGGGTATTGGTAACTCATTATCTGTTGACTACCCTTAAGCAAAATTGGCTGCGTAGAAATCTGATATTTATGCTTGGGGGCTGACAGTTTTTAAATAGGTTTATATTGCAAAGGTATATTTTTCATCCAGGTTGATAAGTGTTTTGTGCCCATAGCCTACTTGGGTCCTTTTAAAGGGGTTTAATGATCATGAGATGTTTGAAAGGCTTTATTTATTCCTGTGTGTCTTTTAGACTTATCTCCAGTCCTTTTCCATAATACCGTGTTTAGGGATAATCCAGATTGGATGGGACGGTTCTCAATAGCATTCAACTTTAATTCATAGAGAGGACTGTGCTTTAGAATCAGGATTCTTTTCCTGAACGTGTGCTCTTGCATGTGATGCTTTTGCTCCCAGTGACTGTCACTCTTCTCCCATTCACAAAAGAAGACTGCCTTTGTCCTCTTGAGGACCACCTGGGGATGGATTTGCACGGTGGGGGTTTGAGCCCAGGGTGCTCTCCTCCTGCTTGACTTTTCTCCACTCACACACTTAGGGATTTGTTTCATATGAGCATCTAATCTTAATATATGATTTGACTGCAACACTTTAAACCAGTCATTCAATTAATAATGTTTTGCTAAGACCCTGCCACATCCAGGACACAGTCATGGTCCTTAGACTCAAAGAAGATTTTAAATGGTATACAAGGAGCAATAAGTTGGAAGTAGTTTACACGGTATTTGTGATTCAAGAAATTTTGGAACCTGGTGCTGGCCTCTGTGGAAATTTCAGATTAGTTGAGGGAATACATACTAATAGTTAAAACAACAACACAAAAAGTCCTGACATGTTGAGGGGCCCAGACAGTCAGTGCAATCTGAGAGTTCCTAGGGAGATTGGATGCTCAGGCAAAAAGGTGGGATTTGAGCTGGGTCTTGAAATGGAGCAGGAGGGATTGATAAAGGTTGATGTCTGCACAGGTGAGAGATACAGAAAGGATGTTCAGAATGTACTCTGTCTTACTAACTGAGTCCTCATTTCAACTGGTGCATTCTTCAAGCTCAGTAACTACTTGTTTTAAAATCTAATACGGAGGACACAATCTAATCCTCAGTCTAAGATGTAGAGCACTGAATATGTTTATTTTAAGACAATGTGTTAATAATATATTCTAGGCTACTATTATCTTTCAAAAAAAAGACAGCTTTTATATGCCTCCATTTTAAAAGTTTTGCTTTAATTTAGACAAAATATTTGACTAAATTTTGTATCAGCCAACTTCTAATACGCATTTTTAACTCAAGGAAGTGATGCTTAATTTACATTTTAAGAACTATTCAGTTCTTATTTTTATATTCCTTTGCTAACTCATTGTTGTATGCAACTATGAAGTTACTGTGTGACATTTCTAGAGAAGTACTCCTGATTGGGTTATTTTGTCCATCGATATGGTTAGTATATACAACTGATCGATTTGCTCAGCCATAGCAGGCAGTAAAGACTGACAAGATGACACAACTAATGATTTTGGCTGTGATGGTCTGGTTTTACCTTGTTATTTTTAATCACCGCCCCCCTTTGTTGTACCAGCTAGTGGTAAACAGTTATTAGAAAGTAGAATTTGTCAAGCATGGTTGCTCCTTCCCTTTCCAGGAATATGAGAATCAAACACCACTGCCAGTGTCCCCTTTGAACCACATGTAAACTTCTAATATAGCAATGTTAACAATTTAATACATATTCGTCTTCAAAACAAGAAATTCTTCAAGGTTGGGAATAGGGATGTTGGTCCTTTTATTCTCAGGACCTGAAATAGCACCTGGCACAGCGTTACCGTCGCTGCCCGCTGAACGCATCAGTGAGTAAGTGGGCAGCGCCGAGGCTGACTGTGATCGTACCCAGCTCTTTATTAGCGTTTTGTAGCACTTTCCGACTCAGTATCTCCTAGACTCATATAGCACATGAGAGCTGGAATGGTTATAAAGGTGATCTAATTTCCTTTCTTACAATGAATGTGGAAAAGCTGAGAGCCAGAGAAAAAACTGACTTGCCAAAGGGCACAGAGCCCATGACTGGCAGAGCTGGGTGTAGAAATCTGGGTGCCTGTGGTCAGGCCATGTTCCCATGACAGTGCTTGTCACTGCCCACTGCCCACTCAGCCACCTCTCCCCGACAGTTAAATGTTTACATGCTTGCTAATGCTGATTGTCACACGTACGGCTCTGAGGACTTTGCTCCTTGGTATTTACAGTGTCTGATTGGGTTATCCTGAAATAACATTTTTTGAACCAAGGCTGACACATAATATAGCCAGAAAGTTCCTGAAGTTCCAGACTGGATTATATGAAGCAAAGAGTACTCCATAAATTCAGTAATTTCACAAAACTTCATAGGTAAGAAGAAGAGACGGACCCTTTTATTCTCATAATATTTTAAATTACATGCAGCTTCTTGAAATGACATTCTGAGAAAGTTCATGCCAGGTGTCATCATTCTGATCTGACTTGATACTGACTTTTGACCTGGTGGTTGGCCTCGTGGCCTTTCAGGTAGGGAAGGAAACATGGAATAGCAAAGAGAGCTGTTTGTTTAAAGAGATAAATTAATAGATTACTGACAAATGTAGAAGAGTCCTGGTTTTAATAAATTTGGCTCTATTTGGAGTTTAGAGTAAAAAAGGATTAATTTTCTTTTAATGGGAAAAAAGCCAAATGGTAAGATGGGAGTATGTTACCCTGGGTCCCAACAAGTGCAGACCAAAATGGGTAGAGTGTGGTTTATTTATAAACAGGCTCTCTGCAAGGGTGTGGATTGAAACCACCAAGGAGAGTGAGGATCTGGGCCAGAAAGGAGAGTGGGTAGTTAACAGAACCTGAAAAGTGTGTACTAGTTTCCTATTGCTGCTATAACAGATTACCACAAAGTCAGTGGCTTTAAACAACACAAGACTTCTGGAGGTCCAAAGTCTGACATGGGTTTTATGGGCCAAAATCAGGGTGTCAGCAGGGCTCCTTTCCTTTCTGGAGGCTCTAAGAGAGGATCAGTTTTCTCACCTTCGCAGCTTCCGGGGGTCTCCTGCATTCCTTGGCCTGGGGCCTCTTCCTCCATTTTCACCGCCAGCAGCAGTGGTTCAAGTCCTTCTCACATGGCATCCCTCTGACCTCTTGTGCCCCGCTCTTCCACGATTAAGGACTCCTGTGTTTACACTAGGCCCACCCGGATAATCAAGGATAATTTCCTTGTCTTAAGATCAAGTGATTAACAACCCTAATTTCATCGGCATCCTCGATTCCCTTTTGCCGTGTAAGGCAATATATGCACAGCTTCTGGGGAACAGGACGTGGATGTCTTTGGCAGGTGGGAGGGACATTATTCTGCCTGCCACAGGGAGTGAGGGAGACGTAGTTTGTTAGCTTCAGTGGAGCTATGAACTTCAGTTGGAAGTACCTCTAACCTGAGATAAGCTCGCATGGAAGGAGCCAGGGAAATAAATGCTCTTCCTTCCAGCCTCCTGCCAGAGCTCCCCATGGGCTGAACCCATCTGCGAGCAGAAGGTACAGGTTACCCTGTTGATGGAATATAGTCCTTACACGGAGCAGAGAAGGAGAGACTGCAGACATCCTTGACTTCCAGAAGACTGTCTGTCTTGGTCCAGTTTCTTGAGCAGTCCTTGCTAATGATGGTGCCTGTCATCAAGGCGAGAAGCTGGGATAAGAGAAGCTGGGTTATAGTTTTAGGTTTCAGCCAATGTCTGTCTCCCTTTTGTTATCTGCAAAATGTTGGTCAAGTCTTCTTTAAATGGTTCCACCTTTTGTTAGCTAGGTGCCGTTAATTAAGAGAATGTTCCTGTCTGTTCACTGAGACACCGGTGTTAGTGGGCGCTCCTGCTGCCCCGTGCCACCCCAGCCTATTGACAGCATTAACTGGGGAGGCCTCTCAAGGCGGTCTCTCTCCCTTCAAGCTCCAGGAGCATCATGGCACGGTGTTCCTTGATGGGGTGCTGTTGCATGTGGACCCAGACAGTTCTTCCTGAGGTGAGGACTGTCTGGTGTGTTACAGGGCATTTGTAATTCCTGGTCCCCACTCACTAAAGCCAGGAGGGTCCCACAGTCATTGCAGTCACCAGAATACCCTGTGCGGGGCAATCAGTCTCCACTGAGAACCACTGGCAGCAGGAAGGGTAGTGTTTAGAGGCAACCCAAACCCCCCCGCCCCCCCAATCACAGACATATTCCTTCCCTTCTTCCCCACTTCATTTCCTCATCTGTACACTGGGGACAACACGTGCTTCTCCAGGCACCGGCGGCGTTAGTGATGACGTACGTGCTGTCCTCCCTTGTGCAGTGTCTGGCAGAGAACCCAGTCAGAAAGGGGGCTGTCTGAGCCTCAGGACGGAGAGAGCACCAGGAAGCCGGGCACCAGCTGAGCTCTCTTCCCTCCCGATGCACCAGGGGGCCAGGGGCTCTGCTGCCGAGAAACAGCAGTTCTGCTCCAGGGCAGCCTTGATCTGAAATCGCAGCCCACGACTATTCTAGGGCTTCTGTTACACGTGGAAGGATAGGAGGTTAGCCTCCTTTGAAAATCTGTGCGTGAAACCACACACAATCATGCCTTTCCTGCCCTTCCTAATACGAAGGGTAAATTATAGATGTCTGTGCACTTATTTAGAGATTTTCTTTCTTTGCTCAAGCAGTGGAATGTTTTGCCACTACATTGTGTCTGGCTGGTGCCAGCTTAATGGTATTTTAAAATACCATCTTAAAATCTTGCCTTCCATTGAAAAAGTGCTGTTATGTCATCTGTCCACATCTGTAAACACAGAAACACCTTGATTGGAGCCAATTTTCTTGAACTTTGGATCCTACTATAATTGTGGGACATACAGTTGCCAGGGCTTAGAGTTGATATCTTTTTTTTTTTTTTTTTTTGAGATTTACTTATTTATTTAGTTTTAGAGGAGGTACTGGGGATCGAACCCAGGACCTTGTGTATGCTAAGCATGAGCTCTACCACTTGAGCTATACCCTCCCCCCGAGTTGATATCTTTTTTGTTAAAAAGCAACCACTGCTTTATTGCAACCAATCCAGATGAACTCAGTCAGCATCTTACAGGCTAGGTCTCAGGCATCTGTATTTTTAATGCCTCTACGAGATAATTCTGATGCAGATAAAGATTTGATAGTCTCTACTTACAAGTCGTTCTTAATAGTTTCTCTTTTTTCTTAGAATAAAGTCCAAGCAATTTCTCATGGGGGAAAAAAAGCAATCACTGCTTTTTTATGTTAAAGCAAAGATTCCAAATTGCACAAATAGAGATGATTTTTAGGTCGTGTTTTCAGGTTTCACACTATTGGGTTAATAAGATTAATATGCTTTTTACTATACTTATTGTTGCCAGAGATGAATCAAAAATTACAGAATTTATTTAATGAAATTATTAAATTTCACATCCACCTTCTTCTGTAGTGAAAGCAAAACTAACCAACCCACTAAGGGAATGAGTAGGTTAGCTCTTCCGAATACATCGCAAGAGTCTACCTTCCCTAGCTCTTAGTTTATGGCTTTCATTTTGTTGTTATTCATCAGCAATCTGTAAAGTGTCACACTTGTGTTACATAGAATCATAATCCCGAGAAGAGAGGCCTATCTTCAAAGGGGGCTGGAGGAGGAAACTTCTTCAAGAAGTTGGTATTTAAGCAGCTGTGGGCACACACACAAACAATGTGAACTTAGGGATGTCAACACAGGGAGGCTGTTCTGCGGAGGAACAGGCAGGAATCTGCTTCCATGTTTGGTGTGTAGGGCAAAGGCACAAATCTAGTCCAAGAGGCTGAGATTTGCAGCTGCACTGATGGGGCCTGAGTGGAAAGATGGAATGGCAGTCACCGAAACAGGAAAATCAAGAGGAGGCTTGGGGGGAAGGGGTTAACTGACCTGGGGTGTACACAGCCCTTACCAGCTTAAGACAGTAAAAATGCCACCGGCTGTCACCCAGCAGGTTCAGGAGCTTTGAAGGAGGAATGGGCCAGGGAAGCCAGAGCTCTGGGCGTTACCTGCGTACAGCTCAAGGGGTGGCGCAGATGGTCATGGGTGGAGAGGAAAAGGGGAAGCTAGGCATAAAATTCTGCAGGACTGATTGCACCCAAGGGCAGCCGGGGGAGAGGAAGTGGCCAAAAAGAGTAAGGAGGCGTAGCTAGGGGGGATGCTGGCGAACTAGCTAGCAGTTTCCAGAAGAAAGAGGTGACTGATGGTGTCAGATATTACAGAAGAGGGTGAAGACTGCGACAGGCCACAGGTGGACCTTTGGAGACTGACAGGTGCCATGTTGGCCTCCCACTGACAACAAATGATTAATTGAGAGAGGCAGGTGAGGGAACAGCGAGGAGTGAAGACCCCAGCCCTTGGCCTGGTAGTGGAATGAAGGTAGCGGTGGGCACTCCAGGTGGCTGAAGGGGACCAATTTTTAGCAGCAGATCACTCTGCCTTCCCCTGACTGGCTCATTACTGTGGATCTGGGGCAGTGGTCTTCAAGTGGGGTGGGCTGTGTATTGTGTTGAAAGGCCCTTGCAGGTCACGTGGTCTGGGTTCCGTGTCTCTGGAAGGAGAATCCCAGTGTTGGAGGATGAAACACACAGCCTGCGCTGCTGTCCAGTCTGGGGGCTTAACCCCGTGACTGAGCTCAGGGGCTGGAAACCACCCCTTCCCCCCAGATCTTAGCTTCTCCCCTCTGTGCCACGTGCCCAAACGGGGCTGAGCTGGGAGCGTCGGTGCGGAAAGCGGGAAGGGTGACTCACCCTCCCAGGTTCATCAGCGGGATTGTGAGGGAGATGCGTGCTCCTGCTCACTCTCATCTGCGGCTCTTTGTAAATCAGAGGTTGGAACAAACGGAGCTGGCAGCTCTGCTGGGAAAAGCTTTTGGGGAGTTTGTCAGGAAATTAAAAGGAGCCTCATGCTTATATGAAACAGGTAACCTAAATTCAAAACCGAAAAGAAAGAAGCTTTATTGCCTTCTCAACATGCTTCACCTATAAATTGTTCTTTCATTAAGGTAAACAGCAGAAAAGAAAATGGCCTTTAAAAAAAGAGTACAAAGGTTTTCCCTTTTATTATCAACAGGCATTAACATTCAGGGCAGGACTTCAGGTCAGTGCCTCCCTTCCTCCCTCCTCGTCCTTTGGGTTGTGAGACAGTGTGTACTACATAGAGTCCGGATCCCTGCAGGTTAAACAGAGATCTAGATGAGAAGGGTGATACTGTTAAAAATGGTATTTCAGGGAACTGTACACCACTAATCTCACAAAGCTAAGAGATGTAGGTCAAGCTTTAGATGCCTGTTGAAAATAATTGAATTTCACAACAGAGAATTCCATGTTTGGTAAAGAAAAGGCTCTGAGGTAGCAAGATTCTAAGGCCAGCAGTGATGAAGTGACCCCAGTCAGTTCCACGTTTGTGTTTTCCTCCCCACGTGAACCTGCAGGGCCTGAATTTTACTCTCTTGCTTTCCCTAGCTGCCCTGCTTCCCTGCCCAGCTCTTCTGTGGTTTAGAGGTGGTGGTGATCGTGATACCAAGAGGGTCCTTTCTTGGTTTTCCATGGTGATGGGAGGGAAGGCTTAATGACAGAGGGAATTTGGAAGAGATATGGTTCCTCTTGATTCCACAGATTATTTCCACCCTCTTCACAGAATTCCCTTTCAACTAAACAAATTTTAAAAGAACTGCTAATAAGGGGTCGTGTTTCAATCCCTTATTTATTTTCATATTGTTGGTTGTCAAGGTAAAATAATGCAGAAGTAACAATGGCTTCACTGATACACAGCACGACTATTCCAGGAATAATTTTTGATTGCCTGCTAAGCAGACCCATTTAGAAAGTACTCAGTGTATAGATCATAAAAAATAATTTTAAAGTAATTAGATAAAGAAGTCACCTTAATTCTGATAATCTTCCTTTGTCCTTTCCCTTCTCTGTCATAAACGTGTTGAAAGAGTTTCACTTGTGTTTCTCAAGTGATCTTAGGATATCATATAAATGGAAGTCTGGGGTAAGCACTGTTCTCTTTAAGGTGTTCTTGATCAGAAAATCATCACTAGATGTTACATGCTGCCCAGTGTAAATTATTTGTGTGTGAGATGGTCAGTTACTCCAGAAAAAAATTCTTATTTCCAGTTTGTACAGAGATTGAGGTAATCTACTGAATTACTTGTTAATAGTAGCTTAATATATAATAGTTTAGTAGTTTGTAGAATATTTAATAGTTTATATAACCCTTCATTCCAGTTGAAATACATATATTTCTAAACCCCTCAATTCTTTATAAATGCAACACACCCATCACTTGCACGCAAGATGTTTACCTCCTCTGTTCTGGGCTATTGCACTTGGCTTTCACAGGGAGAAGCTGAGTCTGAGGTCACAAGGCCGAGAACCAAAGACACCACTTCATTCCTCCAGATTCAGAGGTTCACTGTAGGATAAACCATACGTGCAAATCGCAGCCTCTGCCCACACCCGTCGGAGGAGGAAAATTACTTGTGTAGGCCCAGGGGTGCCTTTCATTGAAAAGTAGGCACTTTCCATGCCAAAATATAAAGCAAATCTAAATGATATTTAGATTATTTATTCATTCAGTGAATATCTGGTAAACAGAACCCGTGAGCCAAGCCCTGTGCCAGGGATTTCGCTGTAGCTTGTGTTACTGTCTCACTCCTTGGACTGGAAGGTTTACTGTATGTATATGTTGACTGAAGCTTATATTAAATATAAGAAGTGAATTAAATGCTTTTCTGTGTTTGATGCAACCATAAAATATCAGTTGATGCTTCTGATTGGTTCACCTCCCTTTCTGTTCTCATTATAGCTGGTCATGACATTTGTAGCAATTGGCAGAGAGCTTCTCTTTATAGTTCATTTTACTGCATTTTTTTTTATTGGAAGTAGTGGAACTTTCACTAGGAAATTAAAACTCAGCATCTTTGCCTTTAAATGTTTTAATAGATTTTACCAGTGATGACATATGTTTTCTTGCTATTGGTAATCATATTTGTTTCTGCATGTTTAATCGGGATATTTTTTCCAGTGATATGTTCTGTGTTTTCGTAAGAAATAGGCCTCATTTCAGCCAACAAAGAGGAGAAAAGAGGTGAGATAACAAGCTAGTTTTACAGGGATACCAAGCATCACCAAAATGTAAGCCTGGAAAGTCATTCGGTGGGGACTGCTCTTTAAAACATACCTTACTTCTCTAGCCGAGAAGTCACAGATGCTTTAGTTTGCTTTTATTGATTTTTATTTTTTTATGAAAGGGGACTTTTTATTTAAAAAGAAACTGTTAATTAGTCTTTAACTAGGTTCTCTGTGCTTCCTTTAATTTATTTGTACCCTCTGTGATGACTTTTGCTTGCTTAATCCCAATTTTCCCTGCCCTTCCCCTATTATACCAGTTTTCCTCTCTCTCTGCTTCTTTCTCCATTTCCGTTTGTGTTTTCAGAGAAATTTCTTCACGTAGGTGCCATCTAATCATTCTTAGGAAACAGTTCTGTGATTCCTGTTGGGCTGGGACAAAGGCAAAAAGATACTTTCATGCCGTTGAAGTCATTTCTGGGACAAAAAGCAAAAGCCAATAAACTATTTGCAGAACTTTATCAAATACTCTCATTTCTTAGTTTTGAAGTGCCCATTTCACAAAAAGACTGGTTATTTGTTGTTTGAAAATGTAGGGTTGTGGGTTTTTTTCCAGTTAAACTAAACTTTTGTATCCCACACAAAACATTGACCCTCTAGGTGAGCAAAGCTTACGTGTTGTAATTGTATGTACTCAATAGAAAAGTAGAATCAATACCCTTATCATGTGTACCATGCCAGCCTATAAATGGTACCATCTGCACCTTTGTCCGCAGAGATTGCATTCTGTGCACCTCTCCAGCAGAGCTGGCATTGTGTGATTGTACTGGTCTACTGTAGAGAGAAGGGAATGCTTGCCTTGGCCTCGTCTCCTTAAAAGGCATTCAGACATTTGTTCATGAATGAGTAGAGCTGTCCAGGGCGGAGAAAGGAGGACGTTTTCACATCTTGCTGCTTTGTGTCTGGGTTTAGGGGCCATTTAAAAAGAAAGAGTAAGCATGAACAAGTGACACCTGAAACAGTGATTGGACAGATTAACTCCCCCAACCTGCATGTCACTGACACTTAAGCAGTGTTTAGTCTGGCCACATGATGAATCTTCCCTATTTGATTGCTTTTGAATGTTTCATGATAATTTCCATAGTGAGTGTTTCCAGAAATCTGATTTTGAAATTGATGTGACCTATAGTTTCTTCTTAAGAAGTGAGTGAGGTCTTTCCATTTCATTCCATGTAACCTTGAAATTGATCAGTTCTTTTTTTCTCATGAGACAGTATTCTACAGCCATTGCATTTTTAAATAATCTAAAAAGCAGTCCCTGGGCTACGAGTGATTTAAAAAAAAAAAAATATCCCAAACTGAATACTTCTCCAGAATCGAAGTCAGCAACCTCTATACTACTTACGTATGGGTCTACATTTTAGTCATAAAAATGTAAAGGATGTAAGAATCTCTTTCTGATTTTATCTTGCAACCCAAATATAAAGCCAGTACTTCATATGGATCAGAATGAGATTCTTCCAATTGAGGTTCAAAAATAGTTTGAATCCCTTAGTCAGTTTTTCCTGTAGCAATGACTTGTCCTTATCATATCAACAGATCGCAGCAAGCTCTGTCCTCTTGCCTGGAGGCGCTCCAGAATTCATTTAGGTAGTTTATGTAATAATGGAAAGATTCTTAGAAATGGGACAGGCTGGATATAAGGTAATTGCTTTTTCTAATGAAACAGTGCTGTCGTTTTCTGGCCATAATTTTACAAAGATCCTAAATTGAAATTTAATAGAATAATAGGGCACTCAGGTGTAGCCACTGTATGCTGTTCTGGATTATACCCACCACGTCTGTATCTGTGACTTACGGTTGTGCATATCGTGGGTTTATTTTTCAAACTGCCAGTGGACCGAGATTTCTCAGGGTCTGACGCAAAATGTAGAATTACTGTGGCTCTAATGGTCTTCCTGTACTGTCAGAAAGACTGTCAAGTTCTTGGTCAAGAGAATGGTTTCCATGGTTGGTATTCATGGTAGATGGCTTTGAAAACAAAATGTTATGCTGACAGTGACTGAAGTCAGGATCTGTTACTCATCCGGTAGCGTAAGTGAGGATAAGAACCGACTTACTAACCATTTGCCTTGTTAACACTGTCTTTGTACCAGATTTCATGTAGTCCCCATAGCATCCCTTTGAGATAACCACTCCTGTCCTCATTTTCAGATAAGGAACTAGGAAGTTTAAAAGTGCCTCACAGAGCCATACAGCAGTGTAACTCCAGCTCAGATCTGATTCCTGACTGCTACGGACAAAGTCTGTTTTTTCTGGGTTAAAAAAACCATGAAGCAGGAAATTGACATGTAGTGCGCTCTTTTAAAGTTTTCTTTCTTTTGGCATCGTTTGGTTGATAACAGTTCTTTTCCACCTTTGTCTCTCTTTGCCACCTTTGTCTCTCTTTTCCTTTTATATCATACTGTCAATTTTTATTGAAAGAGAAAAGAAAAAGTATATGGCCTACTGGACAGTCTGTTCTCTATCTGTGCATGCTTGAAGGTACATGCTAAAAGAGCGAGTGCTCTGCGAGAGCCTCACCACTGACTGCCAGAGTGTAAATTCTTCAACCTTATTTTGTCTCAGTTTCCCCACTGGTAAAGTGGAGATGAAATTGCCTCTGCCTTGCCATCAAAGTATGAATGAGGGATTGATGTCAAGTTCTTTCAGCTCCTTAGTGAAGCTGTATTTATAAATACAAGGCCAAAGATACAATTGCACACATGGGGAGGTTTCCTCATCAGATATTGAGACACCTGAGCTGCTTGCAAAAGGTACCATGTTTTGAAGGATGAAGGAGAGGAGTTGAGAGCAAGAGTACTGTTAGGAGTCTTGCCAGGGCCCCGCAGTTGAGCAGTGATGCTTCCTGGAGATGCTGTATGCATACCTGGAAAGAGAGTGTGAATTCATGTTGCAATGAAGGGCTGAAAGAGCCAGCCGTTCAAATCCTGCTGGTGGCAGGTGCGGGAGCCAGGAGCAGCACACCTTGTTCAATGGGCATGGGGCTCCCAGGCCGTGACAAGACAGAGTGGGTTGGCAAACCATGGTTGCCATGGTTATTCTGCCCCTGCACAGTTACACTCCATCCCTTTTCCTCATTGCTCTACCAAAGCACCTGTGCCTCTGACCTCTGAGACCAGGCAAAGGAGGCACTGTCCTGAGTGGGTAGAGTGGTCAGGTGGCACAGGGGACAGTCTTTTGAAGCAAAGACAGGGCAGAATGGTGTGTTTTCTTCTCTGCATATACGAACGAGTGCATTCTTTCAGCTAGAGGAGGAAATTATGTGCAGGTATACAAAAGTACAGACCGTACCTGACCAATGCCGCACAGGCAAACCAACCCTGCCCTCTTTGACGTCTGGCTCGTCCCCCTTTCATGCTCTTTTTCACAAAGTGTGAACTCCTAATTCTGTGTCAGCAGCAGAGCCCCATTCCAAATAATCTTCAGCAAAATCTCGTTTTCCATGTCCTATTGACTCTGGCACCTGCTCTGTTTACTTAAACACTCAGTTGATAAGAACAGGAATCTTTGCTGATTTTCACCCAGGGCTGAAAGGAGGGCCTCATAAGCCAAAAACAATAACCTTCCTCTGAAACAATCCATCGGAGGAGAGATGCCAGCTGAGTTGGTACGTGGGGTGATCATTGCATGAGGCTGAAAAATGATGGTATAGAGAGTATGGGGGTCTTTGTAGCAAATGGAAGTAGGGCAGCAACAATTAAAGTAGGCAGAGCAGGCGTCCCACTGTCCCACACAGGCTGCCCTGTAATCACCCCCGCGCGCGGCAGTGTCGGGAGGGGGATTATCAAGTTGGAGACTGACAGGAGGGACCACACAGGGACACAGTTACTAGGGCAGAGGAACAAATAAAAGAAACAAAAGCAGAACAATTAAAACAATGGTTTTGAGATTGACTTGATATAATCTACCTATCCCACTGAATTTGAGTCCTGTTTAATGACCTCCAATAAGGAAACAGAGACCTTAGAGCATTAGCTCTATGTACTTTCTAGGGGGCCACAGGGCTTGGCTTCCCACACGGAAATACCCAAATACCCAGGTAGTGATACACTTCAAAGGATTTATCATCGAATGTTTAAAATTCTGTGGTCGGAGAGGAGGTGTGTCCTACACAATAGGCACCCTGTTTTGAGGGAGTTTTATTACAGAAACTCTTTGTTGACCATAAAAGAAAAAAATGAGTCTTTTATCTGAAAAGCTGAGTTTAAGGAGTCTTTCTGCCTCTTAGATTACAGGCAAGCTGTACAACCTTGCTGCTCCTTCCCCGTCCCAGACGTCTCCTTGTTGGGTGAAGTAAGCATGTATGTGTACGTTCCCCAGCAGAGGTTTGCATGGAGAAGAAGGATGTGAAATTACACGCACCTGTGAAGGTCTGAGACAGGACAGCATCTCTGTTTTTCCATGTTTGTTGATCAGTTATGAGGCTCTGATCACTTGAGCTGCAGAGAGGAGAAAAGAAAGAAGTGAGGGATCTCTGTTCTCAGGGCACACTGAGACCCTCTGTGAGACCAACCAGGCATGGAGATGCACGTTTGCTATGGGAATAAAAGACAGGGGTGAATCCCTGGGAATGGACGTGGGGAGGGTCAGGAAAGGCTTCAGAAAAAAGGATGCGTTTGAGTTGGGTAGTGAAGGACAGGTAGTGGGTTTGTTGTTCTTTTTTTTAATTTGTTTTTGTTGTTGATTTTTTGTGGGGAGGTAGGTAATTGGGTTTACTTATTTATTCTTTTTAATGGAGGTACTGAGGATTAAACACAGGACCTCATGCATGCTAGGCATGCACTTTAACATTGAGCTATTCCCTTCCCCTGACAAGTAGCAGTTTTGAAGCCTGGACCAAGGGCATTCAAAGCAAAAAGAACCTCAAGAGAGAAGGCCTGGTGGTACGAATGGGCTTACTAGGCTTGGGAAACTGACAGGGAGCTGCTTGGCCAAGATTAATGGTGCAGAGTTGGAGCCAAGGAGACCAGGACATTATATGGGGTTTACACTGGAAATCCTTTGTCCTGTAGAAAGTGTGGAGCTGGGGTTGGGGTGGAGGATTTTGAGTAGGTGAGTAATGTGGTTGGGTTTGTGTTCATGAAAAATCACCTGCTAGCAGTGTGGAGGATGGATTTCAAGGAGAGCTCCCCGAATGCAGGAGGAGAGTATTGAAGCTGCTGCTGTGGTCCACGCAGGAGAGAAAGAGGTCCGGACCCAGGGCAGGGGACATGGGGGTGCAGAGGAGGGAAACAACCTGAGAGACGGGTAAGAAGTAGACCGACTGATACTTAGTGACTGGAAGTGAGGAGACACTGAGTGACAGTTCAGGAGGCAAGGAAGAGCCGAGATTGTCTGAAGTTTCTGGCGGAGGTGACTAGGAGAATAAGAGCACTGTAAACTCTGACAGAGAAGAAAGAGGAAGGAAGCCCCACTTTGGGGGGTTGGGAGAAGTAGTTGAGAGGTGTTTGGGGACATGCTGGGGGAGAAGGTGACTTACGGATAGCGGATGGAGTGCCTCGCAGATACTTGGAAGCACTGGCCTGGAACTCAGGTGAAAGGCTGGCTGGAAAGATCAGATGCTACTGGTATTCTAGAAAAAGGGAATGTAGTACCGGAAATCACAGAAGAACACAGTTTGAGAAAAAGTGGTCAGTATTAAAAATACTGAAAAGAAGACGAGAGAAGAAGTGAAAAAGCCCCCTTGGACTTGACCACGTCTTGGCCAGTGTGGTGTCAGTGGAGCTCTGGTGTTGAAAGCGGAGTTACAGCAGGCTGTGGGCGGAGGGCAGGGGGCAGGCCGGAAGCCAACGCAGGTGCCCATTTTAACTCGGTTTGGCTGGAAGAAGAAACAAAGACCTGGAAGATAAGGGATCCAGGGGGTCATGGTTAAAGCAAGGTTTTGAATTTTAGCCTCCAGATGGCTACTAATTGAACCCCTATCCCTACCCCAGTGTCAGAGCTCTGCCTGAAGCTGAGAAATTGCGGAACTCTATGAAGCACCTGACAGCTTTTCGTAAAAGAATATTCATTATTTCTAAATAACTACATTTTTAAAATAGTTTCAGGATGCTTGTTTTGAGAGTCCTGTTTTAATTCACCCACCCCTGCAATAAGATATGTTCCTTTCTAGAAACCCCGGGGAGTCGTCAGTCATCCTCTGCCACAGTTAAATAAGTGATGTCCTTTGCTGTTGAGTCGAGTTGGGGGGTGGGGGTGCTGTCCTGTGACTCACACGCTCCCAGTCACAGCATGTCGAGCAGCGCACGTGGTGCGAGAGCCTAATACTGCTCTGAGCTGTCACCGAGCTCAGAGTTTCCTCAATGGGGCCGGATTCCTGTCACCACGCATTTTCTTCATGCCACACTCTGAGGCACTTCTCAATGAAACGTTTGTCCCTTTTTTCCTTTATTATGTCTAGAATGGTATCTTCTCTGACATAGCGTTGCATTTTGCTGCCGAATATTTATCTCTGGTTCTCAGTTGGATTTTCAGTGTTCATTGGAGTCCTTGCGTCTTTCTTTTTCCCCAACAAAGAATGCCTTGGAAGGTCTTCTGTGCCTGGTACCCCTCTAGACTGCCTCAAGGGAAGCCAGCAGCAACCCCAGAGCATCTTACGATGCAGATGGCTCTGACAAGAGGGAGTGCCATGTCCCTCAGAAAGGCAGAGGCCCAGCTCCCTGGATAGGCTTCTCCTGGCTCCCCCTACGCTAATTGTCATCTCACAAGGCAAGGAGACCAATTGTTCTGGCGTCGCCCTGGCCAGACTGACTGTGGAAGAAGTATCAAGCTGCCAGCTCTTCTGAGTTGGCCACGAATCTGTATCCCAGCACTCAGTGGGGAGAATCAAGCCAATTTGGGGTTTGTTTTGCTGCCTCAGAGATGTCGGCAATGGACTTACTTAATAGAGTGGCAGTGTTAAGACTAGTGAAATGACTTGAAGATCTGTGACCGTGGTTGGAATTTCGACCCATGAAAGTGTGATTTGCTGCAGAAATGGAAGTTGTCCTGTTAAAGTGGGCCTGTTGTCCTTGGCCATTTAGCACATCATTGAGCTTACAGTCTTTCTTCTTTTATTTACTTGGAACTGAAGTGAGGAAGAAGAATGTGATATCAATATACGGGAAAGCTCTGTGGAAGACATTTCTGGACACGTTGAGGAAATAGGATTAGACTTTGGCAGTGGCTTACAGTGGCCCTAAGGAGACAGGGACAGGTGGGGCTGTCCTCCTTGCTCTGGCTGCAGAAAGTGAAGCAAAAAACCACTTACCTGGTTTGTGTAAGGCTCTACATGGCTGGTACTCAAATCTAGGACATCCAACGTGCCTGTTGCCTCACATGTAAAGTGACACAAGCCGAAAGGGCCAGAAGCTGACATGAGCAAACCTTTCCCCAGGTCTGGACTGCTGTTAGGAGTGTGTTGTGCAAATGACAGCACCCACATATAAAAAGGCGCTTCCTCCTGGCTGAACAAGGCACCGAGCTGGGTGGGCAGAATCCCGGCAGGGTTTCAGGCCCCAGGGTGACCCCACTGTGCACACACCTTTACACAAAGCACATGACGCACCGCCACGTGTGGAGGACTGAGACGGGCATCTGTCTTGACAAAGGATTATTCACATGTCTGTGTGACCAGTTGAGCCAAATTGTTATCTTCTTGCCCATTTTATTTCCAACCTAAAAACAAAAAAGTTCAGCCATTAAAGGACTGTACGTACCCCACCTTCCCAGGATTCTTAAGGAGCTCCATTCTTTGATCCATTTTGCTCTCCCTGCACACACACCCCCGCCCTTCCTCTCTGACTCTGCTACAGCAAACGGGAGGGCCGCCGCCTGCCCGCAGGACGAGGTCTTGGAAGCGGTCATTTCCTCTTCCATCCCCTCCAGGCCGTTCCCGGCGTGTTTTTTGTGGCACTGGAACAGGAAGGCACATTGAATAGCAGCGCTGAAAAGGCACTTTGTTGTTTATGTTATTACTGTGGGTTTGTCTCTGCCTAATAATTAGCGTTTCCGGCTTTCTGAATTTATTTGCCAAAATATTTGCAGGGCTTTCGTGAACAAATAAGGGAGGTTTCTAGACATAACTGACCACTGCCTTGCAGGCTGAGCAAACTCCTTGGCTGAGTTTGGAAGGGGGGAGGGGAGGCATGGATTTGTCCAGGGAAAGAGCATCCTAGTAAGGGAAAAACCTTCCAAGTCACTAGCTGGCGTTGGTGGTGTCTGAACAGCCACTGTCCAGGCGAGTTGAAGTTGTCCAGTGTTCCCTGCAGTCCAGGACAGGTCATTGCCAAGGGCCGGCAAGTCTGTGGGTTGTGTTGACAAAAGCCTGGTCTGAATTCCATCAAAGTTCCCAGGCCTCAGTTTCCCCATCTGTGACACACAATAATACCATTTGCCTAGTCTAGCTTGCAAAATTGTGGTTCAGAGGTAAGTGAAGGAAAATAAGAGTGCTTTACTAATTCTAGAGCCTGGTGGCCATGCTGTTCACATTAGGCCATAAGGGTGCTGCTGTCCACAGGAGACCAACCAGGGGGAGAGCCTTAGTCCCTGTATTTGGGCTGAAAAGGACGCGTGCATCTCTGCTGCATTTTGTCCCCATTTAAAGGAGAAAATAAGATGATAAACAGCCCAGCCATCTCCCTGCCCCCCTCGGTGACTGCCTTGCCCTCCTAACTCATTGTCTGTCTACGTCTCACCTTTAGATAAGGTCTTCTCCTTGGCCACCCAGCATCGCCCACACTGCTTTGGGTCCATTACACAGATATCACCGCTTTAGTCCTCCTCTTTTCTGTCATAGTCAGCCTGTCTCTAGCAGCTTGTTCTTCTAGCTGGGAGAAACAGCTCAAACCCCTGCATGTCCGTGGGTGAACTACGTGAACAGGGCAGCAGGGCGAGAGGGACTGAGGAGATCGCAGCAGACGAGGGGCATGTGTCCATCGTAGGGGTGGCTGCAACCCGGCTTCAGGCAGCTTTGCCTCTGGAATTGAGGGCCCTGACTTGTCACATGTCTCCTGAATTTTCAAGAGAAGGCAGAAATCACAATTTTTATATGAAATGTCCTAATTTTTAATATTGGGAGCTATTACAACTTTTTTTTAATTGAAGTATAGTTGATTTATAGTATTGTGTTAGTTTCAGGTGTACAGCAAAGTGATTCAGTTATTTTTTTTCAGATTATATTCCATTATAAGTGATTATAAAATATTGAATATAGTTCCCTGTGCTATATAGTAAATCCTTGTTGCTCGTTTATTTTATGTATTGTAGTTTGTATATCTGTTAATCCCATACTCCTAATTTGTTTCCCTCTCCCTCTGGTAACCATAAGTTTGTTTTCTGTCTGTGAATCTGTTTCTGTTTTATATACAGATTCATTTGTATTATTTTTAGATTCCACATATAAGTGATATCATATAGTGTTTGTCTTTCTCTGTCTGACTACTGCACTTTGTATAATATTCTCTAGGTCCATCCGTGTTGCTGTAAATGGCAATATCTCATTCTTTTTTTTATGGCTGTCAATATATTTTTAATAATATTCTGCAGATCAGCAGGGGTCAAACAGTATGTTGGTGAGCTGCGTTTTGCCTCAGGACTCCTGGTACGTGACCTTCTTCAGGTCTTTGAGCACATCGTGATTGTGCCTCATTTCCCAAAGGAAGGTGCCATAGCTGCAGTGCTCACCTAGAGCACCAGCCTCCTTTCCCGCCTCTGCCCGTCTGTCGTTTCCCTCGGCCATGTCTCTCTTTGAGCTGCTGTAGCATAGCTCCCACTCGAGGCAGGCAGCTCTTTCTCCAGTGGGTAATAACATTCTCTCTCTTTTTAATGGAAGTATAGTTGATGTACAGTGTTGTGTTTGGGATCTTTTTGTCTGCATGAGCCTAGACCCTTCTGATCCAGGGTCTCCCAGGGCTGGACCCTCTGAGGAAACACTCTCTCTAGCAGTGTAACTTCCCAAACCCATCACTGTTCGTCCATTCCAGATAGCTTATACCTTGTAAATATTTTCGGTTAAGATATTTGCTTCTTTCAGTGTTTCTGGGTAGGAGGTCGTCTTTCTGATTATGAAGAGATGGCCATGAGACTGTGAGGGAAGGGCTGCTGCAGAGGGCGGATGCAAGCCTTACAATTATGTGGTGAACTTGGAATTATTTCCCTTGAGTAACTTTAGGGGTTTATGTGAGGACATAACCCCTGCTCAGATGAAGCTGCTTTTTAAAATAATGTCCACAGAGGAATTCAGTAGGTTTTCTAATGTGTTCTCTGTGTGTTTACCAATTTAATCTGCATCTCTTCCTTGATGCCAGATGGATTGTAAGGAATTTCCATGATTCCGTCTCAAGTTTATAATGAGATTCACCACCAGGGAATTTTGTTGAAACAGGAAGGTCTGACCCCAGCTTAGATTCCACAGTTGCTTCTGATACTTGCTGCTGACTTACTACAAGGAGCAGACAGTAGACATTACCAGGGGAAGTGAAATTCAGTATAATTCTGGATTTTCTGGCAAGAAGTGGAACCAAGAACTAATGTAAAATGGACTGATTTAAAATCTTTTGTTCTTTGAGTTTTCATCCCAACCAGTCACAGCCTTGAATCGCTAAAAAATAATGTGGTGCTCGAGTAGCACGTTGCAGTGCAGCAACGCTTGCATCTGTGGGCTCTCACTTAACCTTGTAGTTTCATGAGGAGGTAGGTAAAAATCGTTCTTAGAGAGATTTCTAATTTTGTTTTATAGATTGAAAGTAGGCAGATTCAGAGTTGTTAAATGACTTGTGTGAGGGCACCACGGAGAGCAGGTGGTGTACTGAGATTCTCATTCTCATCTTCCATTTTTAATTTCTTCCTACAACTTCTAATTTGCAGAATTGAGGGATCCATGGTGCCCTCAGCAGCTGAAACCTGAAATCTCCCAATTAGAGTTTATTCTGCTGGTTTATATTATTTCTAGGTGTTTGCCTCTGGTCTAAACGTATATGTCCCTGGGAAAATAATATGAAGAATAAAAGAAACATCCATTCAGTCAGTTGAATGGATCTTTTTTCACCCCTAGACTTTTATTTTAAAGGGGGAAAGGTCAGAGTGGGTGGGGTGGTTGAGGACGAGGATGAGGAGTCGTCTTACTGCCTCCTGCACTTTGCCTTGGTCTCATCTTGTGACCCAGGAGTGGGGTCATTATTTTAGAGGTGAAGCCTGTGGTATCTTTCATTGTTTTCTGGCAGGTGGCAGCTTAAGGGGGCCAGTTGTACCCCATAAGCCGCTGGGTAACAGGCTATCACAGACACTTGAGGTGGGTGTTCCCTTTTATACCCTAGGCATTGCTGTGTAGTAGAAATTGTGGGTCGCTGTGGCGCCTCTCGTGATGGATGGGAATCTTTGTATTGAGGTTACATGGAGAATTCTAGGAGCCTGGCAGAAGGTACACGTATCCATTGGAGCCTTGCAAAAAGATGCATATACTCATCCGAGTATCCCAGGGGCATGAACGCCAGCTCACCTTGGTTGGGACACATACCTGGAGGTCTCCAAGGCTGTAGGGGACTGTCCTGCCAAGACTGAGAGAATCTCAGGGCCCACAGGTCAGCAGCACGTGGGGAACCAGGCAAATGTCTCTGTGTCCCAGCATCCCCAGCCTCGTAAGGCACATATAAGCACGACGACACGCATCTCTCAACTTTTCTATCTCCCTAGGCAGTCTTCAATGAAACGTCTTCAAAACCTGCAAACAGAAATCAGAATTAAGAAAAATCTCTTCTCTAAAACAAGGCTTTTTCCATCCCCATGTATTAATCAGGTTTCTTTCTACATTTCACCCAGTAGCAGGTCTAAACTGCTTTTAATGAAAACTGGGTTCATTTTCTTAGCCAAGGAGTGTTGTCTGTTGAGTCTGTGCCCTTATACTGTGCTGTGGGGACTGATCAGGCCACGAAGAGGGGACCCGTTCGATAGTTTCAATCCAGCTTTCCTCACCTTGGTTAGAGCACTGGAGTTTGGTTGCAGCTCCCATCCCAATTCAAGGTTAGCAGCAGACACTCCCCTGCCCCCTCAGAACAGGGGAGGTTAGACCTAGAAGCTGGGCTGGGGGCTGGGAGATGCTGCAGCTCCCTTGCTGATTTGTGGTATGTCTGTCTGTCTGTCCTGGTGAATCATAGTCAAGGAGCTGAGCTTCATGTCATTCCCTGTGGCATGGAAGTCCCCCTAGGAGGGTGTGATGTACTGAAAATGAAGCTCCCAGGTCAATCAGTCACTGAATAATTTCTAAGCCATACACCTGCAGGTGAGTAAACAGGCTGTTCTCGTTTTTAATGATTTTGCATATATCATACAGAACTTCTCAAATAACACAACTGAAGCCCTGGTTTGGGACAGTAGAGAGCACTCCCAGCTTTAAAACACAGAATAGAATTCCTTACCTCACTAAGGAGCTACTGGGCATCCCTGGTAAGAATTTGCCTCTGCCTCAGTTTCTCCTTGTTTTTAAAAAATGCAGTCTCTGTGTTAAGGGTGGTGTCTAATCAGAGTCATTCTTGTCATGAAGGTAATGTGTCAAAGGACTTTTACCAGCTTTCTAGAACTGTCTTTCTAAAAGCTGGCATAATTCACATATGGTTTGTTTTACTCATTTTTCTTACGTGTTTAATTACTATTAATATTTGGGTATAATAACCCTTCACATATCTGAAACAAAATGATAAATAATGATTACTATAGATTCCTTTTAAATGAAAATTCTAGAATGCAACTAAAGTCATAGGCAAGGAGGGTAAAAGAACATTAGAGTAAGATAAAATATAATGGCTACTCTGAGAAATATACCTGAAAGGAACATTTCTATCAAATGGCAGTGATTTTGCCCAACTTATTGTGGGAAAATTGCACAATGATGATTGTTCTATTGCCAATCATTTCTCTGTGGCCATGCTGTTTTAAATATATGCTGAAAGCTTTGGGCTTTTTTCCTCCCATTTGCCCTTGCAGGAAATGTCAATGCAAAATTTGACTTTAGTATGAGATGCTGGATAATTTTTTATTTAAACCCTTCCAATGTCTATTTTTAACGCCAGCCTCTCACCAGAAAGCAGTTAAGAAAGGTTCTCTAATATATGTGTTATGTGTACCGAGATGTTTTTCTTTTATAGGTCAGCATAAACTCCCATAGGGGGCAGAAAATATGATTGAAAATTGTGTGTGTGCATGACTGTGCTTCAGTCCATTTTGGTTGGTCTGAGTATTCTAAAAACACGAGTGTATGAGGCATGATGATCTGGTCGGTGCATGGGTGCCGGGTTGGGGCTCAGCAGCCACTGCAGGAGTGATATCCCTCCTGCCCGCCCGTGTCTCACCAGAGCACAGCCGATACGCCTTTTGTAGTGCTCCGGAGTAGCCAAGACTGCTCTGCCTTCCCTGCCTGCTCCCTTGTGCCCCCACCCCCCACCCCAGTGCTGTCCCTGAAAGGAAAGGAAGAGTCTGATTGTGACCTTGGGCTCAAAGATAAAGGAACTGCCCCTGCCAGCTCAGAGTCCATGAGTAAATCATCTTGTCTCACCTCTCCCTGGAGACTGGCGCACGGACATGACCTAGACACGAACATTAATAATGGAAGCCTGATCACTCACCCATTCACTTTTTTGGTTTGTTTTAAAATATTTGATTCAGACATAAGACTCTACATGAAATCTGTGTTATAAAACACAATGAAATGAACTGCACACATCTGCACCAAACACTCAATCCAAGGATGAGAACAGAGATAAGAATTTACACCTACCTACATGCTAATCCATTCATTTTTTTTAAAGAAGGAACTGTTCTATTTAGAAGTAACATGAATTCTTTCATATCACTGGATTATGTATTTTTAAAAACTCATTATTCAGTCAACCATTTACTAAGCACATTGGGTATCCAGAATGGCAGAGGAAGAACTGTAACATTTTCTTTAAAAAATGATACGTGTGCTTCTTGAGCATCTGCAGAGAAAAATGTCCAGGTTCCCAGAAAGGAAAAATGAATTAAAGATGAGTCACTGAGCCATTTGGAAAGGTTATACTCTCCAGTTGCTGGTGAAGAAAATAAAACAGACCATCAAAAGTTGAACTTGGCTCTCTTAGAAATCTCTGTTGCATTAAAAAACAAAGCCCTCTGCAATCATAAATTGGGCACAGGCATGCTAGAGGATTAGGGAAGGCATCTTTTGGTTAATGTTCTAATTACATACATAGTTCTTGTGTATTCAACACTTTTTATCAGAAAGGTGAGGATACATTCAGGTTTTTTTAATCTACTTTGTGGAGTTAAGGTAGTTATTCCTATATAGAAAACTATGGCCATACCCAAATCTAATCAGATGTTTTCTCCAAGTAAAGTAGAGCCAACTCTCAGTTGTGGCACAAGAGATGCTTCAGGCCAGGCAACACGTGAGTCCCCTGCCACCCCTGGCAATCCCAGGATGATTTCAGTAACTATGGGGCAGCATGTGCTGGAAAGTGAAACGTGACCTTTTTTAGGAAACCTGTATTTAAAATCAAATCAAGTGATGAATCCTAATAAGCAGAGTTTGTCCTGAGTGTGAAGGCTATAATTTGGAAGTGTCAGATTCCTCACCCCTTTTTCTCCCATATGGTCAGCCAGGACTTTGGGTACCTTTTAGCTCACAGGCCTTCAGGATAAAGTTGAGAGGTGTAATGATTCATGGAGAGCAGATTTCAGTCCATTCAGAAATTATCCTGTCAGTCCTTCCTTAATCATCTTAGTCCCAAAAGAGCTAATGGAGGATTGTCTCAAATAAAGCAGTATTCGAACAACCATCTCATTTTACTTTCCAAATCAAGACTCTTGATGAGGCTTTCTGGTCTTAAACAGTCAAATCTGACTTGCAGTTTGGATTCACAGAGAGCTCAGAAAGAGCTTGGACTATTCACCTGCTCATAATGCAGCGTTGTCGACCAGGAGGCCTTGGGGAAGAGGGACAGAACCTGAGAATCAGAAATGGAAGTTGTGGAGCAAGAAAGGAGAGAGAAGGTTGCGGGGGGTTGGTTTCCAACCCAGCCAGTATGGATCCTAAAGATGATGGTGGTAAAGAAGGCTCCATTTAAGTTCAGCCCACACATCTCTTAGGAAGAGTCAGCTCTCAGAGATGAAAACGCTCTTTCACATTAGGGGTTCCCCCACCTCATTAGAGTCCCAAGTGCTTCAGAATATCCATCAAAATTTTTAGCTATTCCCCAGTGAAAATTGTTGGGTTACTATTTCGAATATATACATTTATTTATATTAAATTGCATGAGTAACATTGTCCCTTGTAGACAAATCAGAAAATGCTGATAAAGGTCAGTATAGAAATTAACCATCCTTAATCTTATCCCCTATTTTTCGGTATTAATTTATTTTACACATTATAGATTTTAAAGATAAAAACGGCATTTCACTATTTTACAATCTACCTTTTAGTTCCAAGATTATAGTTTAGCATCTTTCCACATCAATTAATATATTTAGAAGTCATTTTGATGCTTTTTTTAGAATAATGATTTTATTCCTCTTTTGAAAAATTATACACTGCTATTTTTTAAAAGTCAATCACTATGAAGAAGCAACTTTAAAAAGACATTCAGAATCCCACCCTTGAGAAACAGCTGTCGTCAGCGTTTGGTGAACATCATTTTAGACTAATTAACATTATCATGTATTTCTATGTAAATAATACATTGATAATTACTTAGTTTTATTCAACTACGAAGTTGTAGGAAGAAGTTAGGAGACGCTGAAAAAAAAAGTCACTGAATTTCTGATACACATTTTTTCACAAAGGAAATTAGTTCCTAATAGTTCCTCCTACAACTAAAAGTGGAAGACTATAGATACACAATTTTGAAACCATTAGAGTTTTTGAAACTGCTTTTAATGTAGGCCTCATCTATTTACTTGATACTGTGAAAGATAGGAAATCAGAAAACGTCTGTGTCCTACTCCTCCTTCCCCCATCTTTCAATATGTTACGGTTATAGTATTATTTTTACATTGTCAAGCTTAGTAATATTCACAGTACGTTCTATAAACATAAATTCCACAATTTAGTTTCAGTGGTAGGTTTAATAGATGTAGAATTTACTACTAGTTCTTCTCTCAAGTTGACTGAATTTAAACATCTTGTAGTTTTGTTTTTATTGTTTCAGGTTTTGTTTTTATTTTATTGTTTACTATTTGTATTATTATTTTTATTATTTCAAATGGGCATTATATTCCCTGCGTTCTTTTCTGCTGAGAATCCCTGTTGAGTTCCCTCTTAACTTTGTAGACATTTCTCTCGTGTTTTCTGGCATTGGTAATTACTGTGGAGAAGACTGAGGTCAGTAAGATTTTTTTTCCCTTGAACCTGGCTTGATTTTTCTGCCTAGAGATCCGGTATATAATTTAAAAGAAGAAATGAAAGAAATTATTTCAAACCAAACAACATTGCCTAAACAATGGCATTTTATTCTGCTCTAAGGAATCTGCACGAATATTTTCTTAGGGGGAAAAAAAAAAGAAAGCCTATCACTTTCCTGTTCTCACTAACATCAAGAATTTTACCAAGTAGTATAGTCAGGGGACACTCCAGAAATATTGGAAACCCTTCGAGTTAGAAGAGAGAGCTTTGATGGTTCCTGGAGGTCTCCATAACTGTAGAAATCAGGAAATGAGGGAATTTTGAAGAAGAATATAGGAAAAGGTTTGCAGGCCTAATTTTCTTCACCTGGTGGCTTCTAGCCAATCCCATGTCATCAAACATAGTTCCCCAGATATAGCTCTGATTAGTTATTTTGGCCATAAATTTATAATACTGAATGTTTGGATCTCCGTTTTCTTTCTCCCCCCCCCCCCCCCCCTTAATACCTTAAACTCATCTTACAGGAAGCCTATTTTGCAATCTCTTTTGGAAACATTTCCACTATACCAGTAACTTAAAATTGCTGTCTTCAGCTTCTTTATCTAAATTACATAGATAAGAACTTCTGCTTGTGTCTCCATTATTAGTGTATCATTGTTATGCAAGCATTCTGGAACCAGCCTTATGGGGTTGCATCTCGACTCTGCCATTTATAAGCCAAAGTGATCTTGGGCAAGTTATTTAAAAGTTCCCTCGCCCCAACCCAATGAATAGGGCTAAGGATAATAGCGATCTTCTGTGGTTGTTGTAAAGATTAAGTGCATATCCTGTGTTCAGGTACTTAGAACTTTGTCTGCCTAGCACACAGTAAGTCAAAGAGAGACGTTTTTCTGTCCTTACTGTACGTGGTTATACATAATTTAATACTATAAAAAATTTTCTCTTCTTTGGTTCAGAATGACACTATGGAAGTTATACTCCTATCCCAGTACTTAAATCTGTTGATTTAAAGTATTAGATTTCATCTCACTAGTCACTTCTAGTCTGAAGTTAGTAATGAGCGTTGTAACTGTGTTGTCACCCAGTAATGTGTTATTTTGCTAGTCTGTAGTAACTCAAGTAACCAAAACCATGACAGAAGTTGCCAATGTAGTTCTCTGAAAACTCCAATCAGTTCCAGGACCTAAAAGTAGATCTACTGTTCCCACCAAATGCCAGAAGTGACTACCTTTCCAGTACCTGCAGACGGCTCCTTCTCCTGCCAGGATCTGTGCCAGGAATCAGATTGCCTCAGGACATTTTAAACAAATGTGAGCCAGGCTCTGTTCTCACAGGCAGGTTTGCAGTTCTTTCTGAAATCAACCAGCGTTGCAGGTTGTGATGTAGATCTTTGCAGCAGTCTGTTAAAAACAAAAATAGAGTAAAGTCATAGTGTATTTGAAAGAACAGTCCCCAATTTTAAAAATTCTGTACCAAAACCCATCTAAGCCATGAAATTGTGATTGTAATTGGCCTAAAGGCATAAAATCGTATATACTGAGAATCACGGACTTAACAATTGTGTAAAAAAGCAATACACCACTTATATTTAACAGTTCATAATGTGAGTCATAATTCATCTCTCATAGTGTTTCCGCAAAATGGTTGTAAACTACTGAGAAGATGAGGAAGTGAAAAATAATATAGTCAAGCTCCTTCCGTAAAAACTCACCTGCTGTGCGTTTGAGAGCTAAGACAAAAATCTCAGTCTTTCAGCAGTTACAGACGTGTAGTTGTAGTGACACTAAGTCGTTATTGCACAACTGTCATTACTTAATGTTTTAACATAGAGAATTTTGACACTCAATTTCAAAAACTGATACTACTCATTGGTATATAATACCCAATTTCTAAATATATTGTTACATATTGTAAAATATTTTTCTCTGTGTTAAAAAAATAAAAAGAAAAAAACCCAGCTCAACACCATTTTCCATGTGGTTTTAATTTGATCAGACTGTAGGAATTTTGGACACTGCCTTTGCCTAGATGTTGGAAGAAAATATTTTTTCTACAACAGCCAAGTCTTTCATACTTTAACTATTGGATCAGCTTCTCCTTGTGTGGAGCCTGTTTCTACAAAAGAAAGGGTGGTAACTGTAGGATTTACATAAAACGTTTGCAATTTGCCTTATTGAGCAAATTGCCTCCTTAGCAATAGAGTGCAGGATTAAAAATAGTTGTGTGGACAACCAGACTCACTGCCTAAAGAGGAAAAGGCTCTCGCTTCCTGGCTCTTCAAAGCCGTTGTTATCTCATCTAAGAGAGATCCTCAGAAGAACGTCTCCATTCTCAACTTTTCCTCAGCAGGAGCCTCTGAGGAAGTGGAAACTGAACTTGAAGCCTGGGATACACATTGATGTTTTCAAGAATGGCTTCATATCCATTTGCGGCTAAGCGTAAAGGTGGGAACCAGAAAACCCTAGAAAGCAGTGACAAGTCTTGACCCCACACCCTGGGGAATTTCGTCTAAAGGCACCAACCACGGTTGTTACTCTGTATTTCTGATCCGAACAGTTACCTGAAACAGGCATTCAGAACCAACTAAGGGAGCCCTCGAAGGAATCTCATCATCCAAGGGAGAGACAGACCACTCAGGGAACAGCTAGCTAGGGAGATGATATTTTAAAACACAAAATAAAGCAAGAACAGCACAAGACAGTATACAATTAGCTGTTAAATTGTGTAGCAAGTGCTGTGAATGCTACTTGGAGGCAAAGAAGAGACATTTCTCTGGGCTGGTCCACTGGTGCCTTTCTTGGAGGCCTGCCCCTGTCCAGGCCGTGCCTTCGTGGGGCATGGGAAAAAGCAGACGCTGTGTGTCTGGCCAGCAGCAGGCGGGGGGGGGGGGGGGGGTTCAGTTCCCACTGCCCCCTTGGCTCCGGGCTCCAAGAAGGGTCTGTGTATTTCCCCAGAACGTGCATTTGAGGGCTGCCTCTTAGCTGAGCCTTGCCTGGTCCAAATTCTTCTTCAGGTTCCTTCCTTTGATTACTTGTCTTTGCAGTTGTCTCTCTCTAACCAGTTGCATCTATGTCTCTCCTAAAGTGCCTATCACAGTGATGGAAACAAGCAGGTGCTTAGTAGTAAACAGAATAAAGTATTTCCTACAGCATACCCTGTAAATGACAGGAGACTCATATCAGATGAAAAACAGTCCAGAAGGGCTGGGAAGTATGCATTCAGTTAGGCTTACTAAGAGGGGGTTCAGATGATACCTGTTACCATAGACTTGAGTACTTCCAAGATCACGTTTTTGGGGGTTTCCTTGGTGCTTTTCTAAATATGCATTTTAATAGTGACTTTATGGATGCTGTGGTTTCTTATCTACCAGGTAACATGTTTTGTTACCATGGACTTTGGTTCTAGGCATCTCCTGCCTACATCTTCTTCCAGGCGTACCACACCCATTTCCTCCTCGCCCTAGTGCAGCACCTCAGTGTAGTACACACAGCTCTGCAGAGTGGGCCATCTAGTCTGCATCATTGCTTTCAAACCAAGTAACGTTGTGAGTAATTAGAGCCAGAGCTTTGTTATTGGACGTCAGGGTTTAAGGAAAAATAAAATGTCCTGGTAGGTGAAGCCCAGCCTGGATTTACTTTGTTCCTTTCCCAACTCCTCTCTCTCATGAATCAGCAAGAAGGGAGCAAAAGACAAAAAGAGTAGAACACTTATATGTGACAATACTGCATGGAGAACCTTAAGGATCATGAGAGTTTTGTCTTACTAAAATTCAGCTTTTTGTGCCCCATATTGAAAAACAGAAAAGCAGTGGAGGGAGGGCGAGAGGGAGGGAATGCTCTAAATGCTGCTGAGGTTGGGGGTGGGTTTCAATCATTGCAAAGGATGTCTTTGACCTACATGTGCTATATCCTCAGTTACCCGGAGCGGAGGCACCTCAGGTGAGAAAGGCACGTGGTCTCGAGCCAGTGGAGGATTCTTCCTCTAGTTAATGTGTTCTGAGAGGCAAGCTGGCGAGGGCAGTTGCCTACAACTAGTTTAGGTCACATGAGACCCCGACATTGCAGAGAAATTGAAGTCAAGGTATATGAATACATAAAAATATTCACCGTTAGTTATTGCTTGTACCTGACTCATGTTCAGAGAAATTTGCTTTTCAGGTAAGATTTCACAAAAGCAGAAACTGTGTTTCTGTGATCGTGTAAGATGTAATCTCTCTATAACCAGTTCTGTTTTCTCACATGGGCATTTTTACAGACACAATATTAAGAACAAGATGTTTAGTGATTTTAGCAGCTAAACCAAATATTAATACATGGGGTGTGAAGCAGATCACTCTAACACATTGAAAGTGGGTGTCTTCTGGGGCTCAGAACACTGTCTCGTAGTTTTCCACTGTACTATATTTAACAGAGGCTTTTTATAATTGATACTAATTAGTCATTTTTCCACTTCCTAGTGGCTGACCATTGTAGATACTGTATCAGAACACATTATCAATGATAAGAATGATGATTTTTGTGTTGCATTAGTAGAAAGGGACCCCACTGATACACTGCTGAAAAGATACAGTTTTTTCACCGAAAAGTCATTACTTTTGTCAACAGCATTTGTGGTGTACCCAGCATCTAAACCCATCATATGAGATGCTGGAGAATAAAAATATGAGTCACAGCCTCTCCCAAGTTCCACTGAAGTTGTGACACGTATACTTGTCTGCTGAAGCAATTACGCCTGATTTCCACAGCAGTCTTTAGCAGAGTTCCAGACCTTTCTCCATGCTCGCTTCTGGGATAGGATTTCCAGTTTTCCCTCTTGTGCACCACCAGTCCCACTGGGAACCAGGGTCCGCAGTGTGCCGGGCAGGCTTTCTCTCTCCCCACTGCAGATCTCTGACTCTGGAGTGGCTGGCTGAAGATACAGGGTAGTCTGTTAAACAGAGGATGGTCCTGTCGATAAAAATTACTTTGATTTTTACTGCAACTATATAAATTTTGGAGTTCTTTGTGATATATAAAACATTTAATGTTTTTAAAAATCAGTTGGGTCTGTGTGATGACGATTCAGTGGTCCAACTCGAGTTTCAGTTTAATTCTGCAGTTATTTTTAGTGTGTCATAAATGAGAAGGTATCACCCAAGATATGTAGGTGTATGGGGAAGGAGTTGCATTGTCGGCTGTGCCCGCTAAATCACTGTGCTTGTTTCCAGGCCCGTTCACCAATTATACAAAGGTTTTTTCATTGAAATTTGGCTAGTAAGTTTCCGTCTTGCTGGTTATCTGTCAGCCCTTCTTTCAAACTGATTAACAGGTGTGACCTTATTCATCTTTAACAAATGGGTTACAAACCCCACTGAAACTCTCTTTAGAATATTTTTTACCCAAGGTTTTAAAGTTTACACATAAGATAGTATTCTTTTTTTCTCCTGTTGTCACATCTGACATTGGCTTTAATAGCAGAATCACATCACAATGGGAACATTTACAAATACCCATTTTCAAATGTGCTCTTGCCACAGCTCAAGTTTCCTCACAGTTTCTCTCACTCACTGTTGAAATGCTCTTTGGCCTTGAAGAGATAGATTAACTATGTTTATTTTTATAAAAGTATCAGCCAGATAAGCTGCTCCGTCAGCCCCTTGCCGTGACCAAAAAAAAAAAAAAAAAAGTCAGCATACTTGGAACACTTGTCATTTTATAAAAGAAAAATGTGCAACTCTTCTTTGAGTTCTACAATTCTTGTAAGTAGTTTGCCTTCACATAATTGGGAAGCCTCATGGCTCAAAATGCTTTCCTGAGCATTCCCTTCTCTTTACACACTGGCGTCAGGAGTCTTCTCTCTCAGAGAGTGGCGGCTGTAGATTACTGACCAGGGCACACACGCTGAAAATGAACCAAGGAGTGAGACTCCTGGAAACCACACGCAGCCCTCAGAAGGATGATGGCGCTGTTGTTATTCCATACATTAAATACAAAAAAACCCTTAGTTTCTCTCTCCTTTTCATATTAAACACATAGGTTTGGATAGTCCCCTCCTGCACCTGGTGGACCTGGCGGACAGTTACGGCTGAACGTTAGGCCACCTAGGGGGGGCATTATAAAGCCTTGGTCACTTCCCAGACCAGTTAAATCAGAACCTCCAAGGGTGGGATGTAGACATAGGTGTTTTTTAAAGTTCCCCAGGTGATTCCAGTGTTTAGCCAAGTACTAATACTCAGTACCACTAAGGATTACTTAGTACTGCTTAGTGCACGGGTTACATCACCCCTCCGCCCATTCTGTGTCATGCTCTTGGACTCTCAGGGCTGCTGGCTTCCCATGAGCTGCAGCTGTGTCCAGAGTGGCTTCCCGTCCTCAGACAGGACTGTTACTGCTGTTGGGGGTCATAGGGAATTTTATTGTGAACAAAAAATAACACTTCCCCCATCTGTAAGACCAAGGTTGTTGTTAGATCTGTTTGTGACGGCTTTGTTTGTTGAGCAAAGCAGGGAACAGAGCATGGTTTGGGCTCCTCATTGCAAGATGAACTCATGTTATTGAGGAAAAGCTGGGAGTTATAGAATGGCTAGCTCAAAAAAAAAAAAAAAGTTGAGTTAGAAGTATGCAAAGAAGTGGAATCAAAAAGACCTATTATTGATGGAGGTGGTGGGAATTTCCATTCCCACTTTATTACCAGCTCCTAAGCAGTTCTGCACCATCAGATAAGGATAATAACTTTCGAATAGTATTAGCACGTTTATGACTCAAAGATAATACTTTGAGTTGATATTCAGCCCTTACCCATGACTCACTCTACCGGTGTTAAAAGTTTTTTCAAATTATAATATAGCCACTGCCTCCAAGATCCTTGAGTGACCCCAGCACCTGGGACATTCCTGACCTTTTTGTGGTCCGGGAGCTAAAATGTTGATGGGAGGCAAGACAAGGGAAGCCCAGAGCCCTGCTCTGTTCTGTCTGACCAGTGTCCGTGCCATACCATTGGTTAAATATTTTAATTTCACCTCAGCTTATATTTGAATGTATAATCATAAGGGCAAGGCACCTCAGCCTCTCTCTAGTTCAACAACTCAGTTACAGAATTCTAGTACTTAACCTATGCAGGTTAAGAGAGACTAGTCCAAGATCAACCAGAGGCCCTGCCAGACATGCTAACTTCCTAGGCAGGACTGCTTCCTCTGTCTGATACTGGTCATTATTTCCTCTTATCCTCAGTCTTGCTAGATCGCATTTCTGGACAAATAGATCAGAGAGGAAGAAAGTTTATTTCCATTGTAGAATATTTATTGAGTGGCCCTAGCATTGTAAGAAATACTACAATGTAAGAATGTAAGAAATATTAGACAGTCCCTGACATGATGTAACTTACAGCATCGTTGGGAATTCTATGCATACAAACACAGAGCACTTACATAGCTGGCGGTGTGTGGCTTGGTGCCCAGCAAGTGTTTTATGAAGACTGTAAATGCCTCAAGAAGATAATAATTAGGAAAGGCTTAAATGAGAGGATGGATAGGATTCTTGGAAGACTGAGTCTCCCCTACACAGCCTTCCTTCACCAGCTCTGTGGGTTAGCTTTTTAATTAAGGGCTGCTGCTACTTGTGACTAATGATTTCTTCCAGAAACGTAGACTCCTGTGCTGCGTTTACTGGCTGCACACTCAGATTGTTTCTGCCCAACATTTTAAATATCCAGTAGGCCCTCCCTATCCGCAGTTAAATCTGCAGGTGCAGAAACCGTGGGTGCTAAACCCGTGGATATGGAGGGCCAGCTCTCTTCATTGTACTACACCGTTTTGTATCAGCGACTTGAGCATCCGTGGCGTCTGGTATTCAAGGGACTCCTGGAACCAGTCCCCCCACAGATAACGGGCAATGGCTGTATCACTTGACATTTTCTCCTCATACCACATTTTTAAATCTCTGTATAACTCATCCTTATTAAACCTGATCCTAATGAACAGAAAATAAAAAGAAAGTAACATTTTCATAGAATGATAGCTCATCCAGATAAACTATTCTGAAATTCCTATCCGTATGTACACCATTGTTTTTAACCTCATTCCAGCACACCAGGTCTTTCTTTATTGTTCTTTCTTTCTGTTTTCTCTCCCCCTCTGTCTTCTGCCTTAGGTTAAAAGAGAGGAGTTTCTTCCTTTAACTCATTTTCCTAGCAAGAGATTGTTTTGATAAAACATACTGAAGCTCTAGAAAGGTTGATGTTTCCTGCCACCAAGTGAAGGGAATTTTAAAATATGTAGCTGGTGCCCTGGGAAACTGCAGAAGGGAAGAAAGTGGTCATCTTGTGCTGCCATCGGCAAGCACAGAAGAGGGTAATGACACGTTATCCTCCTCCTGAGAGTTCAGTTTCTATAGAGGTTCCTTGGAGTGAAGATCAGAATGTTATCAGAGTTGGATTGTAGCTCAGACAGCACAGTAAAAAGGAAGTAGGAGCTAAATTTAGAAATTACATGAAATTTTCAAAAATAGATACATAGCTGAGAACACATAAAAGAGGCAATATGCATTTTTACTTCCTGAAAAAGCAATGAAAATGCTCAGTCCTCTGGAGTTATATAAAGATGGATTTGGTTTAGTTTAATTTCATGACCCATGCCACGTCGCCTCTCAGCTTTTCGTAGAAATCTCATCAGAATTTAAGGGGAAGAGCGTGTCTGGAGATACAATATCTGGTGAAATCTTCATGCACATCTATTTGGGTGTCTTAGAAAAGGTTTTAGTTAAGTTATGATCTTGGCATGTTTTGAAAACTCAACATTGAGGTGAATACAGTATAATAAGATTTAGGTTTACCTATGGAGAAAAAATACTGTATGTTAACAAAGTCAACATACTGCTCTTTGGAAAAACAACTTTAACTGTAAAATAATCACCAGTGGTCACTGTAATTTTTGTATAAAAAATGTATAACCCACAATTTAAACAAGAGTTTAAAATAGCATTTCCTTGACATATCAAACTGTTAGCGCTATTTAACATGTTGGTATATAGAAATTATTTTATATTTTATATTCCCCAAAGTTGAAACCCCTCAATGGGTTGGCTCACTGAATGTAAGAAAAGGGCTGTGTTGAGGATATTTCACCATAATTCCCATTGGGTCATATCTGAAATACATACTAAAGGCTGCTGCTCTATACTGAACCTTTAGTGTGTGTTTGTTACTGTGCTGCTTCATGTGTAGTGTTACATTTAAGCTTTACGACAGTGCTATGCTGAAGGTATCATTATCTCAATTTAGGGCTAAGAAAATTGAAGCTTAGAGAAGCCCCAAAGTAAGTAAATAGGAGCATGGGTGAAACCCAGCATTTGACTCCAAAACCACAGGCCCGTAGTAACTCACTGTGCTCCGCACCTTGTGATAATCACGACCACCCTTAACAACCCAAACCGTGTGGTACTGTTTGCTCTCTAACACACGCCCTGGCCCCTTTGGTTAGACTGGGGTGGTTTGGAACTCACAACACAAGTATTCACGGTTCAGTGTAACCACAGCTCTAGGACATAATTTAATGGTGAGGGGGAAATGCTGGAAATCACAGGTGCACATTTTTCAGGGGATCCTGACCAGGAAGCTGAGAAAATGCCTGCTGGTGGGAGTCAGATTCAGTGTAATTCTCAGTTCCTCTTATGCGGAGTATATAAGCCTCATTGTCACACAAAAGAATGTAAGAATTAGCCAAACTCTGCAGGGGGTTGAGCGTGGAGGATGGGGTGCAAAATCAGATTTCTTCAGGGCCAGGCAGGTAATATGAATCTGGTCAGTTTCTATTCTTTAACATAACTTAGTTCATTAGGTAGGTATGTAGGTAGGTAGGTAGTTTTGGCATTACAGGACATAGAATATTCTTCACTTCCATAAGGAATTATGCTCCGTCCCATGATTATTGACAATAGTGAGGGGCAGATAGGAGCTTACTTATTATGGCCTCTTGTCTTGTTCTCAATTCTAGAGGTTGTCCGCTTTAAAAAGATTGTTTGTACTAGACCAAGCAGGTCCACAAACCATCAGCTCACTATTCCCTTGTTTCCCCAGCCCAAGTCTTCTCCAGACAGAGGTTGACCCTGAGTCCTAGTGTGCCTGAGACACTTGTGATTTACACCTCTTGGCCCAGCATCCCACCAGTTTAGCATTTGTTTCAGTTACTTATTTTTCAATGAAGCATTCTTGTTAATAGCTGCATTAAAATAAGCCAGGATGGATTTGGTAGACTTTCACTCTGTATTTCCAAATCCTGCCCATGCAGTTGAACAGATTTCTCACTTTAGCACTTGGTTAAGTCAGAAAGATATTCCAACTCTTCCAAATCCTTCCCAGATACAGTGTAACTGCACCTCTCTTTCAAAGACAGCATGTGGGCACTCACTGCTAATGTGGAATAAACGTGGACAGGAGTTACTAGGGACAGCCAATTCCTTCCAGTGTCTAGGGTGATAGACAAGGATATGTTGCTGCTGCCTTTATCACCCATTTGTTATTAGCCAGTCTTGCTGTGCTCTGGTCTGTAAGCTGTGAGGTCCACTAACACATCAAATCTTCAGTGGGCAAGGTCAGTGGAAGGTTGTTGGGTATTTGGGAAATGTATGTAGAAAATCAAGGTTGAGCAGTCTTGCCATGATGGTCTGCAAGCTTTTGTTTCAGTGGTTTTATCATCTATTGTTTGGTCTAAATTTATTACTGTTTGTTTTATTGTTTGATAATGGTTTTATTTTGGAGTAAATTCTTTTGGCCACAATAAGCTTAAAAAAAAACAACCCTGCAGATGTATATTTAACAACAAAAAAAAATACTGAATTTTTGTTTCTTAAGAAAGTGAATGGTAATGTATAACTTGTACAAAACTGCTTGTGGATATTCAGCATCTGTCATTGTAGCCAAGGTTTTATCATCAACCATACAAAATTGAAAAGACACAGATCTGCTGAAAAAGTATCAGCAACTACTTCAAAAGTTAGCTATTACCTTCAGAAGATTGTGCCCAAAGATGACATTTCAGCAAGGGTAGCTGCAGAAATTACAATTTTATATTACTTCTGAAGTATGACTTTTTCACTTAGATCAAGTGACTTCCGTTCCAAGTTAATTTAGTTCATTTTGTATTCCAGTTTTTCTTCTGCAGGTACAAAAAAAAAAAAAAAAAAAAGAAAGAAAGAATAGCTATTAATCTGTTAACTCCCTTAGCAGATGGAAATCTTTGCAAACAATTGATGGTTTAGCTTTCCCCTCTTTTAATTCATGGAATCAAGGTGAAGCTTTTGATAGCTCATTTTAATAAAGTGAAATATCTATCATTCTGAATACTGTAGTAAATGTTTTTACTTCTTTAAAAATGTTGAAAATAAAAATATTTTGTGGTAATGATATGTAGTGCTTGATAGTGCACAGTAACATGGTAGAACATGTATTAAATTAAGAAGCCTATGGAGCAGAAATGTTCTTGCAATTAGTTGTGACTCACACATAAATCATAATTGTGTTCAGACAAGCTTGATAATCTACCAATCTTGAATTTTGTCTCCTAGAAGTATCTGTGAAAGAATAATATTAAGAACTGGTAAATGAGATAGTTCCTATGAAAATATTTGAGTTGAAATATTTACAAATTTGCATTTGAAAAAATAATAAAGAATATCTTAACATTTAGCAGAATTTGTTTTGGACTTACCAGGTATTTTAGCCCCTGAAAGAGAGAATATTTTTCAGTTAAAAATATTAAGGTCTATAAAGAAGGACCCAATTGAAAATGTTAACAGTTTCACATTTATTAACCTAAAATAGCTAATGCAATTTTGAGGAATATTGCAGGCAATTTTATGAAATAGTTAAATATATAATACGTGCATATTGAAAAAAATACAGTCTTCTTAACAATGTCAGGGATATGATATTAGAAACAGATATGGATAAGAACATAACTAAAATACATGGACATATCAAGAAAGATCCTGCTCTTTTATTTTCTTTATATAGATATATGAAAGTTTTATTTTTTAGGAAGAATTTTATGTTTAGAAACATTTTAATAATACCAGTATAATAAAACTGTTGTGTGTTGGTCAATAAATAATATTTCAAAGATATATATAGCATTAACTATCTTGAATAGTTCTTTTCATACTCAAAAGTGTCATATGTAGACTATAAACTATGTCATACTCGCACTAGAAAGTTACCAATTTCTCAACACTGGTCCAGGTAACCTTTTATAATTGATTCTTATCCATAATCTTTCTGAAATTTGGGTCCTTCCTCAAAGTGACAAATTATGGAACTTGCTATTTACCTCCCCCCAAATACCTAGTGAGATGTGGGCTTTCTTCCTTCCCGTCCCTTCTTCCTGCTCAGATTCTAGATGTCTCATTACTCTTCTTCATAGGACAAGTAGGCATTATTGCTGTTGATTCTTTTTACATTCTTACTATTGGCAGTGTCCCTTGCTCTCTGAGTTAAAGAGATACTTAAACATGTGTTTTAAGAAGCTCATTTTCTTCTGCAAAGTTCTGAGATTGTGAACCTTTCACGTTCGGTTCTCCTGAACACAGTGTGTTCAGCTGCAGTGGTCAGGTTTCCCGGTGGATGTCCCAGAAGGGCTCTGTAACACCCTGACCTTCCTGGGTGCCTCTGGGCCTCCCTTCCATAAGGAACTTGGGGTTTTTTTTCTTTCTTTCTTTTCTTTTCTTTTCCTTTCTTTTTTTTTCTTTTCTTTCTCTCTCTCCCTCCCTCCTTCTCTTCCTTCCTTCCGTCTTTTTTTTTCCCCATGTTTGAAAGTCTACCAGGCTGAGCAGGGGAGTCTTCTTGATCTGTTTTTCCTGTTGTCAGACAAAATAAAATTCCAAACCAGCAGCAGCACACTCCTCTGGTTAATAAGATTGTAGGAGCACAGACATTGCAAAGGGCTAAAATGATTATGTTTTTTTCTGAGACATAATATCAGGAAATGAACCACATGCAAAATGTGGACTCAGAAATGAAGATGATGTGAATCTATAAAGGAGGCATTAGCCTATTATGCCAGAGTGGGGGCGAGTCAGTCAGTTAGTTGTTTTGCTTGCGTAAAAACAGTCCCTACTTGGTTGTTGGGTGTCTCAATCTCTAGTCAGTGTTTTTCAAAGTGTGACTCATGAGAACACCAGTCTTATCAGCTTATCTGGGGAGAAGTGCTGCCTTGGTCACCAGTTTGGAAAATACAGTAGTGTCTCCACCTGACCCTGCGGTTATGGATTCCTAGCACCGTTGTCTTATTAAAGGTTCTGAGTTCTGCAAAACAGACCGTCTATGTAACTTTTTATAAACATCATTCTCTACAGTTACCTGACTTTGGTTCTGGGATCCATTTTTCAGGTAAACAGCCATTAAAATCCCAATGGTCCTAATACTTTCAGAGAATATTTTGAAACTTAACACACTCTTTGGAACTGCTTGGTGTGTGTCGTGCCATGACACATCCCACTCTGACCTGCAGTGTCATTGACACTGATCATTATGACCTGGCCGACAGACACGAAAAGGAAAATGATCAGCAAAGGACTCAGTAGAAGGATGTTTACATGAAATTTATACTGGTACAGCCAAGAAAGAGATGGAGTTCTTTAAAAGAAAAAGAGAAAATACTCCTTCTTTATTATTTAAATGTTCTATCGAAGAAGGAACCGCAACATGTCAGAAGCAAATAGAACTTATAGTGAAGCAAAACCAAAAAGAGAAACTCATTTCCAGCAAATGTTTTTGGGAAAGGCAGTATGCCTTACAGTCATTGATTGCCTTGGTGAATGCCATAATAGAGATTAAAAATAAAACTCTTTTAACTGTAGAAGAGCAAATTTAATAATGAAAATAAATCCATTTGTAAAACCTTAAAATACAATAATGACAGTTTAATAAACTTATCTAATATCTTGCAATCTGGAACATTTTATTTAACACAACTTCTCTGCTTTATCAGTGTCTAGTGTATTGCTCTGACACATGGTAGATAAGTATTTGTTGAAATAATTAATATTTATTAATGGTAATTTTGAGATACCACAAGATTTCACAGTAATTATAATACTTGTTTTAGGTATTTTACTAACAACTGTTACAATTTTCCTAACCGGCTAAATAAAATAAACCATTTCCTCCATTTCACAGGTGAGGAAGCAGAGGTTCAGGAAGGTTGAGAGGCCAGCCTAAAGGCGCAGGGCTGGAATTGACAGTTATGATTGATGCCTGATTTGATCCCAAGCTATTGCTCAGAGTCTCCCTCTTTGCTATTATGAGATTCATTCCATTCAACCCTCCATATCAGCAGATACAACCAATTGACAATGGAAAATATTGGGGGAGAGCTCCAGAAAGTTCTCCAAAGCAAAACTTGAATTTGCTTTACCCTGGCAACTATTTACGTAGTATTTATACTGTATTAGGTACTATAAGTAATCTAGAGATGGTTTAAAGTATACGGGAGGATGTGCGTAGGTTATATGCAAATACTATGATATTTTATCCAAGGGGTCAAGAGGGACAGGGGTGTTCAGCAAAGGAGAATCAGTAGATCCCTGGCCCCGAAGGATCCACACACAGGATTTGTAATCTCCATCAAGGATTTTTCAGAAGGCAGTGTCATGGAGTAATTTGTAATTTTGCTGAGCCATGAGTTGAATCATAAGTGTGGAGAGGCTGTTCTGTGGGAATGAGTCACTCACTACGTGCACCCAGCTGACAGCAGCTCAGTGTGACTTTGTCATTTATGCAGTAATGCCCATTTTAAAAAAATGCAGCAACAACTGTCACTCTGTGTATAATGCTCCTTAATGAAGGTCAGCTGTTCAAGTTGTGATGCAGTCAGAGAAGGTGAAGGAGTCTAAGAAATGATAGTTCTTGTCCAGGTTTTCTGTAGGAAATTTTAACGGGTGTTTGCAAATTTGAGGACTCATTGAGAGCCATCATCCAGGATGATCTCCAGAATGTTGTTTCACATTTGAGTAAATAAAGGTGAATGATTTGCCCAAGGTCACAAAATCTAGTAATTATGTTCACTGCATTCTACATTTTTCTGTGCTATTTTTCTTTTCTTTTGCTTTTTAAACAAGTAGCGGCTTTGGGTGTTAGGCTCTGCCTTTAAGTGTTTTATATCCATTCTGTCATTTAACCTTCTAAAATAAGTGCTGTTGTTACCCCCATTTAACAGATTAGCAAACAGAGGTTTAGAGATGTTAAGTAGCTTGCCCAAGGTCATGCCCAGCTAATACTGGATGGTGGTGGGATTACAGCACAGCGATCTGATCCCAGGGTCCATCATTCTACTCTGTATTTCTTTTGAGAAGAAAACAGAAGAAGTCTGGGATTTTTTTTCCAGCCATAATTTAGACTTGAATGCTGAAATGGAAATAAGCACCAAAAAAAAAAAGAGAGACAGAGAGCGAGAAGATGTGAACTTCAGTTCAGGATTAAAACAGACTCAGCAGTTCAGACCCTTTCTAATTCAGAGGCCCTCTGTGTGTGCTGGGCATCCCTGCAAATCGAGCGGCCCTAATGAGCTGAATATTTGTGTCTAAGAGCTTCAACAAATGTGGAAATTACCATTTGGTTTTCTACTTCTGGAGTGTAGGAACCGGAATAGGTGTGACATTCCAGCCTAAAGCCACCCCAAGCTGTTAATGAGTTTTTGAAAATCCTTCCAAAGTGACTATAAGATCTTTTTTATTTCCTCTGAAGGCTTGGCCTTCTGTGGGCAGGGTAAGACTTGCTGTGGTGGGAATTCAGTTCTTCCTTCCCTTTGCTGAAGCAACCATGGAAATATCAACACATCGAAGATTTACCTGAATTTTATGACCACCGAATCACAAAAACAAGACGTTACCACATTGGCACATCCTGCGGTTTCCATGTGGTCTTTCCCTAGAATTCTGCCAGAGTTCCTAAGAGTAGCTACTTAGTTCTCACAATGTTCCCTCTAAGGTTTGCCACCAGCTTGCTAAGAATTCTGAAAGCTAGCATTCAGTATTAAGTATTTCCATCCAGTGTGTTCAGCTGTAACTTAAGATGAAATAGAATTGTATTTTCCATTTTGTTTATATGGTTAATTAACTCATACCTGTTTTGTTTTTCTGTGTACAGTGTTCAAAATAAAAAGGGTAGTCAGTTATAATTGTTATTTATATTATTAGAAATGACTTCTTTCCTTTTCATTGTAGTCCTTTCCATTAGTAATTGTTTAATTTCGCATAATTACTTGTGATTTTTACCACTTGTCAGTTGACATTTGGACAAATAGAAAAGAGTCTAATTTATCTTCCTACTCTAACATACTCAAAAATACTCTTTGTACATACAGAATATTTTTTACCAAAAAAAAAGAGGATTGCACATCCATTGAGGATATTTTTAAAGGCAGTTTTAAAATTCTGTGTGTATTTTGTAAAATGCTGTCACCTTTTTAAATTAGAAAACTTCAGATGGAAGCACTTACATAAATGCAAATTACAGATGATTATACTTGAATGTCATTTTACAAAACAGCAAGGATGGAATTAGACAACAAAGCTGAGGAGGCAATAAAAGTGACTTCGGAATTCTGACCTGGATAAAGGCAAAGTGGTGATCTGTGTGCTTCTTGAGGTCAGTATATTTTCACAGATTGTGGAGGTGGACTTCTGAGTTAAGGTTCATCGCTGAGGTTAATATGATAGCTTTCACTGCGGAGGTTAATTTGAATTAAAGGTCAGCGTGAAACTTCCTCACTAGATGTCTTTTCTCTTTTCACAGTTGAGAGAGAATGCAATGTTCTTTTGTCTCCTGAGCCTTTGTTCTTCTGTTCCTCCTCCTGGAAAGAGTCACACATGTTCACCTCCACCTGCCAGATAAATCCTGTCCTCTGACATCTCCTTTGACCTCTCCTTCCGTACCGCGTTGTACTCGCTCAGCCCCTGTGTAGCATTGCTCATGTACAGACTTGACCATGTTCTGCCCTGTGTTGTCAGGCACTGTTTGAAATAGTGAGGTCATGTTTCAATATATGATATATTGTGTGCTCCCAGAGGGACGGTGTTAAAACTCCTTCATGCTCCATGGATTGTAGATGTATTTCTTTACAGTCCTACAGTTTATGGCTAGATGAAACCTTCGGGAGATGGTTTGTTCCAATGGCATAATCTTACAGACCAGGAAAATGAAGTTCTAAAGAGGTAGAGTAGTTTCTCCTAAGGGTTATTGTGGCTAGGTGTTAGAGGCGAAGCCAGGACTAGAAATTAGATGTCCTGATTTCCAGTTTAATGTAATTCCCATTTTTCCTTCCTTGTAGCCTTCATCCAACAAATATTTATTGAGCATCAGTAGCACTCTGATAGGCCCTGATACTGCAGTGTTCTGCCTGTCTTGGAACGTAATACTGTGATCAGGAGGAAGATACTAACAGGTATCACACGAATAGATGCACTCAAGCTACTGAGATGAATACTGTCAAGGATTATGTGGTTCCATGAAAGCAGGTGATGGAAGATTTCCTTGAGAAACCGACTTTGACTTGTAGGACTTGGCATTGTGTTTATATGCACCTTTTAAATGCAGTTAAATTAGACAAGTATGTGTTGTCTGCTCACTCTGTGCTGGGCCCAAAAAGAAATTAGAGTCAGTAAGCTACCACCCCTCCCCTCAATGTGTAGTTTAGAAGAAGAAATTAAGATGTAACTATTAACATTAAGCAAAATATAGAAGTCCTGTGGTTCGAAAGATGCGAAGATCGCCTTTTGGGGGAGAGGAAGAACATCAGGAACACCTTCCTGTAGGAGATGGCATGTGATACGGCCCCCGAACAAAAGCTAGAGAAGGTACAGAAAGAAATAGAGAAGGCATGCCAGAAGTATGAAAAAGCAGAGCTAGACCAAGATAGGAAATTAGAGGACTTTTCCAACAATAGACAGTAATCTCATTTTACAGGAGCGGGATTTTCAGTTACACAACCATTGAGAACATTGTCTATTTAAATGCCCTATACAACTGTTGAGAACATTTACCTGTTTAAATGCCCTTAGAGTCAACTGAAATTTAAGGACGGCAATGCAGATATGCCCTCTTGTTTCTACTTTTGGAGCACATAGTCCTGCACTTTGGTTGGTTGCCGTCTGTATGGACTGTCCCCCTACCCTCCCGTGGGAACTGCATCTGATTCTTTTATTGCTGTTACTTCCTAGTATCTCACGGGTCCAACACACATTTAACCGTAACAGTGAAAAGCGTCTGCTATGTTGAAGCTGTTTTCTCTGGCATAAGTTACCTTCTCCAGAAACAAAAATAGAACTCCTTCCAACTGACATGGCTGGCTGAGTGTAGTGAGTGTCAAATTCATTTTTTAAATACTACTTACACTAACCTATGTCACCATGTAGCTTTTACCTGATACAAAGAGAAGTCTCAACCATTTCTCCCTAAGAAGGGTATAATAGTTTGTCTAATGTTATTGTAGAAAAGTGCTGGAGAATTACTTAATCATCAGCATGTGCTAAGTGGCCAGTACAGCGTTCCAGGCTGTGTGTAGAACACAGTGTTATTTGGTCAATCTTCTTAAGGAAGTAAATGGAGAGGCAGATGAGTGGCAGCTGACCCCACTCAGGCACAGATAATACTTTATCTCTTATAGGGTTGCCAAGATTTAAAAATAGAAATATTTTATAGAAAAAAAATCTAGACTTTTGGCTTCCCTTGATAAGTCAGAAAATCTGGCAACACTGGGCCTGTATCCCAACAGCAACAATTAGTCGGAGCTAAATAGCAGCTGTTCTGTCTGATTAGGGCGTGTGTTTCTTAGTGTGCCGCAGTCCCCATCACTCCCTATTGCTTATATCCGGCCTGTTTTACTCATTTCTGTGTCTTCCTGGCCCTTAAAACGCACCCTACTTTGGAGTGACTGTTGCCTTTGTGGTCCTCTTCTCTTCAGTTTCCGAGAGCAATTTTATGGCCAGCCAGACAATTAATTACGATCACAACAACTAGCATCTATGCGATGCTTGATAATTTGCAGTGCTTCTCAAACTTCTGCATGTATCAGAATCATCCAGAGGGCACCTCAGACAGAGATGGCTGAGCTTCATTTCCAGAGTTTCTGAGGCAAAAGATTTGCAGTAGGATTGTAAGGTTTGCATTTTTATCAGATTCCTAGGTAGCCATGGGGACTGTAATTTAAGATTGTACCAAGGGTGATCATTGTCACATCTCAGGAAACAAAGTGTAGAACTTGTTCATATTCATTGAGCAAGGGCAGAAAGGCAGGGGTTGAAACTTGAAACTTTTTTTTTTCTTTTTGCTATGAAACATTTATTTCTGTTCTGCAGCATTAAGCATGAGTCAAACTAGTACAGAAAAATACTAAGAACATTAGGTAACTATTTCAGTATTTGCTTTTTATAATTCAGTTAAGACAATGAGCATTCAAGACAGCATTAACTCAAGGATGTAGCTGAGGGATACCCTGCAAAGTCATTTCAAGGGATCATCAGATATGTTGGACACCTTCTGTTCAAACCTTGGTTCAGGCGCTATCTGTGAAGACTGACTTTTTGTTCCTATTCATTGATCAGGGGCAGAAAGGCAGGGGTTGAAATGTGACATTAGGCATCCCTGTGAAGGCATGAGACGTGCCTGCCGGGCAGGGTGGACGAGGTCCAGACCCAGCGTTTTGTACTTGGAGGAGGCCCGGTTCAGCCGGCAGAAAGCAGAGCGGGTGAGCCCAGTAAGCACACTCTTTGGTATCGGCTCAGGGCAACAGGTGCTTCAGAGCCACGCAGAGCACAGTGTTGGGGATTCACTGGGGAGCCAGTGATACTGTTTTCCAAGGGTAAGTCTCAGTCTCCTGGGAACTTGACTGAGGTAGGCCCCCTGGAGTGAGACTCAGGCACAGGACTTCAGGCTGGTAAGATGGGTGGGAGCATAAGACAGGTTGCCTGGATAGGGACTAGGTTCAGAAAGCAACTGTCCAGGGCAGAGCTCACGCTTCTCGGTTACTAGATCTGACTATCAGGGTCAGGGCAGAACTATCCAGAATTCTAGGTGGTTTCTTTAGTCCTGGCATGTTGGACTTCTTAAAACCTTATTTAAGTCAAGATTAGTCTAATGACTTGAGGCCCTTCCCTCTTATGGGATGAGAAGGAAGATAAAGACTGGGAACAAGACAGACCTAACATGGATTAAATTTATTAAAATTCTATCTGCTTAAAACTATTTAAGGAATAATTAGGTCATCATGCAATCATGATAGCCATTTGCTAACCTAGTTCAGAAGTTTGTATTTCTGTACAAAATCAAGACTGCTTTAATAAATTATTAGCCATCTGCCTCCAGTTTCCAAGGTAATTCGTTATTACATTTTGTGTATTTTTATATATGTATAATGTACATATATACTATACCCATGAAACCTATTTTGATTGGGATTGTTAGGCAGTGGCATATTCTGGTTAATTTGAGAGTTGACTATACAACCTTTTGATTTCAATCTTGTCGAAGGTTTTTCAGAAATGTTTTTACCTCTTTGCTGCTAAATGTTGTATAATGAGAAGAACAGTGTCCTTCTTCCTTTTTAAAAAATTGACTAGGCTCCTCAATCTGATATTAAGGCAGCTATAAAGTAAATACTGGAAATTCAACTGTGTGGGAGGGGGAATAGTGACTGTTGTTCAGATCAAATCATTCTGATTAACTGTTCCAGTGGTTTTACACTCTATGCCCAAAGCAAACCATAGAAGCTAATCCTGATTAGTTGAGTCTGACTGAACTTCTGCTAAGACGTAACACTCGTGGACTGAGTATATTATGTGTTTGATTATAATAAACTATGAACGTAGAGAGGGTAAGTATCTCTGTCTTTTTTCCCTTTAATAATATTTCTTGTTTTAGGATTGTGATATCACCTGAAGACAGTCATTATATGCACCATGTCAGCTTGCTGAACGATCTGCTTTCCTTTAATCACCTTTAGGTAGCCTTAAGGTTTACGCTAGAGGAAGAGATTTGGGACTGGGTTTTATCTAAGGAGGAAAAAAAGAAGCATTACTTTATTATAAGCCAGTTTGAAAACCAGTGTAGGAGGAAAGACCTCCATTGTGCACAATGTGGTGCACAAACCAAAGGCAATTTTCAGGGATAGAAAGAAGATTAAAACTGCTTTTTTTTTTTTCTTCTCTTTAAACAGGCTCATGCACAGTTAGTTCGAGAAGTGGATGTGGAGAAGGTGTCTGCTTTTGAGAATCCATATGTAGATGCAATAAAGAGTTTATGGAACGATCCTGGAATCCAGGAATGCTATGACAGACGACGAGAATACCAGTTATCTGACTCTACCAAATAGTGAGTATTCTTTCTCTTTACTTTCCTGTGCAGGTGCCCTGCAGTGGTGACTTCTGCATTCTGTCATTTGTATAGCATGTCTGATTCTAACTGTGCAGGTAGGAAGCATAGATATTAAGCTTGTGCCACCCTCCTAAGTTTAGACTGTATCATAAGGGACTGACATCATGAGTCGGGGAGCATATTTCTTTTACTGTTTCCTGTTTGAAAAACAAACTGAAGATTCTAGGAATCTACATTCACTAACCTGTCTCTTCCCCCAAATTGCAAACCAGCGATTCTCAAACACAGACTTCATTGTGATTTGAAATCCTGTAATAACAATTTTTAATGCAAATTTCTGATATTATTCATATGCTGGAAAACACCTCCACGCATTGAGAACCACAAACAAATACAGTTGATTATGGCTTCTCGAAAATCAGACTTCCTACTTTCTGGTTTCCAGACATAGAACCTTGACTGCTTTCTGGGAGCCACTGTTATGTTGATGGATAGGTTTGACTTTGTATGAAAATTGTGTGTGAGTCTAATTTTGCATGCATTCCAAAATTGTTTGTGAGCTGTCAATCAAAATATGTGTCCTGGGAGAGATTTACATCCTGGAGAGATTTATTAGTTCTCTAGAATAAATCTTGCCCAGCAGAAAGAAAGTAAAGTGTTGGCCATCATATGATTAATGTAATCAATGTGGTCAGCAATGTAGATAATCAACTGCCTGAAAAATTGATTTTTTTTTTTTTTTTGGTAGTATTTAGTCAGATTTCTGTCTACATTAATTATGTTACCCAGCATTTGCCTCTTATATTGGTTCTGGGCAGACAGAAGAGTGGATGGAAAATATTCAGCCTTAGGCCAGTCCGTATGATGAAATGACCCTCTGGATGAGAGGAGGACCGTGGGGACGATAAGGAGCCCCATAGGCTGATTGGCATCACTCAGCAGTGCAGAGAAGATCGAAGAGCTGCTCGCTCAGCTCTGTTTTTGCAATAAAGTGGATCATGCCCTTACCCTCGTGCTCGGCGTTTGTGTAAGATCAGTTATGATTCGGGTCGGCTGCAGAAATGTTGGTTGGTCAGAACAGTTTTTGTATTCCAAAGGTAAATTTGAATTACATAATGGTGTGACGTGGAACGCTGGTGAGCACCAGTCTGTCGTATTGAAGCTCATGTCAAGCCCCTGTGTGCCTCTGGAACACGTGCTTACTCATTCCTTACCTCCTTGGTCCTTCTCCCCACCTTCCCGTACCCTTCCTCCCTGCCTGGCCTCAGGCTTCCCCTTCTGGGTCGGCCTGCCTGCCTATCCCTCTTCCCTCCCTCCATCCCAAGTTCCTACTGTGTAAGTTTCAGTGAGTACAGCAGTGAAAAAGATGCCTTCAGCTCTTACTTGTTCCAAACTCTGCCCCCTCAACCTCTGACCAGCTGTCTTTCTGCTGCTGCCTGCCCCCTCTGTCCTTCTGCTTCCTTTGCCATTTCAGATCCCATCCGTCTCCCCATGTGGCTGCTGTCTCCCCCACCCCCTTCCTGTTCCTGCTCATCACGTCTTCTCCTGTTTGCTGGCTTCCCCTCCGCCCGCGTCTCCTCTCACTCCTCTTACTCCTCTTCACTCCTCACTCTGTGGCTGTGGTGCCTCTCCTGCCCCTTCCTAGTGAACACATCCTCCTTTATGAAGTTCTATTTCCCCATAAGTCCCCCACCTCTCCTCATGTCTAACCCCTGTCTTTTTACTTTTATCGTAAATCCTGTCTCTCCCGCTCCTCACCTGTTCCGTTCCTCACCTGTCACCTGTATCTGTTCTCCCTACAGAGAGGTCTTTCTCTTGGGGCATCAGGGCACCAGCGTCCAATAATTAATGTGCTCACCAGGGTTCAGGCTCCCTGTTAGGAAATGGTTTGCCTCCTGCCCCCAGGATTGACCCTCTGAGAGGGTGCTGTTGGCCCTCAGGACACCCGTGTCAGCTACTGGGCTTGTGTTCTTGAGACCAAACTACCACGTGAATGGTGACGTTCCCTCAGTTTAGATTTGTGGATTCCTGGACAGGTGCCCATGCGTTGCTTTAGGGCAAAGAGCTATGCAGGACAGTAACTCCAGCCCCTGTGAGCGCTGTGATTCTGGGAAGGCCACCGTCTTAGGATTCTGTCACACAGGCTGCATCTACCATAAAAACACGCCTGGTCTTTGGGCCCATCCCCCATGTTAGGACTAAAGATGGGGGGGCACCTGGGACAGGCTGATCTGAACCCGTTGGGATGATTATTCTTTGCACAGTTCTACTTTCTCCCGATGGGGTCAGGGAGAAACTGCTCTTTTACTTGTACAAGTGGGTGTATATGTGTACACACGTACACCTGTTTCTTTTTTAACCATATCTTTATGTAGAATTAATAAAATAAATTACAACATGTCCTTATGCCCACCTTTCAGTATGCATTTCTTTATGAAAAATAGAACATTTTCTTGCACAATGATACCATAGTACACCTAAAATTAATCACCGGTTCTTCTTCTCTTTCTATACCCAGTTCATATTTAGATTTCCCCAGTTCTTCCACAATGTCCTTTCGAGCTGGTCGATTTTAGGACCACACAGTGCATTTGATTCTTACTTCCCTTAAGTCTCTTTTAATCTAGTAGAGTCCTCTTTTGCCTTTCACTGGCATGTTGAAAAGACTGGCCTGGATTGGGCCTCATAACATGATTAAACTTTTTCCTGTGTCTCTTGGATTTTCTATAAACTGGAAGTTACATTTCCAGACTTGATTAGATTCCGGGGAAACATTGTGAGTAGAATGCACTTTAAGTGATGTGGTACCCTGGTTTACCCATCATTGGTGAAGTTAAGGTTCACCGTATTAGGGCACTGACAGCCTCTGTTATAAAGGTACGTTTCTTTTTTTCCTTCTGCCACCAAATGCACTCCGTGTGGTGTTCCTTCGTCATTGCATAATCTCCAGTTCCCCATCAATTCTTCACCTGATGGTTTTAATTCCAAACGATAATTCCTGACTAGTTTAACAATTCCATCGGGATTTGTAAACAAATGATTTTCTGCTTTTGTCAGTCGGTCTACAATGGCATTCTTCTGTGAAGTAGGAGGTTTTCTCCTCCACTGGTGCTGTTTGATTATCCTGAAATAACATTTTCTACCAAAAGGTATACATTTCAGGCTTTTTGTTAGTAATCTGTTATGTAGACTCAATAGACGGTGACTGTGTAACGTATCGTTCCGACCAGGACATTTTGCGAAGGAAGGGTTGCTATTGCTGATTACAGTGAAATAGCTGGCCTAACCTGGGAATCTTCTGGTCAAGCAGGGACATTTGGTCACCTTAGCTAAATGAAACCTAGGGAGGTGTTTTGTTTTGGGCCCCTTTGTTTTCTCTAGAAGACTCTTGTTTACTTTCAGGGAGTAGAACCAATCTGTTCCTGCCAGTTACGTAAGAAGTTGTATGTGGAAACCTGACTTAGCTGGCCCCGTGTTTCTGATCTCTTCCCGGTGTGTCTCACAGTACTCTTTACATTATAGCTCAGGGCCCAAGCAGCCTGGCTGGCCAGCTTTTAACCCCGTTGTGCTAGGAGGCCGAGTGTGTGGGCCACTTTATTCTTTCCTATGTTGGTCCCGGTCACTGTCCTTTTCCTTAGCCAGGAAAACCTTGCCAGCCCAAAGATAAGACCGGTGGCTTTTTGGATTCATCCCTTTGCTGCTGTGTTCCACGTGTTCCTCCAGTGTAGTCCAGGAAAGGCCCCGTAAACTGCAGGGATCTACTGATGAGGATGTAGGTCGCCTTTCTTGAGCATCCCTGATTCTCCATGCTGAATTCATTTTCACAGAATAACTCAAAGTAATTCCTTTCTCTGTATTTGAGATAGTTGTTACCCCTTTCCTTTCTGACTTTTGTGTGCGTTCCATTGGGTGTATCTCTAGTATTTCATCTCACCCCCTTTACTTCATGTGGGGTTTTTCTATTGTTCTTTCTATTTTTATAGTTAACATTTTAGAACTTTATCCTGGGCCTAATGTCTTGTCCAATATCATCCCCTACAGATATCTTTCTGACTCTGAGACCAACCTGCCTCAGCACTGCCTGTCTCTCTTGGGGCTTTTCAGCTTAGATTTAGGGAGCATGTAGCTCTTTAATGTCCAGCAGGGTGAGAATCGGTGCCGGCCATGCACATCTGCTTAAAGTTTGTAGCGTAACAGCCATTCTCTCCAGGACCCTGCTGGTTGTGAGAGTCAATGCAGGCCACTTGCCAGGAATACTGAGAACAGAGGCCAAGCATGCCTCACTTCTTCTTTTCTATCTAGTGAACTCCTACATATCCTTCAAGACCCAATTCAGGCATCACAGCCTTGGAAGGTCTTGCTCAACACCCAAAAATACTGAGTCACTGTCATCCATCTAACACTTGTACATACCTCTTTTGTATCTGTTACCGTGTTTACTGAAGTGTCTCTCTCCTCTACCCTCAGTGCCTGACACTGACTGCTCATGTTTGACCTTCACAAATGATTGTTCCATGAAATAATAGATGGGCGATTTCCACTATTTCAGTGGCCATCGCATAGGCACTGCCTCTCTTTGGCCATTATAGATGAGCTGTGACGTTTCAGAGTTGAAGGCATTTCAGTCTTTTTTCCCCACTGTTTTTGAAGGTCTGGGATCTGGAAAGCTCAGTTACCAAAACGGCCACCATTTGCTGAGCACTTACTAGATGTTAGATTCTGTGCCTAGTTGTTTACTTGCAAAGTTGTAGATATTTCTTATTATCCCCATCAAACAGAGGAGGAAACGGTCTCAGGGAGGTTGAGTAACTTTTTCAAAGTCCCACAATTAGTAAGTGATAGGAGTAGGAACTGAGATCGGATTTACTGCCTCTAAAGCCCAAATTTTCAATTACTGTGAAATATAATCTCAGACAGCTGTGGGGAGGGTATAGCTTAGTGGTAGAGCGCATGCTTAACATGCACGAGGTCCTGGGTTCAATCCCCGGTACCCCCTCCATTAAATACTTACATACATGCATACATACATGCATACATAAATACCCTAATTACCTCCCTCCTAAAAAATTTTTTTAAAGAAATATAATTTCACAGAGGTTGAATGGATGGGTGGATAACAGAGAGAGATTAATAATTGACAGTTGTTAGATGTATAGATGATGGACTAATAGGTAAATATCTATAATTAATCACTCACCATGAAAGATACAAATTATTTATTATTCTCTATCACCATAGCCTATAGGTAGTTTCATATGTATCAGGACAAGAGGGAAAATTACGTAGAATTAGTGGAAAACAAGCCTAGCAGGGTTTTGATTATCATCTAGAAAACTTAGCCGTGTTTAACAGTCTGTCAGTTTTTCATAGAACCCGGAAGATGTTTGAAGTCACAGATGTTTGAGAAATGTTATTTCTTTATTTTAGTCCACAGTCTTAACCCCTTTTCCCACACTCCATTAAATAACTTTTACTGGAGTTGAGCTAGAGCCAGTAAGAAGAACACAATAAAACGATTGGAGTTTTCCTTTTTCTACTTTGATTGGCCAACTTGCTGATCTTAATAAACAATCACATGGCCCAGAGGACAGGCAGCACTGGTAGAAACAAGGAGAAGAGAAATTCCAGACAATGGATAAGCAGTTTAGGATAAGTTTGCAATTGGCTTTAATTTGACATATTCTTCCAGTTCTATTTAATGAGAGACTGAAAAGCATTCTAAGTTGCTGGAGAGCTTTGTAGCTTTTGTTATTAATTTTTTTTATATTGTATTTAAAACAAAAAGCCTGTGGGCTCTGAATATCTTTAGATAAAGAGCATAATTAACAGATGGCTGTAGGTTTACTTTTTTTTTTTTTTTTTTTTTGCCGAGGTTCACCACCTGCTTTAACACACTGAGACATCAGGTCAAATGAGTTCACTGCCTACAGTACCCAAAGCTGTGACATTACCCAGAGAACACAAATCTCAATCACATTGACATGTAGTGAGAAAAGTCCTCATGCTGCAGGGTTTTGGCAAAAGACTGCTCTATCCGTGTTAACCTTAAGGGACCAAATAATCCCTAATCTTGCTTTTTAAAATTTCTACATGTTCCACAGCCCATAAATCCCAAGTACAGGAATAAATTGGCTTCTGGGCATAAGTCAGAGTTTACTTCTAACTTCATGCTTAAATTTTTAATTTAATGTGAAAATGCACAAGGAATTTGAATGTTGAATTTAAAATGCAAAATGAATTTCCGAGGTAGGTTATAGCATATCCACCTGATTTCGGGCTGAATCCTTCTTGAAGAAGCACCTTGTTAAATTAGTTCCTGCTTCAGGAGCCAAATACTTGAACTCAAGGGTGGTGTTGGCTCTGACTCGCACAGCCATTCTGACTTTACTCTTCATCTGCCGATTAAAAAGAGGCCTAAGCCTACTGCAGCCTTTTGGAAGCAGGCGAGAGATTGTATGGTGAAAACATTGAGTCAGGGTCTGGCCTTGCCACTTCAACTACGTAAGCGTCACTTGGCTCAGATGCTGTTGTGTGACCTGTAATCTCTAAACTCTCCTAAATTCTGAAATTCTTTGATTCTATAAAAGTAGACAACCTTGATCTGAACAACCATTATCCTGTGCAGTGAAGTGAAAACGTGGTACCCCAAAATTTACCTGGAAATGTCATAAACAAAGATGATTCTCTCCATAGTTAAATTACTAAAATGCTATCTTGAGCTCAGAAGAGGGTACTGATCTTGAATACATTTGTTCTTTTTTAAAGAGTGACAGTAATAACATGGAGTGTCCTTTTTTTTTTTTTCACCTGAGTGGAATTTCCTTTGTTTTTGTTTTCTTTTATCTTTTTGAGCCATATCCCCTAATAACCTTTTGCAAGAATAGAACAAACAAAACATACCCTATATGTGTCTTCCATAGTGAACTCTGACGATTCTAAGACTTGGTCTTTATTGCCCCTTTTCAGCATGCTTGGCTGGAGCTGTTAGAGATGGTAAGACTTAGACAAGCCTGACACTCTCCAGCCTTCGTTACAGAGGCGCAGCCAGGGAAGGGCTGGCTTTGACACCTGTTCTCACTCACCCACCTGCCTGAAGGCCAGAGTGCATGTGGGAGACGAGCTGCACTTTGTCACTTTGCTGCTTGCTCACATTTTGGCAGAACCTTTGCATGTTCGGTAGTTTGACCCCTTCTTCTCAGTCCTTTCCACCATGTCCTCAGGACAACCCGCTGAAACTGGGGTGCTGATACCACAGAACAGGACTGGAAAACCCTCAGGCCAAATTCAGCCTGCTGCCTGTCTTTATAAATTAAGTTTTATTGGAACATAGCCAAGCTCACTTGTTGGTGTATTACTTGTGGCGGTTTTGTGCCCAGTGGCAGAGTTGAATCATTGCAACAGAGACTCAGCATCCCACAGAGCCTAAAATATTTACTGTCTTGATTTTTACCCACCACCCAAAAAAAGAAAAAAAAATTGCAAGCCCCTCCCATAGAAGATGACTAAATATTAGAAGGCAACTAGCAATGTGCTTCCACTTCTACCATTTAGTTAGAACTCCCTTAGGACTCAGATGCTCTGAATTAACCCAGAGATTGGTTTTACAGTATCAAGGGAACGGATGACCTGCAGTCCTTATGCGGTACTCCGTAGATAGTGCTTTGCACAACAAAACTTCAGATACTAAGTCAGCATAGGAGAGCTCCAGATTGGGTTCCCTGGCAGTACTTGTAAATGCCATGCTAAGGCTGTCCAGTACTAAAGGTGGTACAAATGACCAGGGATGTCCACTGAGTAGATTCAGCTCTGAGAACAAGGATTATGTCTCATATATCTTGGCTTTTGCCCATTGTAGTGCCTGGTGCTGCTGGTTGAGGAGTGTTGTGAGATTTAATGATCAGTGGAACCACAGGTAGGACTGGCAGGCTTTTGTAAGGGGCCTCACAGAACAGATACCTTATTAGAGGGTAGCCCCACCTCCAGTCTCAAGGGAGCCCAGGAAATACGCTTTCTTCATCTGACTCACTCCTTTGTTTGACTCCCTACCTACCAAGCCGTCTTTGGACTCTGATGGGCTGACCCTTGTGTTCTTGAGGATTGCTGTGGCTTCCTGATCTGCAGTAATGGATTGAATTTGGGTCTGCAATTAGTTTAATATGACCCACTCCTCAGACCTGATCATTCTTGTCAAAATGAAAGTTCTGATCCTATAGAACCGATATCCAAGTTAAGGAGACGTGACCACGAGAGACCTGCTTGAATCAGCGACCTTTTGCTCATGGCTGGCTCTTGGCTACCATCACTGGAAGCTCTCTCGTGGACCACATCTTACCTGCACTGTGGGATGGTTATTTATAGCATGTTGATCTCCATTACTAGAGCACAGGCTCCTTAAGGACAGGATCCAGGATTCACATCATTTTCTTTATGTTCCCCCCACACCCCAGCCCTCTGCACAGCACCTAGCTTTCAGTCTAGGCTTTAAGAGAAAGTTGGTAAATGAATGAGTAATAAACGAATAAGTAAATTATGTGTCTTTCCTGACTTCTTCCCATCTCTCTTCTCTCTCCTGTCCTGCCTGTTCTGGTCCCTTTCGGGCTGCGCAGTGCAACTCATCCCCCACTTCTCTCCACAATTCTCTAGTGACTACAGTCCATAATCATCTCTTCCTTCTTAATGCATTCATAGTTAGCGCCTCACAATTGGGCACTTAATTATTTCTTAATTGATTCATCTGTGCTATCTTTGCTTCCCAGGCAGCCTGATGTCCCTAAAGGCAAAGAAAATATTTATATTTAAGTATTTTGTACCAGCTCCCTGTGCCAACCCCTCTCCCTCCATCACACACAGAGATTGGAATTTAATATATAACAGATTTTCAATCAATATGTATAAATTAACTGAACTAAGCACTGCCATTATAGTTGGAAATAGACTAGAATAAAAAGCAGCCTTCTGATGCTTCTGATGTGTTTTTGAAGTACAAAAACTATGTCAAAATTAGTCAACAGCTTTGAAAATTATCCTATAAAAGATGAATACATTGACAAAACCAAACAGGCAAATTGAAAAAGTTCTCTTCCTCCTTTCCCTTCTCTTTCTCTCAGTCTCTTTCACTCTCTCTGTTGTTGTTTCATTTCTGCTCTTCATTATAAGGTTAATTTGTTTGAGCAACAGACTCGGGGATCTGTTGGCAGTGACCCAAGCCTGGCCCCGGCCCTGACGGACACATCGTTTCTCCCCCCCGACACTAGTAGTCTCTTTATGTTAGATATTCAGATCAACTATCCACACACAGGATTCCTAAGATACTGAAACTATTTACTAAATTCAGGGATAGGATCTTTTTTTATAAGGTATTTAATTTACTTTCAGAAAATCTGATTGTCTGGCTTGGTTTAATTTTTTGGCAAAGGAAAACTGAAATGCATGATCTCTTAGACTTCTGTTTTATTCCCCTAGGATATTGTCCCTTGAGTACCTTTCCTAAACTGAGATTATAGCCTACCTCCTACCTAACTGGGTGATGTTTGTTTTAAACCCGGGATTTTGTACTGGAAACAACTTCTCACGAACAAAATCTTTGTAATAAATGCTGCCTCTCCTTGAACTCTGATACCATGGTGTGCCAGGTGTTAAAGAGGAAAAGGGAAAGTTGATTTGCCCTCCAAAAATGAGCTCTTGAGGAGATGAAAGTGTTTGTGTAATGAGTAATCAGAAATCCTGAGCAGCTCGCCAGCCTAACCAGCCTAACCAGATTACCAGCCAGGCTCATTTCAGCAGCAGGACCTGCCAGAGGAGGGCGGAGGGAGGTATTTAGGTAGATCTTGCATCAAAACCTGTACTTGACTCTCCCCTCAGGATGGCAGTTGTGCAGAACTGTTACTCTCACTCCTTTTTTTTTTTAAGTTTACGTTGACAGTTTCTTTTACTTTTTCCCTTTGAATCCTTGTGGTCACATAGCAGCTATGCAGTAACCATGTGTTTCTGGTTTCTCCTTAGCTTCCACAGCTTTTGACGGTGTCACGTAAGATCTCAGGCATGATCTAGCTTTCAGGTCCCCCAGGACTCTACCTCTCACAATGAGGTCTTCTTAATTTTTTTTAATGAAGTCGACCTACTTTTTCTAACCTTCTTTTCAATAATTAAAAATGTGAAATTCTACCCAGAGTCGTTTTCTGTGCCAGAACTTCAATTTAATATCTGACTTGAACTGCACATCTGTTATAAACACAGCCTCTGGATAGAAGGCCCTTACACAGGAGTGGAAGAACCCCAGTACATACCATAGAATCCCACATTAAGTGCTCCAAGGTGCTATATTCATTTATCTGACTGTGTTTAGTTGGATTTAGACCAAATGTCAGAAATTTGTTTTTCCACTTACCACCCACCAGTACTTTCCCCCATTTGGTATAATTGCTGAGGGTTGGTTGTATGTCTAATACTTTTATTAATTTTTTTAACCCCAACTGTAATATGATACAGTTTACTTGCTGAATCATCTCTAAATTTTATTCATTTCCTTAAAAAAAAAAACTTCAACTTCTAATTTCTGTGCTGTTCTTAGCTTAGATTTCAGTTGCTCTTCCAGTCATAGGTAGTAGGGCTTTTTCTTTTTAATTTTAAAAAAGATCTAAAAAAAAAAATAACAAGTTCTCATTACCTGTCAACTGGAGCATAAATTAAATTTGAAGGTCAGCTCAAAAACTGTTACTGACAAACTGTTGTCAAAACTAAGGAACAATTGGAATCTCTTAAAAACATTCAAAAGAGAAATGCCTTATTTAATTTGATTAGCACACATTGTTTCAGTGACATTCAGGCTTATCTCATATATTTTTAATCATTTAAAGCAATGGGTTATATCCTATTTCTGAATTTATTTTTTCTGCAGTCAGAGATGATTCTGAAGTTAAATATATAAAGAATTTAGCAGTTACAAGTTGCAATTATAAATGAATGGGCATGATTTCCTTAAGTCTTTCTGCAGAAGGGTGTTTTGTGGATAATCACCAAGGATTAGAGACAGTTCAGACTGGTTCCCAGAAAATGACTCTGTCCAAAATATACAAACATTCATTCCCATCCTAATAAGCTCCCCAGTTTCTCCTCTTTATATATAACCCTTTCCTTCCCACAAGTTGGGGAACTCCTTATAGGCAGGGGTCAGATCCTGGGACGCTTCGTTTCCTTAACACCTACTGCAATGTCGTGATCAGGGTGGCTGTTGAATTCCAGGTGTCCCTGCATTTTTTTCACGGTAGGAAAGGAACTATAGGAATTTGACTAACATTTACAACATCGCTTTGTTGCCTTGCTTTTCGCTGAGAACATTGGAAAACTGTTTCTTCCATTAAAGAGATTGTGTCCGAATCGTCTGTTTCTTAGGTCCCACTCCCTCTGTTTTCCCTGGATTCGAGTGAATTCCAAGGCCTGAAAGCGTGATCCTGACAGGCATAAAACGGGTGTACAAATGATATCACTTTGTAGCCAGGACCCAAAGGAGAGCAGGAAGCACATCTTCTAAATGAAGTTAAGGGAGTGCTGCCTTCCTTTCTGTGTTGTCTTTACATTCGTCAGAGGCATTTTAATTCAGAATTTCGTTCTTACGGAAGGCAGGCCAGTAATAGCCCAGAGCGGTAGTTCTGTAAGGATAGGTACCTAACAACCCCCTTCTCCTTTGTTTTCTCCTAAAACGCATAACCTGCCTTTCTAACCACTGCAGCATTTTCCATGAAACAGTTCTAATTTGAGTCACACGTTGAGCATCTGCCGTGTCCTGGGCCCTCGGTGAAGTTGTTGGTGACCCGTCATGGACAAAGGTAGTCATCGTTCCTGACCCCATGGAGGGTGAGAGCCCTAACTGGGCAAACATAAGTGGGGACATGTTGAGGTTTTTTTATATTAATTATGAAATTATCAATTATTACATGTCTCAAAGCAATAGCAGTTCATTGAAGCCCCATGAATGGATTGGAGTAAGATGGGTTTAATCAACTAACCCTCCCATTGTCTAGCAGAGTCCTAAACAAGCCTTTGTTCCTAGACAGTTAAATAAGTCCCCTGTATACCAGGGGACTTTTGCTCTCTCTGACATCAGGGGAAAGCTACTGCCGGCCACTTGTTACACATACATTGCCTTGGAAATGTACCTTGTGCCTATCACCATAGCAACACGCTGCGAATGACCTCAGCAGCCACTCAAAACCATTCCAACAAAACAAATTATAGCTATAATTAACTCTCTGAATTTACTCTGCAATATAAATTTGTTCAGACCTCGGTGTTTCTTTGTTAAAGGTTAAATGAATGGAATAATCCAGTGTGAACCCATCCCCTCCATAATGCCCCAGCATTCTTCCTCAGAATACGCACTCCGAGTTCTTCCCTTCAATGGAAGAGACAATTCAGCTAAGAGATTATTCCATCATTGCCTTTTCTCAGAATGTGACAGGAATCAGCAAATGAGGATGCTCTAGTCTCACTGTACCAGACCTCCAATTTTAAGGGAATAGAGTGGTTTTTTCCCCCCAAAGCACATGTGAAATGTGGAAAGTGCTGTGAGACCCTCCACGCCCATAAGCCCAGAATGAGGGGGCCTCATCGGGTTGGAGCTTACACAGGTGGAAGCTCTCCACCCTGGCCTCTCCTTGCCAGTGAAAAATGCTGGTTTGGGTGGACTTGAGTGGTTTGCCCATTTCTCAGATAGTCTGCAAGGTGTCTCCAGTCCTGGTGTAGCTCCCGAGCCACCCAGACCTTCCTATAGGAGAGGATATTTGGTGTGTCCTTTGGTTGAGGGGGTGTTCGTGTTCTGTTTTCTAGCCTCGTTTTGGGGTGTTCGAGGTTTGGTCTGGTTCCGATTCTAGATCACGTGCGTTGCAGCTAGTGAACCTTCATACAAGTTTACTTCAGTGTTTTCTTCTGTTAAACTAGATCAGTGTAACTTTTTTTACTCCAAGTGAAGTGAACCTTTCTCTCCAGCATCCAACTGAAGCAAGACACAAAGAGTGTCGAACAAGAAGTGCAGTTCACTTTCTAATTGCTCGGAAATGTCTAGGGGTCTTTAGTGGCCGCGTCCTTTCCTAGACATGGGCTGAAACCTGGGCGGTGAACGATGGAGCAGAGCCCGGCAAGCCGCAGGCGCCCTGTAGAAGTCAGTGGTTAGGCTCTGCTGCTACTCTCCGAACTGTGCTTACATTGAGACGCAAAAGGAAGATGAGGAGGGGGAAATATTCTTGCAAGTCTGAATGTTTCAGATGTTCAGCTAGGAGTGCCTGGGGTTCATGGAGAGACACCACTGACAGTGTTTTTAGAGGCAGACTAAGCCTCTAGACTCGGGGCTGTGGCTTTTCAGCTGCCGTGCGTATCCTGGTTCTGTCTTACTCCAGGATGTGTTTCCCGGGGCTCAGTCCACCCTTCTGACTTGGAGAGAGACTAACAAGGTTCCCACTGTGCAGTGTGACAGGAAATGTCCCACGTCATGTGCCGATCCTTTAAATTCTCCTGTGTAAGTACACGTGTTTAAAGGTGAAATGGCCACGTTTCTCTTCACCACAGAAGAGAGCAGCACCTTGTGTCCAAGAATTCTCCACCTTCTGTCCTGACCTCTGTGTGTTGGGTTAAGTGAGTAGAAATGATTTACCGGGCAGCATATTTCCAAACAGGCTTGCCAGTGTAAATCGGAAGATCTCTGATTCCTCTGAATTTAATTTTTGTATGTAGTAGTTAAATAAACAGTGATCTTGCAGATTTCAAAATGTACCTTCAAGTTTTTCAAACCAAGGAGCTGATAAATCAGAAAGCTCCATCTATGAAAGGAGCCAGGTGACTGCATTTGTGGAGCGATGAGCTGGTATATCTGTAGAATGAGATACAGACCAGCTTCCAGAACATGGGCTTGTTAATTCCATCAGACAAGTCCAAGACCATGCCAAGATATTGACTAAAATTTTGGGTCCAGTCCATTTTTACATTTCCTTCCTGCCTCTCACACCCATAATCTCCCAGCCTCTCCCCTATTTTGTCCCCCAGCCAATTTTGTCATAATGAAAGATATTGGGCTGGTTCCTGTCAATCAGTAGAGAGCTAATTACCAGCTAGAGAATCATTGATGTATTTGGGATAAGGCCATTAGAATGCTAATTAATTGCTTTGCAGTAGGAATTTCCAGACGAAATCATTTTTTGTCTTAAAGGATTGATAGACCTCCAAAAAGGCAGTAGTTTATTTCTTTGTTAAAGTCAGACTTAGCTCTTCTATTTTATGATCCCATGAATCTTAGAGACTCAATATAGTATTTTTTTAAATACTCAGTTTTAAATTTAACAATATCGTTAATGTAGAAACACCACTAGTGAGAATGATATTTGAATAATGCTAAAACTAAATCTCGACATTGGAACCCGTCCATCCATTCAGCAAATAGCCATTAAGTACCACTTGCCAGGCGCTCTTTCAGGTGCGAAGGCAGGAATGAGGGTGGATGGGACAAAGTCCTTACCCCCGGTAGGTCACATCAACTGAGTGCTGACGCTCTTACTCATCTGTATATAATATGTTCCACAGCGGTCACTCCCTGTTACATGTCTCAGACCTCACTGTCTCTTGTTTGTGGGCATAAATGTATTGAGGACCTAACTCCTTCCAAGGCTGTACTGATTACTTCCTGTATACACTTTGTTGTTGTATGTTTTGAAATCATATCTGTGCTCCATCCTCTCCAGGGTCAAAGGGAACATGGTGGCTCTTTGAAATCATGAGGATGCCATACAGAACAGTCATTTTCACCTGTTTGTCATCAATTATATCAAATTATGTAATTCTCAGAGTTGCAAATTATTTTTGTAATTTGAGAGAATCAGAAAGTGAATGGAATATAACATTTTCGAAAAGACAGAATTATACTGATGGAGAGTATCTGTGTGGTTGCCATGGACTAGGGTTGGGAATGGCCAGCCCAAAAAAGTTTTGGTAACAGAACAATTCTGTATCCTGCTTGTGGTGGTGATTGCATGAATCTCTACATGTGATAAAATTTCATAAACTATATACACCCCACCCCAAATGTGTGTGTGTGTGTAAAACTTGGTGAAATCTGAATTAGGTCTGCAGTTTAGTTAATAGCATTGGGTCAGTGTCAGATTCCTGGTTTTGATAATGTACTGTGGTCACATAAGATGTTATCATTGAGGGAAGCCGGGTGAAGGGTACAGGAGACGTCTTTAATATTTTTGCAACTTCTTGTGAGTCTAAAATTATTTCAAAATTAAAAGGTTTTTTTTTTTAATGAGAAAGTATCATATAAACAGATAAATTTAAAGTTTAGGTGTGGTGACTCCATACACTGGGAATATCTGACCTTAGATGTTGTTGTCTCAGTAACTAGAAATCTCATGGCTTCACATTAACTGTGAATGACTTAGCTTTTGGACAGAGTTTAGGACATGGTATGCTGCTGTCCTCTCTTAGGGGAATAAGGGAAATACATTCCAGGAAAAGGCTCTGATGTTCTGCAAAAAAAATGCATCCTGACCTCACATGTAACTCTTTTATCTGTTTATTTATACAAATAACATTTGGATAAATAATTCAAAAACTGTTTGCTTTATTAAACTCCTGCTTACCCACCAGACCTGCTAAACAAGTAGAGGGCACTGAATTTCTTTTCTTCTTCCCCTTTACTTCTTGAATGATTTCTATTTGATAAGAAGAGAGGAAATGAGAACTACTGTGCACCAGGTAATCCATAGATGGATATCCTGGCTCTGACTAGTGGAAGGTTGACTTTATCTCTCACTTCCCAAACTTCTCTACCACTTGCTTTTTTTCCTTTCTTTTCTTCACTTTTCTCTTAGGATTCATTGTCACCCTTCCCTTTTCTGTGTGATGGTGTCACTAATGTTCTCATTGTGTCTTCCTTCCTCCAGCTATCTTAATGACTTGGACCGTGTTGCCGACCCTACCTACCTGCCTACGCAACAAGATGTGCTTAGAGTTCGAGTCCCCACCACAGGGATCATCGAATACCCCTTTGACTTACAAAGTGTCATTTTCAGGTAGTAACTGAGTCCATAAAAATCCACTTCCCAGCTTTTATGCCTTGAGCGTATTTGGCGAACTCTATGAGTATTGAAATCATGTGTAGACTTTAAAACAATACCACCTTTATACCAGTCATTATCAGTAGATACCCAAATGAAATATTGTGTCCCTGAAAGAGGAAGCAGAGGAAAGGTGTATGGGCAGATTTCTTATTCCAGATTAAATCACCAAGAAGCCAATGAAATCTTAGTTTGCTGGTGTGGGCATAATGTTTAGTTTGCGCAAATGTTGGTTCTGACTATAATTTTCTGGGAATCATTTTAACTATGAGGACAATGGATATATTTTTACATTTGTGTAAGATATAAATGATCTTATAACCCTATTAATAATAGAAATCATAGGTTGTCAGAAGCTTTCATTTGTTTCCTCTGCGTCCTCTGGTACCAATGCAAAATTTTTCAATAGCAATAAAAATACAAGATGTTTTGTGTTTCTAAAATAAGTTGCTTGAAAAATTAAAAAATGCATAGTTTTGAAAATGGATTGGTCAACCGAGCCTAAATTTACATAGGAAAACAGAATGAAAACGTATCACTTCCTGCCTCAGTGCTGCCGTTCTTTCTGGGTAATACTTCAGCAGGAGTATTCTAAGAGAAAAAGTAAACAATACTGGTGTACTTTCATTTACTCTCTTATTACACAAGCACTCAGGTGTACCTTTAGATAGGATACAAACTACATGTTGCATAGAGAAATGAAAACGAGTGTAGACAGTTGAGTTCCTTGGGAGTTCCATCCCATTTGAGACAACTACATACAAGTACGTGAAGTAGGAGTTAATGTGACTCCTACTGTGTGACTGCCGTGTGACTCTGGCAAACAGTCCTCCATCATTCCTTGCCAAAACACTGTGTGTTTTATTCTAATCAGTCTCTGCACCTGTGGTTGCATCTGGCTGCCATATGCTACTCTAACAGACCCATAAAGGGGTGACGTTTTGTAACTATTTCCGAGCCTCATTTTTTAAATCAATAAAATGGTTATATTCGAGAATCACCAAGGTTCCTTATAGCTCTAGCATTCTGGATTAAGTTTTGAGTTCACAGCAGTTAGAGATCTTTAATTTGAGACACCAAATTTCCTTTCACTTGTAACCATGTTAGAATATTTTCAGAAGACATACAGTATTTCATGGAGATTTTCATCTCCTCTTTGCTTTATAATTAGTGAAATCTGAAACCAGGTTGGGTTTTTTTTATTATGTCTTTTTTTTTTTTCCCCTAAATTTTGTGCACTAGCTTTTAAGGGCTTTTTTTTTTTTTTGCTACTTCAGCAGAAGTAGTGTCTCAGAAGAATAATTTCTTGCTACCACCAAAAGCATCTTACAGGGCTTAGTGTGACAGGATATCATGGAATGAGGATTTCATATTAATGAGCATGTAATTCACTCGGCATCAGAGAAAAGCTAGAATTTTAATATTTCTAAAGATCTACGAATTCTAGTTTTGTTCTCTGTAGTTCATAGGTCTCCCTGGAGCCACTGTTTTGCCCATCAGATACCTCTTTTGTAGGAAACTTTTTGAAGCAGTTACTGGAAGAGCCTTGATTTCCTAGTTTAGGTTAATGTTTGGAGGCAGGGAAATTAACAACTGCAGTTTGCAAAAATGCTTAAAGAGCCCTACTCTTAAAATTTTATACCTGAAACTCTCGTTTTCTGAAAATATTTTGTCTTATAAACAGTGTGCATGTTTTAGTCAACATATGAGTTCAACAATTTAAAGAAACTTGGATTCAATGCCAAGTTCTGCTAGGTATTTTCATATATACAATAGCACTCAAATTAACTGATGTCATTGTGTTTCCTGAGCACATAACTTAGCTACAGAGTCGACAGGTAAAAACAAATCCTTGAAATGGTTCAAATGGTGGACTCTTGTAACATCTTGATGTTTTATACACATTACTTCTAGCATGTTAGCAAGTTGATTTGTGCATAAGGGCCGCTGAACCGTGTTACCAATATGATCAGACTGTCCCAAATTATTGTGAATATTGGAAGGAAAAAAGAGCCCAAAAAGCTTACCCAACTGATGAAGATCAGTGGGGTTGTGTTTGCATTTAGTTGAAGCATCACCCATCCACATTGAAAAATACACTATCTTAAATCTTTTCAATGCATTTGCAGTCATTTCTAGCATCCTTGAGAAATACATGAGGATCTTCATTCTCATTTTCTAGGGAAAGAAACTGAAGTCAGTATTACCATTAGAGCTTAACACAAATAAAACTCATTTTGTTTCTGACTTTTTTGTGCTTAGTTAAATAAAACACTGCTTGGCTTGGCACAGGATTTTTTTTTCTTTTTTACAAAGTTATAATTTTTATACACTTCAGGTAACTTTCTAATAACTGCAATGATTTATTACCCAGAATGTCTCAACCTTGATTCTTAGGTAACAGAAGATTAGTAGATGTTCAGTGAATATTAATTGAACTGACTTGGACTGTTTTCTTTAGAGAGGGTATTTCCTAAGTTTGTAAGTAAAGCTATACTTCTATTGACATTTTTCTTTATGTGCTATTAATATGCATGTTATTAACCTTGCAGAATGGTCGATGTAGGGGGCCAAAGGTCAGAGAGAAGAAAATGGATACACTGCTTTGAAAATGTCACCTCTATCATGTTTCTAGTAGCGCTTAGTGAATATGACCAAGTTCTCGTGGAGTCAGACAACGAGGTGAGTGCTCTTTGGACAGGCAATGGATTGTCATTTTAATACCTGATACAAGTTAATGAGAGGGTATGGGGTAAACTGACTTCATTGTTTTCTTGACTACCGATTTGGGGATTCACCAAAAATAACCCTATGGTAGTATGTGATATACTCAGAACAGTAAGCTTTTTTGTCCAACGTTCGAACAGGTTTGTGTGTTCAGGTCTGATTAGCCCCTATGTGATACTTTTAACACAGTGCCGAGGCTCTGAAAATGAAAATAACAAGGAAGTCCCCGGGCTAATCGTCCCATTATTTTACAGCCTTCTTCCTACAGGATGGAGTGGGGAGTGTTGAGAGTGAGTCAGCCTGTTTTGTTTTGTTTTCATTTTGCTTAAATCATTGTTTGTGTGATGGGTGGGTCCCAGAGAGTACTTACAACCTCTCTTGGCAAATGTGAGTGACTTTGCAGCTGGGCTCTGAATCAGTTTGTTTTGGAGCCAAGAAGTGTCCTGGGGATGTGTCCTTTGTGCTCTTATAGAAGTCTGTAGGCTATTGCATAACTTCATCCCTGTTAAGCGCTGAGTGATTGAAAAGATATCCCTGATATACCGACCTGGAGAACTGATTCAGTGTTGTGATCTTCTCTTTATTGCATGAAATTCTAACAAGTACAAATACAGGTTTTTAGGATGATCAAGTCCACATGGTGGGTCAGAGTTGATTGTGGAGGATAATTAAGGGGCTGAAAACTGACTTAAGAGCTGGAGTTCAGTGTGTGTGTTGAGGAAGTGGAGAAGACACCTTTGATACCATGTTAGAGGCAGAGTTTGCAGACTGACATGTCAATAGTAGGTGTTAAATATCCCTCTAATACAAGAAAAAGACGTGCAGTACCCCAATAGTTGATTAAAATAAGATCTAGCATATTAAAATGTACTTTAAATTTTGTACATTTGGGGGGTACACAAGAACTCTGGCTTCTTGGTCCTTTTTCAATATTTTAAGTTTTCTGCAAGTGTTAGTATCCCCATTCAAATACATATCCAATCCTCTGTAGGACTGATAAAGAGTTCATGAACCAATATCCCATAGAGCTGAGTTATCTATTGGTGCATTTCGAATCTTTCCTGGGTTACAAGTATATGGGCTTTTGAATCAATCGAAGTCCCCCTCCCCCCCAAATATCTTAGTATTTAAGGGACTTCTTTCTAACAGAGAGGTTTATCAGTTTATTAGCCATTTGCCTTTTGTAGCTATAATACAAAGTGCCTAAAAAGCATGCTAAGATACATGAAGACCAGTTACCAAGCTTTGAGTGAAGCAGTCGCCACCAGAATTTTAGCTGTGACATCTCTATATGTATTTTGATCTTTGTATACTCCATAATCCTTGAGTGTAGTATTTTAAACATAGTATGTATTTTGGAAGCACACATAGACAACGTTTCTGATTTCTTTGAATGTTGAATCAAGACAAATTATTTTGAGGGCTCGTCTACTGTGTGCTCAGTAGCAGGGGACCTAAAGAGATAGGGAAATGGAAGGAAAAAAATCAACTTTGTCCTAAATTTAGGACCTCAGGGAAAAAGAGATGCTTTTGTCAGAATACAGTGTGGGGAAGGAAGGCCTTAGTTATGAGGGTCATTGTTTCTCCTCTTTAGTTTGCTGTCCAGTGAAATAGAATTTAAGACATTTTCAACTACAGAGAAGATGTAAGACACGCACGTAATTTTCTTATGTCACTGTTTACATACAGCTAGAGGAAAACAAGTGTTTATCAATATACATTTTATATGAGATAAATGCATTATATTTATAAAGAAATATATTTTGATTTAATGCTACTCAGTTTACCACTCCGAAATTTGCAACTCATCAGCTAATTCTAGCACATAGATCCAGTGAAGTTTCCACATAATGCAAGTTTCCACAGTAGCTTGTCATTCAATGTATAGGCACTACGTCCATCTACAAATATTTTCCCAGTTTCTTTGATTCCTGTGGTGGTGCCTTACGCTACAGATTAAAACAATAAACCTATTATTTTTCATTAGAACTCCCTAATCACTTGGGAATATTTTTAAAACCTACCTTGTAATTTTATAGTGTTCTTTTCTCAGACCTCAAGTCAAGCCTGATGGTGTATTAGAGATGATCTTAAGCATAGTAAGGAAAAATACGGCTCATTAATTACTTCATCCATGTTAGCCACAGTCGTCACTGCTGGGAATTAGGAGACACTGTCAAAAGTAGTTTTCAATGTCAGGATGTAGTCCTTTATTCTTTTTTTTTTTCTTCCAGTTATAATAATATATGAAAATGTCATTGCCTCTTACTTTCTCAAATCATTAAGAAAACTCAAAATTGTAGAATTCTGCTTACCCCAGATTTTCTGGGTTTGGTGAGACAAAGCTAAAATAAACTTCTAAAACATTTTGTTCTTGATTTTGAAATCTGATGTTCATAACTTTAATCCAAAGCAGACTTTGTTGTATGTTCCTTGATATATATTCGTGAGAAAAACCTGGGAATGGATACTGACAGCCTCCCTTTTATCTTGGGGGACTGTGGAAAATGCGTTGCAGACCACAAGCAAAAGCAGCCAAGGGAAGTATTTTAGATTATTGCTTTTGCTTTTAATGTTTTAAAACTTTATGTATTCATCTTCAAAATGTTTATGTAGATATGCTTTTGTCCAAGAGTTTGGGGAATAAATTTCCTTATTTGTTTTCTCCAAGGAAGAAAATATATATTACCAAATAGTGGGTGAGAATAAACAGGGTTGGAGAGCTGCATTGATCTGCATATTCCTTTTGCTTTCTTAGTTTCCCTGGATCACACACCAGCGCGGAGCCAGCTCTTCTGCTGTAATTCTTTCATACATACATTTCAGTGCCCCTGAAAGCCCAGAGTGCACAAGGAGGCACTGGTGTAACGTATTTCAGCTTATCAGTGTGTGTCCAAACTGTCTTTTAGTCCTTACTTTTGTGGTTCTCTGTTACATGAATATTTGAGCACTCCTACAGAGTTGTGTCTCAGATACTGACTCAGTGACTGTCTGACGGATCAAGCTTTTTATAGAATCCCAAAGACTTAGACCTTTTTCTCCAACACTTTTCTTTTTGAATATACACTTCTAATTTATATTAATCCTTTTGGAATAGTCACAACCAATTGGGTTTTAGTTTTATTAAAAAATTGAGATAGTTCCCTGTACTGCAGGCCCTCCTTTGAGCCGGGATGGGTTCCTCAACATTGGTACCCATGAACGTTTATCCTTCAAATCTGATTCTTGGAGTTGCTCAGTTGATTTAGGGGGGGAAAAAAAAAAAGAACAGTGAGAGAGCTGATATTTAGAATACCTTAGCACTTTATGTCTGTTCAGAACTAATTTAAACCATTACTCATTTGGATCTCAGCAGCTGACCTCCCATGAAGTGAGACCAGCTTTGCTGAGGATACAGGAATGGAGAGATTAAGGCCCATGGCCAAGGTCACGCAGGGTCCCGTTCTCTGCCCTTCTAGACCAGCTTTCTTTCCCCTGCTTTATGGCATCTTCTAGAAGCTAAGGACAAAGGCAGAGGGAAAGCAAGAGGAGTTGTTAGAGGTGGCCGAGAGCACAGCAGTAGAACGAAGACCCTGCCCTGCGGGGAGGTGAAACCCCTCTTGCCTGTCTAAGCTCTTGCTCTACCTACAGCAGGCCGGCCAGGGATCCTGTAGTAATTCAGAGTTCCTGAATTGTTCTTGTGATTTTAAACTATCTTAAATGTCTAAAAAACGCATTCCCTTCAGATGTTTATTTCTCCTCTAAGTTTTAAAATGAAGCCATTTTGAAGTTATTCAGCTGCAACCAAAGTCTGAACATTTTCTTTAAAAGTGTGAAACATGTACTTTGTTCCGCTCTAAAAACTCCAAGTGAGGTTTGGAAAAAAAAGTTTTTTTTCCGGATAGAATTCAACTTCAGTGGGGGAAGAGTGGCTAAAAATTGAGGAGAAGAAATTCGAACTCCAAAGGAAAGAGCTGAAGGAAACTTGTAAGTAGTTAAAGTAAGAGGTTAGGTTAAAATACCCGGTCTCAGGGGGACCCACCCTAGCCCTCCTTTATCGACTCCTAGTCACGTTATGACATCAGAAACTACATCTTGCTCCTGCGCCTTTAGTCTGCTTGTCTCAGAGTCATGACCTGGTTAACAAGAATATTCCTGAAAGACGCCCTACTTTTTTTGTATTTAACCCCCTTCCCATTTCCTCATTCCTTTGTTCGTTTTCAGCCACTTGTTTCTTCTTCAAACTCCTTCCCACACCCTTTTCGTTCCCCGGCATTTCTATTTCCTCATGAGTTTACTGCTTCTCAGTTTCTTTGTTCTTGTTGCTTAAAGGAAGCCAGAGCGAGGTTTTCTGATTACCATCCGTGAGTCTAAACCAGAGACCTGTCCTCAGTGCTGGTGAGGGTGTGGGGAAGCAGACACACGTGGACATGTTGCATGTGAATATCGGGACTCTTCTAAAGCTTTTACGTGGAACTCATGTTAGTTATAATCTGTGCAATAGATTTGTTTGTTTGTTTAGCTAAATTATAGGAAAAAGATAACAAAAAAGTGTATTTGGTATAATCTGATTTATGTAATCACAAGAAATTATATACATACTATTATTATTATTATGGGGAAGATTATTAGCCTCCCCCCCCAAAAAAAGAAAAGAAGTTGGAAGATTTTCTGCCAAGACCAAGATGTAAAAAGTGACTGGCATTGTTGCTAGGTGACAGCATTACAAATAACTGAAATGATCCTTTTTTTAAAGTGAAATAAAGTAAGACTTCAGATGAGAGCTTTAGCTCTGCTGTTTACCAACTTTGTCCATTTGTCTTTTGAAATATCTTTCTTTTTTAACCAATTCATAGGTGCCCCTTACATTCTGGGTGTGAGCCTTTGTCATCTACATTGCGGGCATCTTTTCCACTCTGTAGCTTGCCATTTATCCTCTTAATGGTGTTTTTTGATGAACAGAAGTTGTAAATTTTAATATAATAAAAATCTATCAAAATTTTCCTTTATACTACATGTTCGTGTGTGTGTGTCTGCATAATTGCAGGCACATAGTAGGATAAAATAAATCATCTGAGAAATCTGGATGAAAGGACAGTAAGAAGTGGAGGGTGAGATTAAGAATTGAAATACAGATCACACAGCCAGGTACCTTTCCTAGTGGTAGCCCGCAGATTTAGTCTAGCATCTCTTAGCAACCAAAGAAAAGAAGTAATCACGGTCTGTTACAAGGTTCACTGTGTCTGTTAAAAAAAAAAAAAGTCAGTTTCTTTTGATACCAAGCCCTCCAAATGACAGCTCCTACAACTTTGTACAGAGATGCTGCGGGAGGTAGTAAATTATATCCATGGTGATACCTCTCCAGGAAACCAAACATCAGAATTCATAAAGCCTTTTTCTTAGACTTTCCTCGGTCTAATATGGTGCCGTAACATCTAAACACACAGCTTGATGTAAGAATAAAATTGAGAAGAGCTAGGGAGGTGAATTTTGTTTACCTCTGTTTTTATAAACTATTTCAGTGATACAGGAGGCTATAAAATTATAGAGAACTTTAAACTTTTGACATACTTGCTTTAAATCTTTACTTTCACAGAAATAAAATGGTATAGCTACAATTAAAGTCCTTGTGTAAACTTCCCGAATTCATTTCTCTCCCTCCTCAGAAGCCACTGGCCTCAAGTTGACATTTATTATTCCTAAGCGCATTTTTTCACGGTTTTACTACGTGTGTGTGTGTTGGTAAGCTCTATGTAACATTGGATTCTAAATAGAGTGCAGGGGGAGGGGGAAGATAGAGCTCAGTGGTGGAGCTCGTGCTTGGCAAGCCCCTCAGGGTTTTCACAAGAGGTGGGGACTGAACAGTAGGAAGCCCCTTGGTGGCAGCAGCTGGGCGAGGGCAGGTTTTTTAATCTCTACATTTTTCAGGATTTTCTGACTTTCTCTCTCATTACTGATTTCTAGTTTAATTCCATTGTGATCTGAGAGCATACATTGTGGCATTTCTTAAATGTATTCAGGTATGTTTTATGACCCAAAATGTGGTCTATCTTGGTGAACGTTCCATGTGAGCTTGAGAAGAGTGTCTATTCTGCTGTGTTTGGATGCATTAGGCAGTAGATGTCAGTTATATCCAGTTGGTGGTGGTGCTATTGAGTTTAATTATGTCCTTACTGATCTTTTGCTGGCTGGATCTGTCCATTTCTGACAGAAGGATGTTGAAGTTCATATAATAGTGGATTTACCTGTTTTTCCTTGCAGCTATATCAGTTTTACCTTACATATTGTGACACTCGATTTTTAAGTGCATATATATTAAGGATTCTTACGTCTTCTTGGAGAATTGACCCCTTTACGTTTATGCAATACCCTTCTTTATCCCTGAGAACTTTCTTTGCTCTGAAGTTTGATCTGTCTGAAATTAATACAGCTACTTTAGCTTTATTTTGATTAGTGTTCATGTGGTTTATATTTCTTCGTCCATTTACCTTTAATCTACATGTGTCTGTATATTTAAAGTGAGTTTCTTGTAGACAGTATATAGTTGGTCTTGGTTTTTGATCCATGTTTACAATCTCTTTTTTAATTGGTGTATTTAGACCAATTACATTTAAAGTGATTATTGATATGGTTGGATCCATATCTGTCATATCTGATACTATTTTCTATCTGTTGCCCTTGTTCTTTATTGATGTTTTTGTCTGCTTTTCTACTTCGTGTGGTTTTTTTCTCTTGTGGTTTTAGTTGAACATTTTATGATTCCATTTTCTCTCCTTTCTTAGTGTATAGGTTGCATATATATATACATATTTATTTTAGTAGTTGCAGCTAGAGTTTGCAATGTGCACTTACAACGAGTACAGATCCACTTTCAGGTGACAGCATACCACTTCATGTGTAGTGTGAGTACTTACAGTAACAGAACAGTTGTAATTCCTCCCTTTCGTCTCTTGTATCATTGCTGTCATTCATTTCACTTACACGTTCATAATCAAATACACTATTGTATTACAATTCGGAGCAACCTGTTATCTGTTGGATCAATGAAGGGTAAGATAAACAAAAGTTTTTATTGGAGCTTCTGTTGTTCTTTTTCCATGTAGATCTGCATTTCTGACCTATATCATTTTCCTTCTCCCTGAAGGATTTCTTGCAAGGCGTATATACTGGCTGCAGGTTTTCTTAATTTTTGTTTGTCTGAGAAAGTCTTTATTTCTCCTTCACTTTTGAAGGATAATTTCATAGGGTACAGAATTCTGTGGTGGTCATTTTTTTCTCTCAACACTTTAAATATATCTTTTTTTTTTTTTTTTGATTCCACATATGAGTGATATCATATAGTATTTTTCCTTCTCTTTCTGGCTTACTTCACTTAGATTGACAATCTCTAGGTCCATCCATGTTGCTGCAAATGGCATTATTTTACTCTTTTTATGGCAAAGTAGTATTCCATTGGAGATGGTTACACCCTTTGATCTAATAATTTCACTTCTAGAGGTTTATGCTAATTGTTTAATTGGTTATAAGTCCCAAAGATGTGAGAAGATAATCCATCACAACATTGTGTATAACTGTGAACAATTGAAAACAACTAAATTATCCAGTAGTAGGAGATTGGTTAAAAAAATCTAAAAAGTAAAATACTATTTAGGTACTAAAAATGATGTAGATATATAACTAATACTCAATATAAAGTTGTTCTTTATATATGGGCATAAAGAAATAATTTCAAAATAACATGATTTTAAAAAATTTTTATGGTTGATTAATTTTAATGATTATTTTAGTATTTCATATTTTAATGATTTAAGTACATTTTAAAATGCATTTTATTTAATGATATAATACAGGTGTTTATTAGTGTGAAACTGTTAGCAGGGGTTATCTCTGAATTGCTGGATTAAGGGCAATTTTGATTTTGTGTTTTATTCATTTTACTTATCTGCATTTTCTAGTGTTTTTTGTGAACATATATACCATGTAGATTAAGAAATCATAGATATTTTTTAAGTTTAAGAAATTTTTTGTGGATGTGTGTATTAATTAAATCTGGTTCACTTTTTAAAAAAGGTTTTTAGGCAGCTTTTTCTTCTCCTAATTGCTTGAAGGAGTATGCAGTGGAGGTTCGGGTGAATGGAGAAATGAGTACAAAGGGCCCCTCACAGATTCTCAGCCGCTTTAGAAAACATGCATTTTCTGTCAGGTTACTGCAGATGTCTTCGACTGAGACAGCCTTTAGAGACAATGCAAATTAAGGAGTTCATTGAAGTAAGGGAGACAATTTCATGAAGCTGGGATTTATCTCAGCACTTGTTTGTTCATCTTAGATGGAGCAAATGCAGAGGGTTTAAAGCTCAAAATAAATAAAAGCTCTACACGGTAGATGGTCAAATGGAAATGCTGTCAGCTCAAAGCCACAGGAACCTGGGCCACTTCAGTGGCCAGATTTAACCAGCTGGGGTCTTGCTTGAGTACCGTCTGATTCTCTTTTTTAAAAAGGAGAAGAATTTGTCTTTTAGTGGGGAATCTGCAGTTTATAAAACTTAAGACAGTTATCTGTGATTTTGCTCTTCTCTGGAAAAAATGGCACATTTGATGGAATACCAGGCTCAGTACTTACGAGGAGGTCCCAACTGCATGAGATTTCAAGACTAGATTAAGATCCCGAGGCATGAATAGCTGTCATTCTCTAAATTTCTTCTGCTGCCTTCGTTAATTCTGCCACCGTGACATCTCCAGTATGTTCTGACCCATGAGTGTCTGAAGAAATGAATGAAAACAGTATTTATTTTTTGAATTACCAACTCTTTTGATGTGAATTGTCTCTTTAAAATAGGAATAAGAGAACAGGCATTTCTCTTTTGGGGACATTGGAAGACCTTCCCTCAAGAGGCAGCAGGGAAGTAGGAAGTAGAAAGAATCCTGCTTTGAATTGCAGCTCTACCCTTTCAAGCTGGGTAATCTTGAACAAATTAATATCCCCATGCTCCCTTTTAATGTACAAAATGAGGATGTTACTTGTCTCAGAGTGTCATGAGGATTATTAAAAATAACATGTAAACTTATTGGAGCACATAGATGTCTGTTCAGCAGATGATAGTTCATACTGTCAATAATGGTGAAGGAAATGCTGTTACAACTTTTATTTCCAAGCGTCATCATCTGTGGCTAATTCCGTAGAGATGAAATCTTTGAGAGAACTCTTTGATTCGACATTTAAGCCTTATAGCCAGAGTAATAGATCTAATTGATACTTATTTGGTCTATAAGATGAAAACATGGGGAAAAGTGTGGTTTGTGTAACTGTTGAAAAGGGGAGGGGACAGGGGGCGCTTTAGTTTAAGAAAAATTCCTTTCAGAATAACAGAAGGAAAAGGTTTTAAAATGCAAAAAGAAAGAAACTGCAGTCAATACGCCTTTTAAGAGAAAGCTATTCATATTCATAACATATTTGTTATCTGCTTATATGTTTTGCTTATTATAGTGTTTATTTTAGTCGTTACTTTGGAGTTGAAAAAAAGATAAAAATTCTTGCAAACTTAACTCAGGCACATAATGGCTCATGCAACTGGGAAGCTGCCTTAGAGGCTCCTTGAACAGGGGATTTGGTTGGAAGTTTCTCTTTTTCTCCTCAAACCATCCCGAATCACATCTTCTCGGTTTAGCAACTTAAGAGAAAAGGAAGTTTCCACTCCAACTCCAAATTGAAACTCTCAAGGAAGCGGGTGATACAGTATGTTGATTGACTCAGTATAAGTTAACATTGGCCTAGTGGTCCAGGGGCACATTGGATTTCCAGAAGACTAGGGGATTGTGGAGGAAAGCACACCTGGCAGAGAAGAATAATAGCCACTAAAACAGTGTGATTTCAACACATCAGTGAGTTGGAACCATTGTTGGGTTGTGAATTCCATATGGTGGGTCATGAGCAGTATCTTTTAAAAATTAATTGGGATAGACTTAAATGAAATTTAATCAAAACTATCAAAGAATACCACAGCCAAAATTATGGTTTCTTGAAACTTTTGTTTCCATTATACTTGTGTGTGTGTGTGTGTGTGTGTGTGTCTGGATTAAGTGCAATATATTTGTTCATGTGGATTGCAATTTAGAAAGATTCCAGCTCTACACTGCACAATGCTCTTCACTGATAACTGTCCTTGATGGGAGGGTCGGGCAGTCTGCTTGTTACTGAGATCTCACTCTCCATCCCAACCTAGACATAGGGAGAGTAGTGAGTTTGGAGTAGCACACAGCAGCAGATGGGACATAGTTGCTCCCCAACCTCCCAGTCAACAGAGTTGGGTTTTTATTTTGTTTTGGGGGCACATTTTTTCCTTGTGACTCAGTTTAAGGTAAAATTAGTAATCATCAGAAACAGCTGCAGCCATAAATTCCGCTTAGTTTGTATGTCTTAAAATACAAAATCTCGTCCACTAACAGGGCCATCTTCACAGGTTGTACCACCACCTGCAGTCACACAGGGCCCCGCTCTTGGTTTAATGCTCTGATGTCACCAGCTTAGTTTTTCAGCCATGCATTTTTGTTTTGACCTGGGCTCTGCAAATTACGTAGCACTACACAGCAAACTGAGGGATGGGTCGTTTGAGTCATTTTTGCCCCCACCCAGAGAGCCATACACATCCTTAGGTCTCACGGGTGCTCAAGGGGCATGTGATAATGACAAGAGGAATGTATCTTTAATTCTCCGTTAAACTTGGTTTCACCCGATGCCTCTTAGTTTTAATTCTTTTTTTAAAAAAAAAAGACACTAAATGTGCTCTTCCTAATTCATGTGCAGCATGTTAATACTGTAATTAGCAGCTGATTTCCTGCCACACTCCCCCAATGGTGCCAGGCTGATGTGCCCAATGAGGTCAGGCTGAAACTAATCACTGAACCTGTGGCAGCCCAAACTTATGTTTAATGTATGTCCCATGTCTCCCCATCCCCTCACTGGCCCTGCATCCTTTAAATAGGCTGTCAACTTACTAAAAGGGAAGAGACAGCATCGAATTTAAAAGGGCTTGCACACAGGTTATGTATTCATTAAACTGTTTCTAACATACAGTGTCATAGTGTTCCTAACATACGCCAGGGCTTCCTTCTCACCTGAGAGTTGTCCACAGAACTGGGATAATAGCTAGACCCACCCCACCCCTAACACCCAACCAAGAAAATCCCCACTGATGAAAAACTATGGAAGAACCAGGGGAGGCCATGTTTTATTTTTCGTAACCTGAAAAATAAAAATCTTAAAACAGGTTTATCTTTGCTTTGTGATTACATTTCCAAATTGCCCAGCGTGCAGGAAGAGTCCCTTTGTCACAGATGTAAAACATCTATGTGTAATAATCTTTTGTTTCAGAGTCACTAAAATGACCAGTGGTTCCATGCCTTAAGTTGCTTTCCCACTGAGAAGGGAGGTCTCACCTGAGGTCTTGCTTGGAACTTGTCAAACCAAAAGGACAAGCTCCTAAGATTCTGGAGCTGGAATTTAGGGCCATTTGATCTATGCGGCTAAGTGATTCCCAGGTTGGAATTTCAGATGCTAGCTCACACAGAAGTAGAGCTCTTTCAATGGGGAAGACAGCAGTGAAAGAAAACCAGGGGGAGGAGGCCTTTTCTGACAAAGGCCTGTTGTTGACACGAATAATAAGCTCCCTGTTTTTTGAGTCTGGCAGGCTGTGGCCTCTGGTTTGATTTGAGATTATGTTTTTAGGGGGTCCTGGCATGTAAAGTGAAGTATTTACCTGCCTTTCCACACATCCTCCAAGCAGTAAGCATATTATAAATGAACCAACATCTAACTGGATAGAAAAAAAATCAATCTATTCATTAGACGATGAATGAAGGTTCATTAATAGATGTCATCCTTTCCTCTGTCATCTCGAGAGTGCCTTTTAAAACACTAAAGATAAATTTAAACCCAACCTTTTTGAATGAGAAACATCACTCCACACACTGAAATTAACATAGATTTCTTAATATTCCAGACCAGATGCTAAATTCTAAAACTAACCTGAAATGTCTCAAGTTGTGCCAATCATTTTTCCAGTTACTCAGTCCCATTAACCAGCGTGAATCGTCATGAGGAGAAACAAGTGCTTGTTGGTATTTCATTACTCAGGTGCAGAGTCCCCATTAGAAGTGTCTCTTCACCTTTTATACAGAGAAGAGGTAATTTTTACTGGAATTATTACAACCCGTGTTCTTCTTTGGAGAGTGTAACGGTCCCAGTAGATGAGAAGCTCCTGCATTCTCCCTGGACCTTCCGCCCGCCTGGGAGCGAGAGCTGCGTGAGTGTCCAGCCTCTTCTCTCCAGCAGCTGCGTCCCCTTTCTGTGTTGTTTGGCAGATTTGTCCTTGTTGAGCTGTTTAATACAGGGTGCTACTCCAGTGGGGTTTAAGGGACAAAAGCCAACTTTGCTTCCTGGTTTCCAGGGCAACACAGGTCCTTGTTTTCAAAAGCTACAACCCCAGAACATTAAAACTCAACGAATTCCCTGCATTTGGAGGATATTTGGGGGCTTATTCTCGTTCAGAAGGAGCAAATGGAAGAGGGGGCACCATGACTTCAAGATCAGCAGTCTTGATCAAACGTCAGGTTGGGCTGAAGGGTGATAAAGAAGGTGACAGGTTTTGCCTAGGAAATCAGATGAAAATGGACCAGTTTGAGATCCATATTGTTCATTCTCCTTTAGGCAGCTTTTGTTGTCTTCAAAAAATAGGGAGATTTCTCTTTAGACATTAATATCCTTACTCCATTTTATCAAATTTTGCTGGAAGTTCTTGAGGAAATCCGATAAGAGTTACTGTCATTGTTTCACTTTTGAGCACTTAGTCTTATATCCTGGCTCATACCATTTGTTAATAGTTTCAGTGTAGATCTGAATTCCTTAGTGAGATTATAGGCTTCTTGGCAAGAATAGCCAGTGATGGATATTGGCAGAGCAGCTGACCACCTACGTGGTATGTTTACAGCAGTGGTTCTCTACTGGGCTGGGGGAGGCTGTTTTGCCCCCCAGGGCACATTTGCCAATGTCTAGAGACATCTTTCAGTCTCACAGTTGGAGGGGTGCTACTGGCATGTAGTGGGAAAGGTCAGGGTTCTGCTAAACATCCTACAGTACACAGAACAGCCCCCCAGAAGGAAGAATTATCCTGCTCCAAATGTCAATAGAGCCATGTTTCAAAAACCCTGCTTTAGAGGAACTCTGAGGACCACCACACCTTCCCCCCTAGTTTGCCCCCTGCCAGCTCATGGATGTCAAGAACTCCAAAGTTAGAGCGAGGCTCCTGCATTTGGCTTGTCAGACCCAGTTAAAATGCCAATATACACCAAGCTTCCCCTGACACATGTAAATTAGGATCATGTCATTTGCCCAGTATCTCTTTCCAAAGGTAGATTTTGTAGAGCTAGATTAAGTACAGGAGCGCAGAGAGTACTTCAGATGGGAAAGGCCCTGGGAAGGGCTTACTGAAGCCTAAAATTAATCGAATTAATTTTTGCAAAGGACAGCCATTCCTTTGTAGCCACCCCCAGAGAGGCCCCATGCAACCACCTCGTTGAAAACAAGAGCAAAGGGCACTCACTCAGAGTCAGTCACTCTGACAGAGTCCGGTCCCTTCCAGCAAAGGCCACCCCAGCTGTCACCAGTTTACCCTGCTCTTGGGCTGCAGACTGTGGCAGCAAAACTGCATAACCCGCACTCCAGGCATCCGAATGCCATCGCCTGATGTCCCCTGGCGCTGAGCCCAGCCTGGAACGGAGTGAGCATTCGCACGTTTAGCACCTCTCCCTTCCGGATCAGACTCAAAGAAAGGGACACTCCGATGTCTCATCGAATGTGCATTATCTATTAGTTGAAAATCACAGAGGGCAATCATGTTTATTTTCTTTCTCCCAGATTCTTAAAAGTATACCTTCCCCTTTTGAAAGTATTTCAACAGTTACCAAGGACAGCTCACTCTTTCCGTATGTATTTTGAGTTAATGATGTAGTATATATGAACTCTAAACCACTGAAAGAGAACTGCGGAAAAATTAAAAACAAGTTTTAAGGGAACAAGGAAGAGTTTTTCTTCTCTAAAAAGCTTCATTCTCTGCTTCATGCTGATACCAATTTTGTACTGTAGTGAAAAATATATAACCTTTACCATTTTTAAAGTGTACAGTTCAGTGGTATTAAGAATATTCACAGTCTCGTGCAGCCATCACCACCCATCCATCTCCAGAATTTTTTCATCTTTGCAAATTGAAACTGAACGCGTTAAGCAGTAACTCCCACTTCCCCTTTCTCCCAGCCCCTGACAACCAGCATTCTATTTTCTGTCTCTAGGAATTTGACTATTCTAGGTATTTTGTAAGCAGAATCATACAGTATTTGTCCTTTTTTGACTGACTTATTTTGCTTAGCATAATGTCTTCAAGGTTCATCCAGATAGCATCCATGTAGCCATTTCCTTTTTTAAGGCTGACTGATAATTTCATTGTATGTATCATATACCACATTTCTTTCATCCTTTTACCCATCAGTGGACATTTGGGTTGTTTCTACCTTATGGCTATTTCAGTAATGCTGCTGTGAAATGCGTATATAAATATTTGTTCAAGTTCTTGCTTTCAATTCTTCTACCCAAAAGTGGAATTGCTAGGTTATATGGAAGTTCTCTTTTTAATTTTTTGAGGCCACCATACTGTTTTTCATAGTGGCTGTACCATATTATATTCCCACCAGCAATGTATAAGGGTTCCACTGTATCCTTGCCCAACACTTACTGGTTTGGGTTTTGGTTTGTTTTTTATGATAGCAATCCTAATAGATATGAAGTGGATCTTACTGTGATTTTGATCTCCCTAATGATTAGTAATGTTGAACATCTTTTTAATGTGCTTATTGGCCATTTGTACATCTATGGAGAAATGTCTTTTCAGTTCCTTTGAATCAGGTTTTTTGGTTGCTGTTGACTTGTAAAAGTTACTTTATAGTCCAGACTATATTATTTGCAAATATTTCTTCCACTTCATAGGTAATATCAACTTCTTGAAGTCATTTTTCTAGCATGCCAGTAATGGCCCTCAGTAATGAGAAGATAGATTCTCATATGTCAATGGTAGTTATTTTTGACCCTTGCATAAGATTGTATATATGACCTTTGGATGTCCTTCCAGTCATTTGTTGTTGTTGTTGTTTTAATAGATAAACAGTTCTTTTTAGAATTGGAATTTTTATTACTCTTGGCTACTCAAGTCAGCCAAACGTCCACTAGGTGGTACTGTAGCCACAGCAAGGAGCATTTGCACAAAGCTGAAGGTAAACTCCAAAGTTGTCCAAAGACTTGTTGCTTCACAAAAATACAGTATTTGTGTCGACCTGAATAAACTGATCACATTTATAAAACGTTAGAGCTGAAGGTTAGAGTTCATCTATTTTGAGCTCCTTATAAAATGAAAAAATTGGGATCCCACGAGGTTAAGTGACTTGCCCAGTGTCCCTGCTAATTACCAATGAAGCCAGACTTCCACTCAGGGTTGCTGCTCCTCTCCTGGTACTTAATCTCAGTCCCTATGTTGCCGCTGCTCACTGTTACAAAGGCTTCCCAGAGTGCCCTAGAGTGTGCTCCAGCCGGGTTGGTACAGCTCCTTCCACGAGGAAAGGAAACTGCAGGTGTGAGCACGACGCTGTACTGCTCTTGGGCGACAGCTAAGGAAGACAGAATTCCACTAGTTTACCCATTAATCCTGGGAAAATCATTTCACATCCAAGTCTTGGTACCCTCATTATTAAATTAAAGAGGTTGCATTCAGCTTATGCAGAAGCCCCTCAAGCTCTGCATTATGTAAACATTGAGTCTGGAGGCCTAATGTTTTCCTGACTTTCTAGTTTGGGAACAGCTTCGTATTTCTTTTTCCACAGTAAAATGATGTGAATTCCAATTTACCTTTTCACGCGGCCTGGGATGAAATCTTGGCATCCGCTAACCATTTTAAATCTTTTTGCAACTTTTGCTTTTGCTAGTGTTGGTACTAAACAGTACCTATAATACATAAGCCTGCGATTAAAACAGAACTACTAACAAAATCCTACTATTTTATAGCAATGTATTGCAGAAAGTATAAAAGTAGGATTTGCAGGGAACATTTATATAGGTTTCCCGGAGCAGCTCGCAGTGCTCAAGGTTGCTAAGCATTTCCAGATTTTCACACACTGTTTCTCACCTGTCTTCCCCTAAGTAAATTGCGGCCGCATTGCCAGTGTGCACTGCTCTTGACTTCATGTCTGTCTGTTTACAGGATCATCCCACCAGACAGGGCATCTCGACTCCTTGTACAGCTCAGTAATGTTTAGAGTCACAGTTTTTATTTATTTATAATGCATGTAAATGATACCTCTTCACATTTGATCTATCACAATACAGTAATCCCTCACCAAATTTAGAGTTACCTTCCCGAAAAGTACAGCAATCAAGCAAAATCACAGAAGGCAAGATCATTGCCTCACAGAAGACAGGGCTAGGGGGACAACAGTTTAAATGGCTTTGCACATAGAATATTATTATCACAGCATATAATAGTTCTTGAAGGCAAAAGGAAACAAAAACTTTTCTCCCTTCTCATGGGTTACCTTATTCAGTACCCACGATGCAGTCTTGAGCTTTGTTCTAGTTGTTCTTTTTTTTTTTTTTTTTTTTTTTAATTTTGCAACCAGCTTCTGTGCCTCTGTCATTAGCCTTTTCCTTTGTTTCATTCTTCCAGCTACCTGGAAAATATCTGTGTCATTGTCTGGCCTTACCACAAGTTATCCCAGGGTTGAGGGCATGGTTTCCTCGGTTACGTATTGAAGGAGGGAGCATAGCTCAGTCCAGCCTCCGCCCAGTTCCACAGCCCTGCCTCACGGCCTGCAGTGGGGAGAGCAGTGATTAGAGTCACTAGTCATGCCTTGCAGTTGTTGATTAAGGAAACTGAACTGAACAGGGGCTTTTAAATATTTGGCATATAAGTAGAAAAACATGTTATCTCAGAATTTTGATTGGCAAGGGACTATCCCATCTTTGGTGTGGGTTTTTTTGTTTTTTCCTTTTTTCTTTTTCTTTCCTTCTTTCTTTTTTTTTTTTTTTTTTTTTTTGAAAAATAACCTAGTGAAGTTCACTTTTGTTATGAATTTAACAATTGTAGAAGATTTTGGATTTGTCTTGTTTATTTAACACCCTGGTATTTTCTAATTATTCATTGAAAAGCAAAAAAAAATGATTTTTTAAAAATGTTTAAAGATATTAGAAAGCCATAAAATAATGATTTTTGCTCTGCACATAATGACATTAGGTTTAGACAAATCTTGATAAAATTTGCATGATGGTGTTTTGAATGCCATGTTTAAGTTGCTAACATTGATCTATAAAATCTGAAATATGCATTTTCACAGGGGTCTGCAGAATTCTTCCACGAAAGTATGCTTTTAGAGGCTTTGTACGTATCCAGATTGGTTCCTCTCCTAAGGATACGCTGTTGAGTTATTTTATTTACTTTTATCTGTATATTTATTTTAATGGGCTGTTTTTAGTCTTCAAAAACAAAATGATTTGTTTTTTCAAGTTAAACATACAGCCATCTCCTTTGAAAGCAATTTTGGATATCTTTCAAAATTTAAAATACACATATTCTTTGCCTCAGCAGTTTTACTTATTTGTGCACATTTGTACAAAAACTTATGTGCAGAGGTGAAAAGACAGGAGAAAAACTATTTGAACATCAAGATGACTGGCTCAGAAATTATTCAAGCTCTTTAACAAACATGTAAGCTAGATTTACATGTGCTGACATAGAATAGTCTCAAAAGCACAGAATTAAATGAAACAAAGCAAAGCACAGACAGTACATATAGTATATGTCCATTTATCTAAAAGTTATATATACCTGAATACATATTATATATTTGTATGTACATAACATTTTTTTGAAATGATACAGGAAAAATGGGAGGTAATGTGGATCTGGTGCAGAAAGAATTCCCACTTTTCTTTGTATATTTTTTAATGTTGAAATTCTTTTACCCTCTATATGTAATTTTCACTTTTAAATCTAGCAATTAATTTAGTTTAGAAGTTTGTACTTTGCTATTTAGTAACCATTAAAACATAGATATGTCATAGGTGTCATTTACGCCATCTAAATATACATCTGCTTTTTCCTTATTAAATGTTTCTTGAATGTGTTCCTTGACATTGTGTTTTAGAACATCTGTAATGTTCCAGGGCTTTTAATTTAGTTGCTGCTTTAACTCTTACGTGTTGACGCCTGTGCTGAGTAACTGTAAGGAAAATCATGTCAAAGACACGTGCAACTTGTATTAAAGGAAAGGATTGTTTGAAAATGGGTCAACATAAAATTCCAAAAGCAAATGTAAGGCAAATGTCCTTGTGTGGCAATGCAAACAAATAATTCAGAGATGCTCCCCACTGCTGGAGGGAAATAATCCTCTGTACTTGAGGCTTCTGGTAAACTTTCTAACTTTGACTTGACTTAAATTTATATAATATTTTTAGACTATGTATTTAATCAGGAACTATTACAGTTGGAATGGTTGATATTTGTATCTTTTAGAATTCTGCTTTTAGCCTTTAGGGACATACATTGATTTAGCAGGCTTAGAAAATTTCAAAGCAGTTCACACATACATGGTATTTATTTGGTAGGAAGATACATGTTGATTGGGAGAAACTAAAAAAGGTCTTCAGGTGTTCCTGAAGCTAGTTAATGGACTCTTGGAAGTTGAAAAACCAGTTGATAAAGCCAGTGGGAGCTTTGTACGCAGTGAAATTGGAGAACATTGGCATAGCTCACGGACCCTCAGAGCTAATGGAAGCCGGAAATGCATTTTTGGTTGATATGGTCCTTATACAAGTAGATAGCCAGGCTGTAATGTGGGCTCTGTGGTGATCGCTGATGGCTCAGTAGTAGTGGTAGAGAATACTGTAGTGAGTATTTTCTGTGCTGGTAAGACTTGGAGACCTGAGCTGTAACAGCAGATTCTGGGGCTCTAGGAGATACAAATGTGAAAGTCATATTAGCAGTTCTCTTCCTAATAAAAAGTATTTATGAGCTGGGGAGGAGGCAGAAAGGAGGGAAAAATGACTTAGTGGTGTAGGAGTAATTGTGGAAATGTGGGGAAGAGACTTTTAACCTGATAGAAAGTTGATGATTATTTGCAGGTCTGGTGAAGGGTAAGTATTGGAGTACCCGAAGTGAGAGAAATCATTATGTAGTCATAGGTCCCTTGGGTATGGTGCCTTTGCAGGTTTAAAAAAATAAATACATAAGGTATAGTTTGTAGTGCTTGGGAAAGAGTCTGATCTGTTAGAAGATAGTTATTACAAATTTTCAGCATGTTTGTGTTTTAATATAAGCAGAGCTTAACTTGAAGCTTCCATTGCACTGGAATAATTTCACAGAGTCTTTGCCTCTCCAAAATCTCATCAATTCCAGTTGGGACCTGAACTTTCAAATATGAGCTCAGTCCTTTAATGCAAGGCTTTGATCCTCAGAAAGTGACACAAGCTCCAAGTAGAGATAAAAAATGAAAGCTATGGAGCAAACTTTGACAAGGCACAGTGAAAGCAAACTTGAGGAAACTGAGTGTTTACTAGACTGGGATTGGCTGGGTCTGACAGGAAGGAGGGTAAGAAGGTATCAGAGAATTTTGGAGCCAGAAAAGGATTTCAGTTACCCTTCTCATTTGAGAGGTAAGGAAACTGGAAGCTCACAAATGTGAAGGGGAAGTGAGGCCACCATCTCCTCCTAATTCGTTTTTCCTTAGAGAATGTATCAGTCAGGGGAAAGCCCAGCTGCTATAACAAAGTGTCCTGAGAAAAGATGGTGGCTTAAAGAATACAGCCATTCATTTCTGTTTGAAGAAAGCCATCCAGCTCAGCACAGCAGGTCAGCACCTCGTAGCCATTCAGGAGCCCAGGTTCCACCAGGTCATTGCTCCAAGTCCCCTGGGGCATGGTTATCACGTAGGCAGTGGAAGTTGGGTCACTGCCCCATCAGGGTTTAGCCAGGGGAAAGGAGAGGACAGCATGTGACATTATGTGTGCTGTTTAAGTCCCAGACCAGAGTGGCACCTGTCACTTTGTTCATGTTCCGTTTGTAAGAATTTAGTCATATGATCTGGAATCACTTCTCTTGATGCTCAGACATGGAGTCTAGCTGGGAAGTCATGCCTCTGGCTACAGTTCTGTTATTTTAGAAGGAGGGAGGAACTCATTCAGATGGACAGCAGATGGTCCCCGCCATAGGGGCAGACCAGACTCCTGGTCAGGCGGCTGCCAGCAGTTTTTGTTTTCTGAAATCCACAACCATGCCACATGGTTTCATACAGGTTGGGAATGTAGCCTTGAAGTAAGCGTCCTAATTTGGCATAACATGGCAGGCCTTGGAACCATTTTTCTTGTTAATGACTCCCGCAGATCCCCACATCCTATACAGGACACTCGCATAGCAAAAAGCAGCACTTACCTGGTCATAACATGCCCACTGCCCAGGACCATGTGGTGTCTGCTGTCAAGGTCCTGTTACGATATGCACACCTGGGAGGAGGATTATGTCAGAACAAGGAAATTCTGCAGCTCAATAATCCTTTTTTTTTTTTTAAACTGGGGTCATTAAAATAAAATAGCTGTTACGATTTGGGAACTTGTTTTGAATGTTAAGTGAGATAATACGTACAAATCACCTATGTACAGAGCGTTCCAGGAACGGTGCTAGATACTTAGGATGCCCTAGCCTATGAGATGCTGCCCGTCCTTCAGATGCTCCCAGCCCAGGGGAGCAGACACTCAGGTAGATGGGCAGTGATGGTGCAGAACAGCAGCAAAGTGTTTCCACCCCAGTACCTGTGGGTGATCTGGAAACATAAACAGAAGGCACCTACCCCTGGTTGGAGGGACCCAGTCTTGAGGAGGTATACCTGGGCTGAGCCTAACAACAGGCAGGAGTTTGCTAGCAAAGAGACCTTAAGATTTTGAACACTCCTTTTTAATTTGGCCTCCCCATACTCCTCCAGTGTTACTTCTCAGTACTCCACTCATCAGGGTTCACAGGGGAAAGACTGAGGTTTTGCCTTCACGGGAGATTTTTTTCCGTGACTTTGGTATCGTGAAGTCGATCTCCATACGCAAAGAAGGGAGAGGGATTTGATAGATAACATCCTGACAGGACAGGTCTGGGAGATTCTGCTTTTATCATTTCAAATGAGGAAATCGTTGCAGTATTCAGTGTTTGTACAGAGTGGTTTAACGTTGCGGCACATCCCATCGGCTCATGGACATTTCTGTTAATCCAGGTATATTGGTTTTTCAAGGGAGACTGTTCATTGCTTTTTCTGTCATTCATATAATGCAGTAATGGTTTTAGGAAGCATGCTAAAGAGTAGTAAACACGATCAGCAGATGCACACCAAATTGGTATTCTAGACCTCTCTAGGCAAAAAAGTAGTTTTGCCTACATCATGAATGTCATTTAAATTATCAAGCTATACTTCCTTTCTGTCACCTCCAGTCCTGTCACCACAGTCCCAAAAATCCTCCCCAGTTTTATACTTATATGTAATGTAAATATATATATTTAAGTATATAAAATTTAAATGTAAATTTGGGGCTACTTGATTGCAGGCATCTTTTAGTCTGTGAAGGCTTATTTGTTCTCTAATTAAAGAGAAACTCGACCTTATCCCTTGTCATTCTGGAAGCAGAGCCATTCGCAGGCAAAGTGAGCATGACTGACCATCTCATAAAAGGATTGACCGTCTGTCATCTTAAAGCCAAGGAAACATGTTAGACTCTGGTAAAAACAAAATGAATGCTAAGATGTGCCTTCCACAGCTATTTCAAAACTTCTTAAAAAAAAATACATATACACACACACGTGTGTGGTGTGTAAATGAATGCATATACCACTGCCCAGTGGTCATACTGAAGAATGTGTAGCTCCACTATGTGTCTGAGCAGAGCAGTGTCACTTCAAACCTGGACTTAAATCCCCTGCTCTACCTATTTATGAAAAAAGAAAAAAGAAATCCACAGTGAATGCAACTAAATTGTCATCTGTTTGAACACTGATTTTGAAATTACCCCCAATTTAAAATCACCCCAGAGGAAGTAAAACAAAAATCACAGGCAGAATAACTTCTATAGAAAGACAGCAAGTTTGCACAAGCCCTCAGGGTTCCAGGGTTTAACCACACAAAAAAGTTCTACAGAGCAAAACAAGGAAACAAAGAGACTAGAATTGGGTGAGAAAACCGAATTCTAGTCTCAGCATCACCAGAAATGCTTTGTGGGTTTTGGAGCAAGTGCTTCAACCTCTGCAGGTCGCAGTTGGATCCGCTGTAAACAGAGGAGGTTGGGTCTGGATGCACTCAGTGTTCCCTTCCTGTTTGCTCCTTCAGGCTTGAGTGGACGTGTGAAGCACTGGTCACATCAGTCCAATCACAACTTTCCGCAGCCTGGCAGTTCATTGACTAGGGAACACTTAGGAGTATCTACTCTACCTGCCCCACTGCTGGTTACTGTAACCCATCCATGACCAAGACACTCCATAGTCTTAGAAAAGTCACTGTTAGATAAGGCTTTCAAAGAACCATTGGAACCCTTTCTTCAACTTAAGTTTTTCAGGTATTTTTAATACTGTTGAACATTCCTGCCTTTTTTACTGAGGAACCTTTAGCGCAGTTTTGCTCAGAGACCTGTGCATACCATGTTTATTTTGTCTCATTGTCTGTTTGACAGTTCAGCTGCAAACAGAAATACTCGCCAGAGTGATTAATGTACAAGTGACTACAGATTTTTTTAAAATGAGGTTTTCCTTCCCACTGGGTGCAGAAGACTTAGAGACAGGTATTTTGATGTCTGCTTCCAAGGGAAGCATTGACAAGCCTCTCACTGCCTGAATGCAGGCACGCCGCACCTGCCGCCATGGTATACCAGGACGGTCACCCCTTGTCAATTTCAGCTTTACGTTTCCCTTGGCAGAGCGGCCTACAGTTCCTGTTGGAATTAATATAACCACTTCGCTTGGGTGGCCTGGTTTTTTTTATTGTTGTTGTGGGATTTTTTTTTTTTTTTTTTTGAGATCTCTCTGTTCCTTGCCTCATTTCCTAGTTGTCCTGGCAACTGCCACCAAGTTGAAATTACAGGAAGTGAAAGGTCTTCCTTGTTTATTGCTGAGGGGAAGGGAGAGCTATTGACTCATATACAGACTGACACACAGTATCCACAGGGTGGTGGCGTTGCTTTGCGTGAGGTCACAGCTCTCTAAACCCCGCACCCTCAGCCCACCAACCAACCCCTCCTTATAAAGTTTTTACCTATTTGTGGGCTAAGCACAGTTATTCATGTCTTTCCTTTACTGGGCTCTACAAAACACACTCATCTATCTCAAAGTGCGCGTAAGTTGCTTAAGGGAAAATTAGAGCATCTGCTTGTTCATTTTACTGATTACCTGCCAGGCTCACCTAGATTTAGTCCTCAGGACAGGATGATTTCAAGGCCACATACTTGATCTGAGAAGCCACTCAACCCACTCTAGAACATTTCTTCTGTTCTTTTAGCCATACCTCCACAGAACATGTGGAGTCACTGCAGATCTTAGCAAGGCAAGACCACAAAGAAAGCTGAACAGACTCTTCCAAACTCAAGGTAATAGGCAGACAGTGGACTGGGGGAAAGGGTAGGATATTACTGATTCCCATGCCTGGAATAGTACTGAAAACAGATGCCTAATAGCTCCCTTAATCACCTCTAATTGCTAAGTGGGATTCCACCAACGCTACGTGATGCGTGCTGATTAGACTACAAAGAAGGAGATTTGTAAAGGGAAAAACTTGGAAAGGCAGAGCAGTCCTGGATCTCCCTTCATTAGACTCATGAGTCGTATCAGTGGTATCACTGCCACTGTGTTAGACACATGCCATTTTTCACCCTTGTTCAAAATGTCTGCTCCCTCAACGAATATTTCTTCATCACCTGCCAGGACAAGGTGATGTTTGGGTGTTGGGAGAGATAAGAAATAAGTAAAGACCCAGCATTTACCCTCCAAGAAGTTCACAGTCCATTAGGGTTGACATGATGTTTACATGAATACGTAATGAAAAGTCAAGAGGGGTTAATACCACAAGTTATGTTAACACACTGTGTATGATTTCAGAGAAATTTTCCAGCGTGATGAGTGGGGAGGCATTAAGAAAGAGGAAGTTTTACTCTGAAACTTGAAATAGGCCAGTATTCAAAAGAGGGAGGTAAGGATTAAGGGTATTCCAGTCAGAGTGGTGGAAATAAAGGCAGTAAACCAAAACACACAGGCCTATCCAGGAAAGGTTGAGCCTCTCCATTTGGCCAGAGAATAGAGGGCAGGGGGTCAGGCTCTGTGTACCATCTTGGAAGTGACCTTGACTGATTATTTCTTTTTCTGAGTTACAAACTGATGATAGCCTGATAATTACTAATGGGATTATTATTATCACATAAACCTCTCTTTACATTTAAAATGTTCTTATTAAGGCCCCATCTACAGTTGCTAATTAAGTAAAACTACCTTGGGATTAAAACTGTTGGGTAGAGGCATGTTTCTTTGCTTGCTTGCTTGTTTTCCATAGTTTACACTTAGGATTGGGGTCTAAAACATCTGTTCTCAATTATCCTGTAACAAATACAAGGGTCAGTATAATTGAAGCTGTCCATGCCTTAGAAATTTTTCCACATTGATGGAAAGGAATTGTAAGATTACTTTAATATTAATTTGGCATTTATAAAAGGAAAACATTTGCAGCTAATTTTTAATGGAAATAGTATTTTTTTAAAGGTGCGTTTGGTATGACTAACCGGGTACCTTTTGCCCATCAGGACTTCTGTCACAGGATTCCAAAACTGTTTTTGGCTATGGAGACTTTAAGCCCAATCTAGCAAAATATTTGCTATTGTCATATGATTGAGGGGACAACAGTCTAAATTAGTGAAGAAATACAGAATACCCACAGTATTTTTCTTTAGCACATCAAGACCCATTATTGGGTATGAAATCAGTTTAATTGGTCTTGTTAGCATTTTTTTTTTTAATGCAAGTGGCTGGAATAGCCTAGAGAAAATGTAATTGAGTAGAAGAGAGGACATTGCATATTATAAGGGAAAAAACTGTTTCGGGAAACTTAGTTTGTTTTGTGTGTCTATATGCATGTGTTGCTGGATTGCTATGTAAAGTGTATTTCTTACTTTGGGGTCGTGATCAGTAGTTTGAAAAGCATTATTTTAGAGAAGCGTCAATTTATTTCTTTGAACTGCGTACACAGTGCGTGGAATTCCATCGGCAGCTGTTGGCCTGGAAGATCTGTGTAAGTCTCAGTGTTAGTGACCAGAGAAGAATGATCTGCACTTGGCCTATCATTTGTGTAAATAAATGTTTCTAAAGTACTTCCGTGCTCATCAGGGACTTCTTCCCATACATACACATTCCCGAGAGAAGGAATGATGAGGACCTGCTAACATATTTAAAGCTTTCTGCCTGTTTTCCTTGAAGATGTTCTGTTACCTGGTTAAGGGAGTTCTCACAAGGGATACATCAGGGTGAACATCCAAGAGCTCTTCTTTTGTGAAGGTCTGGTTGGCACTGGCTCAGTGGTCCTGTGCGCTCAAGCCTTTCCCCCCACGAGGAGCCAGCACCAGTCACGTGTTCTAACTGGGCTCCAAGCAGGAAGGCGACTTAGGCAGCCAGGGAGAGAGAAGAAATGTCAAACCCACGCATAGTATGGAGAGCCTGGCGGCGGAGTGGAGAGTGAGGGTCCCTGCCCTTCCCAAACGCGGAGGCTGAGAACTGGGAGCACGGAGAAGCCAGAAGTGTTGGATACAGCTGAACTTTGGAAATGTCAGGAGCCAGGGTCTGAGCAAGAGACACACCCTCCCCTCGGACCTCTTAAAGCTGAATCCCGCTGGTCCTGAGGGATCGCTCCCTCCCTGTGCTCAGCTGTTTTAAACTGGAGGCTTCTGACGATAATAACAGGAACAGTCCTGATATGGTGCCGGGGACTGGCTCGGGGTGGTGCCTGGACCACGTGGGACATCTGATCCCTGCCCGGTGAGCTGGTAACCACTTAGTAAACATGTCTCATACATACTTACTTGGGAACTTATTAAACATTTGTCACGTGCATGCTATGTCACTGATTTGCATATTCTTTTTTCATAAGAACACTTGGCATTTCCTCTCTAAAACTAGGGAGGGTTGGGAATCTCAGCCAAGAAGGGTTAATTAACTTTCTCTATTACCTAGTGCTTTCAAAGATGTCACAGCCCTAGAGTCATGGATTTTAGTCTTTAGTCTCCTGAGCTGGGATTTTGAAACTGACCCACTCTTGTCACCCTTCCCAGTTGTTTAACGGGAGGCAGTTTGTGCCCCATACTCACCATAATGCCCACTTAAAGGCATTGGGCTCTACAAAGCTTTGTGCTTGTCCCTGAAATTTAATAGAGAGTGTCAAGGAAGGAGCGAGTGCTAGGTACATCTATTTCCTTTTCCCAGAATGGTAGTGAATCCTTTGATCTTTCCAAGGTATTTTAGGAAAGCCTCAGTCATTTACTGTCATTGCCTTGGTTTTAGATTTTCAGCACCTTGAAATGACAGCTTTACAAAAAGGTACTGTTTGAAGTGCAGTGAGATGTAGACTTAAAAACAAAGGTAAACATTGAAGTAGTCCATCTAAAAATAGCTGAAAATATTTATCCTGTTATTATTTCTTTCATTGGATTTTTGTTGCATCTTAAAATGTTATATGGACAAGCCTTTTAGAGCCGGAAACTGGAGCCCAGAGAGGTCAGAGGACTTCCCACAAAGTGGCCTTGGGAACCAGTCTGAGAACTAAGTGTCCTGACACGCATCTCTCTACCACGTTGTTCTGCTCAATTAAAACATGGGGCGTGTTCACCAACATCTTAAACATGTTGCTTTTTTTGAATGAGAATACCTTTTTAAAAATTCTTCACCAATTGATATCATCCAGTGTGGCTTAGTGGAAAAAGCATGGACTTGGTAGCCAGGGAAATTCTGAATTGAGCCTCAGATCTCTCCATCTGGGAAAAACTAATACTTCATCTCACAGAGTTTGGTGAATTAATTGTGGTAACGCGAGAACCACCCAGCACAGAACAGGTGCTTGAGAAACAAGCTCCTGCATAAGAAATGCCAGCTCTGGGCACATTCGTAGAGTCAGGGCATTTGGTCTCTGATTCCTCCTGACTGCCCTTGTGTTGTCTAGGAGACGCTCTGGGTGGGGGCGTGGAGACTTCATGCTGCCCTCAGGATACCCAGGGTTTTCTGAATACAGCGTGTGGCAACCCTCTTTCCACACACCATCCCATTCAGTCCCTGTCCCTCATCAAAATTAAGGGTCTTGGGACCCGTTCCCTGCTGGTCTTGCTAATGGTATAAACTAGTGTTCCTCAAAGTGATAATCCCTAAATTACCATTTATCAATGAGCATCAATACAGATTGATGCATTGCGTTAGAATGTCATGTCTCTAGCCAGAGACCTGATCTCATTTAGAGCAATTAGGGTGCTCTCTTGTCATCCCCTAACCAGTCTTAGTATCTTCTTACTAATTTTCTCTTTGCCTTCTTCAGTATGAAGTCTTCTCCTTGACGGAGTACGCAGGAGCAAAGTAGAAGTTAAAAGGTGCTGATTTTGTGTGTGACATTTATCCAGCAATGGGCTTGTCTTTTCCTTGGCTGTCTTGCCTTTTGATTTTTATATTACTTTTTAAATATAAAATAATTGTATTGTTAATTTCCTAAACTATATTAGCCAATTTTTATTATTTTAATAGCCAAGGGAATACGTGTTTGTCATTTAAAATTCTGAATATATGAAAAGCTATAGAAGAGAATAAAAATTCCTTCATTTTCTTACTCTACATTCTCCATTTCCAGATTTTCAGGACTACTACCAGCAGTTTTGTTTACATCTTCCCAGAACTTAATTTTTTGCACATGAACCAGTACATCTTTTTTTTTTTAAGTTTAAAAATTACTTTGTGTTTTTAATCAATAACGGTTTACAAGGCTGAATAACTAAAAGATGTGTAATTTTTGAAGTAGCACCTTCTCAGCTGCCCCCCACCACAGTCCTGGTAACCAGCAACATGACTCCCAGCTCTGACCTCTTGATTTTTGTTATTTTCTTCACATCTCTGAATGGTGGGTTTATACCACCATTGCTTGATTTGTTAAGTATATTTTCCTTCTATTATGGTGGATAAAAATCATACTGTCTTAACACTCCTACCCCATTTCTTCTTCTTCCCTCCTTTCAGCATAGGTATAGAACAATTTTTCTATAATTCATTGTTTACACCGTATGACAATATAAACATTATAAATGCTCATCAGTGAGCTGAGAAGTAGATTGTGATTTCAGTCATTTTGTGGTCAGCTTCCTTTGGAGATAGTAATTGCCTGTGCGTGTGCGTGTGTGTCTTGCTAGTTGATTTTTTTCTAATTCATCGACAGATATTTGAAGTCTTTCTAAACATGGTTAACATATCAGATAATACATCAATTCTTTTTTTTCTTTTAATTAGAGGTCTCCCTTCTGGATTCCTTTGTCTCCCTTTTCTAATCAGGACTGGTAGCATCTTAACACACTTCTTCTGGGACCTTGTTTCACCATCATCCTGGGAGTTCACAACTTCTTTCCCGTGTTGAGTTCCCTGGGAGTTTCTGGATCCAATGTTGTCTTCTTTCTTGGTTTATTTCCTTATTTTCCTAGAGCACATCCTCCTGTAGCTTTCTGAGTAAGGGTGCAAGAAATATAGTTTTAGAATTCCATCCATATCTTAAAATGTCCATATTCCACCCTCAAATTTGATTGTTATTTAGACTGGGTAGAGAATTCTCAGATATAAACGATTCTGAAAATATGCTTCCAGTGTTCCCTTTCAAAAATCCATGGCTCTTTTGCTTCCTTATTCTTTATATGCAGCCTGTTTTCATTGGAAAGTTCTAGAATCTTTTATTTATCCTAGATATTCTCAGATTTAAGGAAGGATCTGTTTTGGTGTAGATCTCCTACCCCCTCACCCTTCAGCTCTTCTGGGACCCTTTTACATAGAGATTTCATTATAAGAATTGGATTTGATTTTTGATGGAAATTCTCTGTTTTCTCTTGCTATAACTTCTTTTGGCTGAATGGAGGATGACTTTGATTTTTCCCCCCAGAACTTTTCTCTCCAATTTCCCCTTTCTTTTTACTTCGTGACAAATTTCCTGGAGTTATCTTCCAAGCCACCTTTTTTGTTTGTTAGTATTTTGGCTTTCGTCGACTTTCTTTCTTCCTTTCTTTCTTCCTTTCTTTCTTCCTTTCTTTCTTCCTTTCTTCCTTTCTTTCTTTCTTTCTTTCTTTCTTTCTTTCTTTCTTTCTTTCTTCCTTCCTTCCTTCCTTCCTTCCTTCCTTCCTTCCTTTCTTTCCTTCTTTCTTTCCTCCTTTCTTCCTTTCTTCCTTTCTTCCTTCCTTTCTTCCTTCCTTTCTTTCTTTCTTTCCTCTTTCCTTTCTCTCTTTCTCTCTTTCTTTCCTTCCTTCCTTCCTTCTTTCTTTCTTCCTTCCTTCCTTCCTTTCTTTCCTTCCTTCTTTCTTTCTTTCTTTTCTTTTCTTTCTTTCTTTCTTTCTTTCTTTCTTTCTTTCTTTCTTTCTTTCTTTCTTTCTTTCTTTCTTTTCTTTCTTTCTTTCTTTCTTTTCTTTCCTTCTTTCTTTCCTCTCTTTCTTTCTCTCTCTCTCTTTCTCTCTTTCTCCCTTTCTCCCTTCCTTCCTTCCTCTCTTCCTCTCTTTCTCTTTCTCTCTTTCTCCCTTCCTTCCTTCCTTTCTTTTTTTTAACTTCCAGAGCTCTTTTTATTCTCCATGTTTCCCTTTCAATTCAGTAGCCTTTTTTGTTTCAGGATGTTGAAAAATGTTGTTCTTCTTTCCAAGGATTTTTTTTTTTTCATTTTCAAAGTATTTTCAGTTTTCTGCATTGATCTCTGTCTTCTGATTTCCTTTTCTTCTCTCTCTCTCCCTCTCTTCCTCTTTGCTTAGGTTTCTGTTTTTCATGCTGGAAATTTTCTTCAGACATTTGAAATTCCTAGGTATTTCCCAGAAGTGAGGTGGTAAGGAGCTTTCCTCTGCCTGCCTCCTCTTCAGGCAGTTCTCTGAGTTAGGAGTCCAGGTTTGGGGAGTATAAACAAGGCATCACGCAGCTGTTGCTCTCGCCAGTCCTGCTCTCTGTAGGGCCATGAGCTGTGGAATTCGCCTCCGCTGGCTGGTCCTTCCTCTCTAAGGCCCAGGGCACCTCCAGTGCTCCGTGTTCTGAGTGCAAGGTTATCACTTGATTGTCTCAGCCTGACTGAAAAATGGAAAGGTGTTTAATAACATTCAGCTTCCTTTTGGAGTCCGTGTAGGTGGTACAAATTTGGCAGCTGTTCTTCCACATCTGTGGTTGGAGTTGTTTCTCAGTCTCTTCATTCAATTTTATTGTTTCATTTTGTTGGGGTCTCAGGGGGCAGAATGAAGTGAGTAGGTCTTTTCCTGAAAGTTTCTGAAATTTTCTCTCCAATCTAAGTTGCTCAAGTCCTTAATACTACCTAGTTACCTTCGATTATGTGATTTTCTTCACAATTTCTCCTCTCCCCCACATTTTGTCTTTTTTAGAAGTTTTGATCATGGGAAAGCCTCCTTTGTGGCTACAATGATTTTGGAAGTTTCTCACCTTCATGAGAATGCCTTGGCCTAAGGGGTCCAGATCGTATCTTTGAGACTGTCTAAATCTTTTAGGGTCAGTGTCACTTTTAGAGACACAGCTTATGGAATTATACAGAGTCACATCGTAAGTGGATTTATGAAAATGTAGTAATAGATGTTCAGCCATAAAAAGGGAAAAGGAGGGAGAGAGAGCGAGAAAGAGAAAATAAGTTATGCAAAAGGCTCTGGGCTGCCTTTCACGCAGTGAAAGGATGCAGTGAAATACTGTGAGACGGAGAAGTGGAATTGGCTGTTTCCACAGTTGGTCTCAGTTCCTGCTTCCCTCACCTCACGGGAGCAGCTTGCAGTGCAGTGTATGAGCCTCGTGTGCAGTGATTCTAATTCTCTGTTCAGCAAGCCCCCTGATGCCGACATAAACCCAAACAAGACTTCATCCAGTGCTCACCAAAGGAGCCAGGTCCTTTACTACTACGAAGGGAAGAGCGGTCTGTGTGAGACGTGTGGCATGGCAAATGGGCTTGGGGCCACCGGTATGTTCCTTCAAAATACACTTTGAAGGGTAATTTAGACTCTGTAATTTCTGCCTTGCACCCTGATCCTAATTTTATTAAATTACATTTCTAAAGTCAATGGAAACATATGTTTAAGACCTGTGCCCCTTTTCAGTGATCCCAGTCACGAACAAGCATATGGTCACTGTCACCCAAAATTTCTTCTATTTTGTTTCTGAACTTCCACTGGACATTCAGAGTTATATCAGGAGCAGCAGTTCCTTACTCATTTCCTTGGCCTTCGGAAGGTGAAAATGTTGGTGGGAGTGGAGGGGGCAGATTGGGGAATTTTCAGTGCTGTTCTTAAAGTTGAATGAAGTGTACAGCTTATAAACTTGCAAACCCGCAGACACATACTAAACCTTTAACAAGTACGGCACAGCTACCAGTCAGTCAGAAAAGAGGATCAGCAAGAGTGGACATTCGCCATAAACGGCATGTGAGCTAGTTTCCAACACACGTCCATTCTTAAAGTTGAATTATTGCTGCCTCACTCCATCTCTGGCACTTTTGAGATCTGTGGTGTCCCTTTCTCTCTCTGGTCCTTTTCAGCAGTAGAATTAGTCCTGATCCCCTCTCCTTTCACCTTTAGTCAAGTCTCCAACACACTGGTATTTGTGGGTTCATAAACTTCAACACATGGATATTGTCTGGATCCCTGAGATTCGGGTCCCAGCCGTGAGCCCTCTCCCGTGGACTCTCTGTAGTCACAGCACGTTAGCTTCTCATGATGATGTGTCTGTGACCACAGACACCGATTCTCTCCCGTGAAGTACTGGCGTTTGCCCAGCTTTTCCCTCACATCCTTCAAAATTGCCTGCTTTCTTTATGATAGTTGAATTATCCACCCACCCATCTTTTTTCTTTCACTGTAAAAGAAGCTGATTTTGTATGATTTTGATGTTCCTGTGAGTTGTACATAAAGGTGTTTATTTCTGTTGGACTTCTCTCTGCTCTCACTTGGTTATTAGTTTCTGGAAGAGATCTTTTACTTCCTTCATAACACTCAGAATACAGTTTTCTGTACATAGTAGAACATTGATACTTCGGATTTTTTTGTCTGACTGCCCAATTTAATAATAAGGTTATATTGCACATGTTTTAGAAAAACATTTTATCAAAATAAAAATCCTTTATTACATTATTACATTTTTATCAGAATAAAGAGCAAAGAGAAGAAGCAAACTCTTCTGTAGGGCAAAATATTGAAACTTTCCATCTTAACAGTTTACAATCAGTTCTCAATTTTTCATTTGGTGTACTTAATGCTTTTTCTGTGGAAAAAATAATATTTAGTCTCTTTGTAAATTTTATAATGCCCTTTGTACCTTCTACATTAGTTACTGTCACACACATTATACAGAATGCCAAGGTTTAAAAAAGCAGGGAGCCCACTGTTTCTCAAAACTTGTCAGTCCAACATAATTGGGCACGTTATAGTTCTCCAAGGAGAGATCTTTTGAGTTGGCCCCCCAAGTATTTGGGTGACTTTCTTGTACCTACCAGTAAGTCATTCAAGATGAGGATACTGGTTTTTTAAGCAGACAGTAAACATTGCTTTTAAAAGGTGCCAGGACCTTGTTCTATCTAGTGTGCACTGTCAGATAAAAGCACTGGGGACAGAACAAGTATCAAATAAATCACTGAAAACTGCAGATAATGCATCAACAGAACTTCAGCCAGAAGTGTACCCCTGGATCCCATGGTCATACCTTTAGTAGATGCACAGACCGAAGCGGAGTGGTTTGAGTTTTTCATGTTTATTTTCCCTGCCCTCCCTCCACGCTGTCTTCAGTCGTCGTGTCTCTCTCTCTCTCTCTGGAGGAACAGAGTAAAAGCAGACAAAGCAGATCCACATGCAGATTCTTAGGAGTGTCTTATTAACTAAGAATGTTTGTAGAATTATTTTTTTAACTGCGTAAAGTAACATAAGAAAATATATCCCCATCTTCAAATGAGGACTATTTCACAATAATTTTATTGGTTTAAAAATGTCAGATGTGTGGTATTAGAGCATGTGGAAAAGCATGTTTACATGTGTGCAACATCTGGGTAAACAGATCTACTGCCCTGACACTAAAAATTAAGCAAATGAATTAAAATGTTGAGTGTCTTTCTTATGTTTCATCCTCCATGATGTGGTGGGAAAAATGGATACATTTTCCTGAGTAGTGGGGCAAGGGGATAAATTTAGAAACTCGGTATCTAACTAAAAATTATAGAGACAAGCTAAATAGGGAGAAAATTAAGGCTCAAAGATATTATAGTGAATTTATCTGGGGGAAACCTTATTTTTGCTCTTATTTCCACATACATGTGGTTTGTCATATGTGATACATTTTCTGAACATAAATTGAATGTAAAACATATCTATGTGCAAATTTGCTAATGATTCAAATAGTTATGATAGTTACTGAACTCCATACTAGGTGTGTTACTTTAACTTGCTTTTCCTTAGTCTTCCCACCTAGAAAATAAGAGTCACAGCAATGCCTTCTGCTTTGAGCCGGTGTGAGGATTAAGTACTGCTCTGCAGCCAACTATGGCCCCCCAGGCCAAATCCAGCCGACCATTTGTTAATGTGCAGCTTGCAAGCTAAGATTGGTTTCTACATTTTTTAAGTGGTTGAAAAAAACCAAAATAGGAGTAATATTCTATAACACATGAAAATTGTTAAGAAACTTAAATTTCAGCATCTGAAACAAAGTTTTATGGGGACCCAGCGACATTCACGCATTTATGTATCGTCTATAAGTGCATTCCAGAGTTAAGTTGTTACAACAGAGACAATGTGTCCTGAAGAGCCTAAAATACTTACTGTCTGGTCCTTTACAGAAAAGTTTGCCAACCCCTTTTTACATACTTAGGTGCTTCGAATAATGTCTGGTGTAGATACACACTAAACAAATGTTAGTTATTATCATTAATGTGATTAAACTTTATACAAAATAAATAATAACATTCATATAGCTAAAAATATATGTCAGAGTCTGAAAAGTTTCATCATATCTTGTTCCTGAAAATAAGACTAAAAAGAAAAAATAAACTCTGTTAACTAAAGACAGATTATTATTGTTTTAAGAAAAAAAAAGCCTTAGGAATATAATGCACCAAGCTCATTTTGTAAAGGACTTATTTTCAGAGTATCTTTCCATATGAGAAAACGTTCACGGCTGTAGGTTACTGGCTTTCTCGTCATTTTTTGTAAATTTCTTTGTAATTTTCTTGTCATGTGATCAGTTTATCTGCTTACTGCAATGCCACACTTATTCTTTATCTTCATGCTCGTTTTACTTACTGCCTGGTCCTTCTGCAGTCTTTGGAGGAAGAAGAGAGAAAAGGCTTAGAGCCCAAGAGGTAATGATAAGAACTTGTGTGCGATCAAGGACGAGTCAGGCCAAGGGTAACGCCACTGACCAGAGCTCAAAACCGCAGTCCATACAAGCCCTTGAGTTTGTTTCTTTGGACACGAAGCAAACCAAACTCTTATCCAGTACGTATTGTGTTGGCCAAAGAATCAGGCAAATGCTTGTTTCTGGGCCAAACTTGGCCCGTCCATACAGTTTAAGTTAACAAAGAAGATATTTTACCAAATTGCTTAGTTTATTTCATTTCACTTCTGTTTTCCCCAGACTTGCTTGGCATACACACCAGGAACTTGCTCAGGCTCCGTCTGATATACTGATGTGTACGTGTTTGGTTTGTGTAGAGCAAATCTCCCTTGCACTTCTTCGGGCTGTTCAGGGTTTCCAGGCTCTGTCGTATCATCCATACCTGTTTTCTTGTTAATCCCTTACCTCTGCATCCCACAGCCTATTTCCTCTTTCTCTTTATCCAAAGTCTCCAGCAGTTTGGCCAGATCCCTATGCATCAGTTGTAGAGCCAGAAAGTGGACACGCGAAACAAAAGGAGCTGACGTTCAGACACACTTTGCTCCTTGCTGACGGCTCTAGTATAGTTTGCAAAATCCATTTTCAGTTTGAGGTGTGGATGGAGGGAAGGTCAGTGAATTGGAAAGTCAATGGTGTGACTACTCAAGGCATTAAGTGTCTGAATCCTAACTGCATTAAGTGAGGAGGGTTATGGGAAAAGAGAAGGAATTTCCGTATGTAAGTTGAGAGCAGACTTGGGCTCACTGGCGTGTGAGCATACCATTAGTGGGATACGCAAGCAGCAGAGGGTCACTGTAAGAGGGAAGATCAGTGTGCTATAAAATAGTCTTTGAAAGGAGGTTGCTGCTTGGTTGCTTGACTGAACGAAAATATTAGAAAATATTAAAGGACATAGTCCTGTCTTCCGTAAGTTCCATAAAACTGTGGGCTTCCACGTCGTTTCTTCTCACCCGTGTTGAGGCTCTTGCTCCCCGCAGGCTGAGGGTGACCTCCTCTCCTGGCCCTGGCCCTCCAGTCTCTGTCTTCCTCTCTCCCTCCTCCACTCCTCTCCACGCACTCTGGTTTACACCAGTCCCCTGCACCCGGGCCTGCCTGCTCTGTGACCTCATCTCTGCTGGAAATCTCAGACCTGGAGGTAACAGGCAAATATGCTGTATTTCTTTGCTTCTCTAAACATCCTGAGCAGGAAGAATACACTGATTCATACACAGGTAGAAATTATAATATTAAAACCTTCCGGAGCTGACTGCTAGCCTAGAGAGTATGCGAAATCTGATCTCAAATAATCACTTGCAAAGATTTGCAAAGACTAAGAAAATTACGCAGGAAATAATATCTGTCCAGCCGAGTCTAGTATCCTGATTATTTCTGTTCCTGTTGTCTGATTTGGATAGCAGAAGCGGGATGGCTCGTGAGCTGTCCTTAATTATTTCTCATTCCAGCTGCTCTGTTTATATTTGTTATCTGTTGTTTTCTTGGTTTGCTCTGGGGCTGAGAGTTGTTGGGCTGAATCCCAAAGGCCTGCAAGCCCTGTACTTGCCCAGCCTGAGGACTGAATAAAGAGCCCAGAGTGACAGAGACATCAGTGGTTCAGTAGATGGGGGTCTTACACGTCTGCAGCGCAGGGGTCCTGGAGCGACACCCCACTGTGGACAGCCGCTGGCGGACGGGACAGGGCAGCGGTCTTCACTACCTGGGGAAGAGGGAGGTTACCAGTTACAGGTGGAATTGATGTCAGGTTGGCTTATCGGTTACCAGGGAAACCAGATGGGTATGCCCCTCTCCAGAGGCCCCTTTGATAAACTGCCATAGTGGAGATGTTCTGATGTCAGGATTAGAACAGTCACTAGCTGAGGTGGGGCCAGACTGTCGGCATTTACTGATTAGGCTCTGTAGGAAGGTCAGTCCTGGGAGGAGGGTGTGGGTGAAGCAGGGACTGGTCAAGCAGGGGGCGTACAGAGAGCAGGAGAACAGCTGTCTTGGGTGGTGTGATTATATTGAACATTTCGAGAGATTTTTGATGATGCTTCCCTCTAACATGTGGAGAATCTTAGGAAGAAACATTTCTAAGTGAGCAATTGGCAGAAACCTGGATGATTTTCCAGGTTTATATAAATCAAATGGATCTGGATTAACTCCGTGCAATTCCAGGGAATAGAAAGACTTTTACTGGATTTACAGTTCGGCCAAAGATTTGAGGTAAGCGATTGCCTTACCAAGAGATTCTAACAGTAGTTTGGCCAAGTCTGATAGCGGCTGCTGTTGTGTGCTGGCAAAGCGCCATGCGCCCACCATCTCACTGTCCCCCCGAACCCCAGGAGATGTGGGGAACTGAGGTTCGGTCTCTCACCTAAGGTCACAGGAGTATTTGAAGTAGAGCTATGTTTCAAACCGAGGTAGCTCACAGCCCTGCTCCTTCCCTGCGCCCTCCTCCCCTACATAACAGGACCTCAGCACACAATGTGTTTTGTGTGTGTGTTGACATCAGGTAGGACACATAACACCGTGATCCTGCTGGAGATACAAAGTCAAATACTCCAGGCTTTTTCTTAAATAATCCAGGAAGGAAAGAAAGACGTGGGCCAGGCTTGCAAATTATTTTTTTTCATAAGGCTTTGAAGTCGCTGTCTTTTGAGTTGTCACATTTATTTACCCAGTTGATGTATGTAAATGAAACAAATCCCTGACAGAGTGTATTCCTCAGTCCTTGTTAAGGATGTGAATCTTGCAGTGTTCAGCATTTGATAAGCCACAAATGATAATGACTGATAGAGTTTACATCATCACGGATCATTACATTAAAGTCAACTAGTCTTGCTCTTTTAAAATAATGACCTTTAATAAAGTAATTTATGAGGTATTTAATGTTATGTCTGAGAAGAAATAGTGAAGCTTGTCATAGCAATTAAAAGTGACGAGTGGTGTTTACAGTGTAGTGTTGTGTGAATGCTTGAAGCATAAAATCCTGTATCCTGACCGTCTCCCTTCCTGAAGCAATCAATTTCTGAAGCAGAAACGGTGCTAATAAAAATGGCGCCCGGCGTGGCACACCTTGGCTGCTCGTTTTGCGTCATGTGCAGAATGTAGCAGCAGCCCTCCAGGCGACTAGGCGTTAAAGTTGTGTGTGATGTCTTAACCTGTACCCGAAAATCCGGATTTTAAAATATTGTGAGGCAGGACACAATGTGTATTTTTTCCCTTCTGCTAAACAATCCATTAGTTTACAGCCATGCTCCTGTAACCACTCTATGTCTGTGTTTCTGGACCTCACTCACTGAAGTTGAGTGTGTGGCTTTGGCCTTTTTTCAGAAGAAAGCTCGGGGAACACAGACTCGTAGCCACCTGACTAGCTCCTGGCATCAGTTAGTAACTTTGTGGATCACTCATACCGTCTGCATCTGTGATACCAGAGGGCATTTCTGAGCCTTGGGAAGCTGCATCCCAGTTTCTCTGGGGCAGATCCCACCCTAGGTGACAGAGGAGGGCAACTAGCAGATGACCAGCAGGCCCTCATTGGTGACTCAGCAGTCTGCTTCTAAGTGTCTGGTTTTGACATGTAAAGGCTACGTTCTGATCCTGTAGGGAATATAAATCCACGTGGTTTATGGAGGCATTGATAAGAGGAAGCAGTATCCATTGGGAGAGGCAGGCAGGTGGGTGACTTGAATCATGGAAATGAATTAAGGGTCTCTGTCTAAATTGTATTCTTTGCTAAGAAAGTAAGTGAATTTTGTGAGAACCTGTATTTACTGGCAAAATAACAAGGCGTTGCAAAAGATACCAAAATGAATGTTCAGATCTCTGGTTTAATGCTGACTTTTGCTGGAGGGAAGTACCGACTTGGCAGCGAGCAAAGGCTGCAAAGCGTATAGATGTATGAAATATTGTCCCTTCAGGTCCACCGGTAATTTTTTATGCAGAGATTTGGGCCAAGTCATAGCCTGAAGAAAGCCAGCTTCCTGTTGGGGTCTTGGGCCGTGTCCACTGGATCCGGCCTTTTCCTCCACAGGAGGGAGGTTTGCACGTGAGCCAAGAGGAAAGCAAATAATTGCGTCTCAGGGAGCTGCACTTGAGATGTCTGATGGGGTTTCCTGTTGGACTCTGCTACCTGCCAGCACTGGAAACCAGCCGGCACCGAGACCGCCGGACAGGTTATTTCGAGAGTGGCAGGGACTAGACTGGAGGGCACGTGTTCTTCATGGAACTTAGCGTGGTTGTGCCTCCCAGCCATCACTGTAAGATGCAAATGAGGAGGAAATACTTCACATTCTCAACGTGGAGAATCTGCTTACTTGATGTCCAGGTTGCAGAGATGAGAAGCCCCCATGACCTCTTTTGTACAGAACTTCCCTAGATCTTGCGTCGGTCCTGGCCTTTAATTCTCCTTTGCGTGTGTTCTCTTTTCCTCCTCGTAATCGCTCCATCCCTCAAGCTTCAACTCAGAATTACCTTGCTTTTAAGTCTTCCCTAGTTAAACCTTTCCTTCTTGTGTGACCACAGCCTTTTTTTTTTTTTTAACCACTCTTAACGGCCCATCATGTGGACCTGTAACTACACATGACACTCCTGTCTGCCTCCGTCCTCAGGACGCAGGCCCTCTCGCAACCCACTGTCATTCCCAGCGTCTCGCCAACCCTCAACACATGTTTGCTGAGTGACGGGCACCAGCATGGAACAGGACAGCAGGTGCTGTGGGTGGGAGGAGGGGCCCGTCCAAAGGGGATTGGGGAATGATTTTGGGGGGAAGTCAGGTCGATCTGGGTCTTGAAGAATTTGGAGAAGGACAGCATTGAAGACCACAGGTCAAGAAAGTGTAGTCACGCTTATGTGACGTAGTGACACAGAGTCCTTTTATGTGGAGAGGGAGCATTGGTGAGGGGTCAGGTTGAAGATGCGCACTGGGCTCAGGCAGTGCTGAGCTGTAAGCGCCACACTGAGGAACTTGGGCTCTGCCCTGCAGGCAGCGTTAGTCAACCATGTGTTAGCAGGGGATTGCATAAAACAATATTTTCTGGTGATTAGAGATTTTTTTGAGCTATGATAAGATATTAGCTCAGATATACAACGTAACGATGTATATATTGTAAAATGTGTCTGTATATATCACAAAATGATCACAGCAATAAGTCTAGTTAACATTCATCACCATACATAGCTACGATTTTTCTTATGATGAGAACTTCTAAGATCTACTCTCTTGGCAACTTTTAAATACACAATACAGTTTTGTTAACTGTAGTCACCGTGCTGAACATTATATTACATCCCCAGGACTTATTTATTTTATAACTAAGAGTTTATACCTTTTAACCACCTTCCACCCCCTCATCTGTGCTTTGTATCTGTATGTTGGGCTGTTTGTTTGTTTGAACGATTCCACATGTAAGTGAGATCATATGTTTGTCTTTCTCTGTCTGATTTGCTTCACTTAGCATAATGCCTTCAAGGTTCATCCAAGTTGTCACAAATGGCAAGGCTTTCTATTTTATTGCTGAATAATATTCCATTCCATAAAGAAACTATATATATCAGTTTTCTTTATCCATTCATCCATTGATGGACATTTAGGTTCCTTCCATGTCTTGTCTAGTGTAAATAATGCTGCAGGAGTGTGTAGATATCTTTTTAAGTTAGTGTTTTTATTTCCTTCAAATAAATACCCAGAAGTGGGATTGCTGGATCATACAGTAGTTCTATTTTTAATTTTTTGAGGACCCTCCACACTGGTTTCCACAGTGGCTGCACCAATTTACATTCCCACCAGCTGTCTACAGGGGTTCCCATTTCTCCACATCCTCACCAACACGTTATTTGTTGGCTTATTATAATAGCTATTGTAACAAGTATGAAGTGATAACCTCATCACGATTTTGATTTTGTTTCCCTGATGATTAGTGATGTTGAGCATCTTTTCCTGTAGTTCCTGTTGGCCGTCTCTATGTCTTCTTCAGGGAAATGTCTGTTCAGATCCTCTGCCCATTTTTTAATCAGACTATGTGTTTGCTGTTGAGCTGTATGAGATTAGAGATCTTGAGAATCAATTTGAGATGTTAAGGATTGGAGGTGTTAAGACCCTTAAGGTTTGAACGGGGCCTTTTCTGGTGCTCGTGGGAGGGAGGACGCCCACCATTTGGCTCACAAAGTGGGAAACAGGGAGCCTCCCCTTCTCCCGGGGTCAGGGTTCAGGGTGGCTGCTTCCCAGTTGAGGCTCCACCTTTTCCCTGGTTCCAGCCCATGTGAGGAGTTACTCACCTAATCAGTGTTGTCTCAGTCTGTCCAGGCTGCCATAACAAAACACCATAGCTTGGGTGGCTGATAAACAGCAGACATTTATTGCTCACAGTTCCTGAGGCTGGGAAGTCCAAGATCAAGTCTTAGGCAGCCTCGGGGTCTGGTGAGCACCTGCTTCCTGGTTCTTAGGTGGCCGACTTCGCGCCATGTCCTCATGTGGCGGAAGCGTTGAGGGAGCTCCTTTATGTCTCTTTTATGACGGCACCCATCCCAGTCAACTCCTGACGGCCCTACCTTTTAAAACTATCACACCTGGGGTGAGGATTTCAACATAAGTGTTTCAGGGGGGCGCAGACATTCAGTCCATTGCGAGTGTGGTCTGGGCAAGACGAATATTTCCGTGACCACGTTTACTTGAGGCAGGGTGACCGCATGGAGACCATCCCAGCCCTGGTGCTCGCTGCTCCCTCACTGGTAGCCTGTCCTCAGGCTCTGTAGCCCTTTGTTCTTCCCATTTCTCGGGGGACTGGAGCCCAGGCAGGCCCTGCTTCTCCTGGGCCTGTCCCGTCTCTGCTCCCTCACCTGCATTGTGCCTTCCTTGGGAGAGGACACTTGCTTCCATCCAGGAAAAGCGGCAGGTGGGAGGTGACAAGAAGTCCCTCCTGGGGCCTCGGGCGTAAGCCGGCCCACTTGGTTACCAAGGAGCCCTGTATTTAGGAGAGGAAGACCTCGACAAATGTCCTTTTCAAGTCAGCTAGTTTTCCCTCAAGAGGAGGAGCGTGAGATTAGCACCGACCCCCAGACTACCTTTAAACCTGTCTTCAGAGGTGAGCAAACAAGCCCTCAGCGTTTTTATTAGTCATACGCATGTCGCATACATTGCCGTTTTGTTTTCTTACTTGCAACTCCAGGCCCTAGAGAATTACTAAAGAGCAATTGCCACCAAGTCCCTGGGGACCTGCTGTTCCCCCGTAGATCCCAGCGTTTGCTGAGCAGAGTGCATCATATGCCAACCGCCCTGTGCCGCCTGCCACCTTGAGGCATCGTGAAAATCTCATTTAGTCCATTTAGGATTCAGTCCGGGGGCTCTGATAGGGAGCATATCGGTTTGTAAATATTCCCCCATGGGGGTGAAAAAAGGCATTAGGAATTCTCAGTGTCGAGTGAAAAACTTCTATGGCATCAAGTAAGAATCCTGTCTTAATGGGGAAAAACAAAAAGCATGAAGCTGGCCTGGGGTTAGATTTCATCACACAACTCAGGCACTCAGCTGGATGCGTGACTGGCGCTTCCCATCACGAAAATGGGATGGATCGTCACTTTTCGAATTGTCATCCCCGGTTAGCAAGCTTTCTGCATCTTCCTGGGCCAAGTGTGCACTGTGAGTCCGCAGCCGCAGCCTCACCTGGGAGCCGGTGAGAAGGGCGGGCTCCTGGGCCCCATCCTAAGCTGAGTCTGAATCTTCGCCCACAGGTGATTCAGAGCACACGTGAATTTGGAGAAGCCCACCCCAGCACAGTGCTTTGCAAAGTGAAGCCCGCATCAGAAGGCCCTGGAGGGCTTGCTAAAATGCAAATTCCTGGGCTCAGGCTCTAAGACGGAGTTCAGCAGACCTAGCAGAAGGCTGGGGACGCTGACGCTGCAGGCCAGCTGCCCACTTCGTTGCTCTTGAGCTTTCCCCTGGAGGAACAGCTCGGGCCCAGGCCACACCGCACATGGCAGCTGGGGACCCAGCCTCGAGCAGCCGGCAACTGCAGACACGGGCAGAGAGTCAGCGGGACCAGGCCAGTCAGCGGGCCTGCCTCCACGGTGACCCCGAGTGCAGCAGCACTGGGCACAGAGGGACAGCCACCTTCACAAGGCATCTCTAGTCCCCAGGCTGGGCTCGGTCCACCCTCCTGGCTGTGGTCCTAGAGGCTGCACGAGGGCCTTTCCTTGGAGAACCCCATCTGGAGCTTGGGGGCTCCTGACATGACTTGAAACTTCCTCAGGCACCTCCTTTTGCATTAATTCAAAAGTCAGGACCACTTTCCCTTTTCCTGTCTCCACCCAGGGTCTAGCCACTTACCCTGGAAGGACTCCAACCAGAAAAGGCCTAACTGGGGAGGCCCTTGGGAGCCCATCCTGCTCCTCCTGGGGAATGCTGATTTCAGCGGTCAGCCTTTCTAACGGAGACTCCCTGGTTGAGGCCAAGGTGGCTGAAGACCACAGTGTGACTTTCTAGAATTTCTCTAGCTGTAAGAAAATAATGTTGACTCTCCCATCAGGGATTTCACTATCTAATTAAACTTCTTTCAATCCTTTAATTCTTTCAGTTCTTCTTAGGGCCTTTGCCTTTCTTCTGTCCTAAAATTTTCAACCTATAAAATCTCAGGCCATGAGACGTCATTTCTCAGTGAATATTGTTTCCAGACTTAAAAATTTTACCACTGATGATAACCAGTAAAAGACACGTAGATAGTAAAAATAGTATAAAGACTGTGTGGTCATTTCTGTAAAAGAGACGTGTATGTGGTGAAGTCAGTGCTGTCCCTTGAGCCATGAAGTAACCTTTCGCTCCATCAGTCCCACATTTCTTGGGTATTTAATTATCTGAGCAGCGGTAGGCACAAAGTGTGAAGGTCAAAGACATTGGTGATGGGCGGCTTTACCTGATTCGGCAAAGATCTCCTTTTGAAAAGCAAGCCTTCTTAACTTGATTTGAATTGACACACTTGAGAGAAGAGAGCAAGACATATTCAGGACCTAGAAAATTGTGCTCGGTGAGCTCTGCTACCTGGAGACTTCCTGGAACAGCAGTCACAGGGTAACAAAGGGGAGCACGCTTAGCCTTTGTAGTGCTGTACCATGAAACTTGGGGCATTCTGCATCAGGAAGGCAGGATCTGAGCAGAATATGTTAACAGCTTGAACCCCTAGGCTTCATGCTTATCCTTCAAACATCATTCATTCAGTTCCTTTCAGACATGTGGCAGTGGGTGGATCCAAGTATATGGGTTAGAAGTATTTTGCATATAATAAGAACCAGAAAAACAGTTCAAACTAGCTTTAAAAACTAAAGGGTACTTAATTGGTTGATGTTACCAAAAAATCCAGAGGCAAAACCAAGCTCAGGTTTTGTGACCTAGGAGTTAAAACCCAGTAAGGAGGACCTGGCTTATTTTTCTCTGTTTCGGGATGGTTGCTAGAAATTTCTGAGGCTACACGATTCCTATTCCACATTCTTTGTGAAAGCGGGGTTCTCTGTTCCACAGCTCCCGGCAAAAATCCTGGGGTTAATTGGACCAGTTGAGCTGCTTGGCTACACAGATGCCTGTATGCCAGGGAAGGGGTATTCTGAGTGACAGGGGCCTGGATTCGAAGTCCAGCCCTGAATCAGCCCAGGTGCCAGGAGACTAGGATGCTCTGACTTAAGCCACTGAGCCACCTGTTAGCAGTGGAGATGGGCTCAATCCCAGGCAGGCTTTTCCATTGCCTGAGACTTGGTCATAACTAAGAACTAAGTCGGGGGTCAGAAAGTGCATGTTTGTCCAGGAAGAAGTGTGCCCCTGCACCAGGGAGAGGAGGATTCTCCAAATCCACTGCCTTTGTCTGTGACCCAAGAATGGGGGTGATTTAGAAGCGAGTATGTCTGTAGGCAGACAAGCTGGTGAAGAGACTAGGTCTAAGCTAGGAGGTGGTCTAGCTTTGGGCTGGTGACTGCGTTCTTTTTAAGAGGAGATACTTGAGTCAGGAGTAACTGATTAGTATCTTCATTTGTAAGAGCAGGCTGACTAATTCCTTGAGAATCCATTGAGGTTTTCTGTTACCAAAGCTGGCTTGATAGACAGCTTTAGGTGAGAACACTTTCTTACAAATGCTGAGGGTGGTGAGAAATACTACATTTGTATCTCCAGGTAATTACCATGTCTATGGCCACAATTCTGTAGGAGAATTACAGTGAAACCTAGGGAGCAAGTGTGTTCTGATAAGTAGGAAATGTGTGAATCAAAAATATATTTCCATGTGTTTTCTTATCAGGGGATACATATTTATATAGTAAGTAGTAATCATTCTAAAAATATAGATGCACTTTGGGCAATGAATTAAGTAACTTTGTTTTGATTGTTATGAAACAGCCAATGATGAAGCCCCGAGTACACACAGCTTAGGAAATGCAAGATGAAGCCTGGTACTTAGTTCTTAATTCGGATCTGAAGACTTTGACCATGAATGAGTGATTTTTGGCGGACACTGACAGTGTGCCAGATACAACAGGGTTCTCTAGGCTTTGCTTATTCTCTTTCAACGTTGAGTTATTTCAGTGAACATTACTATTATTCTCTTCTACTTGTCAACCTGAGAGTTGGCCTAATTTAAAGAGCCGTGGAGGCTTTTGCATGTAAATCCTGATAAAAGCTGCTACCGCCCAGCCCAAGGCCACAAAAACTAAATGCAGACCAAAGAGGGGTTGGATGTACAAAACAAACAGTTCACAGACTGAGTAATCGTGTAATTCATGCCTCAATTTTCTGGTGTTTTTTTTTCCAGAACCGAATGGAGGAAAGCAAAGCACTCTTTAGAACAATTATCACGTATCCCTGGTTCCAGAACTCCTCGGTTATTCTGTTCTTAAACAAGAAAGATCTTCTAGAGGAGAAAATTATGTATTCCCACCTCGTTGACTACTTCCCAGAGTATGATGGTAAGTGAGCCCTCCTCCACCGGCCAGTAGCTGGGGACACATCCTTCCCCCGCGACCAGGGCCAGAGCAGCCGCCTTGCTGCGCACGGCCGCTGCCTGCGCCCTCAGAAGCCCACGTGTTGTGATGGGTGGAGTATGATCTGAAATGTTTCATTCCCTAAAATACTGAGAGTTAAATGTATTTCAAAACAGAGTTTTCTTTTGCTGTATCAGAGGAGGGAGCAGTCCCATAGTTTTGACTAACTGAGTATCAACCATTCTAGTTCCTTCTTTCTTTCCCTTTCATTTGGTAACAGTCTGTCTGTCTCTGTCTCTCTCTGGAGGGAGAGCAGAATTGTGTGGTCAGGAGCCCACAGTATGAAGTCGATCTACGCAGATTCAAATCCCAGTTCTGATATTTCCTGCTTGTAGAACCATGATCAAGTCACTTAATTTCTGTAGACTTTAGGACCAAACTTACGTTTTGCTGACTGTAATGGCTAACACGTGTGACATTTTAGCGTGGTGCCTAACGCCTAGTGAATGTTCGAGAAATATTTACATTGGGGGGTGCTTCACGGCCCAGTGAAGTCTCGTCACCCTTCAGGGTGGCACCCATCCTTTAAGCTCTCTCTGAAGCACTTAGAACCTATAGCACCCACTTCGGCTCTCACCTGGCTTTGCATCATTTTCTTCCTTCTTATAAACAAATCTCGCCTCCTCGGCTAGATGCAAATCCTGAACCACTGGACATGACACCAAACACCTTCTGAGAAATACTTGACACATTGGCAACCACCACCTGCTGCTCTAAAACGGTGAACGAGTCACAGCCACTGCCCTGTAAGAACTGAGGTGCCAGATACACACACCTCTCCGGCACATACTTGAGTCTAGATTAGGAGTGGCAAGCCTGCTGCCTCTTTATAAATAAAGTTTTATTGAAACTGCCACACACCCACTCCTTTATATACTGTCCAGCTACTTCTGTGCTGCAGCCGCAGAACTGAGTAGTCGTGGCAGAGATCACAAAGCCTAAAATATTTCCTCCGGTCCTTAACAGGGAAAGTTTGCCAAACCCAGATCTAGATGACGAGTAGGGCAGAGGACAGGCTTTGAATGTCACCAAGTTCCCGCTCTGCCACTTACCAGCAGTGGTGCCCTGGACAGGTTTATTCAGCCACCCGGTTTCTTCCCAAGCAAAGCAGAATTGAGTGGAATCCCATGTGTCAGTCTCTCAGCAGAGGACCTGGCACAGAGAAGAGCACAAACCCAAAAGCCCCGATTACGGAGGTGTAGTGACAAGAGAACAGACTCTTTTTAAAAATTATATTATTGACATATGCTGTCTGGCATGGATGTCAGCTCAGCAGTGTTTCTGTACTTCTGAAAGCTCCCTCCGAAAGGTAATTACTTCAAAACTAATGTTCAGTTTGGGTTCATCGCTTCCGAAGATACAGACCCATCAAGGATGGAGTTGTGCTCATCTTTCCAGTCCCGCGTGCGTTGGGTTCAGTGCAGGCTCTCGGGAGGGAAACGTTCCACGTTCCCTTCTGGGTACATACAGGATTCTGAAGGTTGCTGATGTTGTCAAGTATCAGAGATGGTCCTGTGTTGGTTGGCAGTGTGTCCCCATCCTCTGTCCAAGCACGTTTTCCTTTGTGCTTTGCACTTCCTTCCAAAACAAACCCTTGCCCACGGGACAACAGGACAGAGGCAGCACAGCCCGCCCCGCAGAGCAGCCCCACCGAGGCCCGAGGTGCTGACGCAGCGCACACAGCTCAGCCACCAGGGCTGGCTTTGCTGCAGTAAAGACTTTTTTCTGTGATGAGTATTGGGAGTACTGTTTTTCTCTCTGTGCAGCATTTTCCTCATCTCTTTACCTATTTCCTTTGTCCAGTAATTTCCCCAGATACCCCACGACAGGAGCATTTTCCTTCCAACATGTGGCACTGCGAACGTCTGTAAGCGTGGAGATGTTTTTTACCGTCAGTCTCACACTGCAGTACACGTAAGGCACACGGGCAAGTTGGCCATGGGGAAAGGAAAAAAGACCCTGATTGTTATTCATAAAGCAAACACAGCTGTCATTTCTGGAGACTTCAGGCCCTTGTAAGATGAGCTAAGACTGAAAAAATTCTAGGCCCACTCTGCAGTCATGTTTTTATAATAAACATGTTTATAATATTATAAATTTCACACTTCCACGTTTCTGCACTTACAAGGTCTTTATCGTAATGAATGCCATTTCTGTATTTCTCTTCAGGAAGGAAAATTACCATTTCCACATGGACTTGAATTGCAGAATTGTTCACAGAGACTTATGGAATCCTGTTCCTGCCATGAGGGCTATAATGATTTCTTTGTAGTTTATGTTTATTCAAGTAACATAATTCATGCTTAAAAATGTAACAGACTCTGAGGGCTCTTCGGGGAACTTAAGTCTTGTTCTGATACAGTTTACAGTAAAAAGAGAGAGAAAGTGTAGACCTCTCTTTCTCAAAAAGGTTAAGTACAAAATCAAATGGAATTTCACTCACAGGCCAGAAACAGCGCATTCTTCTATGAAATAAGAGACTTTACCAGTTCTAACAATCTTATCAGTCTTGGTTTCAAATATTTTTTTATTACTGCTATGGAATTAGTAAGTTAGCAGTAGTACATTCAATAAGCTAGGATATTAAATAATTATATATGTTACATATTTGTAATAGCACTTTTTTTTTCACTAGGGTGTCAGCCTTATTAGTCACTGACAAAAATTTCAGTTCTGGGCTCTTAAGTCAAAAAATTCATACATTCTTTTGTAAACTGTACAAATGAGAATGATCTGTTTTCGTGGCTCTTTGCTCCCCACTCCTGGCAATGTTGGATATGCGCTTTTTTGCAATAAGGTCAGTTTGAAAAGTTTTCAAGCTGGCCATCTGAAACTTGCCTGCATTTTGTTAGAATTTGTAGGCCCTCCGTAGAGTTTTCAAAAATTTCCTTATCGCAAACTAGATAACAATATTGATAGAAAAAAATCTGAACCATGGATCCCGAGGGTCTCCTGAGAGAGGAGAAGGTGGAGGTTACAGCACATGACCTCCTTTGGTATAGAACTAACGGGAAAAAATGGGAAAAAATGGGAGACATGCAGACGTATACCACCACCAAGATGGACACAAGAAAGGTGCTCAGTCCTCGACAGGTTGTGGTGTTTTCATGTTGCTTTTAATTTACAACCCAAAGTTTTAAATTAATACATTGATCAGGATCTATTAAGTTTTTAAAACAGCTCTGTTGAGATGTAATTCACATACCATATATAATTCACCCATTTAAAGCAGAGTTCAATGCCTTTTGGTATATTACGTTAATTTTTTTAAACTGTGGTAAAATACGTTACATAAAATTTGCCATTTTAACCACCTTTAAACATGCACCTCAGTGACATTAGTTACATTCATATACTGTGCAGCCATCGCTGTTCCTAACACTTTATCACCCCAAATTCTGTGACCATTAAGTAACAGCTCCCTAGTTCCCCCTCCTCCGAGCCCCTGGTAACCACTAATCTACTTTCTGTCTCTATGAATGTGCCTATTCTAGGTACTTCATAGAGGCCGAATCAGACAATATTGGTTGTTTTGTGTCTGGCTTCTTTGAATTGATAGATGCCACACATGTATGAACCTTGAAAACATCCTATCAGAACTTCATTTTCACCGCTGAATAGTATTCCCTTGTATGTATATACTACCTTTTGTTTATCCATTCCTCTGTTGATGGATCCTTATGTTGTTTACACCTTTTTTTTTTTTTTTTTTTTGGCTGTTGCAAATAATGCAGCAGTGAAAATTCGTGTACAAGTATCGGTTGGAGTCTCCACTTTGAATTCTTTTGGGTGTGTACTTAGGAATAGAATTGCTGGCTCCTATGTAATTCTGTGTTTAGCTTTGAGGTACCGCTAAATTGTTTCCCACTTTACATTCCCACAACAAATGTACAAGGGTTCAGATTTCTCCACATCCTTGCTAACACTTGTTATTCTCCACTTTTTTGATTATAACCATTTTAGTAGATGTGAAATGGTATCTTATTGTGACTTTGATTTGTATTTCCTAATGATTAGTGATGTTGAGCATCTTTTCATGTACTTACTAGCCATTTGTGTATCTTCTTTGGAGAAATTTCTGTTCAAGTCCTTTGCCCATCTTCTAATCAGGTTGTCTGTCTGTCTGTTGTTGAGTTGCAGGAGTTCTCTGTATAGTCTGGACATCTACCCCGATCAGCTATGTGATTTGTAGATATTTTCTCCCATTCTGTAGGTTGTCTTTTTACCTTCTTGATAATATCCTTTGGTGTACAGAAGTACTTCATCAAAATTAAGTACAGTTGATCTGCCTTTTCTTTTGTTGCCTGTGATTTTGGTGTCATCACTAAGAATCTGTTGCAAAATTATTAATATATCTTGATCAATATATCACAATCCTTTTTTAAAACATCTAGGCCAGCCCTTGGCCCAGAAGAGAGCCTGGATAAATGCAAGAAAATGTAAAGCAACTTTTTAAATCATCACACATAATGAATTGAATACCACATAAATGTGCTGTGCTCAGAAGCACCAGAAGTGAGGCTGCAGAGGACAGCTGTAGACAGACCCGACCTTAAGGAGCAGGCATTCTATTCCGAGAGAGATTTCAGTTTGGAGAACGTAAAATGATTTATAACGGAGTAGGGGCAGCCGGGGTCGGGGGTCAGATTGACAAGAGGGACTGGGGCAGTTATATCTGTGTGCCTGATCACTAGGCTGCCGAAACCAGCAGAGTTAACTCAGTCCAACCGAAGTAAGCTAATCACACCCCTGCTGAAGACCCCACAGTGGCTCCTGTCACCTGAAGGATCAGAGCTAAACTTAGCCTGGTCTTCAGGCTGTCTGCCCATTTTCACCTCATCACGTTTTGTGGCTGGCTGGGCAGGTACAGTGACGAGGACGAGCAGTTACACACGGTGGTGTGGGGGGGTGATGACCACGGGCCCAGTCTGCAGTGCGGAGGGCCTCACGAGCACCCATGAGCATCCAGTGAGCAGATGCATTAACAGATCAGCTGACAAGCGCCCCTCTCCTCCCTTGGCCAACAGGACCCCAGCGAGATGCCCAGGCAGCTCGAGAATTCATCCTGAAGATGTTCGTGGACCTGAACCCAGACAGTGACAAAATTATCTACTCCCACTTCACATGCGCCACAGACACCGAGAACATCCGCTTTGTCTTTGCCGCCGTCAAGGACACCATCCTCCAGTTGAACCTGAAGGAGTACAATCTGGTCTAATGGTGCCTCCTCGACTCCGCCCTTCCCTCCCCTGGTGGGCTGTTGAAGCTGTACAAGAGGGACTGTATTTCTGTGGGAAACAATTTGCATAATACTAATTTATTGCCGTCCTGGACTCTGTGTGAGCGTGTCCACAGAGTTTGTAGTAAATATTATGATTTTATTTAAACTATTCAGAGGAAAAACAGGATGCTGAAGTACAGTCCCAGCACATTTCCTCTCTCTCTTTTTTTTAGGCAAAATCTTGTGACTCAGTGTATTTTCACTTCTCAGTCATGCACTCACAAAGATAAGATTTCTCTCTCTCTCTCTCTCTCTCTTTTCTATTGAGCAAAAATGAAGCTGATTTTCCTTGTCCTAACCCATCCCTTCCTCCTGATTTTTCCCACATTACAATGGCCTTTATCCTAGTACCATTCTTGGTCAAGTTTTTCTCTTGAATGATACAGTCAGGTTAATGTTATTCAATTTAAGCCATCAACATCAGCTTAATTTAACAGTTTGTAGTTTCTGCTGAAGGATTCTAAGTATTAATACTATTGTTTTAAATGTATTGCTCTGGATACACATATAGAGGTTTTTTTTTTTAAAATATATATAAATATTGTCTTGCCTCACTGTGGGCTGGGACGGTGGATACCCATCTAATGGTTGTGTCTTTTTTTTTTCCTACCTTCAACCATAGCTTGGTTGCTCAGTGAACCATACAGAAGTCAGAGCATGGCAAGGACAGAGACACACAGAAGGAGTTCTTTCTTATCAAACGCCATGTGCCATTGTCCTCCATCCTTTCCTTGACTTTTTTCCCCCACCCTCTATTCTTCAAATCTCAGATGCCAAAAAATATATATATATATGCCAACAGACACTACATGACCCTAATGGCTGCTACCCAGAACCTTTTCATAGGTTGCTCTTAATTTTTTTTCCCCCTCAGTTCAAATTTTTCCTCCTTTTTTTCCTTAGCATTTGGGCCACAATTTTATAATGACTTTCATTATGGGTATGTATCGCCAAAGCTGGCTTTTTGTTTTAACAAAAAAGAGAGAGAACGTAAAAGAGAAAAGCCAGTATCTTAAAATGTAAGAGAGTAAGACTGTGAAGCCTAACGTGTTTGACTGAGAGTGAACCCGAAACACCAACTGCCAAATAATTGGTCACTACACACTTGATTTTCATGGTCCATCGTCTTCTTTGCCCTTAAAATCACATTGTTTAGTGTCCACGGTCCATGTTGAGTGTCTAAACCGACAATAAGGGAAAGTCCCCTGTGTGATACACCCTGAAATCTGCTCTCTCACTTCATTTGAAGCCAGTTTCACTCTCTTTGTTTCTAAGGTCAAGTAGTCTGCCATGAACATTGGTTGCTGATATTACTCTGACACCTTTAATTGGCAGAATCTGAAGTTACTGCTAGTTTACCGTCTTTGGGATTGTCTTCAACTGATGACTGGCTGAGTTGAACTTAAGGAAGATTTGTGGACTGAAACTCAAAAGTAACCTCTGTGCTCTACAGAACATGTATTTATGTAACTGAACATAGAGGGAGAGAGACTGGAGTTCTGTATGTGCAATTTTTCAGTGAATGCAAAAAATAACAGCACATGTACTGACGAGCTTCTGTCAAGCAGCTGGAATTGAAATATGATTTAAGAAAGTCAATCAAGATTGTGTTAAACCTGCTGGGAAGTTAGAATTAGGCCATGATGCTGGTCTCATTTTAACTACAGTACTACTTGGCAGGAGTCTAAACTTCCATATAATCACTCTTTTGGAACAACAAAGGAGAGGGAGAAAATTAATGGCTTATCAGATGCGTACCAGACTTACTAAACAGTAATGGAATGTGCCCATTCTTTACTCTCCCAGCCTCAAACTACACAGGTTACTTTTTTTTTTCTCCTTACTCAGAAAGCATCTGTAATTTAATTAAGAAACAGACTGCCTGTAGGTATAGTGCAATTATGAATGCTCTAATCATTGTACATACATCTCTCTCTCGATAGTGCAGCATCCACACTGGCTTGGTAATCGTTAATTTTTGGCAGATTGAATGTGCTGTATTGATATGTATCTATGTAATTGTATTGTATGTCTTATAGCTAATTCACATTTTGAATAATGTTATTTTATTTACTTTTTTAAGAGAGGAGAATGTAAATTTGTCAGTTTATTTCTGACTAGGGATATTTTTTTTTTCCATTTAGAAAAAAAAAAAACCTTACTATCGTACAGAGCGGTACTAGCATCGTGCTATATAAAATCATTTGCACATTCCTGAGTAGAGGTATACTGAAAATAAGACCCAAAGGTAATTTCATAGCAAAATACATAAAATCAGTTGGAGCTTTTATACAAACATGGAAACCAACTTTGTAGAACTTTTGCCATTTGACCTAGGATTGGAATATGAGCTTTTATACAATTCATATTCTTATTTGGCAAATGCACAGTTTAGTATTACCTCTCTGATGGCCTTTATTAGAAAGGCAGTTTTAGAAGCTATTGTGATCCATTAAGAAAATGTTTTAACAGCTAGAGACCACTGCTTGCCTGAAAGGGCAATCAAATTTGGTGCAGCAAAAAAAAAAAAAAAAAAGAGAAAAAAAAAGGAAAAAGGAAAAAAAGGAAAAAAAAAAAGGAAACAATGACATTCGAAGGCCTACAGTGTGTATAGAAAAAAAAACCTCATCACAAGATCATAAGTGTTACAGTTTTAGGGAATCAAGATATTCTATTTAATAGAGCTATAGTAGATGTAGTCGATTAAACCTGATCTCAAAGCTCAAAGCAGCTGAGCAAAACAGGGAAAGATTGTTTTATGTCTTCATGAAATTGGGATGGAATTGCTATGCAGAACTGAGGTTTGTGGCTTCACTGTTCATCTTAGGGTGCATGACAAGATCCCTTCTCTTGAGAAAGGAAAAAATTGATCACCCTAGCTGCAGTGATGCAGAGAAACCGAATTGTATCCACACTAGTCAATCGAAGCTGAAGGATTTTCTTTTTTTGTTTCTTTGTTTGGGGTTTTATTGAAGGGGCGAGGGGCGGGAAGGGATTCTTTTCAGTTTTGTATAAAAACAAAGCTTACTCATGCTTTATATTATATCGTGATTGCAAGCTTTCTAAGCGCGCGCCGCTGGACTCCTCGTGACGCTCCAGAGAACGGAGGCCTGTGGCGAGTTTCATGGCGACTTGGGCACGTCTTATCAAAAACACACAACACAGAGACCTTCCTTCCGCTGACCAAGGCAAGCAGCCGTTTCATGACTCACTTAACACATTGCAGTGTACCGGTTTACAGATTTTTTTTCCCTTTTTGCGTGACATGGCAGTTCCAACCCACAGAGAAGCCCTTATTTGTAAATTGGAGGTTTGTACTATGCCTTACAGAGCTTAAATTCAGAAGTTTGTGCCTCATATCTGAAACAAAGGGAAATCACGCACCCATTCAGAGGTAAAGAAATCCCCCTCCAAGTGTTTGTTTCTTTTTAAGTATACATTTTCATATAAAGAGCTCTGCTGAATGTCATGAATAGACTGGGGGGAAATCTTCTAGGAACCTGCATATGTTGTTCACTAGGAGATGATATCTACAAAAGGTATTTGAAAAACACCAGAAACTTGTTTTGTTTATTTGTAGAGTAACTCACGGGTCTAATATTTTAAAAAGGTAATTCAGCTAAAGGACAATTTACTTTTTGTACTTCAGACTATCTTGATTGTCAAGGTGTACGAACTGTAATCTTAAAATTTATACTGCCACATGATTGTAAATTTTAGTTGTCTTAAGTTAGGAATCGGTGAAAAGCTATTTATGCTGGATATGGGTCAAAAATGACTATTTGCAAAAAATATATAAAAATAATGGGAAGAAAGGGCTGCATAATGAGATACTGCAAGACTCAGATACTAGTTGGAAATAATCTTCAAATTACCGTTTCCCTTTGTTTTCAGTTTCTCAAAAAGGACGAATGAAATGAAATACAGCAGAATGTTAACCCATATGAAAATAAAGTGTACCCAACTATTGTAATGTATATTGCTGCTCTTCTTAAAATTAAATAAGGGTTTAAAACCACTTACTCGGTAATTGACAACATCTCAATTGACACAGATAAGGTGTGCTTGGTGTACAGATTTTCTTCCAAAGACCGACCTTTGGTTAGAAACACACACAAAAATTAAAACGAGTTAATATTGTATGTTTATCTGTCTCCACATATTTCCATCATATGTAGCGTTAATAGATCTGTCCTGGTAACTGTCTTTGGGATTTCGTTTTGATTCCATCAAATTAGGATAAGAAATGGCTTAGTTGTATATGATTAGCTAGAGATTTTCGGAGCCAGACACCTGCTGTTCAGTAGATACTTAATACAAAGTCTCAACTTGTCATTTGTTTTTCTCACAGTGTAACAAATCATTTTCTGCTGTCTTCCCAACTACCAGTGCCCTTCAGTAACCCTCTTGGCTCTAGAATCATCTGTTCAAAGTATGCATACACATCTAGCACACAGTAGGTGCTCAAATATTAATTTCCTTCTTACCTCCCTTATCTATCGTGTATCCTCCATTTCCCCGTATGATTCCAACCCAATAGTAAATGACATTTACATGTTATGAAAATATCTATTGGGTACAATTGGATCTCACTTGGGTAAAGGAATTCTGACTTTCAGATAAGCTTTGGTAGATGGAAAACAACAGGGAGGAAGATATTCTTCAGTAGAATATTTTTAAGTTTAGAAAAGAAAGATGGAAAATTACTCTGTAACTTTGTTCAGGTTACTTTGACTGAAACACATGTGTTTGGTGGATTTCTTTTCCTCAAAGAATTCTCTAAATGCAACTTGCTGGATTCCTCACCTGTCATCATGTTGGAAACCCTTACTAGACCTATGTATTTAGGGAGTTTTGTCAGAAAACATTTTTAACTTGCAGTATTTAAAAGAATCATATTTACTGTTCTTAAAATGTCATTCAAATGCATGTATTGTCTATTGTTTGGGGATGGGAACTAGTTTTGCAAAAAAACACCTAATGTTGTATAATAATGCCCCAATGATCTTGCTGGTTAAAAATACAGTATTTTTGGCCATAAGTTTGTACTACAATATTCTTCATTCTTGAGTTTTCCTTCTCTTGAAGTTGCCTAAGCCTCTCCCAGAGTATTTTTTTAGTATTATTATAAGGAGTATGGGCTAAGTCTGTCTTTCTTCAAAACGCTTTATACTGCACGTGCATTTCCCAAGGTAGACAGGTTCATTAGTTTATAAACAAACCAAAAAAGAAAAAAAAATCATCTCCTTTCTGTATATAATCAGAAATTTCAGTCTTCTTTAGTGGATATATTCATATTGATAATATTTATCAAATTTGTCTTAAGAAAAAAAAACCTTGCCCTAATATAGGTTGCAAGCACCTGTAAAAACAGGTTTAAATAGCTGCTCAGTAAAGACTTCCAGGGAGCCACCCGTCCTCACCACCAGTGGACGCTTGGCTCGGAGCTTCCTGCCTCAGTGGTGGGAGTGAGCGGTCCACTCCCTGTGGGACAAAGGACCTGCTGTAGGTGTCCTTAACGTCTGTGACTTTTAGAAACACCCCTCGAAGACTTTGAGATCAGCTAAAAAGTAACTGTTCTTTTTCTAGCAAGTTTGCGAAGTTGGGGTAATGGAGACAAGTGTTTGCCCAGAAAACTGGGGCTTAGGTCGGAATTTGAAACCATCACAGAAGCAAGACCTGTTCCTGCCGCTTGGGATCAGGTCTTTCTAACTGGCAGCCCAGCCCTTGCTTATGGCATTGTGTCTTTCAGGATGCAGTTCCATCCATATACTTCAGAGAACGAAGTGTTATTTTTACTTACAAGCCTTTGGTGTAAGGCTTGCCTGCCCTTGCATGGTTTAGAGAACATTTCCAGCCGGTGGTGTCCCTTCTTCCTGGGTCTTGCGGCAAAGGGTAGAGTGTGCCTGGGCACTGTGACTTAGTCCAGGCTTGGAGTGATAAATCAGCACAGCCTCTGACTAGGGCTCGACCCCACCAGGACCTGTTCTTGGTCCATCTGCACCATCGTCTTAAAGACCCTTTGCCCACAGAAAAAATATCAGGAACTTGCTGAACATTGTTTGAGCCAAATACTTAAACTTGGCCTTTCAACTCAGAGAGCAAGGCTGCCTAACCAGACTTTTTTCTGTCCTATCCTTCTGAGCAGTGAGAGTAGTTGGTTTGAAAGCTGCCCTGCCTTGCTCTTTCTCTTCCGAGCCTCCTCCCATTTTTCGGATGTGAGAGCCAGAGGGCTGTCTCTTGAGAAACCAATTAAACCAGAGCAAAATGTGCAAGTGACATGACACCAAGAAACAACAGTGGTTCGTTTGATCACGTATACAGAGCAACGTCTGATGGTCAATTAGCCAGTGTCTTGTTTTTCTCTCTATTACCTAATTTGGAGTCATTTCCATGTCCATCCGCTACTCCATATTTAAAGCTTTTACTGAAATTTCGATCAGGGTTGGAGAGTGGAAGGTGGTGATTGAGGATGGGTTTCTGGTTGGTTGGTTTCCTTTTGTTTTAAGTTGTCTATGCACTACCATTGCATCTTTGTTCCAGTGCCTTGGCTCCAACTATTTCCAGGTACTGATCTAGTACCTATCTTAAGGGAGCCTCCCAGGTCCCTGCACAACAAGGCCTTGGTTTTAAAATGTGGGCCTCTTTTAAATCTAAGATAGAGAATTCTGAAAAGATTTTTTTCTTTGAATTCTTAGGCCTTGACTTGAAATCTGACCTGTGTTGATTTCCTTTCTTCCTATTTTCTTCAAGAATGTAAAGGCCAGGATATTTTTCTGTCCCATAAGCCTGTGGGTAAAGTAAGGCAACTTACCCTCTTTAATCAAGAGGGTAATTAAACCAAACCATAGCAGCGAAGAACTGATGGTGGCAGTCCCTTGGTGTGGGCCTTCCACTGCCCTGCTCTGCAGCCTTGGAGGAGCTGCTCTGCAGCTTAGATGACTATGGGCCTGTTGCATTGAGGCAGACTGCACTAAGGACCCCTAGAACTTTCACTCGATTCCCAGGTTGTCCAGTATACTGGACTGTTGGATATTTTAAGCATCTTTAGAAATGAGAGTCCCAGGAAAAGACAGATTGGCAAATGAAGCCTGGCAAACCTTAGAAGTCTGCAAATGGGGGTTCCACACTGTGTTCCCAGCTACCAGGAAGCTTCCATAGCTGCTGACCAGACCGGATTTGTGTCTGCTCTGGGGTGCACCTCACCAAGGACACTATGCCTGTTAGGAATCCCACGCTGCCTGCAACATACCATCCAGTCAAAGGCACAGCTGAAGTGCAGGGCCCACATCAGGAGTCGCGGCAGCAGTGTTTATATTCCCAGGCTTGGCGCAGCATTAGCAAAAGGGGCCTGCTTTCTTTTCATGGAATATAGAAGGACCTACCCAGTGGTATCCTGGTAAATGGTTACTAGCTGGGGAGCGGTGCAGGACTGCAGGATGGATTTGTAGCATGCGCTGATTTCCACTCTGGAAATACTCCCACCATGCCCAGTTTTAAGCTACCAGTTTGTGAGGTCACAACTCAGAGCTGGAAAGAAATGCTAGTAACAGTGGGCTCTCGAGCTACTCCTGCAAGGGGGACACCCTCACTCCCTTGAGAAAAGGCCTGTCTGTAAACCTGGGAAGCAGCCAGCAGGGCAGCCCCACCTGGCTTACTGCACCCAGAGCTCATGTATTCCCTCCCCTGACCTGCAGTTAATTACCAAAGAGCACCCTATTCACCACAGGCTCAGAAGAAGAGGCAGTTTAGCCGGAAGCACTAAATATTTAAATTCCCAAAAGGGAATGGCAGGAATGGAGAGCCAGGAAGCTTGGGAGGAAGAACACAAAATCAATTTGGACATCAGATTCACCGAACGGGGTGTGTGTGTGTGTGTGTGTGTGTGTTACATATGTGGGTATACATGGAGAATCGAAAAATGGTTTGATCTTGAAGTTGGGTACACGTGCAAATACATGTGTTGTCACAGACTGGCTTATCCCTGGGTTCCTAGAAGCATTTTAACTCACAGAAAATAAGCCTTCATATTGACATGATCAAGACAGAAAAGATTATAAAATCCACGTCTACCATTTTCTTTTTAAAACAATTTTTCTCTTGCTGGTCTTTCCAGATGCCATCTTTAAAGAGCTCTGCCCTAATCTAGGAAAGAACACCTAATATGGAAAATTGAAAGAGATTTTTTTTTTTTAATGATGGAGCTATTATGGGGACTTCTATGTCTCTGAGCAATGAGGGCCTGTATTTAAGCAGAGACATGGAGGGTTTCAAGAAGGTTCAGAAGCTGGATGAAAGCTTATCTAAATTACTAGCACAAGGCTTGCACGTCTGAGTGCACAATCACCTTTGAATGTTATCATTTCCATTCCTGGGTTAGGTCATCTCTGTGCTGATTACTCACTTCCCATGAAGCAAGATGAATTCCCAGAAACCCAGGACCAGCCACACAGATGCAGGTACAGGGCTGCAGACTTGGCTGATGCACACAGTGTGGGGCTGTGCACTTGTGTCAATGTTCTCAGACCGCCTGAGGGTGGCCACCCTTCCACGTCCCCTGGTCCACACGGCGGGGCCCTGCAGAGGGTTCTCTTTTGGGTCAGGAGCTGCCTGCATCCTTCTAGCACTCTCTGGCCACAGACCAGAAACCACGAGGCAACGCCTCCAGAGTAATGCTCATCCAGTGAGGGACAGGCGTTGGTGGACACACTGCAGCTTGGGCCCTGGGTAGGCAAACCCAGGCTGGTCCTACGCCCTCCGTCAGAGGGTGCCCAGCGGGCCTGAGTCCCACTTAGGGTTGCAGGAACCCACTCACTCGTGCACAGTTGATCGGCTTTTCTCCTTCCCAGGCCTCACTTCTACACTTATGCTTTCTGGGGTCACCTCGCAAATAAATAGCTTGCACCACAATCCTTTACATGGGTCTGCTTTGGGGGAAATCTCCGTTACAGTAAGACCATCACAGGATGGCGCTCACATGTGGAGAGACACCCACAGGGACCTGTCAGGAACCGACCACAACCAGGCCAAGTGTTTCTAGCCTTTCAGTGGATTCCCAACCACAGCTGATGACTGAGGTCCCAGATGAACACCGGAAACCCTAGCAAGAAATGAATTTGCTATATAGGGAAACAATATATATATATATTTATTTTCCATAATACATTTATGAAAAAAAGTCCACCTTTTACTGGAAGCTACCACTAGAGCAGTTTTAAAGAGAATCATTTTCAGTTGTTGAAGAAAAGAGATGCAGACATTTCAACCTTACAGTCATTCTGTTTAATGGGCTTTTGGGGGAGGAAGTGGGGGATGGTTATATCTCACGGTAGAGCGCATGCTCAGCATGCACAAGGTCCCCTTAAAATAAATAAACCTAATTACCTCTCCCCTACACGCACACAAAATAATAATAAAATAAAGGAATGATTACTCCTTTCCTCCACCTGCCCAGTCTTCGCCATCGGCTCCAGGATGAGCCCCCACGCCAGCCCTGACTAATCGATTCCTGATGTGTCAGGTCAGCTGCCTCCTTGGAGACACGAAAGTATTTCTTGTCTCGCTCCCTCAGCCAGTGGATGGTGCTGACATAATTAGAAGCAGGGAGGAAAGAGGAAGGAACATTCCATCAGAAAGTTGGCACATATGGTGACATTTCATTGTTGGGAGAAAAATCAGAAAATAGGGGCCATATATTGAAAACTATTAGCAAAGTAAAGGAACATTATCTAGGCCATGTTCTAAAACAGTGTCTGCCTTCTTTAGTAAGTTTCTCTAATTTTTGATGGTTGGTAAAGGGATCTCCTTAGAAAAAATAAAGGAAACTGTTTCAAATCTTGATGAAACAGGACCTTTGAACGAGAGGCTCTCTGCCAGTGCAAAAACTATTGTGCCACATTGTTAGTACTAATGTCTGAATGTATTGTTCTAAACTATGTTGGAATGTACTTAAATTGTATTTAGCTATCTAGTTATTAACTAAGTCCTTGGACTAGATTGTGAAGGAATGAGTTTTTGAGTAGGGGTTACATGCCTGTATATTTTGAGATGGTCCAAAGCTAAATAAAATGGTATTCAAAATCAAATGCTGTTATCTTTTTAGAAGGCACTGTCAGGATTCCAAATTGTTTATAGAACCAGATTTCTTTTGCCTGAGCGCTTTTGCTGGACAAAATGCTATAAAGAATGAGAAGATATTTCCAAAAAGGAAGAAATAATAACAACAAAATCCAGTGAAGGCTTAATATGTTTAAGGGAAAAATTATTCAAAGACATCCACGTAAGAGGTAATGTGCCAATGTGTGTGTAACTTGGGATAATATTCAGGTAAACACAGAAGGAAAAATTTTAGGGTAAATTGACTATTTTTATAGAATTAGGCATGAAGAGACTAATTTAATGGTTCTAAATATGAGCGATTCAGGAAAATGTGTAACACGGTTGACTTCTTCCATTCCATTTAGCCACTAGAAGTATGTTACAATTTCTTATCCTTTTTATCTATCATCTGTAAATTTTTAAAACATGCCCTTGTCCCAGTTATTCAGATGGCATGTAAGACCTCTTCCTAGCTTCTTACACTTTTTGATTTTATTGTTACTTATTGGCCTTTCCAAAATAAACTCAAACACCTCTAAGATTGCCTGGTCTGGGGACACCCAGAGAACCACTGAAGAATGGGAAAACTGTTTTGCTTCTTGACTTCCTTTTCGAGTTAGATTTATTACTTTCATTGGGACTTTCTCAGTAAACTCACTTGTAGATCTGGTGGTGTTAAATACTAGCGTGAGGGATAAACTGGTTTGTGAGCACTACAGATTATTACACATAATCCATAATCCACCAAATATGGGCTACCATCCACGGAACAGACCAGGGAGAAAGTGATCAATCCCTATTGTTTCAATACTGGGCGTTGTTGACCTGAAATTCTGTTTGTCTCTTGCTTGATTTAGGGAGGTCAGGGGGCGAAAGCGTGTGGTGTAGACTGAGGGGAGCACTTTTGAACAGCAGAAGAGGCCAGCTTATTACTGTGATCTCATACCTTTGAGCTTACATGGTATGATGAGGCCATTTAAGAGAATGAAGGGATTTATAAAGGCTTTGCAAATTTTGACTCTGATCTGGGAAGTAAACACGCCTGGTACCCTCCTTGCTCCTCCATCTGTTAACTTCCTGTGATATTAACCTGGGTGCCTTCAGCATCTAGATGGATAAGCTACCTGGCAGCCTGGACTTTGGATCCTGTACATTTTCATCTCCAGTAGTAACTCCTTTACTCCACTCCAGCTACCCATTTCCATCATCACTCTTTGAATCTTTAACTTCTCCACCTCCAAAGCACTAACTCAAGCATCTGACTACGACTTCCATTCCTGGTTGTTTATCCAGTTATTTCCACTGAACTGCCCTAAAGAACTGTCCTAAAGGTTTTCTTCAGGCTGTTTACCACTTGACTTTCTCCCAATTCACCAGCCCTCTCTTTTCCTCACTTTCCTCCTTATCCAGCTTAGATGTCACATTCCTGGACTAAATAACAAACTTGGAAACACTCTATATTCAATCTGTGCCAAAGAAACTTGTTTATTGGTTGCATACATGAAGCCAACTAATTTATTTCTTTGTGCCTACACTCAAAAAGCTGAAGGAAGCTGGAGAGAATAACCAAATGGAGCAGATTAGTTCCACCATAAATTTGACCTAAACTTGGCCCATGAGACATTTCTTGCAATGGCTGACTAGATAATTCAGACCAATTATCCCAACAAGGTCATCTAGAAAAAGTGGATAAAATATTAACAGATTTCTAAAATCACAAACAAGCTAATAAGATAATGTATAGTTACTGAACCACAATAGAGAGGAAGGAAAAAGCCCAAAAGAATGTGTCCAGTGTTTGGGCCCACTCTTCCTCTGGCAGTGTTTATCAGTTCCATAAAGGGCAAAGAAGAAGCTAAGAAATAGTGTGGCATTTTTGTTAGCCTTTTACAATTAGGACAGGTATTAGAGTACAGTGCCCACTAGGCAGCGTCACCCAAGTGAGCTACCTCACCTCGGGACGGACTACAAAGATTACAGCCTCAAAGTAACGATGGACCAGAAATGCGTGGGGCCTAAAGTTCTGCTTTAAAATGAATTTGGATTAAAATGAGATAAGAGAATAAGATTCTGAATTTAGGAAGACATCTTATAACTATGAAAAGGAAATAATGAACGTTAAAGGAAACAAAAAGTTCAGCAATCTAAATTAAGAACTCAGGAGGTGATTTATTTGCAGATGATAAATAACTGAAGAGAAAAACAGTGAACTTAAAACAGACCATGATGACATAAAATAGTGAACTTAAAAACAGACCATGATAACGTAATAAGGATAAAATGTGATCAGAAAAAAAGAATGGCAAGTATATAGGGGAAGAGACAGAGGCTTCAGTGAGAAGGTATAATATATTTATGTTTTTTAGCTGAGAAAAAAGTTCTCAGCTATTTTATATATATATATGTATGTATATTTGAAATACCATAAGGAGAAGAAATAGAGAATGGTGAAGAAGCAATTTTTAATGAGTTAATGGATAAAACTTTTCCAAATTGATGCAATGTGTCAAGCCACAAATTCAAGGGGTTCAATGATACCTAAGAAGAAAAATTAAAAATATATACCTAGCCTTAACGTAGTAAACATGCTGAAAAGCAAATGAAAAATAGTGAAAGTAATGAAAATGGATCAAACGAAAAATTTTGTGGGAAATATCAAAACAGAATTACCTTGGAGGGTAGGTATAGCTCAGTGGTAGAGTGTAAGTTTAGAAAGCACAAGGTCCTGCGTTCAATCCCCAGTGCCTCCATTAAAAATAAATAAATAAATCTAATTACCCCCCCAAAAACAAAGTTAAAAGAAAAGAATTACCTTTTAAAAAAATCAATTACATTTATAACTGACTCTTCAACAAAAACTCTCAAATCCAGAAGACAGTGGAATGGCATCTTTCAAGAGCAAGAAGAAAATAAGTTCCAGTCTAGCCTTCTATCCATAATGAAAAAACGTGAAAAAAAATGAAGGTGATTCTGGCTGTAATGGAATACAGGGAACCAGATCTACCTTCCCAATGTAAACAACTAGAAAACTCAAAGTTTTTCAGCTATTAGACAACAGACATTATAGAATTGTGGCCCCTGACAAAATCAAATGAGACGAGCCCTATGACATCTTGGCTCTCTTCCTGCAAATACTTTCTGAACTACAATTGAGGAACAGGAATTCTAAGTAGAGCACAAAGATTAGAATTCAGAAGGGCTGGCACAGCTGGAATTCATGGGGCACATTACCAGAGTTAAGGGAGTAGCACAAGGAAAGAGTTCCAGAAATCTGCATAAAGGTCCCAGACCTTGAGTCTATTGCTCAAGACAAAAGCAAGGATGCATAGAGTAAAACTGCATGATGCCAGGCAGAAAGTAACTGGGAAACTGTAAGCCTAACAGTTTCCAGAGCTCTCAGAGTTGAGAGATGCTTGAGTTCTAAACAACAAAGTGGAGAAAGCTCACTCAACATACTTTAAAAATACGATTAAATTAAGCCTCAAGTAAGGGCTATTCCATCCATCATAGTAAATGTTAAAGAAAAATAAATTTTAAAGGGATTAAGCTGATCCACAAATAACTGACTGCTAGAGCAAAGTCCAACACTCCTGAAATAAATACAACATATCAAGCACTCAACAAGATAAGGCATAATGTCCAATATTCAATTAAAAATTAGACAGGAGAATAAGCAGGAGACGTAACCCATAACCAGGGGGGAAAATCGGTCACTGCAAAGACACCTGGAAAAGACTGAGATGATGGAATTAGCAGACAAGAACTTTACAATAGCTATTATAAATATGTTCAAGTATTTAAATAAAAATCTGATGTATTTTTCTCAGGTGCACATCCATTCTCCAGTATATATCAAGTTAGGTCACAAAACAAGTCCTAACAAATTTAAGAAGACTGAAATGATATCAAGTATGGTATGCAACTAGAAATCAATTACAGGAAGAAAACTGAAAAAATCAGAAATATGGGAGATTAAACATGCTACCGAACAACCGAAGGATCAATGAAGAAATCAAAGAAATCAAAAAATATCTTGAGAAATGAAAATACAAAATACCAAAACCTATAGGATACAGCAAAGTAGTTATAAGAGGGACATTCACAGAGATGAATGCCTACCTCCAGAAACAAGAAATTCTCAAATAAGGAACCTAGCTTTACACCTTTAAAAAAATTAGAAAAATAAGACGTGAAACCTAAAATTACTGGAAGGAAATAACAAGAATCAAAGCAGAAATAAATAAAATAGAGATTAAAAAGACAACAGCAAAGACCAGTGAAACCAAAAGCTGGTTCTTTGAAAAGAAACATAATTGACAAATCTTTAACTAGACTCACCAAGAAAAAAAGAAGAGAGAATTCAAAATCAGAAAGGGAAAAAGATATTTTAACTGCTAACACAGAAATTCAAAGGTTCATAATGAATAATTATATGCCAACAAACTGGACAACCTAGAAGAAATGGGTAACTTCCTAGAAATATATATGCAAACTTCTAAAAGATTGAATCATGAAGAAATAGAAAATCTGAACAGACTTATTACTAGTAAGGAGACAATCAGTAATCAAAAACCTCCCAAAAAACAAAAATCCAGGCCAGATGTCATGACTGGTGAATTCTACCAAACATTTAAAAACAAACTAATAACAATCCTCCTCAAAGTCTTCCAAAAAACAGAAGAGGGAGCTTTCCAAACTCATGTTACAAGGCCAGCATTACCCTGACACCAAAAACAGACCATAAGAAAAGAAAATAACAGGTCAACATCACTAACGAATACATATGAAAAAATCCTTAAAAATATTAGCAAGCCAAATTCAACAATACATTTAAAATTTGAAGGATCATAAAGCATGATCAAGTGGGGTATATTCCAGGAATGCAAAGATGATTCGACATCAGCAAATCAATGTGATTAACCACAACAACAAAATAAAGGATAAAAATCATACGATCATCTCAGTAGATGTCAAAAAAGCATTTGAAAAAATTCAACATTCATTTGTGATTAAAAACTCTCAACAAAGTATAGAGCAAACATATCTCAACATAATAGAGGCTATGTATGACATGCCCACAGCTAACATTACACTCAGTGGTGAGAAGCTGAAAGCTCTTCCTTGAAGATCAGGAAAGACAAGAATATCTACTGTCCCCACCTTTATTCAACATAGTGTTTAAATTTCTAGAGCAATTAGGCAAGAAAAAAAAAATCAACAAGGTTGGAAAGGAAGAAGTAAAAATGTCACTATCTGCAAGTGACATGATATTATAAAACTCTTAAGACCACATCAAAAAACTGTTAGAACTAGTAAACAATTCAGTAAAGTTGCAAGATAAAAAAAATCAATATACAGGAATTTGCTATGTTTCTATGCACTAATAATGAATCGTCAGAAAGATAATTGAATCTATCCCATTTACAGTTGCATCAAAAAGAACAAAATACCTAGGAATAAATTTAACCAAGGAAGTGAAAGAACTGTACACTGAAAACTGTAAGACATTGATAAAATAAATTAAAGAAGACAAATAAGTGGAAAGATATTCTGTGCTCATGAATTGGAATAATTTATATTGTTAAAATGTCCGTACTATACTACCCAAAGCAATCTACAGAGTCAATGCAATCCCTATGAAAATTTAAATGGCATTTTTCACTGAAATAAAATAATTTATGTAGAACCACAAAAGAATCCAAATGTCTAAAGCAATCTTGAGAAAGAAGAACAAAGCTGGAATCATCACACACCCTCATTTCAAACCATATTACAAAGTTATAGTAATTAAAACAGTACAATACTGGCATAAAAGCAGACACATAGATCAATGGGACAGAATAGAGATCCCAGAAATAAACCTACACACAACAAAGGAGCCAAGAATATACAATGGGGAAAGGCTAGTCTCTTCAATAAATAGTGACAGGGAAACTGGACAGCCACGTGCAAAAGAATGATACTGGACCACTACCTTACACCATATACAAAAATTAACTCAAAATGGATTAAAGACTTGAATGTAAAATCCAAAAGCATAAAACTTGTAGAAGAAAACATTGACAGTAAATCTTGACATTGGCCTTGGTGATCTTTTTTTTTTTTTTTAATCTGACACCAAAAGCAAAGGCAATAAAAGCAAAAACAAACAAACAAGTGGGACTGTATCAAACCAAAAATCTTTTGCATGGCAAAGGAAATCAAAGTAAATTAGAAGGTAACCTATTCAATGGAGGAAAGCATTGCAAATCATGTATCTGCTAAGGAGTTAATATTCAAATTATATTAAGAACTCGTACAACTCAATAGCAAAAAATAAACAATCTGATTTTTTTTTAAAGAGTAGAGGATCTGAATAGACATTTTTCCAAAGAAGACATAAGATGACCAAGAGGTACATGAAAAGAGGCACGTCACTAATTATCAGGGAAATGCAAATCAAAACCACAATGGGATATCACCTCACACTTATTAGAATGTCCGTTACCAAAAAGACAAGAGAAGTGGGAATGTCAGTTGGTTGAGCCAGTATGGAAAACAGTGTGGAATTTCCTCAAAAAATGAAAAATAGAGCTACCATATGATCCAGCAGTTCCACTTCTGGGTATTTATCTGAAGAAAATGAAAACACTAACTCAAAAAGATATCTGCACCGCTATGTTCATTGTAGCGTATTTTTTTTAAAGCCAAGATATGAAAACAACCTAAGTGCTCAACAGTGGATGAATGGATAGAGAAACATGGTATATATACACAATGGATTATTTTTTGGCCAGAAAAAAATGAAATCTTGCCATTTGCAGCAACATGGATGGATCTTGAGGGCCTTCTCATAAGTGAAATAAGTCAGAGAAAGACAAATATGGTATGATCTCACTCTTATGTGATATCTAAAACAAAAACCAAACAAACAAAAACCCAAGCTCATAGATACAAAGAACAGATTAATGGTTGCTATCAATCTGTTGGGGGCGTGGGTTGGGTAGTGGGCAAAATAAGAGGAAGGGGTCAAAAAATCCAAACTTGTAGTTATAAAATAAGTCATAGGGATGTACTGTACAGCCTGAAACTGTAGTTAATAATAGTGTACTGCATATTTAAAAATTGCTAAAAGAATAGATCTTAAAAGTTCTTACCACAGGAAAAAATTCTAGAGCTCTGTACGCTAACAGGTGTTAACTAGATTTATTGTGGTAATCATTTTGCAATATAAACAAATACTAACTCATTGTGTTGTACACCTGAAATTAATATAATGCTGTATGTGAATTAAATCTCAATTTTAAAAACTTGGAAAAAAATGGAAGACATGAAAGGAACCAAGTAACAAGACTACTAGAACTGAAAAACACAATACCTGAAATTAAAATTTCACTGATGACATTTAAAGCAAATTGATATAAATGGATTCCTAGAATGGGGGTGTGGGTAAAGGAAAGGAGGAGATGGGGAGAGAAAGAAAAAATGTTTGAAAAAAAAGCCCACTTAAATTTTATGAACACATTAAACTTGCAGATTCAAAAGTTCAACAAACCCCAGAATGATAAACAAAAAGTCACACTAAGACCCATCATAACCAAGTTACTGGAAACCAGTGATAATAGGGGGGAAAAGGACTTAATAGTAGCCAAAGAAATAAGTCACATCATATCCAGAGGAACTAAGATAAAAATTAACAGACACGTCTTATCTGAAACTATTATGACAATGGAATGCTATGTTTAAAGTGCTTGAAAAAAAAAAAACAGCCCAAATATCCATATCCAGTAGGAGGAGAAATCCTTAAAAAATTAAAGATAAATATTTCTTTGGAGGAAAAAAAAATTGCTGAGAATGTGCTACAAGTAGACGTGCACTGTAATAAATGTTAAAAGGTATTTCTTCAGACAAAAGGAATATACCAGATGAACACTTGGACCTCTCTCTCACAAAAGACTAAAGAAAACTGAAGCAGTGACTATGTGAGTGAACATAAACATTTTTTTCTCTTTTTGTGTTTCTTTAGAAGATCATTAACTGTTGGAAGCAAAAATAGTATATTGTAGAGTTTATAACATGTAAAAGTAAAAGGCATGGCAGCAATAGCAAAAAGACAGGAGAGGAAAATAAAAGCACAGCTGACCCTTGAACAACATGGGATTGAACTGAGCAGGTCCACAGAATATACATCAAGAGCGAATCCTAAGGTGACCTGCGGGCTTTGAGTGATAATGTGTCCATGAAGCTTTATCGATTATAATAAACGTACCACTCTGCTGGGGGATGTTGATAGTGGGAAAGGCTGTGGGAGGGGAGTAGGACTCTTCTGCTCAGTTTTGCTGTGAACTTAAAACTTCCCTAAAAAATAAATCTATTCTTAAAGAAGTAAAAAGATGAGAAAATATATAATGTGGAAGTTAACTTTTTAAAAAAGCTGCCTATATTAATATTTGAAAAGGTAGACTTCAGGAACATTATCCAATATAAATAAGAACATTTTATAATGGCAAAGAAGTCCACTCATCCAGAAGACATTATCCTAAATATATCTGTACCTAATAATAGAGCTTTAAAATACAGGAAACAAAAACTGACAGAATTGAAAAAAGTAGACAAAATTTTATTTGCAGGAAATTAATACCTCTCTCAGTAACTGGTGGCATGATCAGGAAATAAGTCCAGGATATGAGGAATGCTCAACACCATCACCAGCTTAACCTAGTTCACCTTTAACCCCTTACTCTCCTCCAGTCACCACTCTTCTTCTCTACACAACAATTGCTCAAAAGCATTGTCCATATATTTTTTTTTATTCCTCACTTTTTCTCACCCTTTAACCTCCTCCAGTGTGGCCGCTCACTGAGCTCAGCAATGACCACTGTGGCACCAAATACAAAAGATGTTCTTCAGACCTTATTTCACATTTCAGAACATCCAGGACTACATTTTCCTTCTTGAAATAAAGTGTTTTTTTTTTAAATTTCTCCCTGCTTTTCTTGTTTCCTTGGCCTCCATTTTCTTTTCAGGTTCACCAAGCCGTTAAATGCTGGAGAGCTTTGAGGCTTACTCCTCGCCTCTCTTCTCTTCTTTCAACTCACTGAGGAGAGAGAGTTCAACTACCACCTGTGTGCTAACGATTCCTAAATTAATATCTATGAGCCTGGCGCCAGACTCACATTCACCTGTCTACATGACATGCTGGCGGATGAAAGACTGTTCAAAGCCAACAGGTACAGAAGACGGCAGAGTAGGAAGACCCTGAGCTCACCTCCTCCCATGGGCACACCAAAATGACAGCTGTTTACAGAGCAGCTATGGATGAGCAAAACCAAAAGAGTAGCAGACAAGGTATTCTACACTCAAGATATAAAGAAGGAACCGCACTGAGACAGGCAGGTGTGTCAGAGATGCAGTGTAGTCAAGACCCCTACCTGTGGGCAGGTGACCCACCAGTGGGAGGCTAATTACAGCTGCAGAGGCTCTCCCCAGGCAGCAAGGGGCCAGAGCCCCACACTGGGCTCCCCGGCCTGAGAGTCCTGCTCTGGGAAGACAGGCCCCTAGAATGTTTGGCTTTGAAGGCCCGTGGGGCTTAACTGCAGAAGACCCAGAGAGCTCTGGGAAATAGAGACTCCACTTATAAAGGGTGCACACAGAATCTCACACACTCCAGGACCCAGGGCAGAAGCAGTACTTTGGGAGGGGCCTGGGTCAGCCCCACCTGCTGATCTTGGAGAGCCCCCTCAGAGAGACAGGAGACAAGTGGGGCTCACCCTGGGAACACAGACACCGGTGGCAGTCATTCTGGGAGCTCATTCAACCAAGTGGGCACTGGTGCTGGCAAAGCCATCTTGTAATCTTCCCTAGAGCTTATCAGCACTGGGACCCGCCCTACCTATCAGCCTGTTGGCACCAGTACTGGAATGCCTCAGGCTGAGCAACTAGCCAGGTGAACACAGCCTCACCCACCAGCAGGCCTGCAGCTTTAAGACCCCCTGGGCCCACAGCCACCCCATGACCTGGCCCCATATACCGATATGCTGGCACTAGCCTTGGACTCCCCAGGGTCCTGCAGCCAGAGACCCTGAGGCCCATCTCTGCCCACCAGTGGGCCAGCACTGGTCCCCGGACCCAGCAAACCCACCAGCAGGCTGACACCAGCTCTGGGACCTCCCGTACCTTGTAGCCAGAGACCCCGGAAGCCCTGCTCTGCCCACCAGTGAGCCAGCACGAACCCCTGTCTATGGTGTTTTCAAGAAATCCTGCTCATATGGAAACATGCTAGAGAATAAGGGAGAAAAGCCACAAGTGTGAACTGTCTCTCTGGAAATAGTCATTATGCAAAGTAGATGGTGATTGTCAATTAGTGGAGGGAGGGGCTGCTATTCGGTGATAGCAAATACATCAAACTATTCTTAGCCACCAACCACACGCACACCCACCATTCCTCAGATCTCTGTCTTAGCAACTGTGCTGGGAAAAGCGTTCTTTATTCAGCAGCTACTGGGTGACCTGCACCGTCAGTTTCTGCACTGGTGGATGTTGGCCGAGCCTCTATTCTACAAAATAGAGAATAGAGTTCTTCAAGCGTGAACTCTATCTGAAAAAAAAGTTCCCAAGGTTCCAGGTTCAAACCCTTTTTTTTTTTCCCTGGCTCACCTGTCTCTTTTTCTCTCTCTCTCTCAATGAGAGGGAAGCTGGGTTACTGGGCAGCAATGAGGCAATAAAAGAGAGTCAAGGCATACACAGAAAGAAAAGAGCTTCTAAATCTGAAGATCTATAGGCAGAGAAATGGAATTCCAGGCACTGAAAGGCGTCAAGTGGTGTTTCTAAACTCTGGTAAAGAATTACAGTTAGAGTTTCTGGTGCATTTTAACAGTGTTTGGTGGTTGAAGTTCAAGGAAGAATGGTTTGAAACATAGTCCAAATAATCATTCTCAAGTTTATATAACAGGAAAAAAGGACCAGCTGACATCCATCTATGAAGTGCAATTGGAAATCTGCTAAAGGAGAGAAAGAGAGAACACTGCATTGCCAAATATGGGGAGATTTAGGACAGATTTTATACTCTGCCAAATAGTACCACTTACATCCTGTTAATCCAAGTCGGTATTTTGCAGAAAGAAAAGAGAACCAGCATATTTAAACGTACAATGTAGGGGCGTCTCTCTAGTGGTTTCCAAAGAAGCTAGTCTTTGAAACACAGGGAAATCTTGAGAGTTTTCAATGTAGTAGAGGCCAAAGTGTCCAGCTCCAAAAGACTTTGAGTGCACAATTTTATCCAAACCGGCTTCCCAGAGTTACAAGCTCAGGCAGACCCACAAGTCTACAGGCTAACTTTCAAACAGACAACTGTACTGAGTGTTTTAAAAAGCTGGCGGGTGCAGGAGAAGTTGTGTCATTTTATCTCCTTGGTCTCTAGTGAAATGATCCAGCCATTCTGCTACCCACAAAGGGAGCCTCTGCTAAAGTAGTAACAGGAGACCTCATAACTGCTTCATCAAGACGTGTATTTCGGATATTCCCAAAACCAGGAGGCGTCTGCCTGTTTTCAGTAAACAGTCCTTACCATACATACCATAACAACAACAAAACAAATCATCAAAGAATAAATCAAAATTTTAAGCCCAAAACTTTAGGATCAGGATCAGATAGATATGGCTTTAATTCCTAGCTCTTTAACCTCCTAAGTTGCTATGTAATGCTGAGCAAATGATATAATACCTTGAGCCTCAGTTTCCTCTTCCGTACGATGGGATAATAACAATGCTTACCTAATAGTATTGTTGGGATGAATAATACAATGACTGGCCTGTGGTCGATATTAAATAAAAGTTATCTGTGTTTCCGATTAACATTAGAAAGTGGGCTAAGAAACAGAACAGGAATGGTTCCTGTGAGTTGTTCCTTTACTAACAGCTTTGTTGAGCTATCATTTACAAGGCAAAAAAAAAATTCACCATTTAAAGTACACAATTCAGTGGTTTTCAGTATATTTACAGAGTTGTGCAATCATTACCATAATCTAATTTTAGAACATTTCATAACCGTGGAAAGAAACCTGCACCTATTAGCTGTCACTCCCCTCTTCCTCTCCCTAGCCCCTGGCAAGCACTAACCTACTTTCTGCCTCTCTGGATTTGCCTATTCTGGACCTTCTGTACAAATAAAATCTGCAGTATGTGGTCTTTGGTGACTGGTGTTATGACTTTTTCTTAATTTTTCCATGAATTGCAGCATGTGGAAATCAAAAGAATCCTCTGTTAATTTTTTTTTTATTTTCTTCATTTTTATTATTTTGGTGGGGAGGTAATTAGGTTTACTTATTCATGTTTGGAGGGAGTACTGGCGATTGAACCCAGGACCTCGTGCAGGCTAAGCATGTGCTCTACCACTTGAGCTACACCCTCCCCCACTGTTAAATTATCTCGTTGGTTGAATTGAAAAGCATCGACACAGGACTTGAATAGAAAGGAATGATTAAATGCCATACTCTTTTTCAGCCACCATTAAGCAAATAAATCATGCAGTTTGATCACATTAATGCATAACAGCCTTTCCTTTTTCATTTATTTTCTCTGGATCCAGTCCTCAGCATTTGGCTGCATCATGAAGAAACTCTTCCCAGCACTGAGAGTGCCCTTGACTTTAGCTGAGACTGGACACATCTGTTCCAGTAGCAAAGGCTACTGTGTACCGAGCAGCCCCCTCCACGAGGCTGTACAACATGACAGAAAAGTGCCTCGTAGGGACAAGCGAGATCTGGTTCCAGCCCTCTCTCTGCCACCAGCCTCAGGTGTTAGGAGAATCAAATGAGATAATGAACCTGAAATTGCTTTGGAAAGTGTTTACGTCAGTTAGAACTCTTGGGTTGTAGGAGTGAAATTGCTGGGTTGTTAGGCAACTGTATGTTTAACTTTTTGAGGAATTGCCTATCTGTTTTCCATAGTGGTTGCACCATTTTGCATTCTACTGTCAAGGATGTGCTAATTTCTCCACATCCTTGCCAACATTCGTTTTCCTTAAGAAAAAAAAAAAGCCTATCTTAGTAGATGTGAAGTGGAATCTCATCATGGTTTTGATTTGCATTTCCTTAATGACCAATGATGTGAGCATCTTTTCAAACTTTTGTGTATTGTCTTTGGAGAAATGTCTATTCAAGTCTTTTGCCCATTTAAAAATCCTAAGTTGGGTTGTCTTTTTCTGGTTGACTTGCAGGAATTCCTTCTATATTCTGGGTATTAAACCTTTATCAGGTATCATTTGCAAACATTTTATCCCCTTCTGTAGGTTGCCTTTTTACTTTTTTAATAGTTTCCTTTGGTGCATAAAAATGCTCAGTTTTGGTAAAGTCAGATTTACCTATTTTTTCTTTTTTTCAGTTTATCTATTTTGTTGTTGTTCTCACTTTTTGGTGTTATATCTAAAAGACCATTGCCTGATACATGAGCATGAAGTGGTACACCTATGTTTCCTTCTAAGAGTTTTATAGTTTTAGTTCTTATTTTAAAGTCTTTGAATCATTTTGAGTTAGTTTTTATGTATGGTGTGAAGTGAGGGTAGTTTCTACATTTTTAAATGGTTACATTTTAAACGGTCAAATAAGTGCCTACATAATATACTCACTTTTGTCTCGATTCACAAAGCTAAAATATTTACTAACTGGCCCTTTATAGAAAAGTTTGCCAACCCCTGTGGCCAGGTGCAGTCCCTGCAAGTGCTTAATAAATGTTTGACAAACAGATTCACTCAACAAATATTTAACTCTTCTACTGAGTGCAAGGCACTTACCAGTATACTATGGGGTAGGGGAGGGGCTTCAAAGATGAGTGAGAACTTACTACGTGCAAGCAGGAATTAATTATACCTAGTGGGAAAAGAGCCAAAGTTCTAGAGACCAAATCTTCTGTGCAAAGGTCAGTTTTGAATGGTGATGAAAGCTGAGATGTAAGAACTGTCTCAAACTGTTTTCAGAACAAGATGCATAACAATTTGAATACATACTCCATAATGTGAACGCGAGTGCTCGCGCGCGCGCGCACACACACTCACACACACAATCTTCCTTTTCTTCAGTAAAATCTGAAGAAATTAACAGAGATAATGAGCCACCAAAGGGGACTAGAATTGCCGTCACACGAGAAGGAAAAACACTTTCAACACAGAGCAAGTCTTTGGTTCACCCTTGTTAGTAGGAGATAGGCTTCACATGCAGCAAAGGTGTGTATTACTACCTATCTGTGGATCCAAAATTTCAATGAAAATGCTCTTGCGGGGGGAATCTGTCTCCCGCATGACAGACCCCTGGAGGAGACTAGCTGTCCCTGTTCGCCAGTGGGAAAGGAATACATTTCACATTTCAGTCTCTCTTAATGGACAAAATATAAATGAAGCAAAAAAAAAAAGCAAGAAAGAATCTACCTCTCTTCATATTTGCAACTCTATACCAGCAGTTCCTCCAAATCTTCCATCCAGAAGTCCTTCAAACAGCATATCAGTTAGGGATTCAGTCTGACGATGAGTAACAGAGAACTCAATTGAGCAGAGACTTAAACCAGAGGCTTCATTTTACCTGCATGAAAGTGGTGCGAGGGTCGGCAGACCACGGTTCTTTAAGGCTCCGGCCACGCAGTCATCCTTAGCATGTAGTTCGAGGCTCTGGCGTCCCAAATAGCACCTCCACGTCCACTACCTTTCTTGTCCATGAACCAGAAAGAAAGACAGGGAAGGGCAAACTGTGCATGCCAGGTGAATCCGGGTTCTTTTTTAACCCCCCGCCCCCATGACTTTCATTTTCATCTAATTGGCCAGAACTGTGTCACCTGGCAACTTTTAACTTCAAGAAGATTGAAAATGCAGCTTTTTAGCTAGGTATGATTTTTTTCCTGTTAGTCAGGAAAAAGAGGAAATGGATATTATGTCCTAGGAGAGTCTGCCGCAAATAAACCTTTGACTGACTTGGAAAAACCCAGTATGCCAGATGCCCCTCCTCCAGTTAGTATCTTCAGCTGGGTACTTCTCAGGCTTTAACGCACATAGGAATCACCTGGGATATTGTTACAATGCAGATTTTGATTCGATAGATCTGGGGAGGGGTCGAGGGTTTTGAATGTCTAAGAAGGTCTGCTGACCACGCTCTGAATAATAAGACCTTAAATCACTGGCTCTTCTCATCAAACAGGAAAGAAATCAACTGTTTTCTTGGTTTGGGCTTGTTTTAATGTATGAGTTTCAAAATTTAAATCATATTCCCACTACATACCTACTAATATATGACGAAATAAGAACTACCCAATGACCTGTAGTCTGCTTGCAGGTATTTTTAAACTGGAGTCAAATAATAATAAACCCTCAGATAAACTGAAACTGTAGGATATTCTACAAGTGGCTTGAACTTGTCAAAAAATCAATAGCATGAAAAACAGCAAAAGGCAGGAGGACCACACTAGATTAAAGAGACTAAGAAGGTAAAAACCAAATGCAGTGCATAAGCCTTGGTTATATCTTGGGATTTTTTTTTAAAGCTATAAAAGATATTTTTGAGGCAACTGGGTAAGTTTGAATATATACTGTACATTAAATTATAGAATTGTTAGATTTCCTAGATGATTATATTGGGTTTTTATAAGAGCCTGTCCTTATTCTTAGGCAACATTGGTTGAATTATTTAGGGGAGAAGTATCATGATGTCTGCAACTTACTTTCAAATAGTTTAGCAAATACACATTTTGAGATAGGGAGAAAAGAAAAAGCAAGTATGGGGGGAAATATTAACAATGAATGAATCGAAGTGACACATTTACAGGTGTTCCATGTAATAGTCTTTCACATTTGTTGTACATTTGAACAACTTCTAAAATAGAAAGTAGGGAAATTTTTAGTTGTATTAGAGTTACATACCACAGAGAGCTAGAAATCTATTTTTAATTTTATATAGAAGTATTCTGAGAAAGGACTATTTCCAAGGAAGGGGATTAAATACTAGCACAGTCATCAAGAAAATGTTTGTAGTAGAGAAAATACACTCTGTCCCAAAGAGCTCTACTCCTCTGTGACCCCAGAGCCAGTGGACCCCACGTAAGTCCTTTTAGGGTACACGTAAACATGTCCATAGATCTGTCTCCCTGAAAGCACTAGGAGTTCCATCGAGACGCAGCGTCTTACTCATTTCTGTGAGCCCAGCTGCAGACCCCAACAAAAATTTTGAAGGAAGGAAAGAAGGCATGAATTGACTGACAGCATTTGTCAGGGGAGTTTGGAAGGTAGCCTTGAAGCCAAGTCAGGATTTGAAATCAGAAATAACCCTGGGCTTGGCTATGTCCCACTGCAGGGGAGACTGTGCGTGGCTGGGTCAGCTCCCTATGTGCGCTGTGGAATCACTAAACCTGTCAGACATGTTTGCACTGGCGAGCAGGTCATTCGGAACTAGTTCCTTATAAGGCAATTCGGGACCTCAGGGTCCTAGGCAGTGCATGGCTTACGTAATGATTAAAGAGACAAAGAAAATAAAGACAGTGGCTAGAGGGAAACCATGTCACCCTTAAATAATCATCCAAACAGAAACAAACAACGCTCAGACGGAGAAGTCCTGTAGTTTATGTAATCACTGACCAAGATCCCTTTGCTCTCTAACTTCTCCAGTGCAAGTGCTTATTAGCAATACCCTTGTAGTTTTTATTTCTTCAGATTCAGTGAAATGATCTTGATGCAAATACTGGTCTTTCTAAAAAGTTGACTTTTAATAATCAACTGACACTGTATCAAAGAGATAACAGCTTGTTATAAGAACTGGTTCAGGAGATATTTAATTCTTCTACATAGTCAGAAAATTTTGTAAATTTGCTACACCTAAAAATGTACTAATGCATGCGTGTTTTTAAACCTATCTGATCCTTAAGTAATAACTAAAGACACAATCAAGAAAATTAGGTAGAAGATCAAACCAAAACACAATCCCCAAGCCAACCCTAAAAAGACCTGTTTGCTCATTAATTATTTACTACTTCTTGGCCCATGTTCAGCTTATTTTTGTGACAAAGTAGGAATAATTCGATGGCCATTTACCTTTAGTCTTGCTTACAGAAAGTCAAAAAATAGCTATTGAAATACTGGGGCACTATAAAATAATTATTAATGGAAACTAAGGTTTTCAATTTTTCCTACCCACTAATACTCACCTCTTCATTTCTCCTGGGTAAAGTATATTAGTCTTAATTCTTTTGGTTGCAAATGATAGAAATCCAATCTACGTTGGCTTAAACAAGGAAATGTATTGTGTCGGTAAATGGGAGTCTGGATTCATGGGTTCAAATCACGCGAGGAGGATTCTCTTTCCATCTCTTTGCTCATATCCTGTCTATGTTGGTATCGTACTCAGGTAGAGATGTTTCATGTTTTTGTAAAAATGGCCACCACTGGCCCTAGGTTATTTCATATTTTCAAACTTATTAGCCTAGAGAAAGGGGAACACAGACTTTCAGGTGGCTCAGAGAAGTTTCAGGAAGAATTTGGTTTAGCATCCCCCGAACCTATCTCTCTGGTTAAAGGATAGAATTTCCTCATTGGCCAGGCCTTGGTCATGTGCTCATCAATGGAGCCAGAAGCCTTATTAGTCCCATGGATGAGACTGGATTTCCATAGAATTGTGGACAGTATCTCTCAAAGTGATGCCAAGCAAACACGTCTTTCACTCAGAATATCTCCTACTTTTTCTTGGACTGAAAAGTTGTCATAAACAATGGTGAATCAGTGTTCAGTGCAGATTCAAAGTTAAAATTAAACAGCCCGGCATTATTCCCAGAAAGACATTGTGAATCTATTTTGAAAACACAAGCACAGTTCAGGCACATGGACTCCAAAGAAAAAGTGAAAAACAGTCTCAATAAATAGCAGTGATTCCTGCATCGGGTCCACTTACGTATTCATTTGTTCACTGTAGGTAGCATAGCGTAATAGATAAGATTGTGGGCTCTGATATCAGACTGGAGTTAAAAATCACAGTTCGACTGTTAGAACAGGCAGGTAGCTAAATATGAGCAGAGAAAGAGAGGCACAGGCCAAATGGCAGGAAACCATACATTTTGTGAACAACGGGGGTCTTGGGCAGAAAAAGAAAAGCAGGAACCTCTGGACTGATAGGAAACCACACATTTTGGGAGTGACAAGTGTCCCGGAGGCAAAGAAAAGTGGGAAAAGATGAGAATATCCCATATCTGAATATAACATTCTGCTCATTATGTCCTCATTATAATAAAATTAGCCTTGCAGATTAGGAGTACCCATCATGCACCGATACCATGACACTTCCAGTCAAGAATAAACAAGGACAAAGGCAGTGAGGTACATAGCTCAGTGATAGAGCCTGTGCTTACCACGCATGAGGTCCTGGGTTCAATCCCCAGTACCTGCATTAAAAAAAAAAAAAAAAAGGGACAAAAATCCCTTCTCCCCTTGGGAAGGTGGGGCTGAGATGAAAATCAGGAAACACAACCCTAAACCCCTCCCTGCCTAATGAACAGTCTGCCCATTTATGTTTACACCCTTTGTAACCAGCCTTCCAAAGAAATTCAGCGCAACTGCTCACCTGAGCCTGCCTGCTCTCCCCTTAGAGCGTACTATCGCTTAGTAAATCCTCGCTTTACTTTCTTGGCCTCTGTGTCTCGTCTCTGAATTCTTTCTCCGACGAGACAAGAACCTGCCCTCTGACACCACCACTTCCCAGTTCTGTGGCTACCTCATGTACATTTTTCGTACTTTAGTTTCCTCATCTGTAAAATGGGGGAAATAACAGCACCTACCACACAGGGCTGTTGTGAGGTTGACACGAGTTAAGCTCTGTAAAGTGCTTCGCACAGTTCCTAGTGCCTGGTAAGCACTCAGGAAGCGGTAGCTGTGTTCTTTCAACAAATCAATTTAGTATCTTCTGTGTGTTTGGTGCGATGGATTCCCGTGCAGTGGGAAAGATGTGAAAATGAGATTCCTGCCCTGAAGGGAACTTGAAGTATGTCCCTAAGCAGAAAAAAAAAACCCCAAATGCATCCATCACATTGCCGTGTGAGTTGTGACCACGATTGTTGCAGAGTTGGGGGAGGGGGAGAACAGGGATTCCTGGGAAACCTTTCTGAAGATGATTTAATTGGGGTTCGACCTGGGCGCACAGGTGAAACTCATAGGCCTCGTGCGGTGAAACCGCATGGTTTGGCAGTGTGGTCAGCGTCAGCATCACCTGGGAGACTCAGAAACGCAAAATCTGCCCTACCCAGGACAACCAGCCGCCAGGGCTTGCTGGGATGCAGGGCTTAACCAGTGCTAAACCTGGGAAAATCCCAGGCAAACTGGGACGTGTTGGACATCGTGGACCCCCGGAATCTCTGGAGGCCGGCCCAGGAGTCTGGGCATTAACCAGCTCTCAAGCGACTCTTAAACAACACTGGAGAGGCCCTGTTCTAGAGGACAAAGTGTGAGTAAAGCTCTGAGGGAGTACAGAAGTGGATTAAACGGTCCAGCCTGACTCCTCATTCTCCCCAGCTGCCTCCTGGGTGCCCGCTGCAGTGGGGAGCTAAAACTCCAGCAACTGCCGCCTTGCAGGCCAGGCCTCGGGCCGGGCTCGGGGCAGGGGGACGAGTGAGCTCTGCAGCCACTTACCACCTCAGTTTATCTGTCTCAGCCCCAACCTGGGCGGGGGCGGTAGCTTCCTTTGAGGAGAGTGTGAGGCGAGAGAAGAGGGGGGAGGGGAAGAGCCGGGGAGGAGGGACAGAGAGGCCGGAGGGAGGGAGGGAGGGCGAGCGGAGGGGAGGCGTGGGGCCTGAGCCCTTGGGCGCGGCCCAGCCTATTGTTCACCCTCGCACTTGCTGCTTTGAGACAAGATTCAGCGCCACAGAAACTCCATTCATTATGTGCTGACCCGGGGCGTCGTTACGTGCTGGCGTCCCTTCTCCAGGCCTACTCCAACACACACTTGCTTTTTCTCTCTCTACACACTTCTTAAGAATCTCAGACGGGCTTAGTCCGGGGTTACTCGACCATTACTGACATTTGGGGCTGGGTAATCCGTCTTTGTGGGGGCTGTCCTGCGCCGTCGTAGGATGTATAACACCATCCCGGGCCTCCACCCACGAGAGCCCTCTCCCCCCTAGCTGTGACAACCAGAAATGTCTCCAGATCCTGCCAGATACCCCCGCTAAGGCAAAACCCACTGGCTAATTGAGAATGACTGCCCAGCTTCCCTGCCTGGAGGGGAAAGGAGTGTGCCTTTCTTTGCTGAAAGAACAGGGGTTTTGAGACTTTGTTTTGGGAATGATATTTTCAGGCCAATAACCTCTGCTATGCAAAATATAAAACTATTTTTTTAATTAAAAAAAATTTTATTGAAGTGAAGTTGATTTACAATGTTAGTTTCAGGTGTACAGCAAAGTGATTCAGTTATATATATACATATATAATTTTTCTTTTTAGATTATTTTCTATTATAGGTTATTAAAAGAAATTGAATATATTTCCCTGTGCTATACAGTAGGTCCTTGTTGTTTATCTGTTTTATATAGGGTAATGTGTGTCTGTTAATCCCAGTATTTTGTTCCTCTGGTCATAAGGAATCAGTTCAGGGAGGGATAATTCATCAGACTCAATCTTGGAGCTTTTGCTGGACTATCAAACAGAAGAAGTTCTCTTGCTACTAAGGTTGCCAGTAGATACGGATAAGCGTGGAGTTTCTGGCAATCATCTTGCCACCAGGCTGGGAGAGACCTACCTGAGGCGAGAGTTCAGAGGAAAGTCCAGCCAAAAAGATGGAGATGGCTTCCTTATGATATCATTTGAGCATCTGGATCCAGCAGAACCTAAAAGCCAAGACCATCCCTGAACTCTCAGTCCTAAGCACCAATAACTTGCGTTTAAACTTGGCAGCTCATATCAGGTCTCCCTGTTGCCATCAACATGTCACGGCAAACATAGGCAGGGTCCCATTTCCACAAATCAAGGATCCTCAGGGGTATTCTGTTTCTCTTGGACTTACATGAAATGGTATAAAATAGACAAATGTCGAATCACAAATACTCTACACATATATGAGGCACCACAATTTGCTCGTTTTTCTAAGACTATTGTTGAAATGGTATTTGGACAGAGTTCAGTACATTAGTAGTTCAGGATGATGCAGACTTCTCTTTCCCCCACTGTCCCCTCCTCCAAAAGTATTGGGCAAATAATTCTGAATAAGTATTTTCTCCAGTAGGTTATGAGATTCATAAGGATAGGTCTTGTTTCTCACAGCTGTTATTATTCTAGTGCTCAATACATAGTGGGTGCTCAAAAAATTGGTATATGAGTATCAAGTTCCTTTGGATGACCTGTGTGATTGTGTGTGATAGGTCCTTCATACACTTACTGACACCACAGTTAGTGATACACAGTCAGTGCAGCCCACTCACAAGAAAGATATACTGTCCACACAGCGGACAGTTCCTGGCCCCCAAACCACTCTATCTGTGATGTCCAACCTGCTTTAAGGACCTCCCTGTGGCTAGTTTTGCTGTGCTCTTTCAGCCCTGGGTCAGTTCAGAAGTAACCTGATTTAGCAGATTGCTATGTGAAAATATTGCACTATGTGAAATATTTCTAGACGGTTCAGGTTACCCACGGCTACTTAGTAAACTAGCTCAAAACTTAGTTGCCTGAAACAACCACCATTTTATTATATATCACCATCTGTGGGCCGGAAATTAGGGCAGGCTTGGCTGGTGGCTCTTCTCTACATGATGTTGACGGGGACTCACATGGTGGTACCCAGCTGGGCTGCGCTGGAAGCCAGGAGGGCTTGACTTATATCCCTAGAACCTTTGTGGGTATGGCTGGAAGGATGAGCCCAGCCAGGTAGTCTCAGGGTCTCTCCAGGTGATCTCTCCAGATTCTTTATGAGGCAGCTCAGGGCTCCAGCAGTCAAGAGACAAGAAATGGAAGATGCCGGTCTCATAAGGCCTGGACATGGAAACTGACACAGCTTCCTTTCTGCTAAAGTCCATCAGTCAAAACAGCCACACAGCTTGAGAAGGGAACTTGTCACCTCACCTCTCAAAGGAAGGTGTGTCCCAGAATTTCTGGCCATGTTTAATCCACCACAATGACACTAAAAAGGGAATGGGTTTCATGTATTTAAAGACATCAAAAAGTGACTTGGGTACTTAAAAATGTAGAAGGCAATGACGCATTTTCTCCTCAACTCTGCATTACTAACTGGTATTAACCAGTTCGATTAACCAGTAGATTTTGAAATCATGAAGAAAATACTAAATGTATCTAATATTTAGGAGAGGCGAACTTAAGTATCTTCTGATGTTAGCACCATTCATAATGACCTTTAAAAAATGTTTAATGCATGTTTAATTCAACTATTCAAATCAGCATTTATTTTTCAAGAGGACTCAAAGGCTAAATTCCTATATGGTGGTTGGAAAACAAGATGTTCTTTCAAAAAGGAGTCCATAATTGCTAAGATTAGTTGTGGGAGGTGGGGCAAAGAGGCCAGCAATTTGGTGTTTGGGGGTACTGAGATGGACAAGTTAGCAGAAAGGTAAGTTTTGGAAAAAAAATTCAGTTTTGTTTTGGACTTGTTACATAAATGCCTATTAGATCTCTAAGTCAATGTGTCCAAAGGGCGACTGAAGTTAGGGGTAAGGTTAAGCTTTGAAGTTTAGGAGAGAAGTCATTGATAAGTGGTATTACAGATAGTCCCGTACTTAACCATGCTTTGACTTAGGAGTTTTTGACTTTATGATGGTGGCGTTACGCATTCAGTAGAAGCTGTGCTTTGAATTTTGAAGTTTGATCTTTTCCTGGGTTCATGATATGTGGAAGGGTGCTCTCCCATGGTGCTGGGTAGCGGGTGCAAACCACAGCTCCCAGTCATCCCTGCAGTCACCAGGGTAAACAACCTCAGCCCTGCAGTCACCAGGGTAAACAACCGACACACTTACAACCATTCTGTAGCCATACAGTCATTCTGCTTTTCACTTTCAGTACAGTATTCTGTAAGTCACCTGAGGTATTCAACACTTTATCATAAAATATGCCTTGTGTGAGATGGTTTTGCCCAACTATAGATTAATATGAGTATTCTAAGCTCCTTTAAGGTAGGCTAGGTTAAGCTATGATGTTCAGTAGATTAGGTGTATTGAATGCACACTTTTTTCATTTTTATTTATTTATTTTTGGTGGGGGGAGGTGATTAGGTTTATTTATTTACTTATTTTTTGATGGAGGTACTGGGGATTGAACCCAGGACCTTCTGCATGCTAAGCATGTGCTCTACCACTGAGCTATACCCACCATCCTAAATGCATTCTTGACTTCTGATATTTTCAATTTTTAATGGGTTTATCAGGACATAACCTCATCCTAAGTTAAGGAAGATCTGTATAGGTCATATCAAAGAATAAATATCTGAACACAACTAAGATGAGTCTGGTAACTCTGGAGGGGTGATATATCCTATCAGATATCAAAATATTTCATAGAACCCCTGTAATCAAATCAAGATGGTTTTAATATAAGTAGCTCAGTGGAAGAGTATAGACTCAAAGAAATGGATCTCAGGCAATATTAGAGTGTAATACATAACAAAGATGGAAGTTTAATTCATTGGAAAAAAAGATGGAATGTTCAATAAATGATTTTGGTACAACTGGCTATCCATCTGGAAGAAAATAAAATTAGTGTCCTATCTTACATATTTTACAAAAATAAACACCAGATGGGTTAAATATTTAAATGTAAAAAAGAAAAAAGAAAAGTGCTCGCAAGAAAATTTAAGATACTGCATGTACAATCTAGAAATGGACTTTCTTACAAAGGCTAGGATTTCAAAAGCTACGTGAGAAAATAGAAATATTTGGATATATAAAATTAAAATCTTCTATGACAGAAGATTCCATTAAAAATGATAAAGAACAATATATTTGAAAATTTATAATTCAGATGACAAACAGTTGATATATAATATTGAAGAGCTCTTACAATTGTCAGGAAAAAGACAAATGAGCCAATTTAAAAAAATGAGCAAAGGATGTAAATAGACAATTCACTGAATAACAAATGCAAATACTAAGAAGCTATGAACAAATGTACAAATTCATGAGTAGTCAGGGAAACACAAAGTGAAGCAACACTTTAATATTATTTGAATCCCTTCAGGCTGCCAAAAATTAATGAGTGGTAATATTTATTGCTGGTAGGGACATGGGTATTCCTATTTTTGGAGGAAATGTGAATTACTTTAGTATTTTTGGAAAGGAATGTAGCCACATCTATCAGAGTAAAAAAAATCTATATATCCTTTAATTCAGTAGCCTTTTCCCTGGAAATCTATCCCACAGAAATAAAAACACTAGAGCATGAGGACTTGTATACAAAGATGCTATTTTATTTTTAGTGGCCAAAGTTGGAAATAGAAGTGAATGTCCTTCAATGGGGAAAAATGGGATAAAATACAGCCTTTTCACACTGTGGAATATTATGTATGAATGTATGAAAGACTGAATCAGAGTTTACTAAGAGTTTACTTAGATTCTCACAAGGTATTGTTAGGTGAGAAAAGCAAAATTTAGAGTTCATGTAATATGGTCCCATTTTTAAACTAATGATGACAAACTCCCTCTGTGTACATTTATTTACATTTATGAGTGTTTTTAAGCTTATATATATGATCATTAGAGCATAAAAATGAAGAAAATGTACTAGGTGGTTAACATTTGTTCATTCAAGAAGAGAGTGATCTAAATGGAGGAGGGGAGGATTTAAGCAAAAAGGAAAAGAAAAGAAAAATAAAAATGTCCAAACTCCTTATCTTAAAGATTTCTACTCCTTAAATTCTTGAGATAACGTAGCTTCCATGAAAAGTCAGATTGAAGAACAAACAATAGCGATCCCTGCCCACTCACTGTCAAGTGTGTTTGAAGGCAGGCTTCCTTGTCTATAATTCTAGCCTATTCAGTGGAAGTTATATAATAAACAGTTTCTGATCTTCAGGCAGAAAATATTTTGGAGCAACATGTTGACATGTTGACTGCCTTAGAAAAATAGATGTTAAGTACATTTCAATCATCAGGTATAGTTATCACCTATTCATCAAAATATCCATCACCACTCCAGCAACTCTCACCTACCAAGCACATCCAAAACTAGAGATGACTGAGTGGAGAAAGGGGGGGAGTGGTGATAGGAGGGAAGGACTCAAAACATTTTAGAGAACACATTGGGTTCAGAAAATTGAATGAAAAATTGCAAACATAGTGGTCTTAGAAAAAAATGGATTAGAAAATTAGGAATCATTTAGACCAGCCTATCTGGGATATGGACAAGTAACCCCCATTAATGACTGGTCTGCTTAAGAGCTGATACTTATGTATACAACTGAAACAGAATTTTCATGAAATGATAATACATGTAGCCTACTTTGATATTTCCTATTGATGTTCTTTTTCTTTAAAACAAACAAAAAAATGCTGGTCACAACCAGGAATGGGTCACATCTGTAGTGTGAAAAACAGTGCCCCAGAGCAGCATAGAGGTATTACTAGTGCTCTTTTAGCTTTGTGACCTTCTTCAAGGTCATGTTTTTATTCTGTGTTACTTGTTAAAATTCTAAGATACTACATTTGTCAAAGAGAATGGCATCTTTCCAGCCCCTTGCTTGCACATTTCCTTGGAATTTCCTTAGAAACAGGGCACTCATTCCCTCTAAGGGGGGCATCTTGAGAACAAAATATCCTTCCTAAATCACACTTCGACTTGCTGTGGACTTGTTGGTTTTCACTGTCTTCTACCACAAGAACCTTCTGTTCTCTCTTCTAGTTTCTTTTTGTTATCTCAGGCTAATTTTTTTGGTTTCAATTTTATCCAGTCAACTAAGTTTTATTAATTTAGAAATAGCAAGGTGAACAAGAAAAAAGCTCTCTACCCATGAGTAACTAATATATTAGGAGAAGAAACAAACAGGCGTAGCAGAGCGGGATGTTGAAGAGAGGAAATTGGAGGTCCTCAGGCAGCAGAGAAAGATGGGTCTGATTGACAAGGGGTGGAGAAGGTTTCTCACATGAGATGTGTTTGGGAAACAAAGTACCTGCCTTTGCCTGGGGTGAGAGAGGGCATTCCTGGAAGAGGGAACAGCTTGCATCAAGACAAAGAGGTGGGGAGAACGTGTAGTTACTTTTGTCTGGGGTTCCGGGAGAGTGATGGGAGATGAGGTCAGCTGAAGGAGCTGATAGCTGAAGGGCCTGCTAAGCACATCTGTAGGCTGTGGGGAGCCGCCCAGGTGATTTCTGTGTTCTCACTGCTCTCTGGAAGGAAGCAAGGAGGGCTGGGTTCAGATCTCAGGGTCTTAGTCTTACTTCTTTTTCCTAGACACTAGCCCACCTAAAGTCTGGAATGTCTCATTATCTGAATCCCCAGAACCTGGTGTTGGGCTTGGCATGGACTCCATGGACATGCAGAGGAGTACCTGACAATTAGTTCACTTTTGCAGAGATCTGAAAAGTCACATCCAGGCTGTGCTTTAATCTTTAAGAAGAATGTAATGGAATTGCAGCACTTTGGGAATAATCTAAGAAAAACACTGTTTTTACTGAGACCTCTTTTCAAAACTACCCCTTCTTGGAGAGACATTTCAAATGAATTAGTAACTTAAAATTATTCTCATCCCTCCCCCAGATCCTAAAGATTAGGAAAACAGTGATGTGAATAAAAAGAAACTGGAAGTATAAAAATAATTGACTTGTGATTATCCTAGTTTTACAATTCTCTCTAGCTACTGCTGGTCAATAACAGCTTTAGGTTTATGACTATTTTAGTATGATTTTATAAGTGTGAAGATCATCAAAGAAATAATTGAATGTTAGAATTGGGAGGTCCCTGTGAGCTTATTCTGGTTCATCTCCTCTCATTTTACAGCTGGGGAAAGTCGGACCTAGATTATTTATGCAAACTGCCCCAAATAATTTTATATCAGAGAATTAAAATCAACCAAAAAGCTATGACTCAGAGCAACTTACCTTGTCGGTGTAGGTCCCATTAATCCCTTAAAAATGCATATGTGTGTTTCCACAATACAATTTGTATCAAATTGATATATTTTTGTATCTTGCCTTTTAACTCAATATATTTTGACGTTTTCCTTCAATTCTTTGTTATTCACTTATTACTCACGTATTTCCATATTTAATGACCATATAATATATCATTATATGAATATACCATAACTTATCTGACCTAGTCACCCTTGTTGAGCATTTAGATTGTTTTAAGTTATTAGTTATTAGATTGTTTTGTTGTTAGTAGGAATAAACCTTTGCACATAAACCATGGCTTCTCTGATTGTTAAGGGGAGGATTGCTAATTTGGTCAAAGGGGATGGATACGTTTAAGGCTTCTGCTACACACTGCCAAGTTGACCAGCCCAGGAAAGTTTCGCAGATTTGTAGTAAGAAGTTTGCTTTTTCATATCTTTTTTGAAACCTTAGCAACTTTAGACCTAACAGGTCAGTTATTTCAGTTAACTTGGGAGTTCAAATTTGCCTTGATTTTAATCATTTAAAAAACACTAATAATTATCATGCAATTATAAGTTTGAGAAGCTGAGGTCATTTTTCTCAAATTGTAAATGAATCTGTAAAAGCTAAGAGAGAAAGGTGTGACTAAATGACTACGGATCAAATAAGAAATGTCTGGGAACTTTCCTGTAGGGGTCACTATTACTATCAATTTATGCCTGCAAGGAAATAAAATAGTCGTGCATTTAAGAATGTATGCACATTCATTTTTAATGCCTGATGCGTCTCCATTCCCTAAACTGTAAAATAAATAATAAGACTTTGCAGCCAGATAGCATGGTAATGCCAAGTTCTTTATATAATCACACATACCACTCTCTCCACTCAATATGCTCCTCAGTTTGAATTGATTAAATATATGCTACTCATAAGAAAGGCACTTATGCTTGGTCTTAATAGAGGAAGCATTAGCTAATTGCCTAATGCCATAAAGTGTTTATTTACATGGCACATGCTGACTTGAGGAGAAGGAAAAAAACAACAACACGTTCACTGCTGTGGACGACAGGATGCCCTTCCTCTGCCTTCCCTTATCTGCTTTTCCTATGGACCTCTTTGGCTCTGCCTCAAAAGGTACACAGAGGACAAAATCGGATGTTGTAACCTGCATTCTATCCTGCCGTTTGAGTACAGAGGTTTTTTTTTTTTTTTTTAATTTTAAGTTTTTATTAATGCAGCTCAAACGTGATCCCGACGTTCCAGGAGCCAGGCCACTGTGGCTGTGCGGACACATCTTTGCAAGGTGGCTGTCAGTTTTCAGGACTGGGGCGGGGAACACGCCAGGTGCTGCTGGAAACGGGTCAGCCCCCTCTGCATAGCAGGAGTCTTTTCCACCACAAAATGCAAAGTAGCCAGCCGTTTTCCATTCCCCGCATCCCCAGCCCTCCTTGTCTGGCCGGGTGGGAAGGGGCCAGTAGGATATGCACCCTCTGCTTCCGCACTTCTTTTACTTAACTGAACCCAGGGGCAGCTGCTCCTCTGAGCGCAGCGCCAAAGCGCTCAGGCCCAGCTGCACCTTGCAGGCAGGTTGCTGAGCTGACCAAGGGCTTTGGTCCAGCAGGAGCTGGCCTGGGGCGTCCGGGAAGCGGAAGGAGCCGGTCTGGGAAACCCTGTTGTGAGCTTCAGTTTCAGGTGGGCAGAGAGAACTCAGCCTCGCCCCTGGCGCGCGGAGTCCCGCGGCGCACGCTCGGTTCGCTCCGCTTACAGCTGAAAGGAGTTGAGGCTGGGAGTTGGCCAACCTCAATCACCTGTCGGAAGCCCGCCCCAGGGCGCGCTGATAACTGCAGCCTCGGCTGGCGGCCTCCTCCGCGCCGGGACGCCAAGGCCAGGGTGGCAGGTGTGGGAGCTGCTCCCCGAGACACCCGCTCCCCAGCTCCCTGCTCGCCCTTTCGCCTCCAGGTGCCAGCGATTTAGCGCGCCCCGAAGGCCAACAGCCTCAGGCGCCAGGGCTGCGGGTTCGAGAGGCTCCGCCTCCTTCTATCAATTAGAACCAAAAACGCCAAGCCGGAACCTTCCCACTCGATCTTAAGCTGCGGTCACTGCTGAGTTTCTTCAGAACTTCGCAAGAAAGGGCCAGCCAGGACCTTTGCCTCCAACCTACGCCGCGCCAGTTGGGGACACCTGCAGGCCTGGGAGGTCCCGCTTTTCTCCGGGCACCGACGCCCCAACTTTTAAGGAGCGGTCTGCGCTCCCCGATTGACTGTCGAGCTCCTGTGCCAAGGGGCGCACTGGTCTTTCCAGGGCCGGCAACCCTCTCTCCCCCGCTCGCCCTCCTCCTCCCCCGAGCGGGTTGTGGGGCTGGGTGAGTCCGAATCTGCAGTACACTTGAGCGTTCCCAAAGCTCCGGGTTCGCCCCCCTCACCTCGGACCCGACGGTCGAGTAGGGACAGAGCCCGGGTGATCCAGGCCTTTTACTGCCAAACTTTAATCGGCCTCCGTCTGTCCTTTCCGAACTCGGGTGCCGAAGCGGATCGGCCGGGCGAGCGGGCGGCGGAGCATCGAGGCGCTCGGAGCCGCGTCTCCCGTCGGGTGCTGAGCGCACCATGGCCGGCTGCTGCTGCCTGTCGGCGGAGGAGAAGGAGTCGCAGCGCATTAGCGCCGAGATCGAGCGGCAACTTCGCCGGGACAAGAAGGATGCGCGCCGCGAGCTCAAGCTGCTGCTGCTGGGTGAGTGGCTGCGTCTCTCCGACCCCCGAGCGCCGGGCGTTTCCCCCCGGCTGCTTCCCTCGCCCGCGTCCTCTCTTGGAGTCGAGCGCGGTGCTGGGCGGCTTCCTTCTCCTCCCCCCAGGGGTTCGCGGATGGCAGCCAGTTGGGTCCTTTGAACCTCCAGCTGGGCGACTTTCGAAGGTACCCCCTTTCTTACCCCCAAACAAGGCTGAGACGTAACCTTTGACCTCCATCTGCTTTCCCCCATCTGTTCTGGTTTGCCCCTCTCCCTAAAGCCTCATCCACCCGACTCCTCCGTCTCTAGCGCGTATCTTGGATATTGGGGGGTGGGTGCTTGACCCACATCTTGGGTTCAGCGCCAGCTCTGGCCCCTGCACTCTCAGGGCTGAGTAAGTACCGTTGACTGAGCGCTTACGGAGTACGGTATTGCGCTTAGTTCTGCTGGGCATCGCTGGGCAGTGATGTGGGCAGGTAATATCCCCATTTTAGAGAATTAAACACAGAGGACGGAAATTTGGCGAACTTGACCTGAATGAGAAAAGGCAAAGCAGATACCAGGCCAGTCGAGTCGTAGGGATGAAGTCCAAGCCCGAGCTGCCCCGCACCCCACGCCTGCCTCCGCGGCTCCCTTTGGCTAGGCGGTTCTGTTTGCCACAGGCCCAAACCTCCTTTGCTCAGCTTAACTCAGCCTGTGCTGGTTCCTGGGATTGGGACTCCGCTGCCCCAGCTGTGCTGGCTGGTCTTCGTCGGGCTCCTTTGCCCTCTGCCCAGGTCTAGGTAGGACACCCACTTACAAAAATGGAAAGAGAACGTTAAGGTTTGCCCAATATAGGCTGCAGGACAGGATCCCACCTTTTCCGACCTGGAGAGCCCTGTTCAGTCCATTTTGCTGTTTGAGGGATATTTACATTTTCCTTCTTTCAGACCAGGATAGTAGCTGTCAATCTTTTTAGATAGCTGCAAGTATTTCCATTTCTTTTCTTTTATCTCTTCCAGACAGGAATCCTCTCTTAAACCAGTTTATTCATCTTTAATGTAAGGAATCACCCTTCCAGAAGGCTTTGAGGAAAGAAAAGCCCATCTAATTAGAAGAAAACAGACAGCTTTTAGTCAGTCTTGCCATCAGACCTGGGCAAGGGAACCCCCATGTAATTCCCTGGGTTTAGAGGGGGCAGAGTCTGGCCTTCCCCAGGCTGTGCCCCTCCTCATTGGGCTAAGTGTGTGCAGGTGGACTGGGCTGCCTGCCCAGAGTCCACACTGCCCACTGCACCCCAGATGCCTATTAAATTCCCTGCCCAGAGGCCCCAAGCCTGCTCTGTGCAAGTAGGGGCAGTAGACTGCATCCCTCAGGAGTGCCCAGTGGAGCAGCTGTGCTGGGGTTGTGGAAGAGCCTGGAAATGTGGGCTGAGGGTCTACAGGTGTGCCCACGAGGCCTCCCTGGGAAGAGATGGAGCCTGGGTGGGGCAGGGAGGGGATTCAGTCTGCTGGCCGAGGCTGCTCTTCACATCTGGCCCAGAACTCTGAGGGGTCTGAGAATTCAGATTGTACCTGGCCTTCCAGGTTGTTCTAAAGCTACACTGGTCCAGGAGGGAGGATTATGTAACAGTCTGCTACCTGGTTAGCACTTCAAAGTAATTTTGTGGGCCTCCATCTGTCCCCTTGTCCCAGGCCCCACAAAGGTTAGGGACAGGCCTAGCTTTAGCTGCGTGCTTTTCAAGGACAGGCTGGACCCTCTTTCACTCTGAAATATTTTGATTTGTGTCCGTGTGTGTCTGGAATATACCAGGAGCTTGGCAAGTGAAAAATTAAGCAGTAAACTGAGCCATACTGTACTGGTAATAAACCTGTTTGGAGAAAAATGCTTGCATTTACTTACACTCACACTAGGTTAGGAATGTCTGTAGGTATGTTGTTTGCACTGGAAGTCCTATTTGATTCTGGTGACCAGAATCCTTTCTTGTCCCCACCCAGGCCCTTAAGTCCAACTCTCTTCTGCCCCTTGAGGCACTGCCTCAACTCCTTTACATCAAGCCTGGCAGTGACCGGCTCAGTGCTAGTGACTCAGAAACTGTTAGAAATAGTCTCCACACCACATAGAACTGTCCAGAACCCCAAAGATGGACTTTGAAACCCGTGGCTTCTTTCACTTTTTGGGGGGGGGGTGTTGGGGGAGGTAATTAGGTTTATTTATATAGGTACCGGGGATCGAAGTCATGAACCTCATACACACTAAGCATGCACTCTTCCACTATGCTATACCCTCCCCGCTACTTTCACTCTTTAAGGGAGCAGGGCACGTTTGCATTTTGTAAGACAGAGGAGGTGATGATGCCGAAGATAGAGGAATCAGGGAATGGTATATGCTGTTATGTCTGAAGTCATGCAGTTTGAGTGGGGAAAAAAAAAATCACCCGAGCCTCTGCAATAGGTGTATTAGATGAGCCATTGCCTGGATGCCTCAGGTGAAAGCTCCATTTTGCAAATGGGAGTTTAGGATCCCGTGTGGAACATGGAATGATTTGAGAAGCCACCGACTCTTTCACGAGGAAGCATGCTGTTGCAACGAAATGATTGGAGGTTGTTTGCAAAGTGCATTCAATGGGGCAGTATCCTATCTGCTTAATGAAAGCCTGGGTCAGTGTCTGCAGGGAAAGATAAAGGCTGTTGGCTGGTCAGGGCTGGAAATTGCAAGATGTCAGTGTGAAGTGCGCTCAGTGGATGGAGATTGGTGGGTGGGGCAATGAGGAATAAAGGAGATGGCTGAATTTAGAGGAAAGAAATTCCTTGTCAGTTCCTCAGATAAAAGTAGGACAAAAGAGTTCTGATAAGAACTTTGAAGAGCACTTCCTGGTGTAGGAAGGAATTGTCTGGACAATAGCAATTAAATGGGGAGGAATGTTGACCTTTTATTGGTAATGAATTAGCCTTGGGGAAGTGTTGCTTGTCAATCGGGTTGAGTGTCTCCACCAACTCTGATGGCTTAATTTTGGATGCAGACCTCTCATGGAAAGGAATAAAGTTTACTGGGGAGTTTGTATATAACTTGTGCTGGTATAGAGATTAAAAATGTAATTTCTTGGGCCTGACTGCCTGGGTTCAAACCTTGGCTCTACTCTTTTTTTTTTTTTTTCCTTTTTGTTCATGGAGGTACTGGGGATTGAACCCAGAATGTTGTGCATACTAAGCATACACTCTACCACTGAGCTGTACCCACTCCCCTTGGTTCTACCCTTTCATAACTGGGGACTGACTTCTCTTGGCTTTGTCTGCAATGGCAAGTGTCAGCTAGCATGGCTCCATTCCTGAGCATTTTTAGCCACCAGTGAGGTGTCATTTCCATTTTAGCTGATCAACTGTAGGTCACCAGCAGTTTGTCTAAACTCTCCTGGTTGTGCTTTAACAGAAGTGTTGTGCTTTGAATTTCCCTTACTCAGCTGACTTTAAAACCTCTTCCTATACTTATACTAAAGAGTTGAAAAATCTGAGTTCCCCCAAAGTTTCACTGCATTGGTTATAAACAAAATTCCATTTTAGAAGTGGCCATCATGTTCCTGGACTGGAAGTCTATTAGAAGAAATGGCACAGAGAATATAGGCTTCTCAGTGGAAAGTGGCAGAATTTTCTGGCTCTGTAAGGAGGAAGAGGAGCAGAATGGTAAGTTTGCCCGTGTTCCTTCCTCTTTGCTTAGTTTAATCCAAAGTGCCAGGCACGGAGCTCAGTGCCAGGGAATCGTTTCCAAGAGCTAAGCTGGAGGTGCTTGTTCACACGGGAAGGTGACCACGAACGTTTAATAAAAATTAAAAGGTGGAACAGGCAGAGCACAAAGTACTTAATGGCTCAAATGATTTTCCAACTCCACTCTTTCTACATTTACCAGTTGGCACTGGACATTCTGCTGTAAGAGCCTTCTCTTTGCCCCTTTTTTGGTTTATCTATTATCTATATACACTCATGTATACCTCAGGGTGTGTTTGTGTGTGCATATGATTTTGATCAATGCTTTACTTGATTTCTGTACTTAAGCATTTTGGTCCTAGATTGTACCTGATTTGTGCAATGAGACCCCCTTCTGGCAGCTTCCCCGCATCACTGAGACATGCTCCATCATTTTTTTGAAGCACTTCCTTACTTTTGTAACTACATGCTCCAGGCTCATCTTGAATGTATCATACTTTCTAGTCTGGGAATCAGGCATTTCGCTGCAGGGCTTTGGTGACTTTTAGTGGAGAACTTTCCTTCTAAGATGCTTAAGCTACTTGAAACAAAGATACCTAGTCCCCTAATTCAAATCAGTCCGCAGTATCTAAGTACCTGAAGAACTGCATTTCTAAAGCACAAAGTTAAGGATGAGAGTTTTGAGGCTGTCATGCTGTGAGTGGGTATAACATGGAAAAAAATCTAAGTGGAGTTTGACCAAAAACAATGTAAAAAAAAAAGCCTTACTCCTCAAAGGGTAAAAAATTTCAAAAAAATTTTTTTCTCTTTTAAAGATGACTTCTAGTCTGTGTTTTCTCTCTTTCCCTGATACCTGATTCACAAAAGGAAAGTCTCATAAGATCTCCCATGTGTGGTGTTGCAGGGAGGGAGGTGGCTGGGTTGAGAAGGTGAAGAGGGGAATTTTCAGTGAGTCAGTGTAACAAAGCTGTTGTGTTACTGAAGACAAAGGTTGAAATTCAGGGCAGGGCATCTCACGAAATGAAAATAACTGCATAATAAAAACTGGGAGAGCCAGAGCCAGGGCCTTTCCAGGGCACAGCCATCAACATGTCTTGACTCCATTCTCTTCCAAGCTCCAGAGCCCTCTGGGCCTTTACTGGGCCCTGGTGTGGATGAGGGTGCACTCCTGGATCAGTTTAGTATGGGAGCCGTGCATCACAGCCACGGCTGTCATCTGAGTGCAGATGGCCTGCGGCCGGGCTCCCTGCAAGGCCAGCAGCTGCTGCTGTAGACACTTTCCAAGGAATTGAAAGTGCACTAGTGGGAATCCCGGGGCTCTAAAGGAGGAAGGCACCGTTCGAGCCTCTGCGGAGCGTCACCTTTCATTACAGCTGCTGATTGGTAGATGGATAGGTTGTCATGTTGGCCAGGGTTCTTGGTTTAAGACCATTTAAGCAGCAGAATAATTCATTGGAGGGGAAGCGGGAAACTCATAGAATTGATGGGTATTGGAGAGCAGGCTCGGCCAAAGGGCAGGGTCCAAGGGAGTCTCAACACTGGGATCAGACCAGACTGCCGAACACGCGGCCAGGGACTGGTCACCCAGGGAGTCACTGAGCTGTGCTGGATGCTCCCCTGCACGTTAGTGCTGCAGATCTTCTGAGACTGTCTCCTGCAACTTTGTGTCACTTGTCAAAACCTCAGACCATCTGATTGTGCCCACTGCCACGGAGCTGGGGGAGAGGCAGCGTGGCATAGTGGTGACAGCCTCCTCTCTGGAGCCAGCTGTTGAGAGTTTAAAACCTAGGCAAGAAGTAGTTCCCCTTGTGCTGCCAACCCCCTGTCTGGGCCCAGGCCACTTGCCTACTGTTACGAGGTCACTGTTAGAACTAGCATGTAGTTCCTGGCAGGGCGTGCGGATAGGACGGACAAGAGCATGTAACCTCCGCTGGTGCCCCTTCTCAGGGAGAAGGGACCGGTGTGTGGCCATAACATAGAGTCATGAAGTGAGCAGTGCGTTAAGGCTCTGGGAACCTGAGTATTTTCTTTTTCTTTCTCTTTTTTTGGTGGCAGTAGCCTCTGAGTAGTGATACATGACCATAAGCAAGACATTCCCTTTGATCCTCAGGGGCCTGACCTGTAAAATGAAAGGTTTCAATCAGGTAACCTCTGAGGTCTTTTCAATTCTATCATCAGATGGTTTATATCAGTGGTTCTCAAAATCTCTTCCCAGGACCAGGAGCATCAGTACCTCTGGGAACTTACTGGAAATGCAAACTCTCAAGTCCCTACCATGGCCTTCTAAATCAGAAATTCTGGCCTGGGGCCAGCAATCTCATGCAGTAAGCCCTCCAGGTGATCCCAGTATGTGCTCAAGTTGGAGAACCTGTCTTACAGTGTGGGCCTGGAGCTCAGGACTGGCCAGCCTCTGATGGCCACCCTCAGCTCTAAGCCATATATCCTTATCTTTCAGCCGGTCTCCAGGAGGCCCCAGGGATTAACCCGCCTAAGGGGAGGCCCTGATTCTTGCAGTTGAAGCAATCTCTCCCTCATCAACCTGATGAAGGGTCTTCAGAGTGTGAGCTGGGTAATTCGTCGGGGTTGTTGAGCCTTTGCCCCCAGGTGCCAGGTTGGTGTGCAAAGAGGAAGAGCAGGTAGGCAGGAATGTCTCACCTCGGCAAGGGTCCTTACAAAAGAGCAGTGTGCGCATTTGCTGGGACCTTGAACTTTGATGTACCACTCATAAAGGTGTGCTTCTGTAGATTGCAGTGGTTTTATGGCCAATAACCATTAAGCAGTTACCCTTCTATTGTGGATTAAGTGGTGTGGAGGAAGCAGGTTTTAGACCCAGCTATCAGTCTTCTCTTTGAAAGTTTGCCCTCTATGGAACATTGGCTGGCATTTTCATCTGAAGAGTAGTATTCCTCGTTGTCAAGTTTTTTTTGTCCCCTAAGTAACTGAAACACTCTTCTATTTTGTACTTAGCGATGAGAGGAAAAGGGGACACTTACCTTCCATTATTTTGTCTGAGAGGCATCTTTGACATTGTCGGTCAGTTGTCAACAACCCACAGGTGGACTCACTGTGCCACCGCTGTTGCGAATCTGCCATGAATATCACCTTCACTTTGAATAACTCATCCCCAGAATGTTTCTGTCGCTCAGCTCCTATTAATAGGGAAATATAAGCTAATTGTATTATAAACAAAATCAAATAAATGAAGGTGATCAATCGTTGGCAGAATCATCACCTAATGTACCTCATGGTCTAAATCTTACTCAGCCAAGTCAGTGCCACTCAAAATGCAGTTGTGGGCGCCAGGCCAGGGTGCATCAAAGACAAGTACAGAAATCAAGAGTAAGCGGCTAGAGACTTGTATAGGCATTTAACATTGTCGTGGCATCAGAGGGTATTTTTTTTATTGTATTTCATTGATGTGAGACTCAGCAACTGAATGGGAAAGATTTAGAAACTAGTCCCTACCACAAAGGGTTTGAGAAACACAAGTGCAAAACTTTATTTGGTGGACGAGGAGGAAAAGGTCCAGAGGAATGAAGAGACCTCAGCAGATGCACAGGGTTGGGTGGTCAGTAGCTAATTGACAGTCAGCGCCAGCGAGGGGTCCAGTCCCTTCGTTGCCAATCCATTCTTTCATTAAGTCACTCTGAGTCTTCATGATGAATTTCATTTCTAAGGCAGCATCGATTCTAAGATCTGCCATTGATTTGAAAGCAGCTCTTCATTTAGTGCCCCTGAAGGAAATGTACACATCAATGTAAAGGCATCTTGACCTTAAAAATGTTAATTTGTTTGGCAGTGAATCTCAGAATCAAGGATATAAGGTTTTTTCCCCTTTTTCCTGCTAATAGTACAAATTTAAAATAAAATAAAACTGCCCCAGTTATTGACAAAGAATTTAATTTCATAAAACTAATTTAAGGGCTGAAATTAGATTGGAAAAGAAGCCTCTGTTGTGTTACAGTCAGCCCCCTGGGTTCCACTTTAAGTAATCTTATTCTATGAAACTCCGAAAAGAATTGCTGCCTGGATTCGTGGGACTGTTACATATAAAGAAGTTTATGAAAAAAAATAAGAGCAACCAAATCTTGAGAGTACCTTGCTCCAAGGTCTGAATAATCATGGATGGGACACAGCCACGCAATTGGCTGCGTCAAGGAAGACTTTCACAGGAGACCTTGAATACCATGACAGCTTTGTTCACCCACGGTGCTAAGCACAGAGCTTAGCTTACGCTGGCTGAATTAATATGTGTATGTTTCTCTCTCTGTAGTGGTTTCCATGAAATACCAGATGAGTAGTGTGAATGCCTTATAGGAGATGGAGGTCTCTATTGTTTGGGCTGCTGTAGGAAGGAAGACAGGCCTGAGTTGAGCCTTAAAGAAAGGCAGGTTAAAAATTCTAGAATCGATTTGTTTTCTACATGTCCAAGATCTTGACTAATGTCTCATTTTGAACATGTGTTTATACCTGTATTAGTGGTTTCAAAATGAGAAAATTGAGCCTGGGTCCTAGAGATGAAATCATATTTGGAAAATACAGTTTTTGTATTTCCATAAAGACTTTTCCTAATAACTGTACATGATACAACTCTGATACATAAACAGAACTATAGCTGAGGAATTTGCTAATTGTTCTTCTCTATTGCTTTATTCTGAAATAATTTGAGAAAAATTATAATTCTTCTTGGTCTTTATTTAACTTTTATAAATATGAAGTAGTTCTGCTGTAAAATGAAAGAGTTAGACTTCATGATTTTGTAGGCCCATCTCGCACTTAGTTTTATGAATATGAAATTTGTTAGGTCTACAGAAAGAAGCAGTCATGATGACTTAAATCCTCAGAAGCTTAAGACCTAGTTTGAAATGTTAAGAGCCACACCACAACTTGAGCAAATTTCATAGGAAAGTGACCTTTTTCTGTGCAGCTAGCAGGAATAATGATCCAATGTCACTCTTAGTGGCAGTATTTGAAGTAGCAAGACATTTTGTGGTTCACATAAAAATATATTGCATTTGTTGATATAAATCTTTGTAATGGGTATTATTTAAAACAGTGGTTTTCACATTTTGTGATTTTGAGTTTGTTTTTAAAAGTTTGGGAAAGGAAACAAAATGGGACCATCCATTTAAAAATTTTACCAAGTGAGACTATTAAAAAATATCTTAGAATATTCATCCAAAAAGCAATTTAAAGGGTGATATTAGACACAATGAACAATGCCTTTCCTAACATGGCCAAAGTGGAACACACTGAACCAAACTGAAGGGTCTTCTCTTTTATCCTCTCCCTGATTCACACATTTCCACCTGTCCTCCTTACCTCAACAAATAGTACCAGTCTGAAAAACACAACGAACTAGTGAATAAAACTAAAAAGCAGACTCAAAAATGTAGAGAACAAACTGGTGGTTACGTGTGGGGAGAGGGAAGCGGGGAGGGGTAGTTTGGGGCAGGGGATGAAGAGATATAATTAAGTATAAAATAAGCTACAAGGATATATTGTACAACAAGGGGAATATAGCCAATATTTTATAGTAACTATAAATGGAGTATAACTTTAAAAATTGTGAATCACTGTTATACAGCTGTAACTTAAATAATAAAAAGTTAATTAACTAAAAAACAAAGGGTACCACTGACCACCCAGGTTCTCAAGCCAGAATCCAGAATCTTTATCTTTCTTCTACTACACCTAACACTAGAAATGGAAATACTAGCAAAACATTAACGTTTATACACCCAGTTGTCAATCTAGGCACTTGAAATGAATGAGCTCATGTATTCCTCGCCATGCTTGACGGCGCAATTATCATTGTCCTCGCCATTCTACAGATGAGGAAACTGGGGCCCCAAGACACGGTTCACCAGCTAAGGCAGAGCCAGGGTTTGAATCCAGGCTGTCAGACTCCAGAGCCCTGCTTCTTAATCATGGTCCAAAATCTCACCAAAATCTACTTCAAGACACTGAATCTCCACTGGGCCCACTTCTTGCCATCCTGTTGGCCCCAGCTGTTGTCTGGATTACTTCATCACCTACCATTCCTGAGCCGGGAGTCCACTCTTCACACTGCGGCCAGAGTGCCCTTTCAAAATTGTAGACTGGGCTGTTGTTTTCCTGCTCAAAACCTTTCTATGTCTTCTCATTACCTATGGGTGCAAATTTGAAATCTATGCATGGCCTGTGAGACCTTCTGTCTCCTGCCACCCCTCTGCCAACGTTCCTTGTGATCACTCACTTCTGGCCACAGAGCTTCCTTTTAGCACTTACAACAAGCCAAACGCTTCCTTTTCAGGTATCTGCATGTGCCAGTCATCTGCCTCCAACGTGCATCTTACTGGTCTTTAGCTCACTGCTACTCATTTTCAGAATGCATCTCAAAAATCCCTTCTTCCTGGAAGCCTTCATTGACTCCCCAATCCAAATTGAGTCCCCCCAGAATATTGTCCCATAGCCTATTCTACATTTCTTCCTTAAAGTAGTGACATCATTGTTTGAAACTCTATTTCTGACGTTGTATGTACTCTCCGTCTTCCCTGCTAGACTCTAAGTTTGCTGAGTGTAGGGACTATTGGAACCAGTAAATCTTCAAGATCTTGTGTGGTGCCTTGGTGTTCCAGAAACATTTGCTGAATGAACAAATATACTGCCATTTATTATCAATATAATTGCATGAAAGAAAGGCTACTTTAACTTCAAACAGTGAAAAGGGCTTATTCTTAGTAAAGGACACTTTAAATTGAATGAATATATATTTATGACTAACTCAATATTTGCTCATATTACATTTCACTTTTGGACTATATAGTGATGTATAAATGTCATTATATACTGACATTGGACTGTGGGCTGATGTTCTGGGAATCAGTGATTTATTGCATGCATCTTATTTATATTTCCTAAGCTTTCATATTTTCTTATGCACAAAAGTGAACACTGAATATTAAAAAAAATTTTTTTCCCTTAAAAAGTGTCATACTTGTGGCAGAGATCGCTAGCAGTCTCCTGAATATCTGTAATTTCCTCCTTCTGTAGTGATGTAATATCTTGGCACATGACACTGAGGTAAAGACCATATTTCTCAGTTTGCCTGCTGCTAGGCGTGGCCATTTGGCCAAGGTTATAGCCCATGGGATGTAAACTGTAGGCATTGAGGCTATTTCTGAGTTGTGCCCTTAAAAGGAAAGGAACCTTTCTTCCCTTCTAGAGAAGGGTGCTGATTTGGTGGGAGAAGTTAGAGCAACTGTCTTCTGCCATGAGTTGGAAGTCCAGTATTGAGGACAAAAAAGCAACAAGGTGGAAAAGGCCTGTGTCCCTGATACCAGACAGGTGCTATTCCTGCCCTGAGTTAGAAATGATGGGGCCCTTTTTCAACAGCAGCTAAACTTGTCTCCTAGCTAATGAAATATTATACACTTAGTTTCGCACTTAGCTTTTTAACTCCCAATATATCTGGGTGTTCTTTCCCAATCATATGTAATTCAAAGGCAGAAAAGTCAGAATGTATATGTTGGGGAAAGGGGACCTCGTATCTAACGTGATGAACATATTATAGCTGGAGGGCAGTGCTGTGTCTGGACCTCTCATTCTCCCACCTTTCTAGCGATAAACAACATGCTTGTATTTTCTGCCCACATTTTCTACAGTTGACTTTTCAGATATTTGATAGGAGCTTTTCTGCAAGCATATAAACATTAGAAGCTGCTTGTTTTACTTGACATTGAGTTTATTTATTAAAGCTGAGAAGTGTAAAAGCCGAGTTTTCCTAAGCCTTTAATATTCATTTCAATGTTCAAAAATCTAGTAATTTTTGTATAAAAATAACCATGCCTTTCACATAATTCTTTGATTAGCTTTTAATTTACTACTAAGTTAACCCTACTTACTAATTTAGTGAAATAAAGGATTAACTTTCCTCTAAACATTTTTAAAACCTATTTACAAATTTTAAAAGCCCTGAGTATCCTCAAATAGATCAGCCCCCTGACAAAGCTGGTAAGAAAAAAAGCTGAGCATTTAAGTGACTCTAGTGATCTCATAAACCTAAACTTATAGGTTAAATTAATCTTATTCTTTTAAACAATCAAATACTGTCTCTAAATGTAATAAAATAAAATACTGTTCCTAAATGTAACCAAATCAAATAATCATTTAAACTATTAATTCCTGTAAATTTATCATTACTCTGATACTTAGATTACTTAATATCAGATCAAATACTTTAATTAATAATAGCGTCAAAAAACTCAATGTTGCTCACGATTACTCTACTTATTCTTAAATTTAATTTGAGTATTGTTACTGTATGTATGATTCATGTCTTCTTACTCCTTCATCTTTTGTGGCTTGCAAAGTTCAGCCCAACCAAAAAGAGAAAATTTACAATCTCAGCCTGAAAGTTAGGACAGTGTTTCAAGCCCATACATTTTCTTGCAACGCAAAGCATCACTTATTCCTTTATTCCAATTTTTACTGTTTAAAAAACAACTTTTAATTAGCTCATTTGAACTGATTGGATTCTGTATCCACTGCCCCTTGCAATGGCAGCTAGTTTCTTCACTACCTAATTTGTGCTGAAGAGATGCTACATTTTATAAAAAGCTCTTCTAGCTGTCTGGTGACCATCACTTCTGATTCTTTTACAGTCATTGAACTTTAAAGAGGAGACACTTAGATCTTGGATTCAAGAGATGAGGGCCACGAGGTTGTTTCTTAAAGCTTGTCTTGATTCTTCTTTGGATATTCTGTGTTTGAACACATCAGTCTAATATTGTTTGCTTATCCCTTTACTTTCTATGGAAACATTAAGCTATTTAAGAATGAATGAAAGAACAAGATGAAGTAGAGTGAATTAAATACAGAGCCCCTGTCACAGACCATAAACCTACCCAAAACTCCCATCAGCTGGAAGCCATCAAAGCAAGTGTTTGGGTTTAAATGCTTCTTCTTTGTTCTAAAATGCCTAAGGGTTGACTGAATCACCCCCTTTAATATCTTCTCTCTGCCTTTGTATTTGTTGCTGTGGAATCGCAGACTTTCTACAGGTAGCTCATGCATGAGGAACCTGCTGGAACTTTCCCTGAGCTCTTTCAGATTACCGCTCATTTAGGATAATGAGGAAGTCCTTCTGCCTTGCCTAGTAATTCAATGTGTGTCTGTATTTGGGGATAGACAGGTGGAAGAAATGAAGAGGAGGTTTTGGTTTATTTGACATAAGCTCATCAGGATAAGACTGGACACTAAAGGTAGTGTCTATCACTTAGACATGGCCTCAGTGAAGCCAATTTGTTCTGTGTACACATGTATACCCACAACCCCCCCCCCCCAACTATCACTAGGTAATTTGCACTTGGAAGGCAATTTGAATTTGCCCTTAGGAGAATTAAACCAGTTCTATCTACAATGTAGTTACATCTTGGTGCAAACCAGAAAATGGCCAGAAGACTTACTATCCAATGGAAGTATATTCATTTGTTTAAAGTGTTCATTTTGAGAATCTAAATTTTCTGTTTAAAGTCATCTTACTCTTTAGGGAGAATCATGCTGGCCAAAACTGAAAGGGTTTTGTTCTTAATTATTACGAGTTGAAAAACTCAAAGAATTTCTTAATTTGTATTGATATCTGATAGAGCTATAGTTAGTAATATTATTTCTGATTTGTATTTCTTCCAGAGTTCTAAACATTCCTTATTACATTTGATACATTGCATGTTTAATGACTTGCTTTCCCTTTAATGCTTTTAAACTTTCAACTATCTGAAAAGGCTGGATGTTGTCTAAAGCCCTGTGGATGACTTGCCAGATATCTTTGGTATGAGTCCCAATATGGCTTCTATTTTGCAGTGTGACCTTGGACAATCCATATAAGTAAAATGAAGAGGCTGGATTCAGTGCTTCCAGCTCTGGGTTTCAGCGGTAACTCCTCAGCCATAGTGGAAGTATTAGTTACCTTGATCACTCAGGGCAGACACTGACCCACGTGCATGTGTGTGTAGTGGCTGCCTCCAGCAAAACTGAGGAAATAGTACCTGGTTGCTGTTTACCTTGGGGGACAAGTGGCAGAAATAGAGCTCTTCACATTCCTTTGTTCTCTAACCATGTCTGAAATTTCATGTAACTTGAGACTTTATATATATAGGTTTGTCAGGGACAAAAATGTATTGAATACATTTGAATGAATTGAATGCATTGAAATGAATCATCTAACTGGGATTGTAGAAATGTCTCTTGAAATAAAAATGACTCCTAGGAGGTGGATGAAATGGGTGAAAGGGGTCCAAAGGTATAAAGCAGGATTAAGTGAGTTTGTCAAAGTCTCTTGCTGCTAGATGTGAAGCTGGGATTTGATTGACCAGGTAGTTTGATTCCAGGGGCTCCCTGCTCTTCATACAGCTCCTCTCTCCTGCCCCTGGTAAAGAGTCAGCATAGGGCATCCATGGCTGGGTTGGGCAGTGGAAGGAAGCTGCAGGTAGAGACAAGGGTCTGGCATGTGCTTCTGGGTCTTCCATTACAGTACAATGGGGACTTTAGGCAAGTCTTACGAGTTGTCTCTAATGGAATAGAATGTGAATTGCTGATGTGAGCCATACACATAATTAAAAATTTTCAAGTGGTTACATTAAAAAAAAGAAACAAATTAATTTTAATATAATTATAATATAATATCATTTTAACAATATATTTTGTTTAATCTAATATATTAAAATATAATCATTCAACATGTAATTGATAACATCAGTAAGGTATCATATTCTTTTTTTATATTGAATCTTTGAAATCTGGTGTATGTTTTACATTTACAGCAAAACTCAATTCAGATTATCCATATTTTAAGTGTTCAGTGGCCTCACACGGCTAGTGGCCACCATACTGGACAGCACGGCTCTGAACCCTTGCACAGCTGTGAACTATAAAACAAGACAGTGGTAATGGAGGATCTATAAAACCTCAGCTCTGAAATTCTAGGAATCTATGATAGGAAGCACCTATACTTCTTAAGATGCTGACCATGAGTTTACTTGTTTCTTCCCTGCTTAAACAGCATGAAAAATGCATTCTAAGATAAGAATTCAACAGTAAAAAAAATTCTTTATGACTCACAAAGGCAATGTCATGTCAAGATAGTGTGTGCGTACCAAATAAGAATTTTCAGAAAGTAACCCCGCTTTGGTGGGTAAAAAAAAAAAATAATGAAAATCAATTATTTTCCTCACAAATACCTGGGAGCTTACACCAGCTCCTGTTCCAGGTCTCTGGAATTCAGAAGAGAGCAATTCAAAGCCTCTGCCCTCCTGGTGCTTCCATTGCAGTGTGACAGTGAACAGACGTGCAGGATGATTTTCGGTTAGCCAGGACCATGAAGAGAAACAGAGCAGAGTAAGCAGTTAGAGAGTGGAGACCTGGGGGATCAGTGGGTCTAGCTTTGAAAGGAAGACTTCTTTGAAGAGGTGACTATTGAGGAGAGATTGGGTTGAGAGATGGGACAAGCTGCGTGAAGACTCAGAGAACAGGGAGCAGGGGGTGACAGCGTTCGAGGCTGGTGAGACAGCCTGAGGTGGCAGTGGGCTGAGTGGGCTTGTGGAAGAGCTACAGGCACTTAGGTGAGCGAGAGAGAGGATGAGGGGAAGCAGGACTTTGGGTTTCAGTTTAAGGGCTGGAGAGACCACAGGAGAGTGGTGATTAGCAGACAGAGGTGATCTGATTGTCTTTTGAAAAAGAAAACTCAGAGACAGAGTTTAGACTGAATTTGGTAAGAGTAGAAGCAGGAGGACCAATCAGGATGCTACAAAATTGTCTGGGTGACCTGTCATGGCGACTTGACTAGCAGAGGAATTTTGGAGGTTGACTGAATTGATTAGATTTCATATCCGTGTTGAAGGTTGAGTTGGTTGGATGTGTTTATTGACGGCCCCGGGGTATTCAAGGACAGAATCGAGATGATCCTTGGATTTGGGGCTTGAGCAACCAGGCCAGTGGCAGTTCCACTTACTGAGATGGCTGAGAGTAAGGGGAAGGTGGGTTTGGCAGCAGGGAGAGGTACAGGGAATCAGTCACTCTGGTTTTAGACATTTTCAGATTGATGTCTATATGAAGGTAAACATCAGGATTAAATTTGAGGCTGGAGAGATTTATCATCTTCATCTTAGATATTTGGAGAGAGGACTTTGCTGTGACTCAGGGAGCTGGAAGTACAGTTACTGTTTCATCTGGGCACTGACTTTAATTTTGTTCCCAGGATAAAGATGAGGCCTTATGATGCTTAGCTTTGGATAGTGATATAAGCCACTGGGCTAGGAATCATGACTTAGATAAAGAAGTATTACCCCTTCACTGCTACCAGGTCTTGGTTCTGTGCTTGAGAAAGAGCTGTAACCAGCACTGGTAAGCAGATGGTAAGCATGCGTGCTGGTACAAGACGTTAAGTATTGAAATACTCCTATACCAATTGGTAAATGGCCATTCGCCTGAGTGCCCCCTCCTCTTGATGTTGTCAACCCAGCCATCAGGGCCTCACCTTTGGAATACTCCACATCTCCCTCTACTTAACAGCTAATAGGTAGTGCCTCACACAGCGATTAACTTCCTTGGTTCTGTTCCAGCCACTGGAGTGGAACCGCATCTGTTCTGAGTGGTCAGTCCCCATGCCAGGCCATAAGCACTGTTAAATATTTTGAGTATAACTCATGGTTCTACCCCTGGGTAGGCCGTGACCAAGCCATGTGAAGCTAGGAAGAGGACCCTCATGGACCAGTCACTTTCAAATAATCCAGAATGCTGATGTCCTTGATCTCTTGCATAAATTATGTTCCTACTCTACATTACCATTCCATGAACACTGCACAACACATCCTACACCAGCCAGCGTCTGGTGTAGGATGTGCTTTCCTTATATCCCAGCAGAAATACTACAGATGGGCACTCCCCAGCTTACTCTGTGACTAAGAACTATGAGATTTCAGACAGACCCTTTATTCCTTTATTTCACATTTATACCATCAACCAAGATCAAAGTAAGAGATATCTGAGTTACTACAATGAAACAAGAAAAGACCTTGCTCTCTCCTTTGGACTCCATGTTATCACTTATACAAAACCAAACCAAAAGAACGGATGACTCTGTTGTACTTTGAGGGCGTGCATGCGAAATGAAGCCTTAGTCAGGATAAAATTCTTCACTCAGAATTTAAATCAATATATACACACATTTGTTTATTTATATATAAATGTATCTGTACACATTTAAATAAATAAATATATAAATGGTATGTATATAACATGCAATTATATATTAATATATATATATAATTCTACATACTTTACTTTCAACCACCAACATTGATTCTGGAGATGCTCCAAGTGTAGACCGTGTATGATGGTAAACAGGTTGGTGAAGGGACTTGGGTGGAGGGAGAGTGTGGACTCAGCTCCTTCTTGGTCATCCTGCTCTCCTAAGACCGTAGAGAGGAGACAAAAACAAGAAGTGATCTCCAGTTGGATGCATGAGTGATGTGTCACAGAGCCGAAAGGGCTGTTACCAAAGGGCCGGGTCTGGGAGTTTTCCTGGAGGTGGGAGAACCGCTGAGGACCTGGCCAAGTCTGTGGTACTTAACTAAGGAGAAAATGAGACAAGGCACTTCCAGTATTCTAGACTATAAATAAATGTGTCTTAAGATTGACTTCCCTTCAGTGGCTTAAAAAACCATTCTCTCCTCCATCCCAATTAATTTGAGATAATTTCTGAGAAGTGCTGGGAGAGTTTATTCTCTAAAAAGTTGACGGCTCATTTGGAGCCTAGTGGCCTCAAGTGGCCGTCACGTTTCTTACTGGGTCAGTGTTCGATGATGGTGCTCCTGTCACGTTTGTTTCAGCCACAAGTCCATTTGCCTTTATTCCACAGGCAGTAGAGAACTTTCTCTGTGCCAAGAACTGTGGGTACAGAGAAGAGTAAGAATGACAAATGTAAGTGGATTTTCGGTTAAATTAGACTTTTAACCTCCCCTCGTCTTTCCAAGTTTATAACCATTTAGGAGGCAAGCTGGTTTCCGATGCTTTAAATGCTCTTGGCATTTACAGTATATTAGGATTGTGGGAGTATTTGCAATCTACCACCCCCGACTCTTTCTCTGGGGATAAGAGTTTTTCACTAGGTCTGCTGGTAGCTCTTCATGGAGGGGAATCTAGGCTGCGGATGATGCTGAGAGAATGCTAAAGAAGCGAGGCAGGCCGCGCTGGTGTATAATAGAACTGTAGTGGGGAAGAGGGAAGACAGAAGAGCCATGGGCTGTGTGGCAGGGGGCTTTTCAGAGCGAGGTTTCAGACTAGGAGAGTTTCAGAGAACATTCTCTGTGTGGAAGATATTCAGAGAAACAGTGATAAGGAGAGACCATTTTGAACATATGTTTTGAAAATTAAGAATATACCTCCCCTGTGGCATTTTGTAAAGATTGAAAGAATTGGAAAATTAAATAGATGTTAGTTACCTCACTGTTTATACGAATATAACACAATGTCAAAACTGAGCTGCATGGAGCCCCAGGATTTGAGGAAATAACACTGAAAACACTTAAGATGTGAGCCTCTGACACAGATGCCCCAAGAACTGAGGAGCTGGAGTAGTTGGACTGGCCCCTGTGTGACCGATAATGAGATGGATGGGCCATTGGAATGTGGTTGGGTGTGAGGTGCACCTTTTCCGTTTATAAATTGGGACATTAGGAGAAAAATGTTTTTTTAAGCCATTAAAGGGAAATCCATTGTAAGGGACATTTACAGTCTTCTCTCTTTTTCTGCTTAGGTATCACCTATTTGGCAAGAATTAATCTAGCCTACAATCAACTTCCCATTCACAGTCTTCTTCATCTCCTCTAGTCATCCTTGAAGCCATTAGTTAGGAAGCCTATGGCTACAAGATAAATAGTGCCTTGTGGCCTGAGTTACCACTTGGGGGAAACCTGCCCAACCAGAGACACATGCATTAGACTTTATATGCACGAGTGAAAAATAAATTTCATTGTGTCAAGTCACTGAGGTTATGGGATTTTTGTTACTACTGCAGAGCCTAGCCTACTCTGACTAATACACTCTACTTCTAAGCAAGAAGTACAGGAATAACCTCTCTGCTATGCTCACTGACTGACTACACTATTAGTTGTTGTTTCTTACGCTGTGGGAGAAACAGCTGCTGATCTTAACAAATATATTCCTCTCCTCTCCAATGTGTTTTCCAACAAGATTAAAACTCTTAATGATGCTGTTTTGGCAACAAGAAAAGGAGATCAAGTGTGGGGAACAATTTAGTGGCAAATCATCAGCACATAACAAATTACGGTGGAATTTTCCTGAAGCCAGTTCAGGTTCTACAAGTTTAGCTTGTGAAGGAGCGAGTCTTTGCCTTCCTTTCTTTTGCCCTTGTGTCTTCGTATTTGTTTACATTTTAGATTCTGGTGTTTGCTTTTTAGTTTTATTTATTCATTACACTTTTTGCCTGGTTTCAGACTCAAAGAACATGAGACTCCTCAGGGAGGTATGTGGCACTACCTACCCTCCCAGGTTGGTAGGAATGATGCCTGGAACAGGACCTTAGGGGAAAACATTTCTCATGATTGTCTCATTTTGGCTACCTGCCATCCATGGTCTTTGGTAAGGATTTTGATTTTGCTTCTTTGGGTGTGATCTTTTTGCTTTTTTCCAACTGGTGGACTGTGTAAGAGCTCAGTTTTTGGTGTCTGCTTTCCACCTGTCACTTACTGTCTATATGACCCTTAATGAGTAACAATTTCTTTGGACTCTATTTTCTTATTTGTAAAATCAAATAAGATATACATGTATATCTTTAGCATAGCTTCTGATTTATTATATCCATTAAATAATAGCTCTTTTGTTGATATTACTATTATCAGTGACAATATTACCTGTTGTTTCCTCTCTAGTTTTTTTTTTTTCCTTATGTTGGTGTTTTTTAAGTTGTGGCTTTGAACATGGGTCTTGGCATGTTGCATTTGGGGGGCATCTGAAGTTTAGAAACTTCCAGATTATGAGAGCATTCTGAGTAGATTTGTGTCCATAGAGGCAGCTCAGTGTAGAAATCCAAAGGATAAATGCTGTTTGAATCACTCAAAATAGACTTTCCCATTTTTAACTTCAGCAGCAGGCTGTGGTGGGTGCAGGAAGAAGGCCAAGTTACTCACATCCCCCAACAGGAGAAAAATGAGTTATCATTTTCATTGCCTTGGCTTTGCGTCCTTCTTCTTTTTCTCTGGAGATCACACGTGTAAGAAAAGGGCTGGAAGAGGGGCAGAGTACAAATGGAGGACCATTAAAGCCAAGGGAGATTTATTGTCTGAAATCTGTTTTCCACCTCCATGGCCACTGTTGGGAGGTGATTCCCCATAGACCTCTCATGTTTGTACATGTCTTGCAATCAGGGCACTAATTGTCCATTTCCTGGACTTTCTTTTCAAGAATGTTGGTAAAACAAAAAGTCTTGAAAGATAGAGATAGTGTTTTTCTCCAGAGTAAAGGGCAGGCCTGCTTACTGCCCATCATAAAAGTTTCAAGTTTCCTAAGCTTAGAGTTCCTCTCCTGTAATTAAACCACAGAGCTTTCAGGCGTGCATCTGGGCCTGTCCACAGAGCCCCTTGGGACTTTGGGGCGGGAGAACTGATACTAACACGCTGATTCTCATGCTTCTTTCAGTGCTATTGGTAATAAAGTCCTTTGTCTCTGACCCTGGAGTCTCATGCGTCCTTCCAGCATCTATGAAAATGGTGGCAGGCTAACTTGTTAGCTTGCAAATAGGGTAAAATCCCAGACCCTTCTTAGTTCTTGACAGCCACCATTTTAGTTACCAGTCTTCTAGTGTTAAAAGCACGTGAGAATAAGGGAGGGTAAAACCAGTGTAACTGAACTGCAGCTCTGAGCCATGTGCTTCATTCTCGGAGTGTGTCTTTGTCTACTTCTTATTCTTCTACTCCTTTCCTCCTCATTCTGCATCGTTAAATCCCCAGGCTGATAAGGGCAAACTCATCTTTGAAGGGTGAGGGAAGGGAAAAAGATTTAGAAGTGAAATCAGACTCCTTTTTAACACAAATGAGGGGGGTGAAATGGGTGCCATTCAGATGTTAATCCTCTATGTCTCATGGTAAGCAGGAGTCCGATCTTACAGCTCACAAATATTTCCAATGGATGATTATTGTTTTTCTCTTCTCTAGTCTATAATATAACAGAATTATGTATCAAAAGTAGTTTATTTGGTTGCCTACATTTGGTCAAATTCATACAGTTATTGGCACTAATGAATAAATGGTTTATTTAGCTTCAAGTTTGTGAGTGTAGAGGAGCATTTTATAGACTGAATGACTGTGTGTGTTCCACCACCCTGAAATTCATATGTTGAAGCTCTAATCCCCAATGGGATGGCATTTGGAGATGCGCCTTTGGGAGGTTAATAGGGCTAGATGAGGTCATGAGAGTGGGGCCCTGGCCCAGTGAGATTAGTGCCCTTATAAGGAGACACCAGAGAGCTTGGTTTCTCTCTCTCCACCATGTGAGGACACAGTGAGAAGAGAACTATCTGCAAGGCAGAAAGAGTTCTTGCCAGGGACCAGACTGACTAGCATCTTGATCTTGGACTTCCCAGCCTCCATAAATATGAGAAATAAATTTCACCCAGTGGTTTAAGCCACCTGGTCTATGGTATTCTGCTATGGCAGCCTAAGAAACGTATACAGAACAGGCATCTGGCATTGAGGAGACGTTAAGCAGTCAGAAAAGTGTGTGTGGGTCTTTGGAGGTGGTCTCCCTTGGAAATCTTCTTTGGATTTTCACACCCATTCCTTATACTGTGTTCAAGTGTGTGAGACTCAGATGATGTTCATCTGCAAAAGATATATCTGAACAAGTGTGACCCAGTATGCCCTCCTCAAGAGCCTTCACTAAGCCATCTCAGCTCCCATACATGCTTGCTTGAATCACCAGCCCCATTTAGTGGTTCTGTCAAGCCACTCTCCCTGCTCATTGATTTATGGTGGCTTCTGCTGTTAGGATTCATCAGCAGTCACTTATTATTCTGATTGCTCATGCCTTCTCAGCATGTCACTTGAGATCTCTGTCTGTATGAGCCAGTGATGAGCTTGAAATGTTCTTATTCTACTTCTATGGTAATCTGTCTTTTCTTTTATTATCACAGACTGTTGAAGCTTGAAAGAATCTCAAATCATTCCATGCAAATCCATTATTTTCCAAGTAAGGAAAGGAAATTGTTTTAGCTTAAGTGGCTATAAAACACCATAAACTCGGTGGCTTAAATAACAGACATTTATTTCCTACAGTTCTGGAGGCTCGGAAGTCTAAGATCATGGTGCCAGCACGGTTGAGTTCTGGTGAGAACCCCCTCCTGGCTTGCAGATGGCTGCTTCCTTGCTGGATCCCTATGTGGTGGAGAGAGGAAGTTCTGGGGTCTCTTCTTAGAAGGGCACTAATCCCATCATGGGGGCTTCACCCTCATGACCTCCTCTAAATTAGATTACCTTTCAAAAGCCCCCTCTCCTAAAACTGTCCCATTAGGGGTTAGATATGCAATCTGTGAATTTTAGGGAGACAGACATTCAGTCCAAAACAGAAGGCTTAGAGAAGTTTAAGTTTTTGAGCCATACAGCATTTTTCCTTTCACAACATCTACTCAGAAAATGACTCCCCCATGAACTCTAACTAATTAAGCCCTTTATAGCCCATTTGATGGCAGCATTCATGCAGCAATTCTCTTTTGAGCTTTGCTGAGACACAGTGGGTATGCTAATACGCAGGAGACACAGCATCTGAAAACAGAGATCGCAGTTTTGATGTTCATTATCCCTATTTAATGATAATGGCCATCCACCTCCTGAAAAGAAGGCGCTATGCATATTAATGAAGAAAGAATTCCAGAGGTTGAGATTCTGATTTTGTATAATCACAGGATAATACTCATTAACTAGTTGTTCCCAAAATAACCAACCTAATAGGTTTGTAGGGAGAAATGTTGCTTGACTTTAAAGAGATTTGTATATACTTGTGCTAGAAAGATTAAGTAAGAATAAGGTTTTTAAAATCCTGGTAACAAGAAAATTACTTTCTTAGAATATATTTTTGTTTGTTTGGAGATAGTCTTTTTTTTTTTTTTTTTTTCTTTTTAGAAGATAATAGGTTTTAATTGCTGGTAATTTATCCAGATCAGTTATCTTGCCTTCTCCTGGGTCAAGGCTTTAAAAGGAGAGAACAGTTTTCTCCTTCTTGGAAGAATAATAAAGCACTTACAATGTTTCTGTTTCATTTCATGCTGCCCACCTAAGAATCTAGTTTATCTTGCTCTGGCAAACATTTCCTGAATCACTTCATTGTTTGAATGGCTCCCCACCCCCAACCTCATTAACAGGAAAGGGAGATGTCTCGCAACAGAATGTATTAAACTTATCAAGAATTGCTCTTTGCCAGTGGATAGTCTTTCATGTAGTTTTGTTTTGGAATGGAAAAATAATGCTGCTTATGATGGGCTCTTACAACCTGGAAGAAGTTTAGAAATTGTGTAGTTCAGTTTCATTATTTCAAGCTGAGGTAACTGGGACCGAGAGGAGAAACTTGCTTAATTAGTAAAGAATCAAAACTAGAGCTGCTGCGGGAAAAGTGGGTGCAAGAGGATGGTCACACCCCAGGGACTGGCCGCCAAGTGGGGGGTCACTGGTTTCCAGCAGGAAAGAATTCAAGAGGGAGTCATAGTAAAGTGAAAGCAAGTTTATTTAGACAGATACACATTCGATAGACTGAATGCAGTCCATCTCAGAAGGGAGAGCAGCCCAGGGGGTGGGGTGGGGTGGGGTGGGGGTGAGTTTTTATGGGCTGGATAATTTCATATGCTAACAAGTGGGAGGATTATTCCAACTATTTGAAGGTAGGGGATGGGGATTTCCAGGAATTGGGCCCCTGCCCACTTTTGGCCCTTTATGGTCAGACTCAGAACTGTCATTGCACCAGTGGGTGTTCCGTTTTGTATGCTAATGTATTACAATGAGCATGTAATGAGGCTCAAGGTCTACTGGGAGCTGAATCTCCTGCCATCTTGGGTCTAGCTGGTCCTGACCGGTATTTGTCCTGTCCTCAATGGTTGTGTCTTTCTTTACTGGTTGTATCCTGCCCCCTTCCCTCCTATCTCAGAACCAACGCTCCTTGGCTTCCAGCCCAGTGTGGTTTCTGACCCCATGATACTGGCCTCCTTTCTCATTGGATGGGGCTTTGTCTGCCCTGTTTCATCCTCATCCATGATAAGTGACAAAGAAACAAAAGATCAAATCTTGTGGCAATATTCATGCAACGGTTCTTCTTTGAGCCTTCTCTGTGATGCAAAAATATATGAGATACGTCACCAGAAAACAGGAATCTTGGCCTACTGGAAATTTCCACACTTACTGAGCATTTCTTTGTGCCAAACACAGTGTAGGTCACAGGGTCAAACTGGCATTCACACAGCTGTCTGTGACTATCATGTGAAGTGAGCATCCTTGTTTAGACATTTCTGGAAAAAAGAAAAGAATATTCTGACAGTGACTCTAGCTGAGGAAGGTCTCTGCTAGTCAGTCCAGTGGGAAAATGGTAGGGCCTTACTCTGCCTCAAATTGTAGACATCCAGCTCGTAAAAGTAAGAGAACACGAGTGAGTCAGACTACTTGCTTTAATCGTCCTCTGTGAGTTAGCCCAAGTGAGGTTTCTCTGGGGTTTCCAGCCTCCTCTTCCATCACTTGTTCACCTTACACCTGTTCTCCTCCTCACTGAGCCGTCGAGTGAGCTTTCCCATGCCCATGCCAAACCTGCATGCGGGGAATTGCTGTGCGTTTGCAGCCTAGCGTGAATTTGTCAGTCATTCTTGTTTATCAGGTCTATTCATTTTTTAAGCCTTATTTCTACGGATTGGGAAGCTTTTTTAATGGAAGGGGAGGGACCCAGGGCTTTTAAAATTTGGTGTAGCTGAGATGTTCATTTTGGTATTGACATTTTATTCTGAGCATGTACGGGTAAGGAGGTAAGGAGTAACATGTGCCCATCTTTCCACCCAAGGATTGGTAATCTTCTCGGTCAATAGAGCCAAAATGCAGAATGCACTCTTTCTTATAAAAAAAAATTTGACACATTTGTGGACAAGAAAGGAACACTGGTTCCTTTAGTCACCATCTAGCCCAGCTGGATTTTCATATTTAAATATTTCAGTTAAAAATTAATTCAGTATCTCAACATTAATTTTTATAGGATTACATACCAAGTTAAAATGGCATTTAAGCCATGTATCCAGGAATGCAGAGGCAAATGGTTTGCAATTAGGGTGTGGATTTTATGAAAACTGAAGTATTTGCCTGAAATGGGGGTGGATTCCTGTGAGATGGCACTAGAGTGATTAGAAAAAGTGGTAACTTAAAGACCTATTTTCCCCTCAAACACTGAGAGGATTGGACTGTTGGCTGATGCTAAAGTCAATAAGAAGGGTAAAAATGATATAATAATTGTTAGCACCTTATAGCTTACAAAGTGCTTTCCTCTCTTTAGTTTGAACCTGATAATGACCCCACAGGTAATCAGGAATGACTTCATTTTACCTTTGCGGAAACTCAGACACATGTAGCCAGTGATGGAGCCATGACTTACATCTGGGCTTTTGGGCTTTGGATTATGTGCTTTTGCTTCCCGTCATTCTGCTTCCTTGTTAAGCACTGCCAGTGGTTAGTGATGAGACAGAACCAGACGGGGTTTATCTTGCCATGTTTTCTGACAGGATTTTCTGTGGAGGTGAGGACTTGGGAGAATGACTGGCTGGTCCTGTTGCCCACGTAATCAGATTGACCTTAGTGACGATGTATGTAAGGAATCTCATCAACCCTGAATTCTACCCTTCTCTTCTGACTTTGGACCTCTACTGAGGGCTTCACCAAAATAAGACAGGCTTAACCTCAATCTTTGAAGTTCTGCCGTTTTTATAGGATTTGGGGAACATCTATTTTCACCAGATACTTGGTTTCCTTTAAATATAAACCATGGGACTGTCATCCTATGAGATCTTGTTACACTTGTGGTTTTGGACATAAACAGAACACAGCATCTCAAATTTTTTTTATCCAAGTATCCTTAGCAGCAGAGGAAAATGAAGGAGAAATCCTGGCACTTGGGCATAAGCTTAAGGAATCTCAACAGGAAGTATCTCTGAAGTCTTCTATTTACAAAAATGAATGGGGATTTTATGTTAGGTTCTAAAACATTTATTCCCATATTAAAAAATAACATTTCAGATTAATTGCAATGACAGATATCAACCTTCTAGACCTTTCCTCTGTGGCTTCGTGAACCCAGCACACTGCTGGCTATGCTCAGGTTTCTCTGCCCCAGTTTAAGAAGCACGGACCCAGGCGAGTACTCGCATTCTTCCTGTTTTCCCAGGACTGTAGGAATCTGGGGTCATTCCTGATAACACAAGCAGGTGTGGTTTGGGGTCTCTATCTGTGTCTCTTAGACATTTACAGTCATCAGACCAAATCTCAAACCATTTCACTCCCATTCACTCTCCATTTTCCTTACGAACTGTCAAAGCAGTATGGCCAGGAAGAGGGACAAGGCTCTTGTAACAGTGGGAAGTGGTGCCTAATTTTAATATAAATGACATTGTTTATGGAAGGATATAAGTGGGCCCATATAACAGAGATCGGTATGAGCCTACCAACTGTGAGAAGAGCTTTGTGGGTCAAACTTTGATAACCACTGTTTTGTCAGGAGCCTGGTGTGACCAGATGTTTGCTCTACTTTAATGAAGGCAATAAAGGGCTGGCAGCAAGCAAATAATATCCGGGACATGTGGGGCATTTATGAGTTGGGTGGCAGGTGAAATGATGTTCAAGACTTGTTACATAATTTGTGGGCTGGTGTGAGATGAAAACGTAGGATCCTCTGTGCAAAAATTAAGAATTTAAAGATGGCAATACAGAGCATTAAACCAAGCCCAGGGCCCTTCTAAGCGGGAAGCCCCAGCCGTTGTACAGCTCACATGCCATGCATCTGGCTCTGATAAAGTTGGTAAAATTGGGAAAGTTCTGGGTGTAGCTAGAGTGCAAAGGAAGAAATCATAAATTCAAAGGTTACAGGAGAAAAAAGAGAAGGAAGATGACACAAGGAACAAAGTTTCCTTGGAGGTGATGGGCAAGAAGAGGTGGTCCTCGCTGGAGAGGAGAGGAGAATGATGTAGGCTGGTGAGAACAAAAACAGATCCCACATCAGTGTTACAAACCAGGTCCCTCCCAGGGGTCAGCTGTAAGCAAGGATGGGTTATATTCTAGTGGGCAGAATGAGACCTCCACAAAGCACAGAATGGGCTGGTTAATTCATTGTAAGATTCTCTTTCATACCTTCCATTGAAACTCATCACAGTTGCATTTGCTATGAGATCAGAGAACCATAAATGAGTTATGACTATTGGTTTTGTCCACCTTGGAAAAACATTTAGTTTATAGGATGGAGTGATTCAGGGAATTGGCATGGATGGTGATTTCAGTGTCTTGAAAAGATGAAACTTGAACATCAGTGAACTCTAAAGGCTGTGAGCATGATTCAGACTTTATGGCAGACAGTGATCCAATGCAGTGGTCATTTATTCAGGCAATAATCATTATGGGGGTGAGAAGCCAAACTCAAACAGAAATAGGAACAGGCAGGGAAGGATGTGTGTGAGGACAGTGAGGAGCCCCGGTGACCCAGGCAAGCCAGAGAGCATGGGGCCTGTTGAAAGATGCTCAGAGTCAAATAATTCTAGAACCCAGTGAAGACTGAGTGGAATCCTTACACAGTTTAGGCTTAATGGCTTGGCCATCAATTTGTAACCCTTGACAGATGAGTCACTGGGGAAAAGCAGACCCTTTAATGCCTCTGGAAAGCACTGAAATGGGGCGATAAGTATCTTCCAATGAATCTAAACCTTCCAAGCAGGCGGCAGGCCCCGGGCTTCCATCGAGGGTGCATACAGCTGCCTTCTGCTGCCCAGCATCTGTGTTGTCCTATGTCCATCAGGTGGCTACAGGCTACCCTCATGATCTACGAGGGTTTAATTACTAAGCCGGAAGTTCTTTTATTGCTATGCATAAACCCACTTCATTTTCATCCTGTTTCCTCTTTCTGTAGGACTCCCCACACCTAAGAATGACATCTCTTTCTACATAGAATAAAGCCCTGTTGCATGTGTGTTGTTTCCCCCATTTGAAAATATTGGAAATCCTGGTTTCTAAAACACATCGTGTGCAGGACCAGAGAGTTTGATTCAGATAACGTTTATTCCATCAGAATAAATGAGGGTTCTATTTTTGAACACTGGTGTTAGTGCCCGATTCATCTTGAGTGAAAAAGATTCTTCCTTTGACTTCTTTTGCCAAAGATCCCCAGATCTTTGCATCATTTCTACTCCGTTTTTCACACTCTGGTTCCTTGTTTTGCTTTCTGGAATCTCTGAGTCTCTCAAGATGAATTGCCTGAGTGTGTTTTAGCAACTCTGGGTGCTATGTGACAAGTGTTTAGAGGGTTTGCACATTTCAGGCTGGGAAGAAGAAATTGGAGGCCACAAGTTTCCTAGTTGTGTTAAGGAGAACCCTCATACATTCCTGTGTATTGCTGTGTATTAGTCAAAAGAGAAGTCAGTTACTTTCAAACTTTCCTAAGGAAAAAAAATGGTTTGAAAAAAAAACAGTTTTACTGACAAAAGCTCTAGATAAGAAGGCTTGTGCTCTGATGTCAGGACAGAGACTTGTCTATCATTAATTTTTACTGGTTTGAATTGTGAAGATAAAAGGAGACAGGCTCTAGCTTTCCCCTCTTCTTTTAGTCTGTTAGTGAGATACAGATTTGGGACCTCAGAATCAAGCCTGGGCCTCCAGTCTTTTTTTTTTTTTTTTTTTTAAACTAGAACACTGTGAAAATGCTGCCCCAAACAAGCACATGCATGACCATTTATTGCTGGATCTTAATTAAAACAGGAAGAGAACTGTTGTTACCTTTCTTTTAAAACTGAGATACTTTGATGCAAATGCATACTCTACAGTTACAGATTTTTCTTTTGCTAGTTTTAAAATTTTAATTTCCTTCATTTCTGTCGGCAGCCACCATGTCCCAGGAAAGGGACACCTGTGATCTTAAACTTAGATGTTACTCAGTGTAACAGAGGACCATGGAAGGGATGTCTCAACAGGAGAAATGCCTAGACTGGAGGAGGCCTAGTGACAGGTGTCGGCCACGGTCCACACAGCAATACATCCCGACTTGATGGTAATGGGAAAAAGACCAGGGCAGGCTCCCCTGGGGTGGGCGGGGGCAGCATCCTCAGGGCTAGGCTTATCTGAATTACAAAACTGGTGGCGTTTGTCCCCTAAACTGATAGAATTTGTCCTTATGATCCTCTGTTTTCTGGACTGTAATCAAATCTTGTTTCCCAACAGAGCTGCAGTTACGACTATAGTGCCTTTGTGGGAATTAGGAAAGGTTACCTCTCAGAGCAAACCCAATGGTGGTGTTCAGCCCGCTTACCACCCTTTGTGTGGAGTGTGAGCTGCCCACAGTCCCTACACGATGCTGGGTATCGCAGCAGAGGAGACTCACCTTTCTCCTCGCTGCTCAAAACTTCTCCGCTGTATGACTCTTCCTGAGCCTTCCTTTTCCTGAACCACCTCGTTACGCAAAGAATAAATTCAAGCCAAGATGTTAACAGCCATGGTTGTTCCAGGTGTGCCGTTGTGTTGCCAATGCTGTTTCCATCGTCCAGAATACTGTTTCCTGACTTTATATCTGCTCAAAATCCTATTTATTTTACTCTGTGATAAAAATCTTGACACTTGGTTGAGTTAATTTCCTCCTCTGGGTGGATGTTGTACTGGATGTGCTCATCCGTTTTAATATTTCTCATATTGGTCCATAAGTATTTCCTTGTCAATCTCCCCTAATGGGAAATCCCCTTGAGATGAGAGGCAGCGTTACCCATTTTTATATCCCTGGCTCATGGTTCATTATTTAGACGTCAATAGGTAATCAACAAGTAAGTAAGAATCATGTTGAATGCACTGGTCAATCAGACATAGTACCCACCACGATGCTTTCTCACTGAAATAGGGGAATCCTGGAGACGACTCGTTAAAGCAGCTGATCAAAGCGCAGGCAGCCTGGAGGACAGAGCCAGGCTGGTGTTTTCTTTGCCCAGAGCCTAGTTGGTGTTTTGCAATCTACTTGTGGTTGGATCAAGAATTAGTAAGAACTTGCTAGAGAGGAGTTTTATCCCTGTTTGTTGATTTTTTTTCAATTCCGTGAGTCCCGGAAGCAATGGGAACCTCCAAATGTGTATCAGAAAATTGTTTGGTTCCCTGGATTTGAGGCAAATGTACAGCTTACCTTTGCCCAGCAGTGCTATTGAGCAGGAAGCACTGTCTGTGAGGGAACATACACTCTAATTAGGTTGCTAAATATATCAAGTGATAAACTACACAAAAGGCCAGAAATCACAGCCTCTGGTGACTAGAGGAGTCTTCAGGGAGTGGATTTTTAAGCTGTATCTTGTGGAGTTTCAGTTTGCTCATGTGACTGAGAAATGTTTATCTGATGTGCTCCATCTTGTCCTAGGATAGAAGATACAAAGATGGGTCCGTCAGGAGGATACTTGTATTAGCTTTAAACTTTGGGGGTGGCCCAGCCCCTAAAATGAATACAGTTCTTTGCCCAGCCCCATGAAAAATTGCCAGATTAGCACAAGATGACTATATGTGCTAAGTAATATACCAGCCAGGTTTCAGTGCCAACAAAAAGGAAAGAAGTTCCATATGTTCAAAACAAAGTTTTTTTTTTAATTAAAAATTTTGTTGGAGGACGTTAAGAGGAAGAATTTTATCAAATATCTCATCTTCCTGTATATGTGGGAAAAGTTCTACCATGAAGAGCTCTGAGGATGGAACACTGGGTGAGACCAATATTTTAAAAACTTAAGAAGATGGGTCAGAAAAATAATCGAATTGAGGCAGAGGCTGTTCATTTACCAAGCTTATCAGCATGTTTGGGTACGATGCTGTGGGCTTTGTATGCAGACCTCAGTTTGGTCTTTAAAGTTATACTGTGCCCATTCAGGGCCACTCAGGTACAGCCATTTCTGCTAAATGTGTTCACCAGTTCTCCAGAGAAGTTCAAGTTGTAGAATTAAAAGAGTTTTATGTGGTTCACATGCAACATCTTAGAAGGAACCTAAACGTAGGCAAGACGTCTGCTTTGTCAGGGCAGTTCTGATGGGTCGAATTAGGTCCTGAGGAATGTTGTTTGAAATGCTGCCGATAGCCGTAAAATCATCCTTCAATAAATTCAACCAGGATTGAAATTCAAGGCTGGAAATAAGATGAAAAAATGACCAAACTCCTTTTTTCTCCCGTTGGGAATACTTTGAAACTATTTTAAGTGCTCATCTCTATTTCTTCCCCTGATGCTACCCCCTGAAGTATATCCCAAGGGGTGTTTCATCTCCTTTAATCACAGTGTGTCACATGGCAGCATCAGAAGCCCTCATCGGGTGCCAACAGGGAGGAGGTGTGAAAATAAGGACTTTGGTTAAAAGGGAGCTTTAGGATTTCTCAGTCAGATTTATTTCTAATCCTAGGTAAAAACAGTGAACGAGTATCAATTATGTACTAACTACTATACATAAAATAGATAAACAGCAAGGTCCGACTGTAGAGCACAGGGAACAATTTCAATATCTTGTCATAGCCTATAATGAAAAAGAATATGAAAAGGAATATGTATATGTATAACTGAATCACTATGCTGTACACCAGAAATTAACACAACGTTGTAAACTAACTATATTTCAAAAAAATTTCAATGGTGTAATACCATGTTATGGGCACCAAGTCTCTTTGGCCAGAAACAAAAAAATTAATGTAAAACACTGTTGTCCTTCCAAGATTTTTTTTAATCATCAGCTAAATGAACCATGGCTCAATTTCAGTCATTAAGAAAATGATATCTTTTGATCGATCCCAACACTTCTGTTTGTACTCGATGCAGTTTGGTGGCATTTGTTTGGTGGCATTGTCTGTAGGAGATGAGCTTTGGCGTGGCTGGCATTCGGAAAGAAGCACATCCTCATGCAGAGGAACGTGCGGTGGCTTTGCATATCTCTGTTCAGAAGCATCTGTGGGGCTGGACATTTTCATGCAGTGTACTGAGTGATGCATTCATGGACTCTCGGCCTGCAGGGGAGATAACAGCTCCCTCCCTGAAGGTCTGATTGAGCCCCAATGTGCCATTTCCATTCTCTCCATCCTGGCAGATAAACAAAGCTCTATGCTTGGGCAGTCTTCCAAAGGACTCCTATCTTGTCTTTGTTTAAACTAAAAAAAAAAAAAAAGCTCAGTCCATGAAGAGGCGCTTGTCTTTTGAAAACATCCCTAAAAGCCTTGAGTGCTTCTGTCCTATCTTTCTCTTGTCAAAATGGTTGCAATGTGAATTTCGTTCACCACGGTAAAGTTCATTTCCTGTCTGTGGTGCTGTCCAGATTTACTTTATCACGCTCACATGCCTGTCAAGGGAGAGCGTGGGTTCGTTGAGAGCAGCAGGAAGTGGGAAGGAAATGAGAGGCACAGTGTTTAATAATCACACAATCAGCATTCGCTTGGGGCACAACGATTGGGAAGGGAGTAGAGTGATGGGATGGATAAAAGCGGGGACTTTGAGGGTGGAATCACCCTGCTGCCCCTTGCTAGCTGTGTGATCACAGGCTCGGAGAAGTTAAATAGCCGCTGGTTCATCTTGTGCAAGGAGAGTGTGTGTGTGTGTGTGTGTGTGTATTGCACTCAGCACTGTGTATGTGGAAAGCTCTCGATAAACGGTAGTTATCATTAATAAGAGTTAAGAGCTGAGAAGATCACTGAAGGCATTTGTCACTCTGCTCATGAGCTGTGATAGCCCATTTGGGGATAGAGGAGGCACGTTCCATCTATAATGCATTCCTTTAGCTCCTTCCATCCTTGGTAAGCTAAGCTGAGGAATAAATCTAGACCTTAATTTAACAAATGTTCATCAGCATTAGCTGTGTACTGGTGGATCATGCCATGTGGTGTGGGGAACGCAGATGTCAAAGATGTGGCGACAGGGGCAACCGGTCAAGGGGGGGCATGAGACATGGTGGGCAGCTACATCCTAGGGCAGAACTCCTGCCAAGCGAACGGGGTGTGAAGTGTTCCGGTTTGAAAGTAGTCAGAGATTTCTTGCAAAAGGTGGCCTTGGAGCTGGGCACTGAAGAGTGGTGGAAATTCTGGGGGATAGAATTGCAGCCAGGGGCTCAGTTTAACCCCCCACACTCACACACAGAATGCTGGCCACGTATTTTCTGTTTCCAAGGGCCTGCAGTGTTCTTTATGTTCATAACACGTCAGTATCTTCTTGCTTTGAACAAAAACAAGAGTTATTTGCAGTGGGCACAGACTTGCTGAGTGCAGGCTGCCGTTCTCCCACACACGCAGGGAAGATCCCATGGTTAACGGGAAACTAAAACCTGGGCAGGCCAAGGTCAAGCCCAGGGTCTTCCATTCTAAGAAAAATTTGTTAGTTGCAAACTCAGTTATAACTCAGGAGAGGGTTTCTCATGGCAGTTGAAAAGTTCCTTTCCTCTTTTATAGAAACCAGCCAAGTTTTCAAAGTGTGCAACGGACCCTTTTCAAAGTGGAAAGACTAGGGAAGAAGGACATTTTACCAAGACTAAGTCCAGAGCATTGATGTCTTCTCAGCTCAGGTTCTTCCAAACCCGGCAGCTAGCCACGGACACCGGAACTTAGGGTGTAAGATACGTTTTCTTTTCTTTTCTTTTTTTCAATCGAAGTCGAGTCAGTTTACAATGTTGTGCTAATTTCTGGTATACAGCATAGTGATTCAGTTATACATGTATATATCCCTTTTCATATTATTTTTCATTATAGGCTATTATAAGGTATTGAATACAGTTCCCTGTGCTATGTAGTAGAAACTTTATTATCCATTTTGTGTACTGTAGTTAGTATCTGCAAATCTTGAACTCCCAATTTATCCCTTTATCCCCCTCTTTCCCCTGGGTAGCTATAAGTTTGATTTCTATGTCTGTGAATCTTTCTTTTGTAAATAAGTTCATTGTGTCATTTTTTTTTTTTAGATTCCCTATATAAGTGATGTCATATTGTATTTTTCTTTCTCTTTCCGGCTTACTTCACTTAGAATGACAATCTCCAGTTCCATCCATGTTGCTGCAAATGGCATTATATTATTCTTTTATGGCTGAGTAGTATTCCATTGTGTGTGTGTGTGTGTGTGTGTGTATATATATATATATAACTTCTTTATCCAGTCATTTGTTGATGGACATTTAGGTTGTTTCCATGCCTTGGCTAGTGTAAATAGTGCTGCTGTGAACATTGGAGTGCATATATCTTTTCAAATTAGAGTTCCCTCTGGATATATGTCCAAGGGTGGGATTGCTGGATCATGTGGTAAGTCTATTTTTAGTTTAAGGAATCTCCATACTGTTTTCCATAATGGCTGCACCAAACTACATTCCCGCCGAAAATGTAGGAGTGTTCCCTTTTCTCCGCACCGTCTCCAGCATTTATCATTTGTGGACTTTTGAATGATGCCCATCCTGACTGGAGTGAGGTGACAGCTTATTGTAGTTTTGATTTGCATTTCTCTAATAATTGGTGATATTGAACATTTTTTCATGTGTCTATTAGCCATTTGTATGTAAGACACGTTTTGATTTGTTTTTAGTTCTTATCCTATTTAGGGCCACCTGGAGACCAGATCAGTAGGGTGGTCCATGAAGAGATACCCTTTCCTTCTACCTCTCTGAGCCAGTGTAGAGAGGGCTGGGGGTACTGATGAACGTCCGAAACTCTGTCCCTGCCTTTCTCTGCAGGGCGGTCATGATGTCCGCCTTGGACTAGAAGAACTGAGTATGTGGAAAAATGTAAGCCGAGATTTAAGGAATAGGCCTGCGCAGTCTCTAAACTCAGAGTTTTTATACTGTGACCCTTTTGGAAGGTCCAGTGTGTTGGTGCTGAATTATTTCCTTGTCCCTGTAATGGTTTCCAGTTCGCTCTGTTTGTGCAGTGCTGTAACCGCACCCTCCACGTACTCTCCCCCTTACAAGAAGACTCCAGCAGATGAGGCCTTGTTTGAGAATGGGCTTTTTAGATTCGTCTTTTTATTATTTTTTATTTTTAAAAATTCTTATTTTTTATTGAAGTATAGTCAGTTTACAATGTTGGTTTCAGGTACACAGCAAAATGATTCAGTTATATATATATAAGAATATAAAAAAATATATATATATATTTTTTTCATATTCTTTTCCACTACAGCTCATTAGAAGAAATTGAGTATAGTTCGTTGCACTATACAGTAGGTCCTTGTTACTTATCTATTTTTCATATAGTAATACATATCTGTTAACCCCAAACTCCTAATCGGGCTTTTTAGATTCTGCTGCTTTAGGCAGAAAGGAAGCAGTTCTATGAAGTACTTTCTAGCTGATGAGCAACTGTACAACATAAGGTGGTTTCAGCATTATTAGACCTTCTCATTTGCTCACTGGGAGGGAAGACTTTAACAAAAAAAGACTTTCAAGCAAACTTTAAAACTAGGTACACATTTGACCTGGATTTATTTTTTCTTTCACCCCATCTTCGCATTGCCAATGTGTAGTTGAACAGCACAGTTGAAAAGAAAAATCTGTAGACAAGAGAGTGACTGTGATTCTTTGCAGGATGTGTTGTGACAGCCCTGATCAGAGCTTAGATGGTGCAGACCGACAAGTTGCTGTCAGCTCACACGCCAACACACACACACAGACGCTGAAATATCAGGGGATGGATTCAAGCACTCATTGCTCTGCCCTGTGCTGGTCTTTGCATCATTTCATGACTTCAGAATTCAGGAGCTGTTGGGGGGGGGGCATTTTGTTCACGCAAAGCACAGTTTCAGCTTCTGCCTCTGTAGTTGGAGGTAAGAACACTGCTTGCACCTCGTGGGTTTCGTGTGATTCTACAGGAATAATATCTGTGACAACATACGGAACAAAATAAACTGTTAGTCAGATACAGAATTATAACACATCTGCCATGAAAGAGTAAGGAATAATTTCCTACAAATGAATCCAGGACAAAATTTGAAACTAGGCATCAGGCTTCTTTGTGTGACTCCCTTCCCTCGTGGACCTACCTTCCCTCCCCTCCTGCCTTCTTGCCATCTCTCCCCACCTCAGCGCCCTAATAATTTTTCCTAGGAAAAATAACTGATAATTGAGACTTAGCCCAGCTCATGGATAAAAGTCTGCATGCCATGTGAGATATGACTTTCCCTTGATTAAATACCTGATTTTTGTTCAGTTAAAATTATTAATCAAATATCTGCTTGTGTCCAGTGCTAAGCCAGGCACAGGCCATTCCTGAGTCCTGTCTCACAGGGCTTGTACTTTGGGAAGGTCAATAAAGTAAGAGTATAAAGTATTATACTACAATATAGTGCAGTGTTAGTGTTACCTCAGTGATCTGTGCCTTAACAAGTACAGTTTATGGGACTTGAAAAAGAGGAGGAAAAATTACTTCTAATGCAGAAGAATCAAAGAAGAATTTATAAAGGGGGCTTAGGATGCGTAAGACTTGTATCAGGAGGTAGCTGCAAACTCAACTACCTTTGGAATGCCAAGCCGACAACCTAATGAGTAAATCAGGCTGGCCTAACACTATAAGGAGTGGTGGTGACTGGGGTATATTGGAGAAAGTTTGTCTCTCTTAAAGTGTTGGCCACTGTTCAGGCCAACCCAGTGGTTTCTACCTGACAATGTAGGCCCCAAATGGCCAGAAGAATATAGAAATCCACCTTTTTAGGTGAAATCTCCCAATTTTTGACAACTAATAAAAATAAGCTAAGATCTCATGCAAGTAAACACAGACACACACACACACACACAAATATTAGGGGATGGATTCAAGCTCTGCAGGCAGAGAGTGCAAAGTGTTGCATGTGAAGAAACTCGGGTGGTTTCACATAAAGCTGGGACACTGACTTCTTGAAGGGTTTTGTGAGAAATCTGCTTGGAAAGCAGGTCAGAGGCCCTTGCATGTCAGATAGGAAGTTTGAACCTTATCCTCTCAGAATGGGGAGCCAGTGAAGGTTTTTGAGCAAGGCAGTGGATCTGCCAGATAGTAGAATAATCTGAGCCACTACAGACATACTTTACATCAGAGAAAGGTAGGCATTGTGCTACTGTCTTGTCTACTACTGTGCCACATGTTTACAAACGATGCCATCTCACCCTAACAAACTGAAGTAGAGGTGGATATCGTTAGCTATGTTAATTTAACACATGAGCAAATGGAGGCTTTCAGGAGTCCCCTGAGATCATTCAGCTCAGGAAGGGAGGGCTCAGGATTTGAATCCAGGGACATTTGATTGAAAAGGCTGCATAATTAGCCTCTTTGGTGTACACAGAGAGACAGGGAAAGAGAGAGAGAGAGAGATTTGTTACTTCTTTTAATCTAGTAACTCTAGATTACCGGATGATCAAAGATCCGAGTGCAAGGATGGAGCCATCAGTATTCGGTTCAACCAGAAAGGTTGAAATTGTTGTGAAGCAATTTGCTATGGGAGGTGAAGCTCTGGCTGGGGGAAGAGAGTGATCAGAATGGTTCTCCTTGGAAATGGTGGGTGATGGTCCTGAAAGTGCAGTCTTTCCCTGCAACGTCTGCCTTCCTGGAGCACGAGGCTAACCCCCTAGAGCATGTTGACGTTGCTATTCATCGTCTATTGCTAAATATGAGATGACTGAGCTTACTGATTCCTGCTAGGATGGGGCCCACGCTTCCTTGTTCCTCCGGAAGAATGTGGAGTCTTACCCCAAAGCCGGGTCTGGCTGGTGGTCTACGCTCCTGACCTGTGTCCGCAGTGATTTCAAAAATCCCTGTGTTCAAAGATATGCTTAAGATGTCTGACATGTCATTCTTACTTATTTGGGTGCTGGGCCCTGTGGTTTTCTAACTGGAAAAGTGAATAAGGTAAAGTCTAAGATCCACTTAAGTTCTGAAATTTCTTAGTGCTTTGAAAATGAGGTGATTTGGGGGATGTTTATATTGATAAGTATTAGTATCTTCCTAAGGAACTGGATGCATAATCTTTTCTTTAAATGTGTGTGACCCGAGAGTTACCTTTGCTTGTTGCCCTAGGTGATTGGATCTTTAAAAAGGTTACTTCCCTCGGCCCGTGCTGTGCTCCATCTTCCCCTCACTCTGACACAGAAACTGACTCACGTGTTCAGACAGCAACCCGTGAGGCAGTAGGATAGAAATACGAAATCAGGCTGTCTTGGGAAGTGTGGGACATCTGGCCGCCATGCCATGCCCTTTCTCCATCAGGGAAGGAAAGAGGAGGGACTTTTCCAGGGCTCACAGAAAACATGAAATTGTGCTCGCCACCTGAGACCTTAGGCCATTTTGGTTTTGTTGTGCTCTTACGGGAACTCCCTCAACAATATGCACACACCAGTTTCCAGCCCAGAAACTTTATTTTACAGGGAGAAATCGCTTGTAACTGACTACTGAGGGTTAGGAAAATGATGGGGAGTTTGGCTGAGTTTAAACCTGACATTGTACTGGTTTCCTTATTTTTATGCATTGATTTTTTTTTTTCATTGTTTTGCGGGTAAGGGGGCATGATTATCCTCTTAATGCTTCCCTGACTGTGGAAGACATAAGTTGCAAAACATCACTTTAGGAAGTTAAGTTCTCGGTGCTGAAGGCGATAACTCTGATGGTCACAATTAAAATCCTGGAGACTATGCCTTCGCAGGCAACTCCAACCATCAGTGTTGCTTTAGGGAAGCCAGTTTACCCAGTGTGTACCAACTAAAAGTTATAACTCAAGCAGAGAGGAAAAAGGCAATCTCCAGCCACCCTCAATGCTTTCTCCACCCTGGACGAACAAACACCTCCCTCCCTTTTGGACAAACATATCTATAAAGACAGAACTGACTCATGCTGTGGCTCTTGAGAATGAAATACAGGTGATGCCTGAACCCCAAAGTGATAACATTGAACAAAGAGTGTTCTTTGCTATCCTGGGAACCCTGACTTCCTAATAAAAACCTAGCTCGCTCAGCTTTGTAGGAATAAAATTGCTACGTTAAAGTCAAATGAACTGGCAATCCAAACAGTTTGTTTAAGGCAGAGGCAGTCAGCAAATAGCTTTGCTCTTCAGGAAAATAAAGTGGCCTGGACTATCAGAGACTTAGATGGTCCCCACAGTTGACTATTTGCTCACAGGCCCAACAGGGCTTGCAGGAAATAGACCTGTGAAAACCAGTGCCAGGTTTTGGTAAACCCACACTGGAAGTTACTGAACTAAATAGACTCCTAGGGCGTCCAAGGGTTCTGTGATTCCAAACGTGATTTTTCCTAACATATTGCAGAGTCTGTATGAAAATGGGGGTGGGGGTGGGGTTGGAAATGATGTTTCCAACAGCTCTCTGTTTTGCCTCTGCTGCCATTTTTCTTTTCTTAATGCAGTTGACATATGAACCCCCACTATGTTCCTGGGCACTTTCAGGCAGTGGCTGAGAGGACACTGAAGTCAAATTGAAGAACTGACCATGACTGTAACAGCTCAGAGAGCAACATAGTAAGTGCTCAGTACGTATTTGTGGAATGGAGAAGGCAATTAATTGTGTCTGGGGACAGCAGAGGACTTCTTTGGGCTTAGGTGACCTCTGATTCAGATTCAGGCTTGACAGGAGGGTGTCACCCTATAAAGAAGGGGGGTTACCAACTTCCATGCTGTATGGGCTAAACTGGGCTCTATTTTGGATTTTTATACTCAAGACATCATCCTGATTCTTCTCTGTGCAGTCTTATTCTTGTTTCCACAGCCTCTGATTAAATGCTTTAGGTAGATTTTCCATATTTTATACTCATCCTTTTATTCATTCAGCCCTCAGACACTCAAGTATCTGTCTGGCTTTCTTGTTTCTGGGGGAAGAACTGGGCCAAACATAAAATCCTTACGCATTTCCTTAGTCATTCTCTTGTTACGGTCAAGACATCACCAACTCTGGTTTGCTACTTTGATGTTCTCCATTCATTTAGAATGCAGTACTGAAAATTAGAAAGCATTTTATTGCTTGAGGTTCTGTGGTTACAAGCAACAGACACTCACTTAAGCAAGAAAAGGAATTCACTGAAGGGGCAGGGGGATGTGGCAAATACAGTAATGGCCTCCCAAAGTGGTTCACATCCTAACCCCTGAAACCTGTGAGTAAGTTACCTTACCTGGAAAAAGGGACTTTGCAGGTGGATTAAGGGTCTTGAAATGGTGAGAGTAGCCTGGATCATCCAGATGGTCCCACTGCCATCACAGGGTCCTTACAGAGGGAAGCAGGAAGGTCAAAGTCAGGGAAGGAGATGTGACATCGGAAGTAGAGGTCAGAGGGATGCCATTGCCAGAAGGAGGCCCCCAAGTCAGGGAATGCAATGCCCTCTAGAAGCTGGAAACAGCAAAGTATGAATTCTTCTCAAGAAACTCAGACTTGTCAACTCCTTGATTTTAGGACTTCTGACCTCTGAATTGTGAGATAGTAAATTTATGTATATGTGTTTATTGAGCTGAAATTTACACGGCATAAAATTAACCATTTTTAAATGAACAATTCAGTGGCATTTAATACATTCTCAAAGTTGTGCAACTGCTAGTTTGTCTAGTTCCAAAACATTTTCATCACCCCTAAAAGAAACCTTGTACCTATTAAGCTTCTCATATCTCTGTTCTCCCTCCCCCTGGTAGCCACCAATCTGTGTTCTGTCTCTATGGATTAATGTGTCATGGGTGTTTGATGTATGTGACCTTTTGTATCTTCTTTCATTTACCAGAATGTTTTGAAGGTTCATGTGTGTTGTAGCCTGTCTCACCTTCATTTCTTTTCATGGCTGAATAATATTCCATTGTGTGGATACACTACAGTTTATCCATTCATCTACTGATGGACATTTGGGCTGTCTTGACCTTTTGGCGATTGTGAATAGTGTTGCTATGAACATGCATGTACACGTCCCTGTTTGAGAACATGCTTTCAGTTCTTTTGGATATAAACCGAGGAGTGAAATTGCTGGATTGTGTGGTGACTGTATGTTTAACTTCTAACTGCCAGATTGTTTTCCTTAGCAACTGAATCATTTTATACTCCCACCAGCAATATATAAGGGCTCTAGTTTCTTCAGATCCTTGTCAATGTTTATTATTTCCTTTTTCTTAAAAAATTATAGCTATCCTAATGAGTATGAAGTGATATCTCACTGTGGCTTTGAGTTGCATTTCCCTAATGATTAATGATGCTGAGCATCAATTTTCATGTGCTTATTGACCATTTGTATATCTTATTTGAAGAAATGTCTATTCAAGTCCTTTGCCCATTTTTAAATTGGATTTTTATCTTTGTTGTTGGGGGACTCACAGAATTGAGAGAAAAGTTGAATAAGTTGTGGAAAAGATACCGTGGGATTCTGGGTCACAGGAGTTAATGGATGGTCTATTTGAGATATTTCTTTTAAGATGTGTCTAATCCAATTTCTTTTAATTCTTATGTCTCTGATTTAAGAGGGGAGAGTGGCTGGTGTAGCAGAGGGATGTTCAATTCCTGGTCAGAAGAAAGCAGACTTCCTTGACTGCTACTACCACTTAGACAGCGTGTACATGAAATAGAAGCGCTATTAGTAGAAAGAAGGCAAATGGATGCTGGAAAGGCAGAAACAGAAGGGGTCCACAGAGGCATACAAACTAGGTAGTACTGCAGAAAAACAAAACCAAACCAAACCCTAACATGATAGAGATATACCAGTTCTGATAGCTGAAGATATAAATCTGGAATTATAAAATGGGAAGATGGAGCAGAAGACAAGTATCAGTTTCAAAAAAAAAAGTGTGGGGGGGTGTTAGTGATAGACAACACTGGCTCCATCATTAGAGGCATACCATCTGGAAAAAAGGAAGTGATGATCCCGTTCTGTTTTGCACTGGTTATACCCCACTGTATACTCTATTTTGTGTTCCCTACCTTGAGGGTCATACGGGCAAAGTAGAGCATGCTTAGAGATGAGAGGACAGGAGACTGGAGTCGTGGCATTGGAGTAATGGCAAATTTAGCTGAATGAGTAAATATTCTGGTCAAGAGGGTATAGGATCTGACAGGTGCACTTTAAGTGGAGAGAACTAAGACCAAGATCTCAGTAGCTTAATAAAAGCTTCACGTTTCTCACATCACAGTCCAAGTGGGTTTGTGGTGGTGAGAACCTAGTTCAGCATTTTGGATCACATGGCTCCACCTTCCTCCAGACCTTTTCCTCCTCTTGCTATTAATGAAGAGGGGGAAAGAGTGAGGAGCCTGCTTGTGTGTGTGCACGCTCATGGACCACACCTGGCACATCACTTCACACATTCTCACTTTGGGTTAAAACTCATTCATATGGACACACTTCCTGCAAGGAATGCTAGGAAATGTAGTCTTATTCAGAAAAAATGGTGCCATGGCCATGCACAGTAGGCCCACAACACTGGGAAAGCAAGATGGATTGATTACTGACCCCTAGGAGGAAAAAAAGGAGGATGCAAACAGGAATCCCTGCCTTTGCTCTTATGTTCTTGTTAGCTGGGCCTCTGCATCTTCTTTTTCCTGCTGTTTCTTTTTTCCTTCCCCTTCACAGAACTTTGTATTGACTCTGACTTAGGAACCTTGCAATTCCTTTCCTGCCTCTCTTTTATTAATTATGATTAATTTTATTGATTGTGATTACTTTTATTACTTGTGGTTGTAGTTAAAGGTTTTACACTACACACAGTGGAGAGAGCAAACTGATGGCTCATGGTCCAGTTGTGTCTTGAAGTCTTGGCAAGTTCAAGTGTGTATGTGTGTGTCTATGTTTAAACATTGTGTAATATCCAGTAAAATTCCAGATGTATGTTTTCCTTGCAATATCAGAAAATCTGCCCGTATGGGCAAAGAATAACAAGAATAGAAAGCATGCATTCTCCATGCTGCCACAGTCTGTGCTAATTACTAATGCCTATTACTTCTCCATGCTGAGACTTACAGTCAGTTTCCACTTACCACATTACTGTGATTTTTTTTTTTTTAACACTCTTCTCTCTCTATGATTTTGTGATCCCTTCCTGACTGTTGCAGGCATTTGAGTTTGGGATCACTGGCTTCTCCTGCTGCCACTTCAGCTGAAATGTTGGTTGGAATAGAGGGAGGGTAGGGGTGGGTAAATTGCAGCACCAGAGACATGGTGAGATAGGGGTGAGGGTTGACCACAGGATGCCTGGATGCCCATCACATGGTGAAGGGGAGGCCAACTGGTGGTACAGAGCAGTTGTTTCCAAACCTTGATTGTACGCCTCATTAGGTAAATAATGTTTGCATATACATCCCTCAAAGTAGGTATTAGTACTTAAAAATCACATGCAAATACTCCTGTTACTTCCAGATGCAATGCACTCTCAAGGTCACAACTAAAGATGACTGTAAGTCTATATTCCAAATGATCTTCATTATAATTTTGGATTTGGATTTTTGGTTGGCAGATGTAGATTCTTAATGGCATCTTTAATTAGCAGTTTCTTGGCATTATTTAAGCCTCTTATACATTTTGTGGGGCTTAGATGAATTGAAACTAGGCAATACATTCCATAAATTCTGTGACATACACATTTCAGCATGTGGCAGTGAGCTGAATGGAAATGAATGGGTTGGTTCACCTCTGTCAACCCCGCTGAGTTGCAGAATTTTATTTCCACTCTTTTCTCAGGATGCGTTTCACACAACCTGATGGGAGGCCATCTGACAGATGAAGATAGCTGTGTTTGTTTAAATTTAAACATTTTTGATAAAATTAATATAAATATAATTCTAATACTTTCCTCCTGTGGCTCAGTGGCACATCTTGTTTGTTTGTCCCCCGGGTGACCCACTTTGGGGCCACTGGTGGGTGAATAGAGCCTTACTGGCCAAGGAGTGGTCCCCAGACCAGCACTAGCATCACCCGGGAGTGAGTTAGAAATATTGACTCTCAGACCGCACCCGAGACCTGCTGAGTCAGAATCTGCATTTTAACAAGAGTCCCAGGAAATTTGTATGCACAGAAAAGTTTTAGAAACATGAATTAAGGGGACAGCTGAGGATTTGCTTGGGTTTGGGGTGGGCGAGGGATGATGGAGGAGTGAAGGCAGGTATCAGAGGTAATAGGACCTCATCATGGCCTCGTAGACACCAGACACGGTAGTTGGGGTGCTCAGCATGTTCCCAGACCCACACTTAGGAGACGGCAGATGGAGCTAAATAGAACTAATGCGAAAAGATTATTTAAAATCTTCAACCCTTCAACCAACATGAATATAAAACAAAAACAATTCAAATCCCAAACAAATGTTTACTGGAATTTCATGAACTTACAGAGAAAGCATTTGTTTTGGAAACGAGTCAGAGGAGTTCAGATTCCTCAAATGGAGTTTTTCTCTTGCCAAAGCTTCTCTTCATTTCCCAGCTGCCTGCAATTTATCTGCCTTCTTAGCTGAAGGGCTAATGACCGCAGGCGCACATTTAATACTTTGTCTACCTTGGTTTTCTTTCTTTCTGTCCCTCCAAACTTGAACTCAGACTTTAAGGCCTTGCCTCCTTTTTCTGAGCACATTTCCCAAACAAAGGCTTTGCTGGGTCTTATTTTCTTTGGGAATTAGGCCAGTTGGAGATGGGATGAAGCTCTTGCTTATTCCAAGACACCTAGGGCTTGCATCAGTGGGACTGCAGGGAAATCTCGGCGCATCCTTCTGTATGCAGTGCGACCAAAACACATTTCAGATGCCAGCACTGTGGGAATCAGTGGGGAACCTGAGTTAAGATGTCTCGGTGGGGGTGTGAAAACCCAGCCCTCCCAGCCAGACTGAGGTTTCCATTTATACAACCCATGGTTTTGAACACCTCCTGGAGTCGGCTCAGTGCCCTGAGAATCCAAAGAGGAGCAAAACCTCTGACCTGATGGAGCTCAACACCTTATGGCAAGTACAGATATGTAGGTAGACTCTCCAGCCTCCACAGAGACCTGTGCAACAGCTGAAATACAGAGGAAGTGATGTTAAGTGGTAAGAGTGGGTGAACGGTTAGATTTGGTGGTGGCTGAGATGATGGGGCAAAGAGGCTTGTGTCTGAGAAGTTGAATAGTATTTGTCAGGTGGGCCGGGGAGAAGAAAAAGAAATTCAGATAGATACAACAGCTTGTGCAGAGTGGATGTGCGAATTGGCATTGAGTGTTGGCCAACTGCAAGGCCAAGGGGATGGACAGGATTTCAGGAGAGGCAGATGGGCAGTAACTCGAGACAGGATTTTACTCTAATAGACTAGTGACTCTTTAACCAGGGTGTAAATGCGTGGGATGCAAAGTGGTCTGGGAAAAGGGAATCCGTGAGCAGAGGAGGAGGAGAGGGAAAGACTGGTCAAGTTGTAGAGGGCAGGCAGGAAGGTGGGAATATTAGTGCGTGAACCACTGACCACACTAAAGTGCGGCCCCGAGGGCCTGCTGAGATTGCAAACTCTGACTGAATAGCAGCACACACCTCAGGTATACTGTAGCTGCTTTGGGGCTTTCACGTGTAGAGTAGGATTAATTCAGGGTTAGAAGCTTTGGGTATCTTGAGTGGAGAAACACTAGAAGGTCAAAGTAAAGTGTTGGTCAAAGGGAGTTAAGATAATAGAACACTTGATCCAGGCTTTGTAGACAAGAAAATGGAGCCAGGAGGGAAAAGAATTGGAGAAACAGTGAGGGCTCCAAGGAACCCAAGGTATATATGAGCTTCAGGGAGCTGAGTTGACCTGAAATTGTGGTCAGACAGTAGGATGCAGAATTTAAGATTTCTCAAGTGAAGTGTCCAGTTGGGGTCCCAGATTTTTCCTGTACCTCTTCTTCTGTGAATTAAGCTTGGCCTGTCCCCCCTGAATTTATTTAAGGTAGCAGAAGAGACCCATCAACAGATAAAATTGGGTGATGGGAAATTATAACAAGTGTACACAGGAATGTGGGGTCAAGGCTGTTTCTTCCAGGGGGTTCATGAACCCTCGGGACTAAGGATTCCACAACTGAACCGAACTGTGGGAACTTCCTGTCACTTAACATTCAACTCCAGTGACCTGCCTTGTTCATTAAGCACTTATTTCTTAAAAGAGAGAATCTTATTAGGTTGACTTTGTCAATACACAAACCAAAGTCTTGCACCAATTCTCCTCTGAAAGTGTCCCTCCCTGATGTTTGGCCAAAATGTGGTTGTCTAGGATCTGGGTCCAGGGCCATTCCTTGTGGCAGAGAACACTTTCTAGCAGTTAGTATGCACAGGCCCACTGAGTCGTGTTATTCACAACGACCTCATGAAGTGTAGGTACTATGATTCATTTCATTTGACACACACAGAAACTGAGGCACAGAGAGGTTAAATAATTCACCAAGTGTACACGGCCAGAACACGGCAGAACCAGTATGTCTGACCATGGAGTCTGTGCTCTGAACTTCTCTCTGTGGCTGCCTCTGAACAGAAGTGATGCCAAACATGTTTCTTAAAAGGTGACAGCTGTCTGCCTAGTTTTCTCCTACAGCCTTTCATGGCCTGGCAAATAACTACGGTTTCATGTGGTCCCTTAAAATATGGGTCCTTCTCCCACACTGCGCCCCCCACACACCAAGCCTATGAGAACTGCAGGTGGATAGGTATTGGAGGTGATGTAATTTATCATTCAAACTGGGGATAGTCTGAGAGCGAACGCAGGCACTGTTATTAATAGCTATGCCAGCGCCACAGGCACAAACTAGGACTGTCCAGGGCAAAGAAGCACATACGGTCACTCTAGTTTTATATTATGTACTAAGTGAGAATTGAAATAAGTTACACGCAGACTCATCGTATTTCTAATCCGCCAGAGGAAAAGAAAAATTCCAAATCAAATTCCAAAAGGCCTGGTTCATAATAGGTGCTTAATAGATTTTGAATGCATAAATGATTGGTTTCAGTATGTCCCAAAGAGGTGTGCAGAGGACAGAAACAAATCTTGCTTCCAGGAGCGAGGAAGGGGCACAGCTAGAAAGTGCCAGTGGGCCACTCCTCGCAGTAACGTTTGTCCAAGCACTTTGTAGTTGAACAAGTTAGTGCTTGTCATTGATCTTAAATCGGTCAGCAGGCCCAAAGGAAACTTACTAAGAACTGTTTTTTGCATCTCTTAGTATAAGACTGTCATTAAAATATCTGTGTCTAAGGGAGAATTTGGGATTGACTCAGCATTTCCTGCTGTAGAAAGCAACAGCAAATGGCTGAAGGAAGAATAATAGATCTTTGAAAAGCCCGAGACCAGGGCCTGCAGGCATCAAGATTTCCTTTGAGTTTGCAAAGCTAATACCACTTTAGGAAACTGAAGAAACTTGATTCTTGGAAAAACTGAAAGAATGTGCCCCAAGGTCACCCAGCGGTCATGAAACAAGCAACTGGTCTCTGGTTCCAAATTTGCTCTTCTCTGTTGCTGGGGGAGGGCAGGACTTGGGACACCCCCTCCCTAGAGCTTCCGGTCCCAGTAGTGTTCGGGTTTGGGGGAAGAGTCGAAGTATGCGACGGAGTTGTTTACGTTGGCACCAGGTATTGTCACCTGAAGACACCGGTCAGTTCCACCCGATCTGCGTCTTTGCACCCAGTGGTGCCCAGCCTTAGGGTGAAGACCCTTATTTTTTCAGAGTGCCTGAGGGCCAGTCACATCTTGTGGTATCCCAACTTCTTCGGAGTGGCAGAGGGTGGGACTAATGACCAGATCTCAGTGATCTAGGGTGGAGGCATCCTATCCCATCCCTGCATCTTATTCCCAGCCTCCCAAGGCTGGATGCCCGAAGAATAGGACAATGCAGCTAGCAAGAAGTCCCAGACATCATGACTCGCATTACCCTATAGTCTGAGATAAGGGCCACAGCATTCTCTAGGCCTATGAGGTTTTTTTGGGGATGAGAGTCAATTTGGAAGAATTTATTATTTATGAAAACTATGGACCTGTAGTTTTACTGGAGTATTTTAGGTGGATGTATAGTCTCTGCCCCTCTCACCCAGCTGGTCCATTTCCTTTTCTGGTAATGAATCCTTTTTGTGTTTGAGACCTATGTCTTTATAAGGACAAAATCGGTGCTAAGTGAGGTGCTTGAGGATTTCAACTAAACTACAATATGGGAAACATTAAATGAAGATAAGGTTTTGAGTGAGATAAATATTAGGAAAACAGTCATTATTGTTTAAACTGAGGATCTGGTTGTACTTGCATGAAAGCATTTTTTTTCCACTCTCAATTTTTAAAATTTTGTGAGTTTTAAGGGAGCCTATGCTAATTTATAATTTAAGATTGTAGCTATATGTGACCAAACTTACTTTTTTCACACGAGAGATTGATGTTTTCCACCAGTGTACCTATTCCAACAGCTGAGTCATATTGGAAACACAATGTAGAACAAACACTAAACAAGTTTTTCAAGTGATATAAAACTGTCATTGGCCCTTGACGTAGTAGAGTTCTCCAGAATTATGTGAGAGACCAAAACCACAGAGCCACTGATGCGGGACAGTCCCAGAGGTCCTCAGATAAAAGTGAGGCAGGACTTAATCTTACTGCCATGATCATTCACTGTTTCACTCCGTCAGCCTCGGCCCACTGTTTGTGGGTTCTGATCATGGGTGTCTCACCCATCATCACCCAAGTAACACAAACTCTTAATGCTGAGAGAGGAGTATTTGTGATTTCTTTGTTTACTTCCATGAAAAACATGACTCCTTGGAAAACAAGAGTTTTGAGATCATTTGATAGGAAAAACAAGTTTACCGCAGAGCTGTGTAAGCAGCCGAGCCAGAAACTGGGGTATGGGGGTCTACCGGAGCCTGAGGAAGTTGGGAGTTTATCATCAAAGCTGTCCCCTGGAGCTCTGATAATGTGACCAGCAATTCCAAAGAATCTCCTTCAAAATTTTTCTCTGCCTTCCTGCTTCTGGATTCTGCAGAGCCCTCTTTGAAAGTGGTCAGTAAATAGGCAGGTTCCCAGAATGTGAGATTTACAGATAAGGAATATCGGTAGTTTAAAGAGGCTCTGCTAAAATGATTCTAGTTGTGTTGATGGTAAAATGGCTCCCTCCTGAGAGCCCTCCCAAAAGAAGTCTTGTCTGACTGATGATGGCCTTGGCAGAGGAAGGGCATCATTGGAATATGGTTGGACTTGTGTATTTCTTAAAACACCTTGACTTGAATTCACGAAAGGCTCGTGGTTGCCAGACCCACTCATTAGATGTCTGAATAGATGAAGGATGATTTATGTTCAAGGTCTGAGAACTGTACTCTGTTTTATTGCTATACGAACCCTATTGACAAAGCTCTGAGCTTTCATTTAGGGGGAAATGGGATTTATCTAAAATTCTTTTTTTAAACATTTTTTATTGAGTTACAGTCATTTTACAATGTTGCGTGAAATTCCAGTGTAGAGCACAATTTTTCAGTTACACATGAACATACATATATTCATTGTCACACTTTTTTCTCTGCGAGCTACCACAAGATCTTGTATATATTTCCCTGTGCTGTACAGTATAATCTTGTTTATCTATTCTACATATGCCTGTCAGTATCTACAAATTTTAAACTCCCAGTCTATCCCTTCCCACCTCCTCCCTCTTGGCAACTACAAGTTTGTATTCTGTGTCTATGAGTGTGTGTTTTTTTTTTTTTTTTAGATTCCACATATGAGCGATCTTGAAATTCTTTTTTTTTTAAGCGTAGAGTGTTTAAGAAAGTATGGGGCAGATACTCTACTTCTCCCCAAAGTGGTAAATGCAGGTGTTCAACTTTTATATCCTGGTAATAAGTAAAATGAGTTCTTGAGTGATTTTTACCTTAAGATGAGGGATATTTCCCCCTCATTAACTCTTCAAACAGTCCTTGGATCATAGTAGCAAATGCCTCAGTGTCAGCCTAAAGCACTTCCTCCCCAGTTGCTTCTGGAGCTCTAGGGGCACATTTGTTCCAAAAGAAACTCCTATGTGATGTATTAGATTTCATGCATGCACATACTTCTGCTTTATGGGAAAGGTTAGAATTTAGCAAAGAAGAGGTACACATTTCTGAGCTATTTGCTGGTAAGATGGGGTTCAGATGTTTGGCATTTTCAGGTTAGCATTATCAGGCTCATATTCTCATAATGTTATTTTCTTTGGAAAATGTTTTCTGTTTCAGAGAACAGTCATAAATTGGGGAAGGTTTAAAGTGTTCATCCAACACTTTTGTTACCGAGTTATTGGATGGAGTCATGGAACATATAGCATCTCCACAGGATTTTGAGGGTATGAGCATAGGTTTTTAGACCATGGAGAGAATATATGAAATTACTGACTGGACAATTCAGTTATGATAATGATGTAAAGAATGTGGAGGGAAAAGTGGGAAACATTAACCTCTAGGTCTTCTCTAATTACTGGCGTTATAACATCACGTGAACTCATTTTTTTTTTTAATAAAGCCACACAAATGTCTCAAATAGAAATCTTCAGTGGAAGTATCATTAAATAGTATAACAATGAATGTTACTCTGAAAATAAGCTGTTTCTCAAACTATTTCACTTCCATCTTAAGCAGAAAAATAACAACTATGAACATTTATGCTTTCAAAGTTAGATGGGAAGTAAAGTATCTTATATCTTTAAAATTTTTGATAATTAAAAAAATTTAAAAATAGGACACTGTCATAGCTAAAAATAAAAATATGTGGATTTTCCAAGAGCATCATTCGTAATTATTTTGATCTTTGCTCTATCTGGTCTCTGGACAAATGGCAAAGCATCCTTTTTCAAAATCTTTCTCCCTTTACGAGCCATAACATAGAACTGAAAATACACGGAACCGTAGTTCTTTGCTTATAAGAAGTTTTATATCTCTCAATTGGAAAATAGCAACAGTAGAAGATTTTGTTTTATCATCTTTAAAATAAATGCTCATTGCCGCTACCAATTAAAAATACCTTGCAATGACATTTCAGCACCACGGATAGCACTACCCTGTGCTGCTTCCCCCTCCCCAATTTTAGTCGAGCCACCTCTGGTCTGACAAGAGGGGTTAGGGATGTCTGTGTTGCCATAAGTAGTACTTACACTTGGTGTTACAGTAAAATCACCAGAAGAACTTTAAATACCTCAATGTCCAGTCTCCACCACTCTGACCAATTAAACCAGACTCTGGGGGTAGATCCCAAGCATTAATTTAACTTCTTAAGCTTTCTAGCCTTAAAACCAATAGCAAGTAGTAATTTCTAGGAGATGGGGTGACTTTCTTCTGAAATAAGGTTCTCAAGTTTAATTGCCTCTTAGAATTACCCAGGTAGTTTAAAAATAAAATCATTACCTGGGCTTGTCCCTAGACATTGTAACTCAACTGGCCTAAGTTGGGGCACAGACATCACTAGCTTTAAAAAACAAAAAACCGCCACCCCGCCAAACTCCAGGTGATTCTAATTAACAAGTGTTGCTCAATATCACTCTAAAGTAAGGCCTAGAATTAATTTTTTTTCATGTGGAAACTTTAGGCAACTTTGATATTTCAATAGGGGCCCCACATTCTAAAAAGAAGCAACATCTAGTTTTCATGACATTACACTTAAAGTTGAGAAAATTGGATTCCAGCCAGATTTGAAATCAAATGGCACCCCAACAGCTACCTTCTGCACCTTGCCTGAGCCAGAGCCCCAAACCTGCATGTTGAGTACCATCATGAAGTGTGAAATAGTAACCTTCTCCCAACTTGTTCACAAACATTATCTTTTGTCCCCAGCTGAGATTGGTGATTTCAAACTACCTGCTAGAGAAGTTCAAAGTTTCCTTAGTACCCTCATTTACTTTACCCCAAGCTGGGCATGTGTCCAGATGATTCACTGTTTAATAAGTTGAGAATGTATGGCAGACATCAGTTAGTGTTTACCAAAAATTTTTGTGCCTCTCTGTGTTTCCCCTCCTCCCTTGCTGTTATGTTGGAGCCATGTGACTCTGAGCAGAGAGTCTCTTCTGGAACAATGCAGATAAGAGTTGGTGCTTCCCCCTTGCCTCTTCCTTTGCTGCCTCATGGTTGGATGGACCACATGTTGGAGATGGCAGAGCTTCAGCAAGGAAGAGGGCTGCCTGCCTGCATGATGTGGCATGTAAATAGGAAAGTTACCAAGAGTATGTATCAGGGCTTGTCTGATGTGATAGCTACTGTTCATTATATACATCATGAGGTTCTCAAAGATTAATGAATAATCCTGAGAGTGTCAGCTGATAAGAATCTTTATGTTCCTGCCCATTACAAAGTGAGAGGAGAAAATGTGTGTATGTTAATTCTTATGTTTCCATCTATTCAAATTAAGAGGAGAAACAGTACATACAATATATGGACTCCAGATTGGGTGAATGTTTTTCCTTCCGTTAATCACTCTTAGCAGTACTGCTACTGTGTGCATTTAACTACTTTGCAACCGGAGGGGGTGGGGAGGGGAAACCCCTTCATTTCACCTGAAATTACCCAACAAACAAGTGCTTTAATTAATAAGGAACTGAAATTCATCCTTTCTCTTGATGTTGCTTTGCCTTTTTCTCTAAGGTTGAGATGATCATTCTGTTGCTGAGACTAGTTTTTACAACACACCTGTGTTTATATTTGCGGCCACTACTCTCCCTGTGTTGGTCCTTTCTCTCGTTAAACTGATTTTGTGCTGCCTTCCCTCCTGGTTCCCCTTTTCCCTGAGGTGGAGCTAGTAGGATGCCAGCCTCCAAATCTCCCTCAGTTTCTGGTCTTGTAACCACAGAGGAGAAGACACAGGTTAAAAGAAACAAACAAATGGTGGTGCCCGGATGGGACAATAAGTCTAGTTGTTTTGGGCCGTGATTGTCTTTGAGCTATGATGGTTCTCCACCTGACATCAAGCATCTGAGTCTTTTAGAGGTTTTGGTGAAAGATCTTCCTCATTCTACTGCTCAGTCCTTGTCTTCCCTCATCTCCACTTCACTCCATCACAGAGAAGTGGAGCCAGCTTACTTACATTCAATCCCTTGAGCATAGGTTGGTTATATCCCAATGGGAGCTGAAACGTAGGTCTTCACTAATAATGCTCCCCTCTCCTGCATCCCCAACATCCTTGGTACAGAAAGATTCAACCAAGATTATTCTCCGGATATTTTCAAGGTTTGAGAAAAGTGATTTTCAAGCAGGGTGTTAAAGTGATCTATAAGCTAATTTTAGCTGAAATAACATCACTGAGAATGCATTTAGCAGTAACAGTGTGTTGCGGGCTTATTATGCATGGCTTATACCTGCGGTTCCTAATCACTTATAGCCCTGTGCTTGTCTACCTGCCGTATTACCTCCCTGAAGCCACCAGTGGAACACTTAAGCCAATTACTGCGATGGCTTATTAAATTATGACCCCAAACATTCAGAAGCATCCCGTGTTCACCCTTCTAATTGGATCTGGCCTGACGTCATTTTAAAAATGTGCAGAGTCCTCAGGAGACACACAGGCAGCAGGTTTTTGCAAGATTTGCAAGGCACGGGATGCTTTTTAGGCTAATTTACTGCTTTAAAATATTTAATGTCTTTGATAGACTCCATTACCTTGGCTAATTCAAGCTAATTTGATTTTTCATTTGTAGCTAGTTAATTTCCATTTCTAATCACAGATTGTGATTCTAACAGAAATATTTTTAAAACCTGCAGATCACAGGTCACAGATCAGTTTATTGCGTACTGAAGCAAAGCTGCCTCTTGTCAGATAGCTTTTGGAATGATCTTGGAACTAATGTCTCATTACATACTGTATAGAACGAAGAAGTTAGCATTTGTTTTCATTTCATGACAGAAAGAGAGGTGGAAAGAGAGAAATAACCCAAAGGTAAGACTGATCCAAAATAGGAAGAAGATGTAAGATTTGTCTGAATGTTTTTTGGCTGTTATTTCCCAGTCTAAGTACTTTGACAGACACGTTTTATCATCTTTCCTCCCTCCAAGTTAGGTCTCTGTTTGTTCTGCTGATATATATGTATATATATATGTATATATATATTTTTTCTTGTGAAACATTTTTTTGCCACTATGACTGTTTCTTTTTCAATTCCTTATCACTCACTGGCCAAAAAAATTGCTCACTGCTGATGAAAATCAACTAGTTTTCCAAACGACCTGATTTTTCTGCCTCACCCAGAGACTCTTCATTGGGTCTTCCAGTTCCCACTGCTAGGCCTTTCCCCTCAGTCCTTTGTTCTCAGCCGCCTCTTTGAAATTGAAAGCTACCTCTTTCAGTTGCTCCTCCACGTTGCTGGAAGGCCAGCATGTCCACAGTGTGAACACGCGCCAAGTGAAGACAGGTTCTCCTACAGTGGGACACCCTAGCATTGATGTCAGGGGCTCCTGACTTTGTTCGGTCCGTCGGTGACCTTTCTCCAGCTCCTGGAAGAAAGGACTGATGACCGTTTTCTTGGCTTGTCTATAAACAGAGATTTCAAAACTCACTGAGTTTAAATTCTCAGGACAAAGGTTTAGTTTCAGGTTAAATACAATGTGGGTTCTACTCTTCCACATTCTCACCCTCCAGAAACTGGCATAGTATAGGAGCCCCAGAAGGATTAAATGAATGAATGATGGAGTTGAAAGGCAAAGGGGTTGAAGGAAAACAATTGCTACATTATTTTCATATTTCTATGTCTTTTCTCACTTGTAAATGGACATGCCGCTTACCATTTACTTAAATAACGACACTGTTGAGGATAAATATAAATGACGAAATGAGTATTTTTTTCTCATTCGACTATTAACCGCTTGTAACATCTGAGCAGCCCAAACTGACCATTGCCCTGTGTTGTGTTTTGGGGCCTGGTCTCTATACCTGTGTCTGCCTAGTTTCCCATGCTTTCCCTATAGTTTTGGTTTTACTTTCCCCCGTACCCACTCTGGCTTCTCAGCAAGACTTCACCTCTTCAGGGTTCTGCAGGCACTTTTTTGCACCTAGCCCTGGGCAGCCCTGGGTAACCCCGGTGTTTGGGCCACTTCTGAGATAGTGTTCATGGGAGTCCGATGGCAGCCAGGCCCTCCTTGCCACCCATCACTGTTTCGGGGGACTCCCTTCTCTCAATCCAGTAGCCATATCATCAGACCTTCTTGGGTGCCCTCAGCCACCCCCACTCCAAGATACCTCCGTGACTTAGATGAGTATCACTCTGATATCACTGCTGGACGTCAGTGCCCCTTACCTTCTTGAAGGCTCCATCTGTGGTCATCATCTCCTCTTACCCTGCTTCTTCATCGATCCTTACTCTTGCCTTGATCTTTGGAATGACTCTTCTGATTGACTGACTTCCTCTGAATGGGAAGAAATTCCTTGGTTCAGCTTCTCTCTTCAAGAGGCCAACAGCCTGTCTCTTCAATTCACTTCTAAAACTTTCAAAGAAATCCACTTTGGGCCATCCTTGCTATTTGTATCCAGCCACCGTGCCGATCCTGCTCTCTGGGAGGCCTGGGGTGACCTCTAATCACCACATCAAAAGCACTATCTCACCTTTGTCCATTTCCATGCCTGCCCAGCATCTGGCACTACTATCTTCTCTCCCTCTTTTTGACACTGTCTTTATTTAATTCACCAGGCAGTACCTTCTCCCAACTTTCCTACACTGTTTCTTTGTAGGATCTTGCATGGGCTCCTAATCTTTTTACTGACTTCTCTTTTCCAAGCTTCGGTCCCTGCCTCCACTGGGAGAAGTTTTTCTAGTGCCCGTTTTATGCATGTGTTTCAATTTCTCCTCCCTTTTTGTGTGAGGCAGTGACCTCTCTCCTCTCCCCACACAGACGTGAAAGGCTCAGCCCCCAGATATAATGGCCTGTGTCCTGTTCGACACACCTGAGCTTCTTGACCTGTTGCTCTGGCATTTAATTCCTCCTGTTTATGGCAGCTGGGAGTTCCCTTTCCTGCTTTTTCAAATTTGGCTGTGTATTTTTGTGGTGTTACATTTGCTCCAGCATTTTTGTGAGTTTGGAGAGTTGGTGGGTGGGGGTGGTTTTTCATCCTGTCACGCCTGTCAGTCCTGTTGACTAGGGGTTGCCAACATCCACTTTCTAAGGCACAGACCTGACTTTTTCACTTTCCTATCAAAACCTTTGACTCCCTATTATATCCAGACCGAAGTTCAAACTGCTTGGCATCGCAGGGCATCAAAGCCCTTAACACTTACAGCTTCACCTACTTTTTCAGGTTTGTTTCTTGTGACATCTCTTCGTTTTTCAATGATAGCAGTCGATGATTCCAACATATCCTCTGCCATCTTTATTTCTTAGAGCTGCACTATCCAGTAGAAATATGAGCCACATAGATAATTTTAAAGTTCTGTTAATCGTATTTTAAAAAGCAAAAAAAAAGTGAAAAATTTTTTTCTACCTTAACTTTCTGAAAGACTTTCTCTGACTTGCCTTTATTTTTATTTTTTAATATATATATATTTTTTAATTGAAGTATAGTCAGTTTACAATGTGTCAATTTCTGGTGTACAGCATTAACACTTCAGTCATGCATGAACATACATATATTCGTTTTCATATTCTTTTTCACCATAAGTTACTACAAGATATTGAATATAGTCCCCTGTGCTATACAGTATAGACTTGTTGTTTATCTATTTTATATTTATTAGTATCTGCAAATCTCGAACTCCCATTTTAACCCTTCCTACCCTTTCCCCGCTGCCAGTAACCATAAACTTGTTTTCTGTGTGAGTCTGTTTCTGTTTTGTAAATAAGTTTTTTTTTTTTTTTAAGATTTCACATATAAATGATTATCATATGGTATTTTTCTTTCTCTTTCTGGCTTAATTCATGGTGAAATTAATTTAAAAAATATATTTTCCTTAACTCAGTATATCCAAAATATTACCAAATAGGTACTCAATATAAGCATTATTAATAAGATATTTCACACTCTTTTTTTTTAATACTAAGTCTTTGAAATCCAGTGTGTTTTTACAGCACTTCTCAATTTGAGCTAGTCACGTTTTAAATGCTCAGTAGCCACATGTGGCTGGTGGCTACCATATTGGATGGCATGGCCTTACAGCACTGATTTAAGATGTTCTGCCCACACCTGCTAAACAAGACCCACCTTAAATACCACTCACCCCCAGATACTTTCCAATGTTTATTTCCTGTCAAATTGAATCTCTGGCCACTCTAGAATATTTTAAAAATTCCTTTTATTGAGCACTTATCACAGCCTATCTTGAATTCATGTATTTGTGTATTTATCTGTCTCAGTGAAATCATAGAAGGTACATATTACCCTTTGCTCATCTTTGAGCAACAGTGGGAAAGTAGAGAGGAAAATTGGACTTTGGCAGAAAGCCAACCCAAGTTCAAATGGTAATACTTCCATGGTGCAGTGGTGGTGGCTATATAATTATGGTCCATTTTTTAACCTCCATTTCCTCATCTATAAATTAAGGTAATGCCTCTATTATAGGGTAAATGAGCATTCAACAAGGCGTGCCTGGTACTTGTTTGGGGCTCAGTAAATTATCGTTTTGTTTCCCTTATTCTAGGATGCGACTAATTTAAGGTGCATCATTAATTTAATAACAAAGAGCTATTAAAGAATGTAAGGAAGAGATCAGTATATTAAATATGCACATGGATTATTAGTTGTGCCCATATTCAGGAACATTAAAATTGGAGGACTCATACATTGCTAATGGGAATGTAAAATGATGCAGCCACTTTGGAAAATACTTGACAATTCCACAAAAGGTTAAATATGGAGCTTCTACAAAAGGTTAAATATGGAACTACTGTATGAACCAGAAAGTCTATTCCCAGGTATCTATGCAAGAGAATTGAAACCTATGTCCATACCAAAACTTGCACATGAATGTTCACAGCAGTATAATTCATAATAGGCAAAAAGTAGAAACAACCCAAATGTTTATCCGTTCATCAGTTGATAGACAAAATTGGTACATCCGTACCATAGAATACTATTTGGAAATAGAAAGGAGTAAGGTACTGATGCAGGCTATAGCATGGATGAACCTCAGAAAACATTATGCTGAGTAAAAGAAGCCAGTCACAGAAGAGCACATGTTACGTGATCCCACCTTGAACTGTCCAGAATAGGCAAATCTCTAGAAACAGAACGTAGATGAGTGGTTGCCTGGGCTGGCATGGTGTGGGCATGGGGAATCCCTGCTGATGGGTACAAGGTTTCTTTTGGGGATAACGGAAACGTTCTAAGATGAGATTGTGGAGATGGTGTACAACTTAGCACAGTTACTAAAACCGTTGACTTGTACACATGAGATTGGGTAAACTTTATAGTATGTAGGTTATATCTCAGTAAAGAGACTAAAAATTTGGAAGGCAGTTGTTTCAGAAATAAAGGCATACGTGTTTGTCTACCTTAAAGAAGTGGCTTCTTTGGGTTGTCTCTCCCTCACCATTCTCTGAGCTCCTCGGGAGCAGCGAGCATGATGATCTCTTCACAGCCATTTCACAGGACGTGACATATAGTAGTTGCTCAGGAAACCCATTGGGCGGGACAATTCTGGTCCCTCCAGCACCAGAGAGAGCAGCTAAAGCACCAGCCACATCTGGCAATGTGTATTTCCATTTACCAGTGCACCCTTTTAGACTCCCACGTGTCAGTGACCTCATAACAGAGGAAGCTTATGAGTCACGATTTCTCCTAAGAAGCTTTCAGGCTGCAGAGTACCTTACATTTGAATTCTCGTGCAGAAAACTTGGAACATGAACCATATTTGCTACAACTTGCATTTTCGTAAATATGAAAATTGGAGAAGGCTAACCATCTTGCTTTCTAAATAAGATTAGGTAAAAGGCATTTCATATGTTACCTCTAGATCTGCGTCACAGGTTGAGATCTGTAATGTATCTCTATGTGCTGATTTGTTTGGCAGGATCATCTCTAACTAATAAACACATGGTACATTTGAGAGCAAACACCTGGCCTGGCACGACTGTATTATCAGTTACTACTCATGAAGGTCGTTCCAAGGGCAACATTTGCTGAGAAACAGACAGTGCTCTTGGGGTCTGGTTGCCGGTTTAAGATAAATACAAGCAGTTTTTTAAAAAGTAGCAAAGTGTTTGAGACTTCCAGCTCACTCTCCCAAGATTCAAATTTTGGCCACAGTTGAAAAGCAGAGAGATATACTAGTTAGTTAGCTAGTTATAAATTAATAATGTAATCAGCAGTGTAATGTAAATGAACTACAAATAGCTTAAACACCCATCTTTTAAAACAAAATTGTTCAATAGAAACACAATGTGAGTTGCATTCTAATCACTGCGTTAATAGAAGTAAAAAGAAACAGATGAAATTTATTTTAATGTTATATTTTATGTGATCTGGTAATCTGACATATTATCCTTTCAACATGCACTTAAGATAGAAAATTATTTAATTTTATAAATTATTATTATATCCTATATTCTTTTTTTCTTGGTAGTAAGTACTCAAAATCTGGCGTGTATTTATATATAGGACACTTCTCAGTTCATTCCTGCCTCATTCAAGTATTTGATAGCCACTTGTAACCAGTGGCTACCATAGTGGATGGCATGGATTTAGAGGGATGGCTTCTAAAAATATGGCATGTTCCTACTGTGCAGAAGTTACAAATAAGGAGGCAGAGAAGCACCACATGGAAAGAGCTCAAAGTCTTATTGTTAAGTGAAAACAGTGTAGGAGAATATTATGCATGGTATGACACAAGTGAAAAATTATTTTGAAAAATGAGAAGTATATATATATATAAAATAAAAGTATATATAAAAATGAAAAGAATATGTGTATATTCACTAATATGTCATGAAAATACATATGTATGCAAGTAAACAGAAAAAGTTCTGGAAGACAGCCCATCATTGAGAGGACTGAGGATGGAGGGGGAGCAGTGCATATGGCCAATGTAGGATTTAAGTGTAAAATTTTAACTTTTTAAATAAGGAGAAATGTATTCATGTGTATACACCTTGTGTAATAATAAGTACTTTAAAAGTGAGCTCATTACGTCTAACCATCCTGACTGTCTCTGGATGTCAGTGGTCTTCAACTTGGGCTGCACCTTAGAATCACCAGGGGGCTTTTCTGCCTGGACCCCACCTTGGATCGATTGAATCAAAATCTCTGAAGGTGGCCTTCTATCTTAAGCTCTTCAGATCCTAAAGATTGGTGGCCAAGGTGGCCAAGATTGAGAACCACGTGTATGGAAGAAGGGATGGAAAGTTTGTCCTTAAAACAGTTATCTGTGGACGATTCTCAAAAAATAATTTGATAAGAATCCGATGGAAGTTACTTTGAGGCATATTGTCTGATGAGGGTTTTCTGTTCTTAAATAAGGGCAAATCTATATTTTACAGCTAAATAGATCAAATGAGCTGAAGGATGGGTTTGATGTTATTTTGTGAAAATTGCAGTTCCTGAAAGACTTCCTAACCCGTGGCCATGTGAAATTTGGCTAAGAGAGTCTTTAAAATCAGAGCTGGTCTTTCTTTAAAGCAATTCTATGTGAACTCTAACAAATGAACACATATGGCCGCAAGAGCCAAAGTTGCATTCCATCGACAACTATCTAATAGGTAGTTCACAAAACAAAGGATTACGTAGACTTTAAAAATTATTTACTTAGATTCTTGAGCTCAGTGTCACCTTTTGAAAACATGAGATTAACCAACCTTCGTATTTTGAAAGCACCACTTCACTTTGAAAGCATCACTGATAGAAAAATTTTTTTCCTCTTACTGTGTTCTGCCTGAATGGGTGACAATCATAATGTCAGTGCCATCCAGGGTGAAGCCAGCGCAATCCCATTTGACAAGATAAGCCCCTCTGAGAAAGAAGCAGGCATATTTTACATTTGATCCAGGGTCAGTATCGGTTTGGGATACATCTCTCTGTCATTGGCCTCCTCTGCACTTAGAAATGAAACAAATCAGTGTTTGATAAGGCTTGTAGCCATTAGCTGTCTGTTCCTAGGCTTTGAAAACGCCTAGAAATTGCCTGATTTACTGAATGCTCCATTCATTTGTCCTGGAGTTTAAAGGAGCAAGCTACTGTCACCATGGAAACAGTCTCACATTCTAAGGAAACTGATTCAGTACCTGGCTCCTAAAGATTAATATATAACATGAGCTCAGAAGAGAACAAGGGATCTTCATTAGATTCCATAGTTGAGATGATGGCATTCCCTGCTCCAAAAATCTCATCCTCATTTGATTTTTAGTCCTTGAGTTGACATTTGCTGGGTAATAGAATGTGGTGAGGGTTCAATACTTTAATCCCTTGCCACTAAATTACTGCATTTGTGTGAACAACCCAAATGCCAGATTGGTTTCATACAGACTCTGAAGTTGCTATTATCAAAAGGATAACAGATACCCAATTTTGCTACCAGAAGCCTGGAAAACTGATATTGGGATCTAACTCTGATGGGGGCTGAAATAAACTAGTTTAAAACACTTAAAAAAAAAAAAAAAGACTGAAGTGAGCCCACTTAGAATGTGTTCCAGTCTTTTGTGTTAAATACTGGGGTGGGAATTTCTTAGTTGGAATTTCATTTTGAAAAATAAAACAAAGTATAAGCAAGTTACTTGATCTTACAATTAAAAAAATTTAGGTTATGATATCAAGAATGGTTGTACATATATGTTCAGTCAAGTGTGAAACAAGTATGGCATTTAAAAAAATACTTACATGCACAACACACTGTCATAAGTATGTGTAGATTTTGATACCACCTCCCAGCTCACCATTTACCCAAGAGATACAACTATAGTATTTTTTGTTGTAAATTTTCCAGTGGAATTTAGCAGCTAATAGGTGCTTTTGGGCATTTGGGACTTTTGCCACCCACTAGTAAATTCTTTTTTTTTTTTTTGTATATATATATATTTTTTATTGAAGTATAGTCAGTTTACAATGTTGTATCAGTTTCTGGTGTACAGCATAATGCTTCAGTCATACATGAACATACATGTATTTGTTTTCATATTCTTCCTCACAAGTTACTACAAAATATTGAATATAGTTCCCTGTGCTGTACAGTATGAACTTGTTTATTTTATATATACTAGTTAGTATCTGCAAATCTTGAACTCCTGATTTATCCCTTCCCACCCCCTTCCCCTACTGGTAACCATAAGTTTGTTTTCTATGTCTGTGAGTCTGTTCTGTAAATAAGTTCATTTGTCTTTTTTTTTTTTTCCATCCCACATATAAGTGATATCATATAGTATTTTTCTTTCTTTTTATGGCTTACTTCACTTAGAATAACATTCTCCAGGTCTATCCATGTTGCTGCAAATGGCATTGTTTTATTGTTAATGACTGAGTAGTATTCCTTTGTATAAATATACCACAACTTCTTTATCTAGTCATCTGTTGATGGACATTTAGGTTGTTTCCATGTCTTGGCTATTATAAATAGTGCTGCTGTGTTTAGTCTTTTAAGGAATCTCCATAATGTTTTCCGTAACAGCTGCACCAAACTGCATTCCCACCAGCAGTATGGGAGGGTTCCCTTTTCTCCACACCCTCTCCAGTGTTTATCGTTCATGGAATTTTGAATGATGGCCATTCTGACTGGTGTGAGTTGATACCTCACTGTAGTTTTGATTTGCATTTCTCTGATAAATAGTTATACTGAGCATTTTTTCATGTGCCTATTGGCTATCTGTATGTCTTCATTGGAGAATTGGTTGTTTAGGTCTTTGCCCATTTTTGGATTGGGTTTTTTTTTTTATTATTATTAAGTTGTATGAGCTGCTTATATATTTTGGAAATTAAGCCCTTATCAGCCTCATCTTTTTCAAATATTTTCTCCCATTCCATAGGTTGTTGTTTTGTTTTGCTTATGGTTTCCTTTGCTGTGTGCAAAAGCTTATAAGTTTAATTAGGTCCTATTCATTAATTTTTGCTTTTATTTCTATTGCCTGGGTAGACTGCCCTAGGAGAACATTGCTAAGATTTATATCAGAATGTTTTGCCTATGTTTTCTTCTAAGAGGTTTTTTTCAATCATTCAAAACACTCCTTCTTCACCACTCTGCTAGGTTACTGCCTTCCTTTTTCATGTTACTTTCTCCTTCCTAGAATAAATCCCTTATTCTAGCTTCGTGGCTCCCTCCTATGCCCTCCTCCTAACTCATACATGAGCATCCTTTTGGATTCTGTCCTTTCATTTGTGGTGTTCAGTAGCTTCCTTGCTCTTAGTCCTCACTCATTCACTTCAGGTGCTTCATCCTTATTAGGACTCTTCAGACTATTTTTCTTTCTCCCTAGACTCTCAATAGCACTTACCTCTTCCACTCAATGTGGCACGTGATCTCTCACTACATTTCCTAGCTTTGTCTAAATGATGTGTTGTTATGTGTCTTGCCCACTCAGACAGTGTCCTTGGGAGAAGGGATGATGTATCTTCAGGACCCTAGCACAAACCCATTCACATTATGGGCTCTCAAGATCTCACCATTAAGTTCCATTCAGTGATTTGAATTTAATGATTTCTGAGTTTTCTGAATACATAGTGTTAGCCTAGGATTTTACTTTTTTACGACTGCTGAAATTTTCTAATGAAATCCCATAGCTAGCTATTCCAGCAACATCTATAGACTCACAGGATGTAAGAGGGAATCATTTCTGAATCTATATGGATAATTCATGTGGCTGAAAACTTGGCTGTGGATTGAAAACTTCTTAGTTCATCAGGCTTTGAAATCCTCCAAAGAAAGTCAGTGATACATTGTTTGAGCTTTATCCCAAAGAGAAAGATGAAGCAATGCAAAAGAGGAGAGATTTTCTAAGAAAGAAGCGCCCTCTGGAATGCCCCTTTTGACTGGTAGGAATTAGGCAATAGGAAAATAAGATACAGATTTGATGTTTGTTAGTATAGTAATAAGTTAGCTAGCTGAAGGAAAACGTAATCACACCCCAGCTGCATGAGTTTTGTGCTAAGCATTGGCTTAAGAGTTAGAAACACTTATTAAACACATTTTGAAAAACTGACATATAGTTGATTTACAATATTAGTTTCAAGTGTACCTCATAGTGATTCAATTTTTTAACATTTTTTATTGAATTATAGTCATTTTACAATGTTGTCGTGATTCAATATTTATATGAAAATATGGAACACTTAACGAATTTGTGTGTCACCCTATTAATCTTCTCTGTATTGTCCCAGTTTTACTATATGTACTGCTGAAGTGAGCAACACAATTTTTTATTGTGATTAAAAATACATAAAATGTACTGTCTTAACCATTTTAAAATGTGCAATGCAATCATTAAGTACTTTTACAAAATTGCACAACCATCCCCACCATCCATTTCTAGAACTCCCTCATCATCCCAAAGAGAAACTCTGTACCCATTAAACAGTAACTCTGTTTCTCTTGCTCCAGCTCCTGGAAACTTTCATTCTGCTTTCTGTTTCTGTGAATTTGCTATTCCAGATAGTTAAATCCTATAAGTGGAATCGTATAATATTTTCCCTTTGGTGTCTGACTTATTTCACTTGGCGTAATGTTTCCAGGTTCCTCCATATTGTAGCATGTATCAAAATTGCCTTTCTTTTTAAGGCTGGATAATATTCCATTGTATGTATATACCACATTTTGTTTATCTCTTCCTCTGTTGATGGATAAACAGTAGTTAAACTATGAAATATTGATATCACTTGCATGACTTATTATAGTGGTTTTTCTGATCTCAATCTTCCCTGTCTTTAAAAGATTTCTTATCCTCTGACAGAGGGATCTGTGTATCCCAGTAAGTAAATTTGTTTGACAGGTCTGGGAAGGTATTTTGACCCAACAGAGTGGGATGGACGAGACCAGGTGTGATCAGCTTAAGCTTGCCCATCCTTACTGCCCAGCTCTGTGTGGACTCAATTTAGAGGCCTAGAGGGAGCAATACCATGCTTTTTTTTTTTTTTTATGGATTGACTTTTTTTTTTCAGTTTTTTTTTTATTGAAATCAGTTTACAATGTTGTGTCAATTTCTGGTGTACAGCATGGTGTTTCAATCATACATATACATACATATATTCCTTTTCATATTCTTTTTCATTAGAGGTTACTACAAGATAATTGAATATAGTTCCTGTGCTATACAGTAGAAACGTGTCTATCTATTTTATATTTAAATATAGATATAGATAGTATCTGCAAAATATTTTAATAGGTACAAGGTGACACTTGTGAAGCTTGTTTAAATTTCTGTATAAAAACTAAAAGAAACTGGGATCTAAGTTGGCATTTGTGAAAAGTCTGGGAGGGAAGACTAAACATTTGAGAATTATCCTGGCTGAGGGAGCTCTCTGAAGTAATACGAGTTTAGACTCAGAGGAATTTGTGGAGTCATAGCCAAGAATCCCGAGAGACTATATTCCTTCTGGTTCATGTGAAAGTGGACAGCAACAGACTTTAAATCAGGCTCAAAGAGAAGGGAAAGAACAAAGCCAGGCAGCACCAGAGGAGACCCAGATACTCAGCTCCCTGTGCTCAGATGCTCAGGGGAGGGTTTCCATTTTCACTAATGGTACTTCCTAGGGGAGATACAACACAGGGTTAGATGCTGTGGAGTTACTGCTTTAGAATACAGAGGAAAACAAAGGTGGTAAGTGTGTGAATTTTATTTTCTATAGGCTACCTCTGCCTTTCTATAGAAGGCAGACCCCAGTCTCCATTCCCACTGCACCTTTTATGGATGGAGAGGCACACAGTGACATCTGGGTCCAAGGTCTCCTCATCTATGCCAAGTGCACAACCTCACTTGGTTCCTGTCACTCCCTACACACACTTTCTAGATGTGATTTTGCTGTTATTAGGTTTAGACGTGCTATTGGGAACCCATTAAACCCCCTTCCCTGGAAGGCCTGCTTAGCTATGTCACATGACATGTCTGAGCACCTGGGCTCTGAGTTGAAGTATATTACTCAAAACTGAAGATGCTTTAAAATAATGATTTTTAAAAATGTATCTACATTTCCTCATTTTTATTAGGCAATGTTTTGAGAAAAAAAAAAGGAAACCATGTTATAATGAATTCCCCTTCTTTTTCATCTAAATTCAATAATTTTAAATATCTTGCCATGTTTCTTTATCTACATCCATGTCTGTTTATCTTTTCTGTTTTGCGGAAACATTTAAAAGTTAGTTGCAGGTTTCCTGGAGTGGCAGCTCTCATGTTCTAGGAACATTCTTCTGCAAAAACAAGACACCTTTGTCACACCTAAGAGTATTAATAACACTTTCATATTATGGACTATCCAATCTATGTCAAAATACCCTTCATTTTCTTAAGAATAATTTTTAGGAAATTAATTTCCCAGCAGAAGCCTCAGAGACTGGGAAACTGAGACAGATGTCAGAGGGTGGAGAATTGTATAGGAAGGAACCATGTGGTGTCGTGTGCAAGATGTGAGGGTTGGGGCTGGAGTCTTGGATTGTAGTTCTAAACCTTTAGGAGGCCTCAGGGAAGACATTTAGCTTTCCGAGCTCATTGGCAAAATGAGGTGGTTGAATAAGATAATCCCTGCAGTCCCTTCGGATTCCCCCGAAGGAATCAAAATGTGAGTATAAATTGCTAATGTAAAAATATTATCTAAATGTCACCTTGCTTTTTTGAAACAGTATTTTTCCCCCCTCTTCATACTTGTTTAGGGAGTGTCTAGTGTAGTGATGGAAACTAAAGGTAACCTGCCCTTCTCTGGCGCCATGAAATCGTTCTCTTGACCACTGTACCCCTTGTTCCACCAGAGGAAGGAACAGTTTTAAACCTAGCTTATTTCTTTGTATCATTTATCCAGGCCTGCTCTTGTTTTTCCATCATATTTTTGCTAGTCATTGAAAAGACAGTTTCATCCTCTGCCAGAAAGGCTCCCTAATGTGGGCCATTCGCGTTCCCTGCTAACCAATATTTTGTCCGTAATGAAACATTGTTTGGGTAATGATGGAGCAGGAGTGCTGGGGAAAATGTGCTTGGTCCCAGTACATGAAAACACCAGGCAGACCAGGGTGGTCTTCTCTGACTTCTCTGTGACTTTATTGACACACACCGTGTTCTGGTTATTTTCTCAGTGGGCCAGAATTATTGCACTCTCGGGTATAATAATCTGGGACTTGTGGCTGGCTCTGTCACCTCACCATAGTCCCACTGAGTTGGTTACTTCGTTTTCTCTGTTTCTCATCCTTTTTTCTCTCTCCCTCTTTCTTCCTCATTCACTTATTCATCCATTCCCTTATTCAGTGTGTGCCCTCAGGCACAGGGTGGGGGCTGCAGTGAACGGACATCCCCACCCCACAGGTTGATTTCTCTCTTGGTCGTAGCCCATGTCAGAATGAAGTGCTATGAAAGTGAAAGGGTCATTGCCTGTGGGTTACCATCATGGAAAAGAAAAGGGACCTGTGGGATGTACGTGTAGCATTTCAGTTACTGTCAAGGCAATTTTCAAACACACTTCCGATTGGAGAAACCTGGGACTGGTTAGGAGTGAGGAGGGGGAGAGCTCCAGGCACTCAGTGGTGACCCACCTGGGCTGCGAAGAACAGGAAGGCTGGTTCTCTGGTCTTGGCTAACACAAAGGGAGATGCATGGTGATGTTTTGGTGGTGGCCTGGAGCAGTTCAGTTTTAGGATGAGTCCATTTTCTTTCTTTCTAAAACACTGATCCATTAAGAAAGTAATAATAAGAGTTAAAACCTTTATTATTCCCCAGATGTGCTCAGAAGTAGACTGCTTTCATCAAGATTGTCTGGACGCTCTGTCATGGCCCCTCCTTTTTCCTCATCTTCCCCCACCCCACCATTAGCGTCCACCTTCATGTGTCTGCCATGAATTCTTTGCACCCATTCCCCATACATTTCATAGCTGTGCAACTGTGAGACAGCGCATTTTGTGCATACTTAAAAATGAATGTTTAAATAAGTGACGAAGACTCATGTGGCAACCTGCTTTTTATTTCTCTTTCATTCGGCGCTGCTTTATAAGATCCATCTGTGGGGCTAGATCCATGCACTCCTTTCATTGCTAGGAAACATTTCATCCAACAAATAAACATTTGTTTGGACATGTAGGCCATTTTCAGTTCTTCCCAGTAACAAACAGTGGTGTAGTGGCGCCTGTTGCCTTGTGTACATGAAGATATGCTACCTTTTCTCCAACTCTTTTGTTTTGAAAATTTTCAAACCTGTAGGAAGTTAAAAGAGTGTACAATAATCACCTGCTTTTTTTTTCCCCTAAAATACCCAATTAGTTAATTTCCCTGTACAGGCTTTCTCTTTCTCATTCCCCCCTCTCACCTGCCTTCCCTGGTCCATTTGGGCTGCTGTAACAGTACCATAGACTGGGTGGCTTGTGAATGATAGAAATTTATTTATCCCGGTTCCAGAGGCTGGGCAGTCCAAGATCCAGGAGCTGGCAGATTCTGTGTCTGGTGAAGGCCTGTTTCCTATTTCATAGACTACCACCTTTTCACTATGTCCTCATATTGCAGAAGGGGAGATTTGGCTCCCCGGAGTCTTTTCTGTAAGGGCATTAATCCCACGCGGGTGGTGCCCTCATGACCTAAGCACCTCCTAAAGGCCCCACCCCCTAATAGCATCCCCTTGGAAACTGAGTTTAACATACGAATTTTGAGGGACACAAACATTGTCTGTAATGTTCTTATTCTCTCTAGATAGACAGATAAATTGTGTGTGTGTCTAGGTTCCTTTTTAACTGAATTTTTTAAAATTTTAGACCTCACTCCAAAATATTCCATCACTAATCTCCTAATAAAAAGGTCATTCTCTTATATAACCACAGTATAATGATCATGTCTCAGAAAGTTAAATAATTGCATAGTATCATATGATACCAATCTAGAATATGCATATTTAAAAATTTTATTTATTTTTATATTTTAAAAATCAGTCTTTGTTGGGTGAGGAGGAGGTAATTAGGTTTTTATTTATTTAAATAATTTTTTAAATGGCAGTACTGGGAATTGAACCTGGGACCTCATGCATACTAAGCATGCACTCTATGGCTGAGCTATACCCTCCCCCAAATATGCATATTTTTATTTAAAGAAATACTGCCAATGACTCTCCAAAGCGTCTGTACTAATTTATTGTTCCCAACAGCAATGCATGAAAATTTCAACTTTCCCACACACTTACCAACACTTTGTTATTCTCTTTTGAATTTTTGCTAGTTTGATGGGTAAGAAAGCATCACTTTTAGATTTACATTTTAAAGAAGAAAAATCAGCCACGAAAACATGTAATTCAAGCACAAGATTTTATCTTTGTCAAAGTAGAAATGAGATCCTAATTTGGCTTCCAGAACAGGATAATATGCTCCATGTCTGTGAGCAATTTAGAGCAGGATTCTTAAACTTTTCTGAAAATTTTGGGAAAAGAAATAATGCAGCTCAGTTCTTCATTTTATAAACACAGACCTTTCAGCCAAAAATCTTATCAGAGAATGTTCTGACACAATTATCTTGGGGAATCTGAAGTTTTATCAGTGAAGTATTAATAGTATCATTTAAAAATACATATAAATCATTGACATTAATATTAGAATAGCCTACAGGATATGAAACCGTCCCACTGAGAACAGGGAGGAAACAGAACAGACCGTGTCTGTGTTCTTTATGACCATAAAACTGATAACTAAAACTTAAAAAGTAATTTTTAGCAAAATCTCTTAGATTTAAACTTTGACGACTAATTAGACACGGTATGCTCGTAACCAAATGTAGACAGAATTTTGCTTACTTTTTTGTGCATAAGTAACGAAAACAAACACTGTGTCTCTACTGCCCAGTGATTACCGCTATTAATAGTTGGTGATGATGATTCAACTTAAAAGTGTGTGTGTGTTTGTATGCAAGCATAAGAATAATCTGGATCACTTTCACTTTTTTTAAAAACATTTTTTATTGATTTGTAATCATTTTACAATGTTGTGTCAAATTCCAGTGTAGAGCATAATTTTTCAGTTATACATGAACATACATATATTCATTGTCACATTTTTTTTTCTCTGAGCTACCATAAGATCTTGTGTATATTTCCCTGTGCTATGCAGTGTAATCTTGTTTATCTATTCTACAATTTTGAAATCCCATCTATCCCTTCCCATCCTCCGCCCCCTTGGCAACCATAAGTTTGTATTCTATGTCTATGAGTCTGTTTCTGTTTTGTATTTATGCTTTGTTTGTTTTTGTTTGTTTGTTTGTTTTTTGGATTCCACATATGAGCGATCTCGTATGGTATTTTTCTTTCTCTTTCTGGCTTATTTCACTTAGAATGACATTCTCTAGGAGCATCCATGTTGCTGCAAATGGTGTTATGTTGTCGGTTTTATGGCTGAGTAGTATTCCATTGTATAAATATACCACATCTTCTTTATCCAGTCATCTGTTGATGGACATTTAGGCTGTTTCCATGTCTTGGCTATTGTAAATAATGCTGCTATGAACATCGGGGTGCAGACTTTTACCTTTAAGTAACACGAGCACTACTGAGTGTTTGCTATGGGCTAAGCACTGGTCTAAGTGCTTGTACCATTATCATTCCCATTTTCCAGATGCAGTTATTGAGGTTTGAGGTTAGGCAGCACGTGAGTGGTGGACCTAGAATTTGAGCACAGGGAGCCTTCTTAATCTTTATCATACTCCCTCCCAGCTTTATGTTACTTTCTCATTTATTGTACTAGAAACATCATTTCATGTCAGGAAATATTCATCTACATTGATTTTTCTTGGCTGTATATTTCCATTGTATAGAGTTACCGTAACTAATTGATTTCATCACCTACCACTGTGCATTTAATTTTTCTTTTTTTCTTTTTTTTGCAATGGTGTGTAATGCTGTGGTCACTGTCCCCTTACATTTACCTTTGGCTACTTGTCCAACACTTTCTTTAGAAATCCTAGAATTGGAATTTCTGGGTGACATAATACCACATTTTGAATGGTGTTGATCCAAGCTGTCATGCTGCTTCACATGGCTGGGTACAGGTGCTGCAGGAATAAATTGGGCTGGGTGTCTGTTTTCTTAGATTCCCACTAACACTGGAGTTTTGGTCAATTTTGCCCCTCTAATAGACACAATATGGTATCTCATGGTTTTCCTTTGTACCCTTTCATTATAGTGAGGCCAAACATTTTTCATATGCTTTCTTGTCTTTTCTCTTTTTTGTTTTTGTTTTTTAAATTGAAGTATAGTTATTTTACAATGTTGCATCACTTTCTGGTGTACAGCATAGCGTTTCAGTCATACATATATGTACATATATTCCTTTTCATATTTTTTTCATTATAGGTTACTACGAGATATTGAATATAGTTCCCTGTGCTATACAGTAGAAACTTGTTGTTTATCTATTTTACATATAGTAGTTAGTATCTACAAATCTCAAACTCCCAGTTTATCCCTTCCCACCCCCTTTCTGGAGGGAACTCTAATTTGAAAAGACATATGCACCCCAATGTTCATACTTGTATTTTCTTTTTGTAGCTTGTCTTTTTTGTATTTTCCATATTTTCTCTTCAACTATTGTTGTCTTTTAAAAATTGATTTGTAATAGCTCATAAAAGGAAGAATATCAATTCCTTGTCATGTTAGAACAGTTTTCCCCTAGCAAGGGCTTTGTTTTTTCATGTCTTTTTTTTAATAGCATATTTTACATTTTGTTTATATTTTAAAAGTCTAAATTTCCCCAGTGCAATATGGGACAAATAGCCACCTTTATTTTCTTGACGTACGTTGATTATTTAAAATTTTCATATATAAATCTTTAGCTCATCTGGAATCGATTTTGATGTGCCAGACAAATCTGATTTTTTTCCCGTATGGTCAAGATCTAGTCCCAATTCTGTTTATTGAGATGCCATTTATGAAAATGTTAGGAGCAGTGCTGGCACACACAGTTTCTCCACAGACAATGCTAGCATCCCTTTCTCCCTGTCTCTGTCTTCGGCAGAGTCTTAGGCAGAGGTACAAAGTAAGGGGTTTGCCATATCCAAGAGTTGGGCTGGAAGAGAAATAAAGAGCAAGACTGATAATTGAGATTTCACCATTTCATCAGTGATGAATGTTTATGAAGCTCCCTTGAAGATGTGTGACAATTGTTAGCTTCCACAAGGCTAGTGTGGGATGTTGATAGCTCTTTTTTCTTGGGATATGCTTTTCCAGAAGGTCATCACTAGGTAAATTGGGAGTTGGTCCTTATCTGGATTCTCATAAAGCTACAGCAGGCAGCAACTTTTCGAAAACCCTGGTTGGATTCCCCTGGCTTTTCTCCCATCAGCCTGCAATACGGGGTTTCATGTTCATTGTCTGGCAAGGTTTCCACTACTTGATGTTGGATGGAAAATAAATTAGAACTTGATTGTTGCAAGTGTTTTAATTATGGTGCTTAACCAGGCTAATTATATTTGGTTACAAGCACCAAAAATATCAGGCATTTAAAAAAAAAAACCCTAAGGTAAAATAATAATGATTTTTAAATTAGCTCCTGTTTCTCTAATGTATCAACGTTAAATGGAGCTACAATGGTAGATTGTTCTGGAAGAGATTGCCCTTGCCCACGTGCTGGATGAATTGGGTCTTCTGTAGCATATTTCTTATATTGTATTGGAGAGTAATCATTCTTTGTGAGGTGATCTTGGGATTTTTAAAGGAGCAGAGAGTAATTATTATAAAATATGCCATAACAAAATAGGTAACCTAATTTACCAGTTGATGTAATTGTAGTATACTTCAGAGTACAAGACCAAGAACAATGTGTTAATTTTTAACTCAAGTTAGGAAAATTCATCAACAAATTCTTTGTTTTGTGCCAAAACCCCAAGGTTTGAAGAACCTAAAAATGCTTAGAGCATCTTTTCTCACATTATTTTCATTTCTAAATCTTTTTCTCAGATCTGCTCATCTCTCAGTCGCTCAAAGCCTCCACATTTCCTTCACTTTCACCACTAACTCCCCAAAAAAGTGAACCAAAAAAAGCAAACACATGCAGTACTGATTTCAGACAAAATAGACTTTAAAACAAAGGCCATAAAGAAGGATAAAGAAGGACATTTTGTGATTAAAGGAGTGATACAAGATGAGGATATTACACTCGTTAATATATATGCACACAATATAGGAGTACCTAAGTACATAAAACAATTACTAACAGAGATAAAGGGGGATATTGATGGGAATACAATCATAGTTGGAGATTTTAACATCGCATTAACATCACTAGACAGATCTTCCAGACAGAAAATAAATAAGGCAACAGAGAAATTAAATAATACAATAGAAAAATTAGATTTGGTGGATATTTTCAGAGCATTACACCCCCCCAAAATAGGATATACATTCTTTTCAAGTGCACATGGAACATTTTCTAGGATTGATCATGTACTTGGGCACAAAAGAAACCTAAACAATTTTAAGAAGATAGAAATTATCTCAGGCATCTTTACTGACCACAATGCCATGAAACTAGAAATCAACAACAGAAAAACAAAGGAAAAAAAAAGGAAAGCATGGAGATTAAACAATATGCTATTAAAAAACCAATGGGTCAATGAGGAAATGAAAGCTGAAATTAAAAATACCTTGAGACAAATGAAAATGAAAGCACAACCACACAAAATTTATGGGACACAGCAAAGGCAGTGCTAAGAGGGGAGTTTATAGCGATACAGGCCTTCCTCAAAAAAGAACAACCTCAAATAAACAATTTAACCCACCAGCTGAAAGAAGTAGAAAAAGAAGAACAAAAAATCCCAAAAGGCAGCAGAAGGAAGGAAATTATAAAGATTAGGGAGGAAATAAATAAAATAGAGATTTAAAAAACCATAGAAAACATCAATCAAACCAAAAGCTGGTTTTTTGAAAAAGTAAATAAAATCGACAAACCTCTGGCCAAACTCACAAAGAAGAAAAGAGAGACAGCATAAATTAGCAAAATAAGAAAGGAAAATGGAGAAATTACAACAAATAAAATAGAAATACAGACTATCATACGAGAATATTATGAAAAACTATATGGAACCGAACTGGATAACCTAGAGGAGATGGACAAGTTTCTGGAAACATACAGTCCACCAACACTGAATCAAGAAGAAACTGACCACTTGAACAAACCGATCACTAGAAATGAAATCTAAATAGCAATAAAAAACCTCCCTACAAATAAAAGTCCAGGACCGGACGGCTTCACCAGGGAATTCTACCAAACATACAAAGAAGAACTCATACCAGTCCTTCTCAAACTCTTCCAGAAGACTGAAAAGGAGGAAATACTCCTAAACTCATTCTATGAAGCCACTATCATCCTGATACCAAAACCAGGCAAAGACACTACCAAAAAAGAGAATTATAGGCCAATATCACTGATGAACATAGATGCCCAAATCCTCACCAAAATATTAGCAAATAGAATCCAACAACACATAAAAAAGATTATACATCATGACCAAACGGGGTTCATCCCAGGGACACAAGGGTGGTTCAACATATGCAAATCAATGTAATACATCATATCAACAAGAGAAAGGACAAAAACCACATGATCATCTCAATCGATGCAGAAAAAGCATTTGATAAAATTCAACACCCATTTATGATAAAAACTCTCACCAAAGTGGGTATAGAGGGAACGTATCTCAACATCATAAAAGCTATATATGACACCTACAGCCAGCATAGTACTCAATGTTGAAAAACTCTAAAGCTTCCCACTAAAATCTGGGACAAGACAAGGATGCCCACTATCACCACTCCTATTCAATACAGTCTTGGAAGTCCTAGCCACAGCAATCAGGCAAGAGAGAGAAATAAAAGGGATCCAAATTGGAAAAGAAGAGGTAAAAGTGTCACTATATGCCAATGACATGTTACTATATATAGAAAACCCTAAAAGGTCCACACAAAAACTACTAGAGCTGATTGAAGAATTCAGCAAGGTAGCAGGTTACAAGATTAACACTCAAAAATCAGTTGCATTTCTTTACACTAACGATGAATCAACAGAAAAAGCAAGTAAAGAAACAATCGCCTTTAAAATAGCACCTAAAGTAATAAAATACCTAGGAATAAATCTAACCAAGGAGGTGAAAGAATTATACACAGAAAATTATAAACCACTGATGAAGGAAATTAAAGAAGACTTTAAAAAATGGAAAGATATCCCATGCTCTTGGATTGGAAGAATCAATATTGTTAAAATGGTCACACTGCCCAAGGCAATCTACAGATTTAATGCAATCCCTATCAAATTACCCAGGACATATTTCACAGAACTAGAACAATTCATAATAAAATTTATACAGAACCATCAAAGACCTAGAATTGCCAAAGCATTACTGAAGAGAAAGAAAGAGGCTGGAGAATAACTCTCCCAGACTTCAGGCAATACTATAGAGCTACAGTCATCAAGACAGCATGGTATTGGTACAAAAACAGACATATAGACCAATGGAATAGAATAGAGAGCCCAGAAATGAACCCACAAACTTTTGGTCAACTAATCTTCGACAAAGGAGGCAAGAATATACAATGGAATAAAGACAGTCTCTTCAGCAAATGGTGTTGGGAAAACTGGACAGCAGCATGTAAAGCAATGAAGCTAGAACACTCCCTTACACCATACACAAAAATCAACTCAAAATGAATCAAAGACTTAAACATAAGACAAGATACAATAAACCTCCTAGAGGAAAATATAGGCAAAACATTATCTGACATACATCTCAAAAATGTTCTAGAAGAAATAAAAGCAAGAATAAACAAATGGGACCTATTGAAACTTACAAGCTTTTGCGCAGCAAAGGAAACCATAAGTAAAACAAAAAGACAACCTACGGAATGGGAGAAAATTTTTGCAAATGAAACCAACAAAGGCTTGATCTCCAGAATATATAAGCAGTTATTACGACTTGATAAGAAACAACCAAACAACCCAATCCAAAAATGGGCAAAAGACCTAAACAAGCAATTCTCCAAGGAAGACATACAAATGATCAATAAGCACATGAAAAAATGCTCAATATCACTAATTATCAGAGAAATGCAAATCAAAACTACAATGAGGTATCACCTCACACCAGTCAGAATGGCTGTCATTCAAAAATCCACAAATGACAAATGCTGGAGAGGCTGTGGAGAAAAGGGAACCCTCCTTCACTGCTGGTGAGAATGCAGTTTGGTACAGCCACTGTGGAAAACAGTATGGAGATTCCTCAAAAGACTAGGAATAGACTTACCATATGACCCAGGAATCCCGCTCCTGGGCTTATATCCAGAAGGAACCCTACTTCAAAATGACACCTGCACCCCAATGTTCATAGCAACACTATTTATAATAGCCAAGACATGGAAACAGCCTATATGTCCATCAACAGCTGACTGGATAAAGAAGCTGTGGTATATTTATACAATGGAATACTACTCAGCCGTATAAACTGACAACATAATGCCATTTGCAGCAACATGGATGCTTCTGGAGAATGTCATTCTAAGTGACATTCTGGTAGATCTGGTAGAATAATGTTTTTCATGAATTTTTCATCATAGTTTTTCCTGTGGGGCCAGAACTGACCAGACTTTAGGAGCAGGAGAGGGTCCGATGAGGAAGGACTTCAATTTCAGTCTGGAAGCAGCTTGAGAACCTGATTGCCTAGGTGATTTAGGGTCACTTGAAAGGGTGAATGAATGAGCATGTGTGTATATCTATGAGAGATCTCAGTCTTTCCAATCTCTTGACTAGTCTTGATCTGCCACAGATGTACTTCAAGGTGGCAGATTGGAGTGGACAAAAAGTACATTTCTGCCAGCTAGTGGTTGACCAGATGTCACAATCCAGATGCAGAAAGTTAAAGATCCAGCTTAGCTGCAAGACAGAGTTCAGATTCTAAAAACTTAATAGATGAATGGAAATTGTATCCTTCAGAAACCCAAGAATATGCAGAATTTGAAAAAGAATGAGGAGGGAGAGGAGGAAAAGAACAGCTAGAGAATGTACGTCAAACTGTGCAGAAACATTTAAGGATTCTTGATTTGGGTGGTTGTTGATTTGCAGGCACAAAAGTTCTTCGTAAAGTATAATGAAAGTTCTTAACTAATCTGCCGAAGAGGTTGAAAAATTTCCCCTTCATTCTCTCATGGAAAAAAAAATTCATCCATATCTTTTCAAGTAGGGGTAGGGGCAGGGGACAACTAAGCAGACTGCTTGGAAATATTCACTGTTTTCATCAGGAAAATCAGAGCTGAATTCTCATTTCCATGGAGAATTTAAAGCAGGAATTAGTCCCACAGTATTACAACCAGTAAGAGAAAATCTAATTCTGGTCTTGAGACCGAATGTAACTACATTTCCAACATAAAAGAGTAAATGTGGAAGTGACCATTTTAATATGCACACTGTAGCCTGTAACTAATCTTATTTCTCCTGTGGACAACCTGACTTTGGAAAAATCCTGCCATTTCATTTCCATCTCCCATTAGATTCTGTTGGATCTTCAAGGTGTAGGTAATGGTTGGATTATAGGAGAATATATAAAGTATGCATATTAACCACTTTAAAATATTTTGAATTAGTCAAATTAATTTCATGCTGTAGTGCCTAACTTGAATGCGTTTTATGGTAGTAAATGCACGGATTTTGTGTTCTAGTTTTTTAAATTTTATTGAGTTACAGTCAGTTTACAATGTTGTGTCAATTTCCAACATAGAGCACAGTTTTTCAGTTATACATGAACATACATATATTTATTGTCGCATTCTTTTTCACCATGAGCTACTACAAGTTCTTGTATACATTCCCCTGTGCTGTACAGTATAATCTTGTTTATCTATTCTACATATGCCTGTCAGTATCTACAAATTTCAAACTCCCAGTCTGTCCCTTCCCACTCACCTCCCCCCTGGCAACCACAAGTTTGTATTCTATGTCTATGATTCTGTTTCTGTTTTGTATTTATGTTCATTTGTCTTTTTCTTTTTTTTTTTTAAGATTTCACATATAAGTGATATCATATGGTATTTTTCTTTCTTTTTCTGGGTTACTTCACTTAGAATGACATTCTCCAGGGACATCCATGTTTCTGTAAATGACATTATGTTGTTGTTTTTTTATGACTAAATAGTATTCTATTGTATAAATATACCATATCTTCTTTATCCAGTCATCTGTCGATGGACACTTATGATGTTTCCATGTCTTGGCTATTGTAAATAGTAAACGCGTATATTTAGATGGTTGACATTTCTGGGTGGATATTGAGTTAAATGTGATCATATGACACCTCTCCTAATTATCCTGAGTAATATGGCTGGTCCAGAAACATTGGCTGACTCAAAAAAATCTTAGTGTTTATTTAGCCAATAATATGAACCATGCTTACATACTTTTGAAGTATTCTTCAGCTCTTAAAAGCCCTGGGTGAAATCAAGAACTCTCTGTTTTAGTCTGTTATCCTTTCAGCAAATAATTAAAAGTCAGATGCTTCTCTGCTGGGTAGATCTATACCAAAATATACCCAGGCTGGGAGAGTATGTCCTGGTCCAAGGGTGAAATTAGAGTATTTTGCCATTGACATTTACCTCTTCAACCCTATGTGCATTTTGAGCCACAGAGGCACTTAACGTTTTTAGGGCTGGGGCAGGACCACAAATGGAAGCCCCTGGCTAATGTCCCCTTGTCACCACCACCTCTCATGCACACAGCAGGGCTTTGCACGTACTCAGGCCAGTACATCCAAGCCCACCCCCCAAATATCTGTCTCTTACTACCTTTCAGGCTTAGGTATGTGACATCAGTGTCACGCTTACCTTCAAGAGGAGGGATCGGGGAAGGGCCTATGGAGGCCCTGGAAGTGGGCTGGGGGGCCAATGGGGCAGTGAAATTCGAGGATCTCAAGTGCCTGGAGCTTGGCCTTGAAGCTGGGAGAGGTTGTGGATGACAAGTGGGCATGTCTCCTTGGTCCTGGGGCCTCATTGCCCCTTTGGGTGGGGAGAGATGAAAGAGGGCCGGAGTGAGGTCCTCTAAAGCTGGGGAAGCTCCTTTGTCCCCCTCCGTTGGTGGCACTGTGTCACGCCCTGGAATATGGGAATAACTGCGGGATGTTGTCTTGCTGGCCCTTATGCTTTCAGACAGCACGCCTCTGAACGTCTGCTCTGTGCAGATTGTTAGGCTAGGTGTTGTGGGAGGACACAAAATACAAAGCTATTTTTAATCGAGTTGTGGGGGAGACAAAAGCTGAACTGAGAATAATTACAAAACAACTAGCTAACAAGGGGGAAATTGAGACCCTAAATTGTTGAGTAAGGGAATTTTGAGTGAAGTAGAGTCAAGTGATGTGGCTGATTTTGAGCCAGAGAGGATCAGGGACCATGGCATTCAGGGCTGCCAGCTTGTGCTTCCAGGGCTCCCGCAGGGACCATGAATGTGTGACTGGGCCTGATGTAAGCAGGGGCGTCTAGGGAGAGAACGTGGGAGCATTTGGGTTAAATGAGTAAATGTATCCTCCAACAAAAGGCGTTCAAATTAAAAATTAAAAAACTGAACAATGGGCTGACCAAACAAAATAGGAATGAGATCCCTGACTCTCAACTTCCAGGGTTGTTGCGGATGAAATTAAAGTGACATTGCCCCATCGATGTAGAAACTTAATTGCTCCAAGGCTGTGTGGTGATGAGGTAAGGAATGCTAAGGAAAATGTAGTCTTAGTTACACCTAATAAAGTAACTTGAAGTAAGAAAGGTGCTTCCATAGGAAACAAGTATGAGGGAAAGAGCTGTAATGAGAAAATTCTTTAGTGTCCTGGAGACACTCCAAATGATGGTTCAGACCAGTGGAGAGCAGGAAGAGCCCTTTTCCCTTTCGTATTGGAAGCATTAAAAGTTTGCTATGTTTCGAAAACATAGAGGGATTCCCTATTCTCCTTTTCATTTCTGTAGAATCCCATCAATAATTATTATATCAAGTTTCTTGGAGTGTGAGCCTGTGATCACATTTCCCAAACAGACACTGTGCTGGGTTAACTAAAGTGTCTCTCCAGTTCATGATGAATTTGGAATCTGTGAATGTGAGCTTACGTGCAGATAGGGTCTTTGCAGATGTAATCAAACCAAGATGTCATACTGGATTAGGATGGGCCCTGAATCCATTGTGACTAGTGTCCTTAGAAGTTGGATGAAATGCGGACACACACACACATATGCACAAACACACACACACACAGAGGATTGATGGCCACATGAAGACAAAGGCACAGATGAGAGGTATGCTGCTGTAGACCAAGAGCATCAAGGATGGTCAACAACCAGTGGAAACTAGGAGAGAAGCAAGGAACATATTCTCTTCCAGAGCCTCTGTGAGAGAATAAATTTCTATCGTTTTAAGCCACCCAGTTTGTGGTATTTTCTTCCAGCAGACTAGGAAACTAGGCACCACTCCCCAACTTCATTATTATTAGAAATGCCACCACGTTCCTGGTCTCAAAGGTTATAATTCCTGTTTCTAACCTTGTCTTGCAAATGCATTCAGTCTTCCAAACCATCACATGTCCTTCTTCCTCTCCTTTTCCACAGTGTTCTCTCTTATCACTTATCATAATAATTAATACTTGAATTCTGCTTTCTAGAATTAAGATAATTTTAATTATCACAAATCATGATGAAATGGCATTATTCTGCCCACTTAATTGATGAGGAAACTGAGGGTCAGAGAGTTGAACTACTTTGTCTAAGGTCAAACAGCTTTCTAGCATATTACAAATTTGGGATTCCAGCAAGGATAAGCCCTTTAATCCAAAAGAAAATACTCAACCCCAAATGGTGTGCTTGGCTTTAATTATTTTTCCACACTGCCTTCTCCATCATCCCAAAGAAAAGACTACAAGAGCTTGTTTGTATCATTGGGGTAAAATGAGAATCATCCTCAAATCATTCTCCTTTGCTCCCCCGTACTTTAGAGGACTCACCCTTAGTTATTTTCCCAGCAGAGGTATCCCAGTGTTGATGTAACAAAAAAGAGCTCATTTGCCTCTTTTTTTTTCTCTTGTAACAACAGAATTTCTTTTATATATTTAATTATAGCCTTAGAAGAGACATTGAATTGGCTTTTTTTCCCCCATCAGTAGGTCACTGGGAATATAATTAATACACATAATAGCTATCTCATATACGGATTTCTTTTAGTTGAAATGGTCCCCTTTGCATACGTTTTCCCACTGTCTGTAACAAAGCAACTACTTGGGTTATGCTGTTCAGCTGGTTTCATAGCAAAGTCCAAAAGTTCATCCTTCCAAACATGTTAGCAGTTCCCACAGTTGTCTTAATGAAAATCTGGGGGTTTTGTTAAGGTGGAGGTTTATGAAAAGGAAAAGCTGGTTGGCTGTGGATTTTCTTGTTTTAGGCTGTATGTTTAAGCAGTAAATTAGCGTTGTAATGCCAGAGGAGGCTGTAAGTCTCTCCCAACCCCAATATGGCAGAGTTATATTGAGAGTGACCCTATGCTTTATTATCCAAACCAGGACACTTTTGAGAATGAAAAAGGATCCTATGAATAATCCCCTGAGAAGAAGCAGTGTAAGCTAGGTCTGGTCCTAGGCAACCAGAGGTATGGTTATCCTGGTTGTTTTAACCCACCTTGGAGAGAGGAGTCCAGCCTGTTTTTGAAATCATTTTTCCCCAAAGAGATGGATGAGTGGGGGTAGAGATTATTATTAATCATGAAGCATTAGATTGTCCCTTGGAAATTATATATGTAACTTTTTTTGGATATCAATAAAAAACACATTGAAAAATTTTTGACCAAATGTTTTGGTCTTAGTCATGCTGGAGCTCATGGTTCTGGGAAGACTGAGGCTCATATGGGACTTGGCCTGGAAGAAAGGCAACCAGGAAGCTGGCCTTACCCTCCTAGGACTAGTGCCCAGCTGAGGCACTCACTAAATGCTGAATAGGCAATGATTGGAATGGCTCTCAGCACGTCCTGAATTGGATTGTGACCTGACTTGATTCACAGTTGTACACCAGAAGAGAAATTTCTCTCTTGCAGAGGGTGAAGCCATGAGGACCATTTGATAAAAACTCGAGTTTCTCAGTTGGCACAAATTTGTTTGTTGTTTTGGGGATTGATGGGAGAATTAAAGTGGAAGAATGTATTTCATTGACATTAGGAAAGGCCCCTGGGAGTTAACTGGTAGGAAAGATTCCAAGGCTTTGTGGTAATGAGATAAGGCATGCTAAGGAAAATGTGTTAGGTACTTCTTCAAATATTTAGACATTTAGTGAGCACCTACTCTAGGGCAAGTGTTGTCCAAGGTGCTGGGGTTCAAAGGTAGCGAAGAGTTTCTAATCTAAGGGAAATCACAGATTAATGGGATGACAGATAAACACAAACATCATGACAAGGCAATATTAATAGCAGAGATATAGTAGGAACAGGAAAAAGAGCATGAGTCTTTCTGCCTGGGAATTCAGGGGGATTCACAGTAAAAAGTGATGGTGGTCCAGTGTGATGAGTTGAGTGTGTTGGTCCAGGAGTCAGCAGGCCTCCTGGGGTAGAGAAAGGAAGGCAAAGGTGACACATCCTGAGCTTTAAGTGGTTGATGTAACATTGCTGGTATCTTGCTGTTATTTAATCCATGTGTTCTTAAACTGGACCTTTCAAGGGTAAATTCATGTATTTTGATCACAACGGTGCTGAAAGACACAATATTCCTACTTGACTATCTACAGTAGTCCCTCCTTATCCCTGGGGGATGCATTCCAAGACCCTCCGTGGATGCCTGAAACCACACATAGTACCAAATTCTATGTACACTATGTCTTTTCCTGTACACACATAACTTTGATAAAGTTTAATTTATAAATTAGGCACAGTGAGAGATTCACAACATAACTAGTAATAAAATAGAACAATTATAACAGGATACTATAATTAAAGTTATGTGAATCTGGTCTCTCTCAAAATATCTTATTATACAAATTTAATGCCTTTTTCATCTTAACTAAGAACTTATTACACGCTGTGGCTATAATTTTGGCAATTTGAGGTGCAGCAGCAAAGCTAGCATGAATTTCTTTCTCCTTCTTCACAGTTTCACGGATAGAAGATTCATTCTTCCTAGAGATCTTTGCCCTCTCAGCATACAATTTTTTTTTCCTTTCCTTACTAAGTCTAGAATTTTTATCTTTCTGCTTAAAGAATGCACTTCACGGCTTCTCTTTGGTGTATCTGAATTGCCAGCATCCCTACTCTTGAGTTTTGGGGCTATTATTAAGTACAATGAGGGTTTTTGAACACAAGGGCTGCGATAACTCGGCAGTCAGTCTGATAACCAGATAGCTACCAGGTGACTAAGGGGCAGGATACGCTGGACAAAGGGATGGTTCACCTCCCAGGCGGGAAGGAGCGGGATGGAGCGGGATGGTGAAAGGTTTCACCAGGCTACGCAGAAGGGCATGCAATTTAAAACAAGAATTCTTTAATCCTGGAATTTTCTATTTAATATTTTCAGACCATGGTTGACCATAGGTAATTGAAACCACGGAAATTAAAACCGGGGATAAGGGGGTGCTACTGTACTTAAATCTGAATAAAATTGTCACCTTCTGCCAGAATGATGAGAGGTACTTCAAGAGAACAACTTTTTAACAGTCCAAGGAGGATGATAGTGCCTTGTACTCTTCAAAGCCCTACACAGTTTGGGAATTCTCTGTGCTTTCATTCTTAACCTGAACCTACATTTAATTGCACTACTATCTACTTTTTTTTAAAAGTACAATTTAACTTATTTTTATTTAAATCTATCTTTGGAGTGGTGGGTGATGGATAAAGAGTGGGCCAGGTTCTCTGTAGTGGCTGGTGGTGCAGCAAAATGCTTCAGTGTTTCGAAATGGTTACCTTGTCTCTGTCGGCCCTTCTTGACGCTTTAGGATTTTAAGTCTATCGTCTCTTTTTAGAGCTTCTTTCTTGTCCTTTCATTTATGTCTTGGCTCCATTCTTTCTCCTATTCTTTCTCAACATGAGCAAAAATCAAGCTTTTAGACAATTGTAACTTGTGCAAGAACAAGTCCTGACGTCAGACTCATTCCTGTGTTGACCATTGTGGGGTTATGTTCTTCCTCATATCCGTTCAAAGGTTGAGAGGCAAAAGTCTTATCAGTGCCCTGGTGGTATGATTTCTTGGTAAACATTTCTGTAAGAATGAGGGAAATGTCAATTTTCAGGAAGAGCAGTGAACTGTGGAAGATTCTAAAAGCATTTATGAAAATGCTTACAATCTGTCTTTTTTAAAAGTAGAGCAATGATGAGTCAAAGTCATATAGCAGAAAGTGATCTCTTGACTCTTGTTATAAGTGAAATGAGTTGTACTTTTAAAGGGATCACTAATATTTTAGCTGTAAGCCACAGAGATTATTTGAATATGTTTCTCCCTATTCTTTGTATGGTTTATTCATTTTTAGGGAAAAGTAATTGGTATCCTGAGCAATTTCCAAAATAGAGTTTTGTCACTAAAAAGCATTGGACTCTTAAGATTCTATATATTTTATTACTTTTCCAGAAATGAGTGATTGACACAGAACAAGCAAAATTGTGTGACTTCCTGAGGGTCAGCTATAACGTTTGGCTAGTAACAAAGATCTCTGGATCATGTGACTACAAAGAAGAGATGCATGTCAATCAATGATAGATGTTTCCTGACATAAAGCAGTAAATACTAAGCTAAATATTTGTATTGAATTTTTCAAGAATACCACATTTATAACAAACTGTAGAAATTTGGTTGTATAGGTAAATAGCTCAAATTAATTTAGAGTAAAAATTAGTCTTGCTGTCTCGTTGCGTTTGAACTTTTAAATGCACTTATGACAAATATAAGAAGCACATTGTTTTTTTGATACTTCAAATTAGAAAAACATTTATTCAGAAATTCTTTGTGATTGAAAATTGTTAGCATGATCTTTTGGCTTTGCCTCATACAAGAACTGCTCAGAAGTCAAGTCTGGACTTGAAAATACCTTCTTGATCAAAATGAGGCCCAAAGACAGAAAGTAGCAGGAAATACTTGGAATTGTTACTTTTCTTCGTTAGGCCATAAAGATGATTTTGTACATTGGTGAGAATAAAAAGATGATAAAATATGATACAGCATCTTTTGAATTCTGCTCCATTGTTTTAGTGTTACTTTGGTTTTTTTAAAAAATCTCACACTGTCTATTCAGCCTCATCACTTCATTTCTTTCAGCTTTTCCTTTTTGTTTCAAAAGCCTTGTACTTACTTCTTCAGTTAAGAGAGGGGCCATGAACCTTGTCTCCTGTTCTGTGTTGCCTAGGACATTACCTCTTCTTTTATGGTGAAAAATTGCTCCTGCCCTATTTGCAAGAGTAGAAGAAGCTGGGGAAGGTGGCATGATTGTGAGGGTGATGTGGGGGTTGGGTAGAAGTAGGCAGGACTGAATAAGTGACTATTTAGGCACCTTAGAAATGTTTTCCCTCTGGAAATGGAAAAACTAAGCTCCCACAGATGTATTTTATTCATGCAGAAGTGAAATTGGAGCTTGGTATAAAAACTCATCACATAACAGAACATAATGTAACTCTCTGAGCGTTCCAGTCCCAGGTAGCTTAGTAGAGGTTCCCCTTGGAAGAGCTCTGAGAAAGGCTTCCCAGTCCCAGGGAATCAGAACCCCAGGAGCTCCAGTTAAAAATGCACATTGCCAGGCTCCTGCAAGGACCAGTCAGGCTTGAACTGAGGAGGAGCCCAGGAATCTGCGTTTTTGTGGCACATCCCTCCCTCCATTGGATTGCACTTAGGTAGATGTCTTAGTTCATTTGGGTTGCTGTGAAATACCCCAGACTGGGTAGCTCACGCACAACAGAAATTTATTTCTCACAGTCTGGAGGCTGGAAGTTGGAGATCAGGGTGCCACCAAGGCTGGGCTCTGGTGAGAGCTCTCCTCCAGGTGGCAGACGTCTCCTGGCATCCTCACGTGGTAGAAGGGGCAGGGGAGCACTCTGGGCTCTCTTTTATTAGGGCACTAATCCCATTCATGAGGCCTCCACTCTCATGACCTAATTAACTCCCAAAGCCCCTCCTGATACCACCTGTTTGGGCATAAGGTTTTCAGCAAAACAACGAGGCCCTGCTGTAGAGCACAGGAGCTATATTCAATACTTCCCAACGGCCTATAATGAAAAAGAATATGAAAAGGAATATATGTATATGTATAAATGAGTCACTGTGCTGTACACCAGAAATCAGCACAACATTGTAAATTGACTATACTTCAATTAAAAAGAAAGAATTTTGGGGGGACACAAACATTCTGACCGTAGCAGTCGGGAGTCATTTGGGATTTTCCCCAACGTTAGCCGGATCCGCTCCCAAATCAGCATCTTAAGGACAACGAGCACCAGGATTGCAGCACTCTTAGGTGCATAAACTCCCACCGCGTGGCCCAAGGTCAGCGGTGAGTTTCCGGGGGTCCAGGCAACGTGCCCCCAAATCCAGGCCCTTTCCTCTGGGCCACTCTCCTTGCTACTGAGAACGGCTCCTGCTTAAGGATGGCAAAAGGAATTTTCTTAACGCACCTACCTCACTACCAGGAAACCCTGATACGGAACCTGGGCCTCCCTGTGTGGCTGGCCCCGGGGCCCGTGTGTCCTCATCAGACCGGGCAAGTGGCAGGGCGCCTGCTCCCGTGGGAGGCTGCTTTGTGTACTCAGCAGACTCGTCCAGTTAGTCCGGAGTCTTCTCTTGGCCAGGCAAAACCTCTTCCTATCGCTTTCCCAAACCGTGCTCGTCCTGGTTGTCTTAAGTCAGTAAATACCCAAGCACAGATGTCTTTCAGACTCGTACTCTGTGCTCTGATCTAGGCTCCAAAGATACCAGGGAACAAGTGCGATAAGGCCCTGTCCCCACAGAGCCAGCCTGCCAGTCACGTGAGAATGTCCATACCTTCTTCTGCCCGTTGGTCTCCTAGATCATATACACCAACGTCCAGAATTGTGTCCCCACTTTTGTTCTGTTTATGTACATTGTCTTCTGTAACACGGAGCTGAAAACAGCAGTTTCCCCTAGATAGTTTCAGAACACATCACAGACTTCGGGAGGTGGCTCTGCCCATCTGAGAAGCTTTATCAGCTCCTCGCTTTGACTCTCCGGGAGGCGGTCTTAACTCAAGGTTGTAGTGAACTTGAGAACAATTGGCTTTCTGTGTAAATGTCCTTGGTCTATCACTTGGAAAGGATTTATTTTACTTTGGCCTCTGTTTCCTCCTGTCTCCTCAAAAGCAACTTCCCCGCCCCTACCCCCAGCCTTTTGTGTGTTCAAAATTAAGCTGAAACTTGAACCTCATTGCTTTCTCACATCTCAGAAAGTGTTTAGAATTTTAGTGCTGAGACATTTTGCTGGACCCTTTTCAGCTACATGAGTTTCAACCTTCAGTGTTTTTGTATGTGGGTGAGGTTCATGGGTAGAATTTCAGAAGCCTCTAGAGAGAAGGAGAGAGAAAGCTCCTTTAAGGATGGAGAGTAAATGGCTACATTTCACATAAAGAGGACAATAATTTGTGTGCATTGTTTTCTGAAAAAAAATACACAGATCACTGGGGATAGACAAGATGCTTGTAGTTACAATATCACTGAAGTCTTATGATAATGTATTTAATGTGAGTCCTCATGGCAGATAATACTGGCTTTTCACTCATGACATTCATGTTTCCTTACATAACAAGCTTATTTAAATAAAAAAACTTCCATATTATATAATCGTACAGAATGGTACATGGATATGATAAAAATAGCAGGGCAGGTACACAGATGATGAGTTTGAGGAAACTCCTGGTGAGTTTACTCCTGGTGAAGTTGATGCCAGGAGTCAGTGTCTTGAGAAAAGCTCCCAGCCCTGCAAAGTGCCCACCTCCACCCACAGAAGCAGGAAGCCCACGGAGCTGAACTTTCACTTAAATGGAGCACAAGTTGTCCATATGTGCTGACCGTGCCAGGATGGCCAGCCACGTAAGTGTGGAGTGACCACTTAACTGAGTGTCTGTGCTGGAAAAGGAAATAACTCACGTTGAAGGCTGGGCGAGGCAGAGGATCCTGGCAGAACGCTATAGTGAGAGACTCAGAAGCGTATGCGAGCCTTACGAGAAGCAGGTGGGAGAAGCAGGTTGGTCTCCTGCCTGGAGGTCAGAGGGCACAAAGCAGGGAACGCGCACCAGGCCCTCTGGGGAATCTGCTACCAGCCAGAGTGCCTTACCCAGAAGTTACCTGCTGATGTTATTACAGACCACATTTGCAGTAGGATAAGTAAGAACCTCAAACTAGCAGGCTCTTAATGAAAGTTTTGAAGTACTTATAACCCATTGTTGACCACCGCCCCTACCCCAAGTATGAAAATAGTGAAGCAAAAACTAAATGGAGGAGAGCAGGCGTTCCCCTTACTTATACTTGGAACAGAATCTAGAGATGGAATTGTAATTTTACTCCTTTCCCTGCTCTGTGTTTTAACCACATTGGATTCAGGAGCGAAAGTCCTCTGGGCTGCAGTCCCCTCCACTGTCTCCCCTCCCTTGTCTCATCTGATTAAATCTCTTGGTCACCTGACACCAAAGTTCGCCTTCGAACCAAAGGCTTCCTCCTCCCTGTGAACCAAAATGATGCTCCCAGAGTGAGGGCTCACATTCTCCAGCTGTCGGCAGGGGCCCGGGAGGGGTGCCCACCTGCTTGTTGATATTGTGGGGGAGTCCATGAGAAAGTTCTCAGAAAGGGATAAGAAACAAAGGGGAGTGGACCCACGCTACTGACCCAAACCACACATTCTAATTGCAATTAGGTAAGATGTCAAAGCTAGGTCACCTAATCCTCCAATCACCGATAATTCTCATTCTAAAAGTCTTATCCTTTAGATGTTTCTTTTACTCGTCCAGAATAAGTGAACAGTTGCACTTACTGTATAAGTGTTGAGTTTCTGTTCAGAAGAATTAAGGAAACTCAGCTCAGACCCTTAGCTTGAGTTTACTGGTCCCCTGGTCCTGGTCACAGCCGTCATTGCCAAGAATGACTTTCCTCTCATGTGTCCGCCCCCACGTCAGCCCCCCTCTGCTATTGGAACCGGCTCATTTAGAGCAGAGCTCTGAAGAACTAAAGTCCTAAGTGTTAGAGTCTCAGTACCAGATGAAGTCAGTGCTTTAGCTGATAGGAGGGTGTGGCTTGGCCATTTGTTTGGGAAAACACTCAGTGTACATGGTGTTATTGTGGGAAGTGGATATACCAATGTAGGTCTGGATTTAGACTCAAGACTCAACACTTCCAAACTGAGTGACCTCAGACAGACTTTGACCTTGGACAAAGATTATATAAACTGTGTAATCTTTTTGATTTTCAGTGTCCCTTCTGGAAAAAGAAGATATGAGCTGGGTTGTGTTGAGTCTTAACTGAGAGTGAGAGGCTGCCCCACATCCAGCCTCTGCTCTCTCAACCTCAGCCCTGGGTGGTGTGTCTCTTCTTTGCCTTTGCCTAGCCTTTTTTTGCCCCATGTTTGGTTTTTTATTCTTCAAATAATCACAGTATAGAACTTAGAATATTTTAAACTATTAGTATTGATAGAATACATTTATAACTTCTTTTTAATTAATCTTTAAAATCACTTTTAACCTTTTCTTTTCAAAATGTTCCAGGTCCAAAAGCAAAATCAATGACTTTTTAAAAATGTTTCTGTGTTTGGGGCTGGTAGTGGGGTTGACTTTACCTTCTTGTAGGTGAATGGCTTTAATATCTGAAAAGGTTCTCTACCCTGGTGTAGAACTTTGGGGTGAGTCTTGAGTGATTTTTCTGGCTTAAGAGGGCCCAAGTTATAGTGTGCCTTGAGATGGTTATATTATCTTTCCGTTCTGTCAGCTTCATGGTGTGTAGCATGTAGAAGTATTAACATTAGCTTGAGGAAAGGTAGCTCTGGACCCGAGGTCAACCTTGCTGGAGGGAATAGAAGCAATCATGGCAACATAATAGATGGAAGAAGATGTAGGGACCCCAAGATTCTGTAAGAGCAGAGATCTAATCTGATCCAGGACTCTGGACCAAGCTCTGACAGTGTAGGGTCTTCCCACAGTTCCTCACATTATCATACGGGGTCTAAACAACCGAGAGTCACCACGAAAGGGTGGCTTCAGGGGCACCTGGTCTTATCACAATAATCTTTAGACAATTCATATCTTAATTTTCTGCAGTTGTCCATTTTATAAGACCTATGCAGGAAGACTGACGTTTCAACGTTTGTTACATCCATTCTTTCATTTAGCCACTTAAAAAAAATTGAAGTATAGTCAGTTACAATGTGTCAATTTCTGGTATACAGCATAATGTCCCAATTATGCATATATATATACATATATTTGTTTTCATATTCTTTTTCATTAAAGGTTATTATAAGATATTAAATATAGTTCTCTGTGCTATACAGAAGAAATGTGATTTTTAAATCTATTTTTATATATAGTGGTTTAACATATGCAAATCTTAAACTCCAAATTTATCCCTTCCCACTCCCTTACCCACCATAACCGTAAGTTTGTTTACTATGTCTGCAAGTCTGTTCTTTTTGTAGATAAGTTCACTAGTGTCCTCTTTTTTCTTCTTTCTTTTTTTTTTTAGCTTCCACATATGAGTGATATCATATGGTCTTTCTCTTTCTCTTTCTGGTTTCCTTCACTTAGAATGATGATCTCTAGGTCCATCCATGCTGCTGTAAATGGCATTATTTTATTCTTTTTTATGGCTGAGTAGTATTCCACGGTGTAAATATACCACAGATTGTTTATCCACTCATCTATCGATGGACATTTAGTTTGCTTTATTTAGCCACTGTCTGAGAGCTGACTCTCTAGCTGGCGCAATGTTGGTGGTACCCAAATGAGTGACTCCCATGCCCTACCCATCCCAGACTAAGGATGTAGTAAGAGACATATCAGCAAGCAATCATTTAGGGGATGTGCCCCACTGGTGTGTCCACAGGCACTTTGAGGGCTTAAAGGGGATGGGCCTAACTGTTCTGGGGGTGGAGGGAAAGAAAATTCCTTTGGTGGGGTGATATTTGTGGTGAAACTTGCAGGCTGAGGCATGGGCAGCCTGGCTTCTAATCCCAGCTCCATATTTGCATCGGTCTTGACAGTTTCCTCATCCCCAGCTTGGGCAGACAGCACCCACCTTTCCTGCCTCCAGAGGTGGAAGGGAGGCAGCAGTGAGCAGAAGGTTCTTTCTCGCACCCCTGCAGCGTGCTAGTTGTTGACACATGTTTCCAGGTCTTAGGGCAAGGGATGCAGGGCGTGGGTGGTTCCCTGGGGCCTACACAGTGTCAGTCACAAGAGCTGATGGTTAGGATTGCTCCTAGGGACACTCATGTGTCCTCAATAAATCGTGTGTGCACATACGTGTGATATTCAAGGCCTTCTAGAGCACAGGGTAAGGACCCCTCTGCCCAGGGGTTTAGGATGGTATTACTCTCCAGCTTAAACTATGTAAGCATTCAGCAGTCCCTTTCCAAGTCCAGCCCATCCACCTCCTACTCCTAACATTGGCCAACTGTGCCTGGAGGTCCTTCCTCTCTCAGTGTGCGCCTTTGAAAGACCGCTGACTACGGTTTTCACTTGTGTTGTCCTGTTAGGAACCGGTGAAAGTGGCAAAAGCACCTTCATCAAGCAGATGAGGATTATCCACGGGTCTGGTTACAGCGACGAAGACAGAAAGGGGTTCACAAAGCTGGTTTACCAAAACATTTTCACCGCCATGCAAGCCATGATCCGCGCCATGGACACCCTGCGGATCCAGTATGTGTGTGAGCAGAATGAGGTAAGGAGCTTCAGGGTGTTGGACCTGTGGGTGAATGCAGGCTCTCCTCTTCTGGTCAGCCTGTGTCTCTGAACTAAAAGATTTATTGGGTGCTTCTGTCAGCGGCCAAAAGCAGCTCTGGAGCTCAGGCTTGGGGCAGAGTTCCTCCCGAGGATTGTGGTGAATTTAGTAACAGCCCTGCAGTCTTATTTCTGCAGAAGTTCTAGCACAAAAGCAGTGTGTTGCTTCCCATTGCGCCATGATTCAGAAGTGTGGGTAGTCCTTTCGGTGGCTTTTTTCAGGTGCTGAGAAAAGAAAGACACACAGACACATCTTTTCTTTTGGCTAAGATACCTGGTTAATTTCTAACTTCCTTAGCGCCATGGAGACCTTGGGTTTACAATGGCCAACTTTTTAAGAATTCTAAGTCTTAGGAAGTATTTTCCTAAATGCCCTGCAGACTGCTCAAAGAAGTCAGCAGGTTTTGTTTATTTTGGGAGCTAGCCCTTCTTAGGAGCTAATGGTGGTTTATGAAGAGTGAAGCTCTTGTCCCAACTAGCAATGGACTCTGATAAAGTAAGGGTATCAAGCTGCCACTGGCTTTCCTATCACCTGGGGTTATTTGAAATACACATGTGTTTAAGACTGTAGGAAAATAATGAGGCAGGAGGGTGGGAGGAAGAGACAAAAAAACATTTTATATGGTATACTGGAATGTAAAGCCATAGGGAAATGTTGTGTCTGAGCTCATTAAGAATCTAGATGACAAACAGGGTTTATTTAAAGTAATTGATACCAAGTTACAACATGACATGATGCTAAAGAGAAAAATTCTAAGATGAACCTCTTGTGGATCTATTAAAAAGAATTCAGCTGCTCAGTCTGCTTGGATCTAGAGATTCTACTAAGTGAAGTCAGACACAGAAAGGCAAATATGATACCACTTATATGTGGACTCTAAAATGTGATACAAATGAACTTACTTACAAAACAAACAGACTTACAGACATAAAAAACAAACTTACGGTTACCAAAGGGGAAAGAGGGGAAGAGATAAATTAGGAGTTTGAGACTTGCAGATACAAACTACTGTATATAAAACAGATAAACAACTAGGTCCTACTATACAGCAGAGGGAACTATATTCAATATCTTGCAATAACCTATAATGAAAAAGAATACATACATATATATATATAACTGAATCACCATGCTGTACACCAGGAACTAACACACATTGAAATCAACTATACTTCAATTTGAAAAATATTTTAAAAAATTAAAAAAAGAATTTAGCTGCTAAAATGCCAGAATTGCTTAAAGTCTTACGTGTGGACCTCAGGGACATCATGAACTTGAGACACCTGTTTTCAAGTATATTTTATACATGTGATATATACAAAGAGTTTTGTAGCAATGGATCTAATGCTTGTCTTACTCAGTGGCTGGGCTACATAGGAGAACACAGCTTGCACCGAATTTTAGATGTATCTTTATGGCGTGACTGCAACCTCATGTCTTTACCACCATCTCCTTGCAGTCTTGAGGAAATGAAGGGGTGTGTCTTGGCTATAGCTTCAACCTTGAACAGTGTCAGGCTGAAAAGTGTGTGTATGTGTGTGCACGTGCGGGGGCCGTGGTGGGAGTTAGCTTTTACTCTGTCTGGTGCCAGGTCACATGCGGGGTCCATACTGAGCCTTCCGGAGATTCTGGAAGTGATTCTGATGATTCCTATACACGTTGGTTTTGAATACACGCATTATACCTTTTTGAATGTGTGCATTAAAAAAAAAAAAAAAGAAAGAAAAACCCCGTGCAAGTTATTTTAAAAATAAGGCCATCTGTGGAAATTTAAGATTATTTCAGAGAAGAGGTATGTCAGGAACGTCCTTGTGGTGATTTTAGTTAATGTATTTTCCTTCTTTGTAAAGAGGCATTTTGTTTCCCAGTCATAATGGGGTGGCTGGGGAAAGCTTGGAATTTAGGGGTAGCTTTGTAAATAGGCCTGTTGAGAAGAAAAGGCTCAGATAGAAGTCGGTGCTGCTTACCTTGGCAATGGGTGTTGGTAAACCTGATCAGATTTAGTAATCAAGGTCTCTGGGTTTGTTTTGGTTTGGTTTTCCCTGAAGGTCTTCTAGAGGTACTCTGAGTTTATATTTCACACAAAGAGGTTTTATAGGGTTGGATGTTCCACCACTTTCTTCTTTCCTCTTGATCTTAATTCTTTTTCGTAAGGCCATGTCCACTTGCCCACTAATCTGCGTTAGTTTCCTTGCAGCTGCCATAACACAGGACCTTGAACTGGGTGGCTTGAAACAGATTTATTCCTTCACGGTTCTGAAGTCTGGAAGTCTGAAATCAAGGTGACTGGTTCCAACTAGAGGCTCTCGGGGAGGCTCTGTTCCATGCTGCTCTCCTGGCTTTTTGTGGTTGCTGGCAATCTTCAGTGTCCTTTGGCTTATAAATGCGTGAACCCATTACTGACTCTGTCTTCATATAGAGTTCCCTCCTGTGTGTGTCTCTGTGTTCACATGGCATCCTCCTCTCTGCTTGTGTCTGAATCTCCCTCTTCTTATGAGGACACCAGTCTCTGGGTAGGGCCCATCCTAATCTAGTGTGACCTCACATAGCTTGATTACATCTACAAAGACCCTATTTCCAAATAGTTACTTTCTAAGGTTTGGGGTTTGCTTGAATTTCAGGGGAGTACTATTCAACCTAGCACAGTCTGCCCTCTGCCCCCACAGATTGTCCATCCCATAAACAAAATACATTCACCCCATTCCTATATACCCCAAAGTCTTAACCCATTCCAGCATTAACTGTAAGTCTCAAAGCTAATCTAAATGTCAACCCAAAAGGCCCCCAATCTCATCATTTAAATCCTCCAAATCAGGGATGGGTGAGTCTCTGGATATGGTCCATCCTGGAGCAGAATTCCTCTTCTTCCGCAGATCAGTGAAGCTAGGAGATGAGTCAGTGCTACCTGTCTCCTCCCCCATTGCTGTCTCTGGCTCCATTCTCAGTGCCTTCTTTCTACTTCAAGTACTTGCATTCCTGCTTCATAAACTCCCTCTTATCTCTCAAACACATGCCAGGGACGAACCACATGTTGAAGTGATTTAAGGAGAGGCAACAGAATGAGTGGAAAGAACACTGGGTTGGTCCCCTCAGTCTGGGCTCTACTGATGGCTCCCCTGGGGGTCTCGAGCCAGGGTCAGAGAGTAAATATTTTTGGCTTTGAGGGCTCTGTAGTCTCTGTTGCAACTCTTCTGCCTATTGTTTGTGCAGACGTAGCCCTGGGCAGTGCATAAACCAGTGAGTGAGGCTGACTTATAAAGGCTATTTGCAAAATGTGAAAGCTGTTCTTAACCTCATGGTTAAAACAAACAGCCAAGAGCAGATTTAGTGCATGGGCTGGAGTTTGCTGACTCAGTCCTAGTGGAAGCCTTGTAACCTCTCCGGTCTTGCACTCCTCATCTGTTAAACGTAGACAGTGCATGCTCTGCCTACTCCATAGGCCGACCGACGTGAGCCAAAGGAAGTTCTTTGCAGATTAAATGGCACTGGAGAAATGGAAGGTTATTACTCGGGCAAGCTTGAAAACCAAAAATGGACTCACTGTTCCTTCTATTATTTGTTTAGGTCATTTGGATCCATTTATTTATTATTTTCCAAATACTTTTCTCTGGGGGCTAGTCCTGATTCCAAATGTGAAACTATAACAAAGTTCCCTTCTTAGGTCATAGAATGATAAAATGATTAGTGCTCTAGGAGTTTAAGTAATTACTTAAGGCGCATGATATATGCTTTCTTTACAAAGTATTGCTTCATTTAAAACAGTGGATTAGTTAAGACAGGGATGAACATGCCTTAATCAGCTTTTCTTTTCAGTCGTGCTATCATTCCCTCACTTCTTACCGCTGAATGTTTATTTCCATTATTTGATTTTTTTTTTTTGGAGCTGGAAACGCTTTCTTTAAAGTATCTAGAAGGGAATTAAGAGTGCTTTTATAGGGTTTTATTTTAAATGTGAGCAAGATTACTGCTCAGCTAGGTGGCTGAAAATCTTTGCCTCTTACTTGACAGGCTGCTTACGAAAGGAAATTGATCAGGAATTTACTGTAGCATTCGGTTTTTAACCATGTTTTTTCAGTTAAGATACAGCCTTGAAGATTATTTCCTTATATGCTGCTGGCCTTTTTTTTTTTTTTTCAAAAGAAATGATTCATATGTATTTGCTCACCCTGTTGATAAGTCATAATTTTTATGAATGTCTCTCAAGAGTGTCGTATGAGCACATATTAGAATTTATGACTTGAATAAATATTACAAAGGCGTTTGCTCAATGTCATGACTCCTAAATTAGAATTAACTTATAACTTGTGTTCACTAGTGATAATTTCACCGAAAAGCTTCATAGTTTTTACTGTTTGTAGTGTTTCCTAATTAAGAAATTCTCATTCCAGGCCTGTCCTGTGGTGAAGGAAATCTTACCCCTTCAACATTCTGCAGAATCTGCTTGGATAGTTCAGAAATAGAATTTCCCAAGGGCAAAGGACAGCCTTGCCTGATATATCAGGAACTTTTTAGCTCTATATTCAGTGATTGTTAGAAAAGAGAACAAGACCCCTGCACTGTGGCTGCATCCTATTTGCATGTAACTCACACACATTTAATTGTAAGGGCTCATCGTAAAAACAAAAACAACATCTTAAAAAAAGAGAGTTAATCATTAAACATAAAAGGAGTATTTTCCCTGCCATCCTGCTCCAAGTACCTGATCCCATTGTATAAATATACCACATCTTTATCCAGCCATCTGTCAGTGGACATTGAGGCTGTTTCCATGTCTTGGCTATTGTAAATAGTGCTGCTATGAACATTGGGGTGCAGGTGTCTGCTGTCTTGATTCAAGTTCTGCACGTCTTTCATTTGGGTAGACAGATGTCTTTGTCGTCAGTTCCCTGCAGTGTCTTGGGTTTCAGTCCCTTGGAGCTCCAGGCTCTCCTGACTGCTGGGTGTATCAGACACATGCGAAACAATGGTCCTCAGTCTTGGGGGCTGTTGGAATCTCCTGGGAGGCTCTTCTCTGCTGCCCAGGGTACCACTCCAGAAAGTCGGAGCTAAATTTTCTTGGGATGCGGCCCAAGCTTCTGGATTGACTTTTAGAAGCCTCCCAGGTGATTCTGATTAGGCAGCCAAGGTTGAGAACCACTGATGTATGTATCTGAACACTATCTGGAGGCGTTCAGTTCAGATTCTACTTTCCTATCAACCTTTCCATAGAGGAGAGGGGGGCTTCTGGTGATCTCTTCCGTGGAATGGCCTAATTAATCTCCATCCCCAGGTAAACTGAGTGGCCAGCACTGAGGGTGTTTGTTCAGCTCAGCAGTGCTGGGGGGCCTTGGGGAGATGAGGCGATGTCACTTTGGCAGCATCTCCAGGTGACGTTTTTGAATTCATGGCAGATTCTGTTTGTTTCCTTTCAGTCTCTCAGGGGCCCAGCACAGTATCGTGCCGAGAGCTTCTAGGGATGGGGTGGGAGTCAAGGATGAAGAATGAGCCACGTTTCATTCTCCGGAGGTCACGTCCCTGGGTCTTCTCACTCTCTTTGTCCTGCTGTTGCTACAAGAAAGTTACCATTTCTTTTTGTTCAGTAAAGGATCAGGGAAAGATGTTATGCTGATAACATGCCCAAGGTATAGATATGGTTTATAATAAAAACACATTACAATTTCATTTTATGAGAGATATTACATGAAGAAATTGAGTAGTTATATATTTTCACTCATCATTAACAGACATTCTTACTTATTGAGATGGTGATTCACTAGGTATAAAACTTAAACATCAAGTATCCAACTTTGCATTTAAGCAACAAAGTCTGGCATTGATGGGGCAGAATCACAGAAGACATTTTCTAACACCAAAAAGAGCCTCGATAATGTCTATATAACTCCTCCAGCTTAACTTTGCATCCTCAGAAAGCAAGAGGCTGCAGGTCCAGAAGGGTCTATTAAAGACGCATGTGAGGAAATCAGGCACAGTTGAGTGGCCAACTCAGGTGGCTCTTTATAGAAGAGTTTCTCAGGGCTTATGTATTTTGAGACCCTCTTATTTTCTAATTTTTCAAACATTTGTTTAACTGTATTTTTCCATCCCACTTCCTCATCCAATTTGAGAAGTCGGATTCTGCATGAGCCTCTGGGAACAGGGAAGCCAGTGTCGAGTCTTTGGCTGTAGCCCAGGGTTAATGGTTCTCTGGCACACGGTAAACGCAGGCTCTGCATTCCTGTGTCCGAGTGGATGCTAAAAATCGCCTGGCACATTTTTCTCCTTACTAAGAATCTGGAGTTCTAGGTAGTGTCACCGCAACGACCAAGTCTCCACCAAAATCCTAGGCTGGAGTTTTCCCATTTATCCCAATAGTTCTCTGATGAATCAGTGTTGACTTTCATGTGAAAGTTGCTTCAGAGCTGGAGATGTAAGAGCTCGGAAAATGGGAAAGAATAGGAGGAAAATAAGAAAGCACTGGTTTTCTCCTTAATCACAGTCAGAAGTAAATCTGACCACCCTCAACCCATTAAGCCTGGCTTGGGAGCTGAGGAAGGTTTGGGGCCAATGATGGGTAATGAGATTGATTTGACCATTGAAATACTAATTTCTTCCCTTACCTCGAGGATAGATATGAACCGACCACATCCAAAGAAATGCTTGAGAAAATCTGGCGAAAAGGGAAAATCTCACAAAGTTACAAACAATCTAAGAACTAGTGTGACCATCCTTCTGTTTGAACATCTATCCATCCGTCTGACATATGTGAAATATTTGCCTTGAGTCTTTTAAATTGCACCCAACTTTGCTGCTATCTTAAAATACAAGATGAACACGTGAAACACCCTCAGAATTCAAAATTCCGTAGCAAAAGCTAGAATCATTGATGCTGGTAAAATTCTTATTAGGTCTAAAGTCTTTCACAGTTTGCTTTCTCTTCAGGGCTGAGCAGCACTCTCATTTTCTGATGGTAGAGAGGTAACAGTGTGTCAGTGGTACTCTTTTTCTCAGACCTGCCTTTTCTGATTAGTTACTTCACTGATGAATGAATGCCACAAACATGTGCCAAGAGGTAAATTATCCCAGGGTTTGTTTTAGAGTCCTTCGAGGAGAATCACGTGTTCATCTGGTATTATTGAATTTAGAGGTAGATTTTCTTATTAACTGGTTAATCAACTCTGCAGTGTTATCATAGGCAAAACATTCCAGAAAGCATTCTTTCTCTATTGAAAGCTTTTTTTCCCCAGGTGTGGGCTCAAATGGGATGCAGTTACTAATCCAACAGAAACAAACTGTTCAAGGTTTGTGTGTGTGCACGTGTGCACAGTGTGTACGGGGGGGTGAGTGGGTGTATTTACTAGTAAACCTATCTTCAGAGTTAAAACCATATTCATTAGTAGCCAAAACAGTTGGCTGTTTTTTCATTGATGCTTCTTTGTCAATGAAAGCTCAGATGTTTTTAGGGAGCTTTGACACATTGCATCTCATGTTCTTCATCCTGGTTTCTGACACCTCAAACTCTGTTAAGTTTAATGAAGTATGGTCTAAAGTAATGTAAAATCGCTTTCAAATTGTCACTGTTGCTCTGTATTTTCCCTGAATTAAGGATTTTTAAGTGCCTTAGCACTTTTTATCTGTAATTAGAAGTAGAGATACTGGGACATTTGTTTCAGTTGACCATTTAGAATCTAGTTAGAAAATTATTTGCTCTTGTGTGTGAGTGTATAAGAGTAAAAAGATGACTGGTTTTCAAGATTCTCTCTTTTTAAAGACACATTTGGTCTTTCAGTCATTTAAATAGTGAAGATGGAGTAGTTGCAAAAGGGTTGAGGGTGATAGGAAGAGCTTTGTATTTTAGGTGCCTCCGTTCTCTCCCTTCCTTCTATACTGAGAGCACAGAAGTGGCTGAATGATGGCATTCGTGGGAGACCTCCATGGTCAACAGTGGTGATTCTCCCCAAGGCCCCGAACTCCTCCCTCCCCCATTGTACCTCTGCTTTGTGTTCATGTGGAGTGTCTTCCCTGTTGGGCTGTGTGGAGGCTTCACTTTGGGGTTTTATCATCATTTATTATTATCATGATCATCATGCTCTGGATCAGTCCATGTGCAGAACCCTAACAATGTTAGTAATTACTCCAAACAAGAAAGTCATTCTTTCTGAGGTCATGTTCATTCTGGATGGGCTAGCATGAGACAGCAGCTGCCCTGCCTCTCCCTTACCTCCTCAGCTGCCTTGGGCAGATCACCAACGCTCTCAGTGTTTGTATTTCTTTTCTTAATTGAGGGCTCTGTTGGCTCCCAGGGATATTACAAAATTTAAATATATGAGTAACCTACCTTCAGAAGCAAAAAATTATATTTTGCTGTGTCCTGAATAGGTTACTTTCTTCACCAGAATTTTATTTTTTATGACTTCAGCTTATAACTTCCCAGTTAATAAGACACTACATCACATATAATGTTATGTCTCGTATATCAGCATAGGCTGTTCTATTTCCTAATCCCGGAGGTTTTCTTCAGATATAGTAGAAAGTAGCAGAACAAGAACCAGAAAGACACATACATATACCAGACTTGCAGAGAGGAAATCCATGTTCCAGAATGTGCGTGGTTTGCAGATGCGTCCTCACACCCTTCCCGAGGGTAATACCAGATTTTAGGTTTTTAATATCTACTTTCAAAAGAAGGAATTGAATGAACGAATGAGTGGTCCTCCTTCCCGCAGATGCTGGCATCTGCATCCCTGCGTCTCCTCTCACATGCCACCATGAGAACAAGCATCAGTGGACAAGCATGCCCCTCACAGAAATCTTCAGTCAGAGTGGCAGAGAGATGAGGCAGAATTCATGCAATGTCTTTCAAATTGCTTGGTTTCTTTAACATTTTTTTTAAATGACAAGGTTAAAGGGTTGGAGAAGAATCTTCCCAAACAGTTAGACGATGCTCCTGCTGGTGATTTCTTTACTCCCTCACTCAGAGAGAAAGCTCCAGGCTGGACCAGGCAGTCATGGCTCTGACTGTCCACGTCTGCATCTAGCCCTGGGCTTTGCTTGCAGGGAAACCAGGAGCTTGTCCTTTTGAATCTTTCTCTCCACTTGCCTATCTGCCGGGGACAAGTCATTGTCACTGTAGTTAGAGTGGCTCGTTTTTATTTCTTCACTTTGGCCAGAGATGACTCTTCTTACTCTCAGCAAAAATGTGACCTGATGTCCTTCCTGAACCACCCCTCCCCCCATTTCATTGTTACGGAAACCCGCTTATGAGAGTTTTGCTACCCTGCTTCCAGGAGGGTGGGGTTTCTGCCACCAGAGGTTCATGTGAATGGCTGATAATGCCTCAGAGTCATTTCCACCTAGGAAACTTCGAGATGAGGACTCAATCCACAGCAGTGGTAGGCACTTGCTGCGTCTTTGTTTTATGGATTAAGTGAATGGTACAAGTTCAAAGCTCCCTCTGAATGAGACGCTGGGCCCAAAAGATAAAATGCCCACTAGTCTAGAATCCTAGGGCTTCAAGGATTTAACGTGGTCTGTTTCCCTTGAAGCAGGGTCCCCCGAGTGAAAGTCTCCCTGTGGCTCCCGGGTCCTCAGTGACTGTCTGCAGCCCTCCCAGGGCATGGCCACGAGCCTCTCTGAGCAGTGCTCTCTCCCGTGGAGTGAAGCCCTTAGGTGACTGTCTCTCCCAGCTCACGCTGAGCTCCTCAAAGGCAGTGCTGTGTTCATGTCTGTTTCCTTCAGCCCTCAGACAAAGGTGGTGCCAAAAAAACAAAAATCTGCCTTTTGCATTCCAGGCGGACAGTATCAGAAATTGCAAGTTGTTACATCATAGTTTGGGCATTAAAAACAAAACAAACCCACCCAATAATGCAGACTGAACAGGCTTTTTTCCCCTTTTACAAGCATCCTGGCTGCTGGCATCAGCATCTCTACTGCTTGCTCCTTCAGCTGCAAACACAGCGAGCTCCCCTCCCTCAGCCCCAGGACTCCCGATGTCCCTTCAAGTCCAGGGCTTTGCACATGCTCTCCTCTCTGCCCTTCCCGCCTCTCTTTGTCTGGCCAAGTCTTTCTTGGCCTCCACTGGAATGGAAGCTCCACGAAGGCTAAGGACATGTCTGCTTTTACACACGTTTGTAGCTCCAGTGCTGCCAAAAGCCTATCCACTGAAGAACCAATTTCTGGGGCAAATGAATCCGATTTTTATGAGCCCATGCAGCTGATCTTAGGACCACGTTCTGGCCTGTCCTGAACTCGTCTCTGAGCTTGTCTCTCTCCAGTGTCCTCTGCTCTCCCTGTTGGATTGTGTTTTGCAGCACATCGATGCCTCTGTTTGTTCACGTTCTCCATCTGTTGGAACATCCTGACGCCCGTTTCCTCTGCACGCATACATAGCTGACTTCATTGATTCGTCTTGAATAAGTCGTCCAATACTGTAGCAGACTTTCTTTGACAGCCTGCCTCCCTCGTCCTCCCAGGGGTGAGGCACTGTCCTCAGTGTACCCGTAACATTACCGTAGAACGTTCTTATTATTTATGCATCTCTCCCACTTCAGACATGGAGTACTTTGAGATTGGGATTCATCCTTTTGGGCTCAATAATTGTTAGCGAAGTGACATTAAAACCTTATGTGAAGATACCATAATGCCAAAGCTGCCTGAGAGCTTTTTCCTAGGGCTAAAATCTACAATCTTAGAGAATGATTGAGTTGTTCTTAACACAGTATATTTTTGCCTCTTTACCTTTGGGGTTGTGATAATGGGCAAAAAGGAACAGAGTCTGCATGACCGTGTTTTTCTTTTCCAAAGAAATGTTTGGCAATTGGGAGTACAGCTTCTGGGTTGCATGGTCATGGGCCTCAGAATCCACTGTAGGGAGCTCGGGATGGGTCATAGTCAGCCCTTGGGATGTGTTTGGTGAACTGCAAACGTCTCCGGCTCTGAAAGCTGGGTGGGTGGCAAGGACTCTTTTCAGGCTGAAACACCCGGCAGCTGTTTTGGAATCCCACAGGGCTCAAACAAACAAACAATAAATGGTGCTGTAGGGAGAATGGCTTGTTTATGAGCTAGAAGAGAAACCTAATAAATAATACCGTCTTCAACAACGAAGTTTTAAAGGAATTGAGAAATCAGACAAAGAAGTAAGGCATATAGTGGCCGGGATGCCATGTTTGCTATTGCAAAACTAAGGGTAGAGAAGGTGGCTCATAACTAAGTCAGCTGGCCTTTCTAATACCACATCCAGAAGGTGGTAGATGGACCCGTGAGGTCCTCGTTAGCTCACAGAGACCTCAGGCCTCACCCACAGGGCAGGCCTCTGCCAGCATGGAGAAGAGGGAGGGGCAGAGGCCAGGAGTGTCACTCAGCTGACGTGCCTCGCTTGGAGAGAGGCAAGCGTGCCCCCTGTGTCACAGCACGGACACACAGCACGGGCGGGCACTACGTACTCTGGGCGCTCAAATGGGTGTGAATCGGTGCCAGGCTTTATTGAAGATACATCCTTTTATCCTAAGCAGTTGTCCAGCGTGTGTGCTGTCTGTAGCATTGCAGAGAGAGGGAAACTGAGGTTTACGGAGATGAAATAACGTCAAGATTGCTCAGGTGATGTGTGTCAGAGCTGGGAGCTGAAGTCAGGCTGCCTGCGTCCCCAGGAGAGCTGATAACCCCTATGCGTCCAGCTTCTCTATGGTAACATCAGGCCACATGCAGTGGGAGGTCCGGGGTCCTCATTTACCGGGGATTACAAAGCAGTAAATGATGTAGAGAGAGTTCTCTGTCTCGAAATCTCTCTTCCCGGCCACTCTGATTAATTCCTTTCTCTCTGGCTGGGATCCAACCAGCTCACACAACTGTCAGTGTTATCTCTACCAATATTTACACAAAGGGTCCTGCAATTAAAAAAAAGAGAGAGAAATATCAGGATTAGTACATCTGTTGGATGAAGTTTAAGGACTAGAGAGCTTTTCTGTTAAGTGGGTTTGAAATAGTTGCATGGAGAATATGTTTTTTTAAATGTCCTTTCATTTCCCTGGATGGGAGAAGTCAACAAACCGGAGATGATTTCAAATTTATTTTGCAAATTGAAACAATCAAAACATAACAGTGACCTTCGAACCGGTACTGGAGTGGCAAGAAAGAGCAAATAGAATCTGAAGAGCATACTCTGATTGTGGAGCATGTGGGACTCATTTTAGCTTTGCTGTTCTGCCTGGGTGGTGTCTCCAGCGTGGCTGCGTGTTTTAACTCGCTTCACCGCCGTCTGTTCAGACTTCCAGACCTGCTCTGGAGCTCGGTTTAATTCAGTTGGAAAAAACACAGGAGGAGAAAGAAGAGGGCTATGAACATGATCTCTCCCATCTCCCCAAAAAGACACACACACACTTACCACGCCTCCAAGTTCTCTGTCTCAGGGAAGACAGTCCCTGATTCCCAGAACCTTCCGGGAGCTGGCGCGTGGGGCCCTTAAGGAGTGCATCTTCTATTTTCTGTGCAACTTGATGAACACTTCGCCTCACTCTCTCGGGGGCTAAGAGTAAGGTCTGTTCTGGGGAGCAAAGCGGGGATTGAAATTGTACCTTCGTGGCTAGTTGGCTGGATAACTTGGACAAGTTACTGGCCCTCTCTAAACCTGCTTCCTTGTTTGTAAAATAAGGGGACTGGGCTGGTTGATCTTTAAATTTCTGAACTCTAGAGGAACGGAGGACCCATCACAGAATGTTACAATAACAAAGTGAGGCCGTTCTGGGGTTTCCTAAGGTTATGGTCAGCTGAGGAAGATTCTCTTAACCTCCGTTCTCTCCTGCCTTAAAAAATAAACTTTTCATTTTGTTTTTTGTTTTGTTTTGGAGATAAGAAAATGCCTGGTTCCCTGTGATCTTGGGGCCTGAGATTCAACTCCGCTGGGCAACTCTAATATGGAGACAGTTTGGCCCCTTCCTGGCTTTGGCTGGTTCTGAGAACATCTCCCCTTCCCCCGAAAGCCTCTACTGCTTCATCGCTTAACAAGCAATCTTCAAATCCTAGGGCATCTCCAGACAAGATGGCCCTTCATTTCTCTCCCTCTTCTTTCTGTGGACACTTTTCAGCCTAATTTCCTACACGTCTGTTTTGGGAACTCTTCTTAATTATACTCCTAGGAGCCTGACATAGAAAAGGCCAAAGGGAACATTCCATCTCTGTCCCCCTGGCCGTCCCAGGGGCATCTTGGGTCTCGGAGGCTTGCTCCTTGGTGAGATGCCCAGAGGCCACTGACTGGGAACCGAGCCTCAGTGTGCAGCACCTGAGAGCGGTGTGCTTTGCTGTAAGGACCGAAGGATGTTCTTACTGTGTTCCAACTCATCTCTTTAAATGTGATTAAACATTCTTGGTTAGTATCGAAATAACGTGCTTATTCCATCTAAAGTTCTGTGAAGTAAAAGCCCTGAAGTGTCGACCTGATGGGAATATATTCAAAGGGAGCCTCACCCCGAATCCGGCTGAAGAAGGATGATTAGAGTCACAGAACTTCCGAGCCCCAGAGGAGCCTCCAGCGCCCTCTAGGTCGGCCCAGACCTTTCCGCTGTGGTTTAGGTGACTGAAGTCCACAGAGATGAAGCGACGTGCTCCAGGCAAGTGAGGAGGGCAGGAGGCATCTCGGTGGGGTTCTGCTTCACATTAATCTGGCAGCGATCTAAACGTGAGTCTCAGAGTGAGGTTCTGAGGTTTTACACTCCAGCTTGTCCGTAGTTAAGATGATAAACTGAGGAGACGTCTGAAAAGTACTCTCTTTATTGTTTAATTCATACTTTATAAGGGTTGGGGAATTTTTTTTTTAATCTCTGTGGTTTTCAAATAACTTTCTCTCTCAATTTTTTTAAAAGAAGAATTTCACAACTAGGGGAAAAGTTGAAAGAATAGCACAGTGAATGCTCACATACCTGCTGCCAGCTGTTCATATTTTGTGATACTTTCCCTCCCCTCTTACTCTACCGTTTTTACACACAGGTGTCCATACACACGCACGCACACGTGCACACACACACACACACAAACTTGCTTTTTCTTTGTGTAAGTAAACATCAGCTGTAGGCATCCTGACATCACCCTTAAATACTTGAACCAGTGTCTGCTCAGGACTGGCGCGTTCTCCTCCATCACCACGCTACCATTAGCATGTCCAGGGAAGTTCACTCCATAGCTTTAATATTATACAATATAAAATACATATTCAGCGTCTCCGTGTGTTTCCAATATGTCCTATAGAGCTTCTCTTTTTTAATCCAGGAAGGAATCAAACATTACATTTGGCAGTCATCCTTACTCTCCTTTAAATGACATCCCCCTACCTTTTAACTTTTGTCTCTGGTGATGCTGGCATTTTAAAGGATCTAGGCCGGTTGTCTTATAGAATGTCCTACAATTAGGATTATTTGTTTTTTAGTTTTCTCCTTAGAGTTAAACATCTTGGCAAGAATAACGGAGAGGAACCCTCATACACTGCGGGGAGGAGTGTGAGATGGTGCAGCCGCTTTGGAGAGGAGTCAAGCAGCTCCTCCAAAGGTTAAAACAGTTCCATGTGACCTGACAATTCCTCCTTAGGTGTACACCCAGGAGAGCTGAAAACATACGTCCACACAAAAACCTGTAAATACATGCTCATAACAGCATTATTCATAATAGGAAAAAAAAGGGAGACAACACAAATGTTCAACACAAATGAATGGGTTAATGAAATGTGGCATATCTAGATAATGGAATATTATGTGGAAATAAAAAGGAATGAAGTATTGATACATGCTACAACATGAGTGAAAACAATTATGCTAAATGCAAGGAGCCAGTCACAAAAGGCCAAATGTTATAGGATTCCATTCATACGAAATTTCCAGAGTAGGCCGATCAGTGAAGAGAGAGGAGGTTGGTGGTTGTCCAGGGCTGGAGGAATTGTGGGAAATGGAGAGTGACTGCTAATGGGCACGTGGTTTCTTTTGGGGGTGATTAAAATATTCTAAAAATTATAGTGACAGTTGCACAGTTCTGTGAATATACTAAAAAAAACAAAATGAATTGTGCACTTTAAGTTGTAAATGGTATACAAATGGTATGTTAATTGTATCTCAATAACACTTATTAGAAAATAAAGAATGTATGTGGTGATATGTCCTCCTCATAGGGCATTTTAAGAGCCACTCAATGCCAGTTTGTCCTGCTAGTGTTGATGCTAACTTTTGAGCACTTGAATAGTGTGGTTCCTGTCTGATCTCGCTGTTGTAAAGGGACTTCTCCCTTTGAAATTAATAAATAAGCTGAAGGGTGACATTTGCCTGTTCTCCACCCATTAGCATCCACGTAGTTGGGTGCAAAATGATGATTTTTTTTTAATGGCCATATTTCTTACATTTATTAACTGGTAATTTTCTGTAGAGAAAGTATTCCTTTCCCCTCTTTTTAAAAATTCATTAAGCTTCAAAAATTTAAACAGAATTATCATATGAGCCAGCACTTCCACTTGTGGGTCTGTACCCAAAAGAACTGGAAGCAGGGACTTGCATCCTTGTACACCCAGGCTAATGGCAGCATTTTTCACAATAGCCAAAAGGCGGAGCAACATGCATGTCCATCCACAGATGAGTGGATGAACAAAATCTGATATATACATATAATGGAATATTAGGCAACCTTAAAAAGGAATGGAGTTCGGACACAAGCTACAACATAGATGAACCTTGAAGACATTATACTGAGTAAAACAAACTGGCACAAAAAGTCAAATATTGTGTGATTCCCCGTAAATGAGATATCTGGAAGTCAGGTTCATAGATACAGAAAATCAAACGGTACTTGCTGGGGGTGGGGGAAGTTAGGAATGAGGCATTATTGTTTAATAGGTACAGAGTTTTGGTCTACAGAGATGAAAAAGTCCTGGAGGTGGGTGACGGTGATGGTTGCACAATGGTGTGAATGTACTTAATGCCACTGAACTGTACACTATTTTCTGTTACGTATATTTTACTGCCAAAAACCCATCATTAGAGTCTCATTTACTCCCCTTAATTTTGATATATTATCATAATTATTCTTTTTGATGCTGGAAATTGGCCACCAGGACCCCCTTCAAGCTACGTCTGTCCCTCATTTGAGTATTCCTCACTCTTCCTAGAACGAGATGTTTCAGGCTTATGTTTACTTCCCCGCCCCAGTCTTGGACAGCCGTTTCTCCAAGGCCGGGTTCAACTTACAGAAACCAAGGTCAGGATGCGAGGCGAGCTTCTTACTGCTTGGCTGTTACACACTTCTCACTCATTAGCGGACAGAGCCAGAAAAACATGAACATACACTCACACATACGTCTATGTACGCACATACCCGATACATCTACACGCACGGGCTCATATACACACACGTACAAGGACATTCAGACATGTTCATCCTTAGTCTCTCAGTCCAGCACCACATTTTCCCCCACCTCCCCTTTGTTGGTATTGGTCCCCCTTCTCCCGTAGTGACAGCTCTGGTTCCCAAGAATACCAACATGTTTACTCTTTTGCTCTCTCCTTCAGTAAACAAAATAGTTTCAGATTTATCACCGATGCCACAAATCATCAGAAGAACTAAAGAAGAAAAGTCACATCTTCTGATAGCTTGCAGTGCTAAATGCATTTTCTGGACTTATTTTCCTTCCTTTCTTACTGAGTGGGCAGGGTGAGATGGAGGTCACGGTCATGTTGGTAGAAAGCAATGGAGATTCAAAAGGAGAAAGCAGGGAGGGGTCGTGAGAGAGCCGGGGATGGAGGGGAGAGAAAGGGAGGAAGAGAAAGAGAGCTTATCAGCGTTTAGAACTTTCACATGACTCGGTCCGCTCAGTAAGAGTAAGGTCTGTTAGAGGTAAGAACTGGAAAGAGAAGAGCCAAATGAAGAATTTAAGAAAAGAAAAGAAAAAGAATCTAGTTTTCTGGCCTTTGGAGTAAATACTTTGTATATTTACTTAACCAAGGAATAGTACATAAGGTTAGACTCATGGAAAACAGAGGGAAGTACAGCTGTTTTTTGTGAATTCCGATAAGATTTTATCCTGTGTGGGGAGTTGGGTTGCTGCGTTTGGCTTTGATGGTGACATTTTCTCAGACGTGGCATTTGATCTGGTACACACGCTCTACTTGGTGGTTCTTGAAATGAGGAATTGATTTATTTTTAAAAGGTTCTCCTGCCTTTGGAAGAGAACCAAGTGTCTCTTTCAAGTTGGGGAAATAATTTGCTAACCTCTTTCTCACCCCAGCGAGCCGTTCCGCCTTTTTGAGTAGGAGTTGGGGAAGCTTACTGAAACAACGGATTCTTTTTCTTCGTTACTGAACTCTTTCCCTGCTATGAAGTATTCTGGTTTCTGAGAGATGGTGGGATGGAAGTGGAGACACTCCAGACAGGTGTCCCAAGACCTATGTTTTAGTTACGGCCTGAGACTTACTGGGCTTGTGACTGTAGATACCTCATGACTCTGAACTTCAACTCTTCAGCAACTATGAAATGGGGATAAAATCTGCTTTGGGTTTTTTGTTTTTTTGTTTTGTTTGTTTTTAGTTTAGTTTTGTTTGTTTTTTCCGTCTCAAATTTGTGCCTTACACCCTTGCCAAAAAATTTCAGGTGACATGAGCGAAATGACACATTTCTAACCACTCTCATAGTGTCAGGATAAATGACTAAGAGTCGTGGGATGAGAGGAGGAAATTAATGACACCAGAAACCTATACAAAGGGGAGTTGCTGCAGATGAGCGCAAAATATGTTTCCAGCTGTTGGCTGTCCTATCTGGTAGCCACTAGCCCCATGTGGCTATTGAGTCCTTGAAATGCAGCCAGTTTGATTCAGGATGTGCTGTAAGTGTAAAATATATGTTAGATTTCAAAGATAGTATAGATGTAAAAAAATTATGGAGATATTTTAATTTCTTATATCATTGATTCCATTGAAATGATGTTTTGGGTATATTGAGTTTTAAAATATTTTACAAAAATGAATTTCTCTTTTGATATTTTTAATGGCCCCTAGAAAATGTTAAATTTTGTAAGAGACATTAAAATTACACATATCCTAAACATCTCATTATGTTTCTGGCAGATAGGGCTCTTTCCATCGGAGCCCCCCCGCCCGCCGCCAAAGATGTTGTTTTTCTAGCTTGCCATACATTCACATATTTATATAGAGCTGTTTTATATAAGGTAAGTTTTTATATAAAAATAGTTTTACATAAAAATAAGGCAAGAGTGGTGGTGCCTGGCTACAGCCGAGATTCTTTTTCCCTGTTGGAAAACCAAGTCTCAGTTTGTGTCCCTCTTTGTCATGTGTGGGAATTTCTTTTTTCTTTTCTTCTTTTCTTTTCTTTTTTTAGTTTTGTTTTATTGAGTTAGTCAGTTTACGATATTGTGTCAATTTCCAGTGTAGAGCACAATTTTTCAGTTATACATGAACATACATATATTCATTGTCGCATTCTTTTTCGCCGTGAGCTGCCATGAGCTCTTGTATATGTTTCCCTGTGCTGTACTTGCGTGGGAATTTCTGATAAGCAAACGGCACATGACTCAAAAATCTGCTAATGTGTTCCTCAATGGTTCATTCATTCATTCACACATCCACTTATTCATTTCACAAGTTTTATTCAGACACTGTGCTGTATCCTCAGAAGTACTGAGATGAATTACGACTCAGTCCTGCCTTTGAGAATACCCAGTCATCAGGGAGATGGAAGGGGAGCAGAGTCAGCCACCTAGACGCATAATTTACAACCTGGCACTGCGAGCCCTGGTCTGGGGCTCTGTGGGAAATGTAACGGGAAAGGGAGGAACGTGACCAAGACTTGGCTTGGCTTTGGGGTAATTCATACTTTTATTATTCATATTGTTATTCAAAGAAGCTTGCCAAGTTTATTTAAGGAGTTTGAAAGATAACAAATAGAACCATTAAAATAGTTCTTATTCAGCCCATACTTTCAAAAGATCCTTATTATAAATACATATTCTTTATTCATCTGGCTGAGTCTACTTACGCTCTCAAATTCTGTCTGTCTGCTAAGGTGTATCCTTGGCCAGACTTCTGTTCTGTAAAAGCAGACATGGGTTATTCAGTGATGGCCAGTTTATCAGAAACCTGCTTATCAGGGAGAGGCTCCCGCTTGTGATTCCCCTCTTTGGCTCTGTCCCGCTAAATCTGCATCGCCCCGGGCGAGGGTGAGTATAGATGGTGGTAGACTTTCTTGGAGGCGACCCAGTGGGTGAGTTTCAGGTAGACCAGACTGCCTGAGCTCCACAGCCTGCCAGCAGCATGGCTCTTCCCCCAACAGCGGGCACAGTCCGTTGGACTGAACGTGGGCTTGTTTTCCATTTTAAAACAAGTTGGGGAGATCACACTTCCGTAGGCTGTTTCCTTCGGTTAGGAACAAGCTGCAGGCTTGGTCATGGTACTGCGTCTTCTCAGGAGCTTTTTTCCTCTTCAAACATTTCTGGCTTTCGGCCTTCAGAAAAGAGCTCTGTGTGGTCTTGACAAGGGTGCCCTGCAGGCTGAAGGCCTACGGGAAGGAAGCAAGTTCCCTGTGAAAGCAGGCAGACCTCAGAAACGAAGATCTGCTTTGTGTAGTCTCAAGTAAATGATCAAATATTTAAGGCCTTAAAAAAATGACAGTGTTTATAAGGCCCCTTGAAAAGAATTTCTGATGGAAGGTGGTAAAAAAGACTTGTTTCTATTACTCATAACTTAAGTTGGCTGTGATGGGAATTGTTTAAATTCTCAATTCTTAGATAGAAACTTAAGGAAAGTGGGTGATGAAGCCTGATGGAATGGGTTATCTGGGGCCTGACTGAGCAGAGGGGTGATAGCAGAGGTGACTTCTTTTGCTTGATTTTCTACACACTCTGTCCGTTGCCTTCTGCACTGGAATCCCAGTGTTCTGGCCTGTGTGGGATGTAAATACCTTTGTGCACTTAGCCAAATTAGATACTTGCTTTGTTTTCCTAGAACATTTTTAGAAATCAATGCGAGCACATAGCTCATGCCCAGAGGAATGAGGAAATGGGGAGGGACATTAACATCACTTACTTCCCAAAGTCAGTTGTCATTTAGCAAGTTCCTCTATATTTTGGGATGGGGACAGGACGGAAATGGCTGTGGCTATAAAAGGGCAACACGGGGGATCCTTGTGATGCTGGAAGTGCTCTGTATTGACTGTAGCAGTGTTGCTATCCTGGTTGGAGGAAACTGGGCCAAGGGTGCGCAGGACCTCTTTGTATTATTTATGTTTTTTACAGCTGCACGTGAATCTACAATTATATCAAAAGTAAAAGTTTGAATTAAAAATGGTTATATATCCTTTGCCTCCCTAGGTTCACTCTCCAAAATTCATCTTAATGAAATAGAGATGTGCACAAAGATCACAGATCCTAAATATTTAACAGGAGAAAGATTAAATTATGGCAAATGCATGTGTTTAAATACTATAGAGTCAGCAAGAATTGTATTCCAGAATGTTCATTATTTTCTTACTTTTTTTAAATGTAGGTATATGACATGTAGACCTTTTTGTATGCATATCTTGCTTTACAGTAGACTAAAAACATTCAAAAATTTTCAGTCTGCTTAATAACATGATAAGATGTACACAGGCTAAATGGAAAAAACACAACATTCAGTTCTTTGCAATACAGTCATGAGCTTGTTTGAAAAAAAAAAAGTAATATACAAATTATAAAATACTGAAAGAAGTTTACCAAAATGTTAACATTGGAGATCTCTGGTGATGGTCAAGTTTTTATATTAATTATTCGTGTGTTTTTCAGAATTTCATAATGAACTTTTATAATTATGAAAAGTGGAATAAGGCTTTGCAGTCAGGGGAAAATACAAATGCTATTTAACAGAGCTGTGGTTTGATAGGGATGCTTAAGTGTGGCAAGGCTAAAAGGGCTTGGGAACAACCACGTGGCTAAATGGCCTACCCTTTCCTTAATACCACCCTAGGTTTCCCATACGTATGGGCAGTGTCTCACACAGTAGCATTTTGCTTATAATTCTCTCCAATCTAGAACAGACTTGACATTTGCTCCCCTCACATCAGGCCAAAGTGCCAGAAAATTCTGCTCCTGTAGTTCCTCACAGCTGTGAGCATTTCTCTACCAGTTGGTGCATTTGTGTGTGTGTTATCCAGTGTCCTGGATACTTGTACGACCAGGAAGCGTGATAGATTGGGGAGGAGGGTGGAGGTGAAGGAATGAGAGGGCAGATACCCACTCATGGCCTGTGGTCTGTCCTTCATCACGTGATCCTCGGAACTGCACCACACAAAGCCTGGAGGGCCAAAAAGCCCATCAGTGCCTCTGACGTCGGTGATTATGTGGTAGGGAGAGCTGAGCTCCTGGTACCCTCGATGGGGGGAGACCTGCAGGCTTTGAGACCAAGATCAAGGCTCATTGATATTCCATGGACAGATGACTGGATAAAGAAGCTGTGATATACTTATACAATGGAATACTACTCAGCCATAAAAAGAATAAAATAATTCCATTTGCAGCAACACGGATGGATCTGGAGATCGTCATTTTAAGTGAAGTAAGCCAGAAAGAGAAAGAAAAAGACCATATGATATCAGTTATATGTGGAATCTAAAAAAAGAAAAAAGAAGACCCAAATTAACTTATTTACCAAAGAGAAACAGACCCACAGACATAGAAAAGAAACTCATGGCTTCAGGGGTTGGGGGGAAGATATGTGTGTATATGTATGACTGAAACATTATGCTATACACCAGGAACTGACACATTATAAACTGACTATACTGCAAAAAAAAAAAAAATTTAAAAAGACTCCTTGATATTATGGTATGCCCTCAGAGCTACAAACGACCGATCAAAACCACTATTCTAAAGAGGTGTGACTGTGTTCTGCGCTCACTGTGTGCCAGGCATTGTGCCGAGCCCTTCCATGCTTATTAAGTCACATGATCCCCACGATGCTGTGGGGAGCTGGGTCCCACGAGTCAGCCATTCACGGACTATACTGTACATTGACTTCCTACCACGGACCCAGCCCTGTTCAAAGTGTGTTGTTAAATTAGTGAATAAAACACACCCACATCCTTGCCCTGGTGCCGCTGGTTTTCAGTTGTGCTAATACATAGATGAGAAACTGAGAAACAAAGAGGTTAAGTAATTTGCCTTGACAAATAAATGGCAGTGCCTAGATTTGACCCTAGATGGCCCAGCTTCAGAGGCTGAGGCCTCGGTCACCGTCGCAGGAGCATTTCCAGGTACAGCAATCCAAGTTTCAACGCTCAGATGGGATGGTACTGGCTCCCATGCTCCTTTATGTTACTTTGTGTTGCCAAATGAGAATTACACCTGGTAGCTGTGTGTTTTACAGATCACAAATACATGCGTATGTTGGAGTGTAGATACATTTATGTTTGATCAGTTTAATTCATCCAGTATTTATTGAGCATCTATTACATGTCGGGCACATGGTTCCTGTGCTCAAGAAGTTCACAGTTCAGTGGAGAAAGCAAGCCAGTCAGTAGTTATTAGGTAGCTGTGAGATGTATGGTAGAGCTAAGTAAGTTCAGGGTGCCAGGGAGGCAGACCAGAGGCACGCAGACTCAGCCCTGGGAGGCCTGCAGCTCAGGTGTGTGACGTATATGTGTTATAGGTAAATAAATGGGCTCAGAGAGACTCCTGCCCAGGGTCACACTGCTAGGAGGTGGAGGAGCTACGGTTTGAAACCAGGGTTTCTGGCTGCTGGTCCAGCGTGGCCTTTGTGTCACAGACTGGCAATTTCTGAGTGTCCACATCAGGCCCCAGTTAGCTTCTGAACCAACAAGGAGCCGAAGTGTACATCAGATCCAGGTCTTTCTTCCCTCCACCTCTTAGATTCTAAGCCTTCTGGAAGGAGCTGGAATTCGAGACAAGGCCAGGAGGCTTTATCATTCTTGCCAGCCTCATTCCATGGCACCCTAGGTGGAGAGCTCTTCTCAGGTTCATGGGAAAGAACAAATAGTCCGTTAAAGGCATCTGCCATGGAAGGGGAAATAAGCAGAGGATACAAATTCCAATTTAGAGAAACGAGTGCCATTTGAAGAGAGCCATTACCTCTGGAGAGAACGTGAAGAATATAAAGTAGAGGGCTGCCTCGGAGGCTGTGATGTGATATCGAAGACCCAAAGCAAATACCATACAATGTTATGATTTGACAAAACAGGGCAGCAGATATGAAAACATTTTTTATATTATTCTTTATACCTTTCTGTTTGCTCCGAATATTCCATTAAAAACACAAAAGAAAAAAACCCCCACAAAGCATACCATGAGTGGGGCATAAAATGTGGATTAATTGCAATCCACTAGTAAGGACTTCACTGATGTTCCATAACCTTGACCTTTCCTGAACAGGTTGATTTCTTTCTCTAAGGTCTAGTTCAAATGTCACTTCCTCCATGAAAACACCTCTGATTCCCCATCGTGGATGGGAGAATGTGCCCATGAATTCCTGCCGTACAAATGAGTACCTCTTTTTTTGGCAGATCCGGGTCACGTCTCTACCACTTGGCTGTCTGCTCTGTGCTCCTGGCAGCCTGCAGCCCTGGGTGTTGCTCAGAGAGCTCCTCTCCATCGCAGTTTGCTAAATGGGAAAACAAGCCTCTGATGCCAGGGGTGAAGCCAGTTGTCCAGCAGTTTTAGCTCAGAGAGCTTCAATTCTTTTCCTTCCTTGAATGGGTCATGGTGGCTGAATGTTGTCAATATCAAATGTGAAACCACGGGAGGAAAAATGTATGGATCACACCCTGCTGGCATCAGCAGCGAGATCGCAGGAACTGATGTGCTTTCTGATGGGCTTGATGCCCTTTCCGATGGGAGTGCCCCTCCCCTTCTGTCCTGGCCATTCCTGTTCCCAGGCCACAGCAAGGGCTTAAGAACATCTCAGGAGTTTACACTGTATTTAAACATTTATGGATTTGAGCTGTGAATAAGCAGGGCATTCTAGGGCGAAGCTCTTCTCGAAGCGACTTAGTAGCAAGTACTTAAAGAACCCCTACGTTATGTTCTGTGAGAACTTGACTTCTGTAGCTGTGCCTTTGGGTGAATCAATCAAGGGGAAAGTAACCCAGCCAGGGTTCATACTTTGACCATGCTGGCAGATGACACAAAATCTTCCTAAAAGTCAACTCTCTCAAAAATAGTACTTTTCCACTATCATGATTAGAAATGTCATTATTTGCCAAAGGAAGGAAAAACAGTAAATTCCTTCCCTGTTTACTCATCTTCAGAGGGTACAATAAAAAATTCCAAGAACAATGCAGATATGCTACCTCCCCCAGAGCATTTCCTAAAGTAGAGGGTGTCGTGGACAGCACTCCCACCTGCCTTGAGTCCAGTCTTGCAGAGCCAGTCCAGGGTCTCCTTGGTGTCATGCATCTTCCCCATTCTTTTCATGAAATGTTATCCTTTCTGGGAAGAAGGCCAACTGATCAAAGAATATGACTTTTAATTGTTTAATAGAGAAAGTAGCCTTTCTTTTGTGTTTGGCTAAGTCATTTCAGCACAACTTGTTTTTAAGGAAATAGAGCCTTAAGTATGGTTGACATTCCTTGGATATACTTTCCCTTTCCCATTTGCTTCCTTTTTTCAAACTACGACCTGTAGTGGATTTCTCAGAGTCCCTAAAGATGTGGAGCATCCTGGTTTCTTATTTATTATGAAATATTCTAAGCATGTAGCAAACTGTAGAGAATAAAAGAAATATCTTTGTGCCCACTTTGTCACAACCTGTTGGCCATGTTTGCTACATAGTCAGGGAAAATAACATTAGCTGCTATAACAAACAACCCCCGAATCTCGGTGCTTCAACACAATAGAAGTTTATTTCTTGTTCACGTAATATTCATGTGCCCTGTTAGGCAACTTTCCTCCAAGCAGCGACGCAGGAATCCAGGCTCTGTTCTTACTGTGCTTCTGCTGTCTTCAGCATGGTATCTCCAAGTCACCATGGCACAGAGGGCTAACTCGTTAGCTAAGAGGATGTTTGCTCGCAACAGCTCTAGACCACGGTGGGTGAGAAGAACTTGTTCTTGGCTAATTAGCTACTACTGTCACGTTTCAGGGTGTTTTTTGGGAAACAGCTTTTTCTCTCTAAGGCAGCCTACTTGCTGTGTAGCAGCCTGAGATCTTCCATAGTTCTTCCTTAGATCAAACCTAAGTCTCTTCTGAGTCTGAGTCCCATTTCCTTGTATGTGAACTTCATTATTCTGTGTGTGAAGTGTTCTTCTGGTTTTGTTCATTCGAAAGGCGATGGTGAGCTGGCAGCCATGCTGAGCTCTGTGGTTGCCCAGAGGTGACGGAGGTGTATCCTGCTCTCAAAGAGACTTCTCCTCATCTCCTAGGGAAGGCAATGCCCGTTTTCAGTCTCCTGAATTTCTGTGCTATTAGGTACTTCTTGTGCTATTTCTGTGCTATACCAAAACAGATATTTTGTTTGGTGTAATATAGCCATTTCAGGATGTTAGAAAATCTGAAATCTGAATCATTTCACCAGGAAGTTGGATGCTACATAAAGGAATAGATGCTTTTGTTTCTAAAGCATCCTGGCCACATCCCTTCCCTGCTTAAACCCTCTAAGCTAAATTATTGTTGAAATTCCCATTTCTTCGCCATGTGCATTTCTACCAAACCAATTTAATCCTCAAAGATTCAAGCTACAGGGCCCCACGTGGCTCTGCTCCTGCAAGGATTTTAAGGGGTTGAGGGGACATGCCCACCAGGAGCCTGCACTCTGCTTCTAGATCATCTCTGGGTACCCAGACCCCAGAATCCCCTGCCCAGCAGCAGTGAGTGGCTCCAGGCCCCGTGTGGCTTTTCTCCAGGTGCCTCTAATGGACAAAGGAAGCAACACAATCCTAGGCCATAGGGGTTGTGCGGGGACTAGAGAGAGTATGCCATGTCCCCTTTAATTCTGTAGCCCAGATGCTCTGCTTGTCTGAGTCTGATCCTGGCCTGGGGATGATGCTAGGGAAGGAATGAGGAGGAATCCTGAGAGTCAAAGAGGTGGGCAAAGAGGAAAGTAAATCCCCAAGCTCAGTTCTCAGCCCTTCCACTGAAGCCAAACTGCTCCCCATCCCAAATCTGGCAGATTACCTCCACTCTCTCCCCTCATTTACTGAGGAACCCGTGCCATTATCCTAGGATCTGAGCTACAGGTCCAGGATACATTGTAGATTATGCAAAACAACCTACAATAAAAATACTTAATAAAAATTAATTTTAAAATATTTAATAAAAATGCTTAAGTGTGGGTATTGTCAGTTTGCTTTAATATTGCAAGAACTGTCATCCACCTCAGCCTTTTCAAATGTAACCAATGTCTTAATGAGAGCAAAGTGTTTCTGCTTACCTTTATTATTTTTTATTGAAATATAGTTGATTTACAATGTTGTGTTAGTTTCTGGTATACAGCAAAGTGATTCAGTTATACACACACACACACATTCTTTTTCAGATTCTTTTCCATTATAGTTATTATAAGATACTGAATATAGTTCCCTGTGCTATATAGTAGGACGCTGTTGTTTATCTGTTTTATATAAAATAGTGTGTACCTGTTAGTCCCAAGATCCTAACTTAATCCCCCCTTTCCCCTTTGATAACCATAAGGTTGTTTTCTATGTCTGTGTGTCTCTTTCGTTGTAAATATATTCATTTGTATCATTTTTTTAGATTCCACATGTAAGTGATAACATATATTTGTCTTTCTTTATCTGATTTACTTCATTTAGTATGATAATCTCTAGGCTCATCCATGTTGCTGCAAATAGGATTACTTCATTCTTGTTTATGGCTGAGTAGTATTCCATTATGTATATAAACCACATCTCCTTTATCCATTCATCTTTCAATGGACACTTAGGTTGCTTCCATGTCTTGGCTATTGTAAATAGTTTTGTTTATCTTTATAAAAAACAAACCTGACTATAGATGTGAGTGATTATCAGGTGAGCAAACTCTCTTGCATAGCTACACTGGAGAAGAGCATTTATATTAATATTTCATCTTCTAGATCAGACTCTATTCTCATGTCATTTTTTCATGGTTATAACATGACCTTCCATTACTCAGTGATGGTGAACAAAGAAAGTGAGTTGTCCCTCCCTTGCTTCTGGGCTTTGATCAATACCAACAGCTCTTTAGGTAAATGACACTCCTACCTTTTTGGAATACAGAAGCCGTTCTCAAACTTGGGTGTGTTTCAGAATCATCTGGAGGAATGATTAAACATAGATTTCTGGATCCTACCCTCAGGTTCCGTTTCTGCAGATTGGGGTGGGGCAGGAGAATTTGATTTTTTAACAAGTTCCCAGGTGATACAGATGCTGGTGGTATGAAGCACACCTGGAGGGCTGCAGGCATACCTCAGAGAGATTGCCAGTTTGGTTCCAGACTACTGCAGTAAAGCAAATATCACAGTAAAATGAGTCACATGAATTTTTTGATTTCCCAGTGCATATGAAAGTTATGTTTGCACTGTACTCTTAAGTGTGCAATAGCATTATGTCTAAAATAATGTACATACCTTAATTTAAAAATAGTTTATGGCCAAAAAAGTGCTAAGCATCATCTGATCCTTCTGTCAGTCATCTTTTTCTTGGTGGAGGATATTGCCTTGATGTTGATGGCTGCTGACTGGTCAGGGTGGTGGTTGCTGAAGATTGGGATGGCTATGGTCATTTCTCAAAAAAGGACAACATTGAAATTTGCCACATCAATTTGATTCCTTTCATGAGTGATGTCTCTGTAGCATACAATGCTGTTTGAGAGACTTTTACCCACAGTAGAACTTCTTTCAAAATTGGAATCAATTCTCTCAACCCTGCCACTACTTTATCAACTAAATTTATGGAAAATTCTAAATCCTTTGTTGTTATTTCAACATCTTTACAGCATCCTTACCAGATGTAGAGTCCATCTCAAGAAACCACTTTCTTTCTTCATGTATAAGAAGCAACTCCTCATCCATCCAAGTTTCATCATGAGATTGCAGCAATTCAGTCACATCTTCAGGCTCCACTTTTAATTCTAACTCTTGCTATTTCCACCACATCTGTGGTTCCTTCTTCCATTGAAGTCTTGAATCCCTCAAAGCCATCCATAAGAGTTGGATTCAATTTCTTCCAAACTCCTATTAATGTTGATATTTTGACCTCTTCCGTGAATCATGGATGTTCTTAATGACGTCTAGAATAATGAATCCTTTCCAGAAAGTTTTCAACTGACTTTGCCCAGAGGCATCAGAGGAATCACTGGCAGCTATAGCTTTATTAAATGTATTTCTTAAATAAGAAGAGTTGAAAGTTGAACTCCTTGATCCACGGGCTGCAGAGTGGATGTTGTGTTGGAAGGCATGCAAACAACACTAATCTCATTGTACCTCTCCATCAGAGCTCCTGGGTGACCAGGGGCATTGGCAATGAGTAGTAATATTTTTAAAGAAGTCTTTTTTTCTGAGCAATAGGTCTCAACAGTGGGCTTAAAATATTTAATAAACCATGTTGTCAACAGATGTGCTGTCAGCCAGGCTTTGTTGTTCCATTGGCAGAGCACAGGCAGAGTAGACTGAGCATAGTTCTCAAGAGTGCTAGGATTTTGGGAATGATAAATGAGCACTGGCTTTTACTTCAAGTCACCGGTGCATTAACTCCTCACAAGAGAATCAGCTGGTCCTTTGGAACTTTGAAGCCAGGCATTGACTTCTCCTCCCTGGCTGTGAAAGTCCTAGATGGCATCTTCTTCCGATATAAGTCTATTATGTCTGCACTGAAAATCTGTTGTTTAATGTGGCCATCTTTCTTAATTATCTTGAACTAGATGCCCTGGGTAACGTGCTGCAGCTTCTGCATCACCACGTGCTGCTTCGCCTTGCACTTCTGTGTTATGGAGACGCCTTCTCTCCTTACTCTCATCAGCCAACCTCTGCTAGCTTCACACTTTCCTTCTACAGCTTCCTCGCCTCTCTCAGCCTTCATAGAACTGAGGAGAGTTAGGGTCTTGCTCTGGACTAGGCTTTGGTTTAAGGGAATGTTGTGGCTGGTTTGCTCTGTCCAGACCACTCAGACTTTCTCCATATCAGCGACAAGGCTGTTTCACATTCTTATCATTCTTGTGTTGGCTGAAGTAGCACTTGTAATTTCCTTCAAGTACTGTTTCTTTTATTCACGACTTGGCTGAGTATTTGGTGCCAGAGGCCTAGCCTTCAGCCTGTCTCGGCTTCTGACAGCCTTCCTCACAGAGCTGCATCATTTCTAGCTTTTGATCTAAAGTGAGAGACGTGTGACTCTTCCTTTCACTTGAACACTTAGAGGCCATTATACAGTTATTATTTGGCCTAATTTCGATGTTGTTGTGTCTCAGGGGATAGGAAGGCCTAAGGGAGAGAGATGGGGGAATGGCTGGTCAGCGGAGCAGTCGGAACACACCCAACATTTATCAGTTAAGTTTGCCGTCTAATATGGCTGTGGTTCGTGGTGCCCCGAAACAATACAGTGGTAACATCACAATGCATCAGTGATCACAGATCAATAAAACAAATGTAATAGTAATGAAAAAGTTTGAAATATTTTGAGAATTATCAAAATGGGACACAGAAGCGTGAAGTGAGCAAATGCTGTTGGAAAAATGGTGCCAATAGACTTGCTGGACATAAGGTTGTCACCACTCTTCAATATATAAAAAAATGCAGTTTCTGTAAAGTGCAGTCAGTCAAAGCACAATAAAATGAAGTAGGTCTGTACTGGAGTAGAGTACGTGTTCTGACCCGTGCCTTGAATTTAGACCTGAACAACTGAAAGGAGGAGAAATGTACATAAATTACTAAGGTGTCTTAACTGTTAAGCCAGCTTAGTTACTGCTTCAACTGTCTTTCTGTGCTCTAGAATTCAGCTGTCTATATCCTCTCTCCTCTGGGTCCTCTTTCTAAACTACCATTGAAAAATTCTATACCTTTATTGAGATATATTTTACATATTATACAATTACTCTCTAAATTATGTACTTCTGTGTATAATTAAATGTTCTTTGAAAAATTTCTGTCCCGCATAAAAGAAATCCTGTACCCATTAAACAGTCATTCCCCTCACCACCTCCTAGTCCTAGGCAGCCACTAAAATACTTTCTATAGATCTGCCTTTTTGGACATTTCATATGAATGGAATCATACAGTATGTGGCCTTTTGTGACCGACTTCTTTTACTTAGCGTGATGTTTTCGAGATTTATCCATGTGGTAGCATGGGTCAGTACCTCATTCTTTTTTATTGTCAAATTATATTCTGCTGTATGAATACACCACATTTTGCCTATCCATTCATTGTTTGATGGCTATTTGGGTTGTTTCCACTTTTTAGCTAATAGGGAGAATGCTGTAATGAACATTCTTGAACAGGTTTTTATGTGGACACATATCTTAGATTTCCTTGTGTGTATACCTGGGAGGGGAATTGCTGGGTCATAGAGTAACTCTGTATTTAATGAGGTGAAGAAATGTCAAGCTGCGCTTAAAAGCGGCTGCATGATGTTCCAATCCCAGCATCAGTGTGTGAGGGTTCCCATTTCCCTACATCCTTGTCAACACTTGTTATTTTCTATCTTCTTGAACATAGCAATCCTAGTGGGCATAAGCAGTGCCTCTAAGGTCTTGGCTTATATTTAGCTGAGAACTAATAATTTTGAGCATCTTTTTATGTGCTTATCAGTTATTAGTGTATCTTTGCAGAGATGTCTATTCAAATCCTTGTTACTTTTTGAGTTAGTCATCTCATGACTAAGTTGTTAAGGGTTCTTTATTCCGAATAGAAGTCTCTTATCAGATATATGGTTTACAAAGATTTTGTCCCGTTGCTTGAGTTGTTTTTCCATTTTTGTGATCATGTCATTTGAGGCAGTAAAGTTTTTAATTTTTATATAGTCCAATTTACCTATTTTTTTCTGTTGTTACTTTGCTTTTGGTGTCATATCTCAGAATTCATTGCCTAATCAAAGGTCAAAAAGATTTACTCCTGTGCTTTCTTCTTTTAAAGTTATACCTCTTACATTTGGATCGATGGCCCATTTTGAGTTCATTTTTGTATATTGGGTGAGATGAGAATCTAGCTTCATTCTCTTACATGTGAATATTCAGTTGTCCCAACACCGTTTGTTGAATTGTCTACATATTCTTTTCCCATTGAATTGTCTTGGGAACCTGGTTAAAAAAAAGAAAAAAACAATTGATCATAAACATAAGGATTTATTTCTAGACTCTCAATCTGTTCCATTAATCTACATGTCTGTCCTGGTGCCAGTACCACACTGTCTTGATTACTGTAGCTTTTTAAAGAAGTCTTGAAATTGGGAACTGTAGGTCCTGTAACTTTGTTCTTCTTTTTCAAGATTATTCTGGTGATTCTGGATCTCTTGCACTTCCGTTTGAATTTTAGAATTAGCTTGTCAATTTCTGCCCCAAAACCGCAGAAACTGGAACTTTGGTAAGGATTGGATTGAATATGTAGATCAATTTGCAGAGTACTGTCATCTTAAAAATATTGTCTTCAGATCCACAAACATGAGATGTTTTCCCATTCATTTAGATCTTCAGCTTCTTCCAACAATCTTTTGTAATTTTCAATGTACAAATCTTGCACTTTTATTAAACTTTTTAAAGCCTTTTATTCTTTTCGATGCTGTTGCAAATGGAATTGTTTTTAATTTCACATTTGAAATGATTTTTACTAGTGTATAAAATATGATTTTTTTATATTGATCATGTATCCTCATTCTTCTGGACTTATTTATTACTTCTAATTTTTAGTATATTCCTTACAATTTGCTACAGGCAAGATCATCTCATCTCTAAATAGAGGTAGTTTTGCTTTTTCCCTTTCAATCCCTTTTCTTTCTTTTTTATTGCCTAATTGTTTGGACCAGAACCTCCAGTATGATGTTTCCTGCTAGAAAGTAAGGGCCCAGAGATTCAGTCCTCCATCACTGATTGAGGCCGTGCTGTGGAAGATTCAGTGAGCAGAGAGGGACTTTGTGAAACAGGTAGTAACCTGGTTCCACTTAATACACCTTCCCATGATGGCATTTTGAAACATCTTACAACAGAAAGATACTGGTATGTTGTCATCCATGTTGCAAGTTACCAGTGGATATTCTAGTGCAAAGATTTGCAAGGGCATTTTATCTGTAAATAATCTGAGGCTTGGGCAGCAGTGCTGATGTTAAGCCGCAGAGAGTGTGTTCACTTGGACAATCACTACTAGATTCAGCGCTTTGTCGAATGCCAGATGAAGACAGATCCAACTGCGGTAGCACCGCCATAATAATTTGATCAATGGGGTGATCACGTGGGGAAATAGACCTCCAAGTACTGCTAGTGGCCTGCTGCTTGCTGGTGCAGTTGGCGCATATGCTACCTGTTCTGTATGTGTTTATACAGTTGACCCTTGAACTGTGCGGGCTCACTTACAGGTGGATCTTTTTCAGTAGTAAATACCGTGATAAGGCATGATCTGTGGTTGGCTGAATCCACAGATGCAGGACAGTGAATATGGAAGAACCGGTTGTATGGAACGTGCAAATTTTCCACTCTGAGGAGAGTCAATGCCCCTCACCCCTTGCTCGTAATAATTTGTTGTGTATGTTCTTTCTTCTCCTGTTATGCTTGAGAGCAGAGACCTTTTCCCACCCATACAGGTCCTGAAACACCTGGTGTGCTTCAAAGCATGGTCAGCTCATCCTAACTCAGGCATGACTTGACCTCAGTGATTGATTTGCCAGTCGTGGGACCATGCTCTCATCTTCCATTCTGAACATCCCCCCTAAAATGCGTCCCTGGCACCTCAAACACAGTCTGCACCAAACTGAGTCCCCACTGCCCCTGCTCAAACTGCCCTTCCCCTAAGACTTCCAGCTTCTCATGAAGTTGCCATTATACTTCTTGTCCGTCTCCCACACTTATTTACTGTTAACTCCTTCCTCTCCCTGGCCCCCTTTATCTCATCCTTAATGGGTCATGTTGAGTCCACCCATCTGGCTTCTAGCAAACCCACTCACGCATCCCTCCCTCTGCATTCTCAGGGCTCTCCCCCCACATAAATTGGCCAAGATGATTAGAGTAGCCTCTATTCATCTGTTTCTTCAATTAATGATAATTTGTTGCAAGGCTAACCCTTAAGCATTATTCTGATCATATCTCTTTCTTGTTCATACAATCTTAATGGCTCCCCCATTATTTATAAAATTCAGCACAAATTCCATAGCATGGAAAGTTTTCCATGAATCAACCCCAGCATTTCTTGTTCATGTAATCCCTTGTTGGGGCCAAACCTCAACACTTTCCATTTTCGTCCCTTTGCTTTCTTATTCCCAGATCTTTGTTCTCTTTGTCTCTTCAGCCTGGAACGCCTTCCCTATCTCAGCATTTATCCTATTTCGCTTTTATAGCTCATCTCAAATGCTGCCTTCCCTTTGAAGCCTTTCCCGATCTCCCCGATTAGTGTCAATCTCTCGTGCTTCCTGAGCCGGTGTCACACTTGATCTATAGCTTTCTTAGACACTTGCCACTTTCTGTCTTATCAGTTAATTATGTTTGTAGATGTGTAAATAACAATCTCCTATAAGCTCTTTATAAGGAAATGGACGTTGACTGAACCCATGGCAGAATATTCTACAGCCAGCATGGTTGACAAGTGATCCCATTTGACAGGATCAGACCCTGATCATTTCTCACATGTGCTTTATAATCACTTGTATTTATCCCCAGCCTCCTCTTCTTCTTCTTTCCAGTTTATTCTCACTGAAGAGACAACCCAGAGTTACCTGATCAGGCTCTCCTCTTCTTGGTGTGATGTGGTGCCACCCACATCCTCAGGACTCAGTCCCGGTTCCTCACCCCTCCCTACTAGCCCCTGTCTCCCAACCCTGCCACACACACACACACACGCACACACAGAGGCTTACTGGACATCCTGAAGTCCCCGTGCCCATTCTGTCCCCCTGAGCGTTCTCCACTCCCCAGAGTGTCTGAATGCATTGGTAACTCCTTGCTGTCCTCAAAAACAGAACTCTTTCTTCGTGAAGCTCATTCCAGACTCTTAATTTGCCCTGCTGTCACTTATAAGCCCGAGCAAACCCGCTTCCTCTGCTTGGTTCACAACCCCCCCCCCCCCCCGAACACACTGTGGCCCCGTGAACATAGTTTTGTTTTGCTTACACAATTATGTCAGGACATATCTGTCTCCCCTCAAAGGCTGTGAACTCTCTGAAGAGCAGACTTTCTTTTTATCTTTATAACATCAGCAGCTAGTCATCTGGTAGGTATTCAATAAAAGTTTGAAAGCATAAAAACAAAATCCAGAAAGGCTTTGTGATTCTAAAGAGGACGCTGATGAGTGAGTGAAGCACAACTAAGCAAGCCAAGACTGCCTCCGTGTAGCCGCCTGAGAAAGGAAAATTGTCCAAACCAGGTCGGCAGCAGGGCTTCGGCGTGATGTAACTCTCAAGCTCCTTCTGGGAAGTAATTCTGACTCCTGATTAAATGCTTGAGCAGTTCTCTGATACTCCTAAGTGATTAAAAACTTCCGGGAAGTTAGAGTTGTCCACCCGACTGACTGGCTAACATGATAATCTTAGGCCAGACTTTTTTTCTTCTTGTCAGTCTTTCCTTGCGGAGTGCTTGACATTAAACTTTGACCCATACTTATAAACAATTTGTCTGGAAAAATTTTCTAAAACACAGACTCATAGACAGAGGGAATAAACTTACGGTTACCAGAGGGTAAAGGAGGTAGGAAGGGATAAATTAGGAGTTCGGAATTTGCACCTCTTGGGGAGTGATGGAAATGTTAGCTATCTTGGTTGTGGTGGTGGTTTCAGAGGTGTGTACATCTATCAAGATTCATCAAATTGTACATCTGCAATGTGTGTAGTTTACTGTACAGGGAGTAGATCACACTAAAGGTGTTAAAAAACCCCACACAGTCCATCTTGAGTCCACTTCTGGGCCCTCCCTCTTTCACAACAACTTGTATGTGAATGCGGTATCTTGTTCATCTTCTCTCTTCACTCCATCTTCCCTTCCCAGCCCTCCCGGTCCCTAGAAGAAGGAGCATGCTGAGGCTGAAAGGATGGTTGGTGGTACCAGGTGAAGGAAGGGTGGGAACAGATGGTATGTATGAGGGTGGGAGCCTCATGCAGCTAAATACAACAAGAGAGGAAGGGGGAGGCCGTGCATCCTTGGAGGAGCAGAGACCATCAGATCAGCAAGGTACCGACTTTGTGGACTTGCTGAGGAGCTTGGATTTCATACGTGCACCAGTGGATGAAACTGATCTTAGCCCGGATCTTCTGTAACTGAGAAAAATATACACTACATGTGATTGGAGTTTTAAAAAGACTAGCATCCCCATCAGTCAGGATAGGCTAGGATGTGCTGCAGAAGCAAACAATCCCCAAACCTTAGTGGCCTAGAACATCCAAGGTTTATTTCTTGCTCACACCACATGTCCAACCGGAGGAGTGAAGGCTCTGCTTCACAGCATCATCACTCAGGACCCAGGATAACGGAGGCTTCCCCATCGTATATGCTGTGATCTCGTCACAAGGCTCTGGGATTTGTTGCAACAGAAGAGAGAGGGTACAGGAGCATAGAGCAGCAATTAAGCAATTAGTTCCAAGCAAACGATGCTTCTTGGAAGTGAGAAACTTCTCACATTTCATGGGCCAAAGAAGATTGCAGGGTCACACCCAAGTTCACGGAGGGCAGGAAAAGATCATCTTTTCATATCCCTGGAAAGACAGAAGCACCTGAAATATTTCTGAAGAGCAGAGCTAACGTGGTACAAAGACAGAATAGCCACTTCAGACCTTGGAGGGTGTTCTAGATGATGGTGAAAATGAGAATTTAGTTGACCTCTGTACCCCTGAGTGGAAGAGAGGATTTTAGAGCTTGAGAATGGTGGTGTGAGGAACTCGGTAGACCCTTTCTCCAGGGAAACCATTTAACCGGTGAAAATGGTAACAACCATCTAAAGTTTCTGGAAATTGTCCTAAAAGCATACAGCCAATGCAGAAGCATTTACTCAGGAAAATCTCTATCTTGGTAAGAACACTGGGAGTTGGTAGCATTGGAGCCACAACCTGTTCTCAGCCTTCCCCTCGCTCCATGTGACGAGAGCGCCTTCCCAGGGAGGTGCGGCTGGGAAGATGCGGGATGCAGTCCCTTGTCTCCCCAGCTCCTAGTCCGGCTTTGCTCTGGGAGGGGCAGAGGATCCCGTCCTCTCCAGCCCTGTGTCCAGAAGCAAGGACCCCAGGCAAGGCTGGCTGCGAGGTCTGGGCTCCCCTTCCCCCCTCAGCTCTCACTCCCGGGCGGGGCCTCTGTCCCAGGCATGACAGGCTAAAGACACTGGGGCCTTAATGGCCCCCGCCCAAGCCTGCTTGTACGGTGGAGGTTCCATGTCAGTGTGGCCAAGGAAAGAAGACCAAGGATTATCAACCCCCTCCCCAACACACCGGGTCTACTTGGAGAGCAGAGGTTTTGCCCCAGGAGAAGTGGGCCGTTCTCCCCACCCCAAGTCTGGCATAGGATTCTATCTGGAGGGAGAAGCAGGATGTAAAAAGGGCATTTTCACCGGAGAGGACTGGCTCTCCTTGGAATAGAGCATAGAGGTCCTGCCGAAGGGCACTGTCAGAAACAGTGGACATCTTCTTGCTGGTGGTCAGTCAGCGGGGTGCTGGTAGCGCAGTGACACGAGAAGCAACAGGCAAAATGGCAGATTGAAAAGAAACAAGCACGACCCCTCCCCCCCGAGATCACACTCACCCCCGGGGTCTGCAAGGCTGCTGTGCACGCAAAGTGCTGAGAGGAAAAACACAACCCGAACTGTCAACCTAACATCTTGCATCCAGCAAAGCTGTCGTTTAGAAACGAAGGCGGCCCTCAACACTGTCGGTGGGAATTTAAAAATGGAGCAGCTGCTTTGGAAACAGTTTGACAGTTCTTCCAAAAGTTAAACCTAGAGTTACCCGCAGTTCCACTCCTAGGTTCAATGTCAAGGTGCTGGCAGGGCTGTGCTTTCTCCAAAGACTCTAGGAGAGGGTCTTTCCTTGCCTCTCCCAGCTCTTGGTGCCCCAGACCCATTTCTCCAACTTTCCTCTGCATGTGTGTCTGTCTTTCCGTAGCGTTCTCCTCTCTGCATCTCAGTGTCCACATTTCCCTTTTATGAGGATACCAGGCGTGTGTGTCAGGGCCCACCCTAACGGCCTCATCCTGCCTTGGTTACATCCGCAGAGATCTTAGAACCAAATCTGGCCACGTTCACAGGTTACCAGGACTTAATACTTCGACATATCTCCTGTGGGGTGTAGGGTTTATTTTAGGGGCGCTAAAAATGTTCTCAGAATGATTATGATGATGGTTGCACAACGCCTTGACTGTTCGAAACACTGCTGAATTGCACATTTTCAGTGGGTAAGTTGTATGGCCTGTGAATTATATCTGAATAAAGATAGTTTAAAAAACTGAAAGTGGAATAAAGACATTCCAAGATTTAAAAAGGGGGAAAAAAACCCAAAACAGAATTCATGGCTGACAGGCTTTCCTTAAAAGAAGTAACTGAAGGAAGTTCTTTGAGGCAGAAATGTAGGGACACCAGTCATTCAAATCCACACACATAAAAAGCAGAGTTCCATTATGTTGGTCATGATAAAAGACAATCTAATTATATACTTTTCTTTCTTCTTGTTGCTAATGTAAAAGGTAATTGCATGAAAGGGGGGACTCCACACATGCACTTCCACCCACATGAAGCCAGAACAACTCCAGAGTTTCTCCCGAATTTTAGCGATTCACTTATACGCGTTCTGTCTGGCTTCCAAGATGCGCCTGGAACCTGAGATGTTCTGCCTTGTTCAGGGCTCATGGAATATTGGCCTGTTGAATTTGGCATCATTCTACCACCACCCCTCCCGCAATGGAAACCAAATAATCATTTTTGAGACACTTTTGAGTTACTTTTGATATTGGTTAAGAAACTACATATGTTCTTTGTTGAGGGCAAAAAAAAAAAAAAAAAAACCTTATCTAAAAGCTAATCACACTTTCTAAATGACAGAAATGTTTGGTTGGAGTTAAAAAAAAAAAAATGAAAGGTTAAGGATAAAGGTCCATCTTCTCCGATTTAATGCCCCTGGCCATAGCCCTGCCCTGTGCCTCACGGAGAGATTTTCTTACGAGTGACCGGTCCACATAGAATGCAGCCTTTTTTCCTTTTGTAAATGATGCCAGCTGATTCCAAACCGTTTTCGTCAGCAGCCCTGGGGCCTGGAGTCAGTGGCTCTGCCCACGTCGCAGCGCCTGTTTTGGGTGCGCTGTGGCTGTGTCTGGTTATCGTGGGGTGCGGATCGCAGTGTCCCTCCTCATCCAGAGAACAAATGGGTCTGTGCGTTGCTGGGACAGGTTTGTGATTCCCATGCTTTCCTGGTACAGAGCCAAACTTGGGACCGCCTGCCCGTGCGCGGGAAAGCCCGTTTGCTGACAGCGGGCTGTGGTGAGGGGAAGTGCAGTGTCACCTGCACATGCCAAGGAACGAGTCCGGTAACTGCTGCTTAAAAGGCCCGAACTCCTCGAGGGCTTTCAGGGGAAGGGGTTTAAAAGCCAAGTGAGGGAGAGGGGTTGTGGGCCATGTGATCATCTCATGGACATCCTTCTGACAGGTTGGTGGTGACGGGATCAGGAGTCAACATCATCAGCCTTCTGGTTCCATCTGGTCTGGGGTCCTCGTGCGTGTGGGCAGCACACAGTTAAATTTTTCCACCTGGTGGGGGTTTCAGTATCTGCAAAACAGCTCAAAGGACATGGCTCAGAATATTATCTACAGCCCTGGAGGAGGAACTAAAGGTCCTTGACTTTGTGTAATGGCTAAACTATTATTATTTTGTCTGTCTTGATTTTTCCTTTCTTTCTGCATTTTCTCACTTCTCTGATGAAATGCACTCTGGAACTCAGGGAAGCCTAGGAGAATAAAGCGTTTCTATAGCCAGGAGGCAGGTGGAGGGCAGGTGGCGGCGATCTGTTCTGGGAAGGCCCCACAGGGTCCTGCTTGGTTACACTACTGCCATTTGCTTTAACATCGAAAGGAGTGCGATGCGGCTCTGTACTCAGAAATGGCATGTTTTGTATGAGTCCCATCAAAACAAGAGCTTGGTTTTCCAATCCCTACTCTCTTAACTCCATGCTTCCAACCGCAAGCTGTTTCAAACCCTTGAGTTGTTGCCACCAGAGAGCTGTGAGATACGGTTGAGGCCAAAGTCACTATTGAGTTACCTCAGGGGGGGGCCTCAAGTGGCTTCCTCCCCCATGAAAGGAGCCAGCTGCTGGGGAGGCCGTCGGAGCCCAATGGGGAGGACGGCAGATCTGGTGGACGAATCTAGTGTTTGGGGCTCTGTGGATCCTGGTGGAAGTCTGAAGCTGCCCATTCTCGCTGAACCCTAAGAGGCCAAGAGGGGATTGCAGAAAGGGTGAGCTAGTCTTTCCTGACCAAAGTTAGGAGAGTGGAGGGAAGACCAGGGACCTCTAGGCAGATTTAATCCAGCTGTTCCCAGAGGGAGCAAACAGCAAGAGCCCCAGTGCCTTGCCTGGCAGGAGAACCCCCTCCGCTGTTGGTGTTCCAGTCACCAGGCCTGGTGCAGGTGAGCTTGCAGAGAAAGAGAACCGCCCATCGAAGAGGCACAGCCACCTGGTCGACCTAGCTGAGCCCAGGCCCAGGGAGAAAGCCAGCAGTCAGACATCAAGGTGTTGGTAGCATCAGCTCCTCCTGGAACCCCTGAACCAGTGTGTCCTTTTCTGTCTCTTACCAGGACCTCTCATTGGATTTAGAGTCCACACTTACCCAGTGTGATCTTATCTTGATTCCCAATTACATCTGCAAAGGCACTGTTTCCAAACAAGGCCACATTCTGAGGTGGACGTAAATTTGATGGGGATGCTTTTCAGCTCACTAGAGTTGGAAGCGCTTTCTGACAGGTTTGTAGGGTGCGAACCGTAGGAGGGAGACTGAAGCAGAGAGGGAGAGGAACTTGTTCAGGAGGGGCGCAGGGAGCACTCCTGGCACAGAGACGTGGGTGCTACAGCGGCTCCCCGCGTGACTCATTGGTGGCCTCCTGAGACCACAGAGGGCTTGGTGGGCGGGTCCCCGCAGCCCGGGCCACTGTGAGGTGGGGGATGGGGCACAGCCGGGAAACACCTGGCAGAGGGCGGCTGTGAGATGCCAGGAGGATGAAAAGGCACTTTGTGGGCCCCACGGGATGTGAGGAAACTTTGTACCTGTGAGTCAGGGGAATCTGGGGTTGAATGAGGACACAGTATTATGCTTGGTGACCGAGAAGCTGATTTGACATTTGGAGGGGGAAAAAAAACCAATTGAAAATTGTTGAGGGATCAGGCATGGCTAATATTTCATAAGTAGCAGGAGAAATCGGGACCCAGACTCCCCTGCAAGTCAGGTTGACAGGGGAGAGCTCAGGAAAGGGTTTGTGGATGGGACCTTGGAGAGGACGGCCTGAGAGAGGTGAGGTTTCCTGAGGCCGGAGATGGTGGGTGGGGGCATCTGTCGGGGAGAGCAGGTGGGGACACCTCGTGGAAGCAGGAGAGGCAGTGGGTTTGTGCGCAGGTGCAGGAGAGAGCACATGGAGGCAAGGAGGAGGTGAGGCCAGAAGTCACTGTGACTGAACTCCACAGGTTGGGGGGTGCCCGGGGCACGGCAGGCTTGTGCTGAGCCGCAGGGCATCTCGGAGTAAGACAAGCCCCTCTATTCCTGCTTTTTCTTTTCTAAAGTGGTGGTGAAACTACATAGCTTGAAATTGGTCATTATAGCCATCTTTAAATGCCCAGTTCAGGGGCATTAAGTACATTCACAGGGTTGTGCGTGTTCCTTCTTACCATGTGTGACGGCTGGAAAGTGTTGGTGTGTGGTGGGTACTGAAAGCTGGTGACAGAAAGCGTCCCACGAGGAGGTGGTCCAGAGTCTTGGGTGATGGGGAGAAAAAGTTGATCCTCCCCACCTTGTTCTGCAGATAAGTGGACTTTCTGGAACACAGGGAAGCAGGGCAGAAACATCATTTGAGAGAAAATGGGCACTGATTTCTGTTTTCTCCCCTTGAGGAGGGAGCCTTGCTAATGCCAGATTTGCTCGAAAACCAGGGGAAAAGCCCCCAAACTGATCAACAGTCCTTGATAGAGAAGCACCCAGATTTCTTTAGTGTTTTTACTGCAGTAAAATACTACAGTGAATTGAAAAGATACTTTAGCACAAGTTCTTTTCAGATGCATGAACGTATTTATACTAAAAGAGTATTTGTTGTGTATCTGAAGATCAACCGTAACTAGTTGCCCCCTATTTTTATTTGATAATCATATTCTGATGAAACTTTGAAACCTGGGCTAATTAAACCCAGAACTGAGGCAAACTGTCCCCGTTGTGGTGAGGTCTCTTGCCACCAGCACCTCTGACCAATCCCTAAGCTGTTACTGTCACCTAGACCCATCACACTGCAGGCTGGTGCAGGCGTGGTCAGCCCATCCCTAGCCCCCCACTCTGCTCTGTCACAAGTCCTACCAAGACAAAGCACCCATGGCTCCCAAATACCCTTCAGGCCACATGGAGCTCCTGGAAGACCCCTCTTCCCCCTTCAGAGCGGCCCGCTTGGATCTGGTGTCGCCTATAGGAAGTGAGTGGTGGTTGACAGAGGACAGTATGGGCCAGCCTGGTGCCCCCTAGAGGCAGTCACCTCGCCTCCGCAGTCCCATGGAGCGAGTCCAGGACACACCCTCTGAAGATGACAGGGTGGGCGTGCTAGCAGGGGCTCCACAGAGCCAGGGATACAGGACTCCTGGGCAAATCTGGGGTGCCCTGCTCTCCCGCTGCTGCTCCCAGGAAGAAACGCCTGTGGGTTCTCACTGCAAAAGGAAAACAACAACCAAATAGGCATCCAGGATTCAAACCACCATTTCGAAAGCCCATCATTAAAGTAAGCTGTGACCCAGATATTTGTGGTGGTGTGTTTAAGAGGTTTTCAAGCTATTGGAAAGAACGGAAAAAGTGAAACACCAAAAAAAAAAAAAAAAAAAAAAAAAGGGAATAAAACGCCCCAGGGCAAAGAATGTTTTTTGGATGATTCTCTGGGAGTTGTGTGGCTATTTTTTTTTTTTTTCAGAAATATAAATTCAGCATGGAGGGAGGACTATTGCAGAACTAGACAGGAAGCATCAGGGGAGTGTGATTTTGAGAGTTTACAGGGTGGCCGGGTCGGGTGGAGTGTGTATCCCCCAGATGGACGTACATCTGAAATGAAAGGCACACCAGTGGGAAATACGAGCACCTGAAACATGATGTTAAATTGAGCACAAAGAGTAGGACAACCTCACATAGCTCCTTGGATGTGAGGGAAACTCACTGTCCCCTTGGGCGCTTTTTCACACACTGGTAGAGACTTGTCTGTCAGCCGCCTGGAGCTGACAATTCGAGCATCGAGGAAGTTGGACAGCTCAGGATGTGGGCAACTGGACTCAGTCCCGTTCCCACTTGTTTGCTTATGGCTGATGGAAACAATTTAACCTCTCTTGTCACTTTTTATACAATTCAAAGGGCATACCAATAAAATTTGAATTTATAGAGCGCTGCCCTCTACTAGACTTAAAGATAGCCGCTAAGGCGGGAGGGGGTGGTGTATAGCTCAGTGGTAGAGCGCAAGCTTAGAATGCACGAGGTCCTGGGTTTAATCCCCAGTACCTCCATTACGAAAAATAAAAAAATAAAATCTAAAAAAAGTAAAGTAATATACTTAAAAAAATAGCAGCAAAGATGTGCCTTTTACTAAACTCTAACTCTCAAACTCTCTCTCTCACTCCTATTCACTAAGCCTTCCTGTTAAAGAGTGAGACTGTCTGGGTCTTTATCTAGAAATTATTACTCTGAGATAGGCACCAAGATAAAATTCAGACCGTGTAATTCGCTGAAATTACGATTGTGTATAAAGCAAGCCCCACGGGAGTCTACTGTCAGCGGGTGCAATCAGAGAAGCTGTCACTAGGTGGCGCCATGAATCATAGTGGAGTGAACCCTATGGCCAGACTGTCCCTAGTCATTGCTATTGATTGATTGGCTTTGGTAAGCATATAAACTAATCAGTGAAGCTTACTTTTTCTATAAACATCACATTGATATTGATATTTATACAGACCACCAACAACCATCTACCTGATCTTCATTTTATTTATTTTTATTTTATCAGTTATATCCTTTAGAGTAAGGGTTATGTGGACTGCCATCAGTGGTGGCTTTCAGAATGTGCGTTTCATTTTGGGGGAGGTAGTAATTAGATTTATTGATTTATTTATATTTTTATTTAACGGAGGTCCTGGGGATTGAACCCATGACCTCATGCATACTAAGCGTGCGCTCTACCACTGAGCTATACCCTCCCCTCTCAGAATGTGCATTTCTAACTCCAGTTTTCCATATTCTGTGTTGGGAAGAACACGTTTTATTCCTCAGTTGCATGGTGAACACCTGGAAGTCTTCTGTGTGGAAACAGTCGCGTTGTACTGGAGGCTTGGTGTCAAATGCTGTCTTCCACCTGCCTGCAACTCACTGTGGAAGACACTTATTCCAAGCTCTTCTTTTATCCCTGAAGGCCCTTTTCCTCCTTGCTTTTGAGAAGGGCTTGGCTACTGAATTCTGGATTCCAGGGAAAAATGTCTGTGAAAGTGATGTGCGTTTTGATTTGGGCATTACAAGTACATTTCAGCCAGTAGGTGAATTTGTAAAAGCTGAATCCATGAGTAATGAGGCCCCACAGTGTGTCTGCCTGATTTTGAGGCACGTGAGCACCAGGCACCGGGGAATCACTGGGCGGTGGATGAGGGTCAGGTCACAATCGCTTCCATCTATGTGCTGGGTTCCGGGCACCGTGCTGAGTGCTTTATACCCTGCCGGGCTGACTGCAAGCCCCATGAGCAGAGGTGTTTAGAGACCAGAAGAGCCCCTCACCTTACCTTGGTGTATCCCATCTTGTAAATCAAGACTCAAGACCAGCGAGCATGAAGACTTGGGAGTGGAGACAGGAAAGGGCAATTAATTTAGTCTGACCAGCTGGGAACCAGAATTCCACAGCCCCAGCATCTTGCTGTCCCTGGGACAGATGCCCTGAGGATGCAGAGGGGCCAGGAATACCACTGTCCTTCTGCCCAGCCCCGCTCCCAGCTTCCTGTCTGTCCTGGACCACTTAGTCCCACTGATTTCCCATGTTCTCTCCGGTTTCTAATGTTCACGACTATGTGTGTGTGTGTGTCTGTCTGGAAGGAGCTCTGACCTTCAGAGCACAGTGGCTGCCATTTCGCCTCTGACTCCCATATCTCTTTCAGATTTCTCTTGTAGCCCATCCTATCCCAGAACCATAAAGGAAGGGGAGTGCTGGGAACTATTCTTAACAGCTTTGCCAAGTTGAAACCATGTGGGGCTGAAGATTTGGTCTCTCAGCTGCATTATTAACATGCATTGTAGCTGCGGGTGTTTTTGTCAAAGTAATTTATGGCAGGACTCTTTGGAAAGAGCCTTTTAAGTTAAATCCACTGAAGTTTTGACTGACAGGAAAAGATAAAGTAACTTGGCCTTTCATGCCAACACTTTGTGGCCAGGGAATTCTGTTATTTATTTTTGTTGGGAAAAGGATAAGGAGAAAGAAGACGACAGAGATTGGAGTAGAAATAGAATTTTCTTTTGAATCTTGAATTGGGTTAGAAAAGCTTACTTCCCATTCCGAGCATGGTAGAAGAATGCTTTCTACAAGGAGAAAGCCAGGTAGCTTTAGACCAGCGGTTATATATTCAGATGCCTGCACAGTGAGTGGGGTGGGCCGGTGGCAATGGTGGCCAATGCAAAGTGTGTCCCTGCTGGAGACAAGGGTTGCTAAAGAAATTGGAACTGGAAATTGATCAAAAGAAGCTGGAAAACCAAAATTTTATGTGAAATCTCAAGTAAATGGTCATTTTTTGTAAATATTCTAGGCGTGCTTGGAAAAAAGTATATATTCCACAGTTATTTTGTGTATAGGGCTCTACATGTGTCCATGAGGTCAAATTTGCCGATCATGATGTTAGAACTGTGTGTATCTTTACTGAATGTTCTGTTTATTCTCTCAGTTACTGAGACAGGTATATTTCAGTTTCTTGGAGGATGAAGATTTGTTTCACCATTTTGACCTAAGAGATTTTGCTTTCTATATTTTGAGCCTATGTTACTAGCTGCGTAGAACTTTAGGACTGTTACGTCTTTCTGTCACTTGAAATATCTCTGTCTTGTTATACTTTTAACCTTAAAGTCTACTTTCCCCCCACCTTTACTGAGGTATAACTGACAAGTAAACATTAAGGTCTACTTTAATGACAGTAGGTTCCACCTTCCTTTGGATTAGTGTTTGCATGGTATATCTTTTTTCTTGTCACCTCTTTTTTTTGGAGTTGTTTTATCTTTTTATGCTTATTTTTGTTGGTGTGCTGGACACACGTGAAAAAATAATTTTAGGGTGAGGAAGATGTTATCTTCCAAACTTCAAAAAGAAATTTCCTTTCCTTCTGCCAGGTGTCTGGGAATACTGAGTCTCTGAGATTGTGATGATTCCAAGCTGAGTTGCAGCATCCTGAGTGTTACCTTTTGGATCCCAACTCAGAGCTGGAGGGCTTCTAAGGGGCTTTGGCTCTTGTGAACCCTTAAACTTCGATCCCAGTCATCCTAGTCCTGTGATGCTGAAAAAGGAGCTGCTCAACCTTAGAGCAGCTCCTTCCAGAACAAGCAGAAGCCCCAGGGAGAAAGGCTTCCCGAATGCTGGTTTAACTCCTTGGGTGAATTCTTCCCTGTACTCTAGCCCAGCAGTTACTAATTCACTGGTTTCCTGATTACTTTTGAGCATACTTCTGAAAATATTTTGTCCACCATTTCTAGCTGTCCTCAGTGGAGGAACTGATCCGAATTTCCTAAATTTCTTCCTTTACCAGTTGCAGAAGTTCCTTGTTTGGTTTTTATAGAAAAAACTCCTTTCTCTAGCAAAGTTGCCTGGCATTTTCTTTATAATGTAATGTTTGAGATGCTTTAAAAGCGGATCATTATAGAGCACTGAAATTTTACTTTGTAATTTTTAATAGAAAAGGTAGTTCTGGATCTCAACGTAGATGTTAGAACAAGTAGGGGTGAGTGTGTGAAAGTCAGAAATGCTATGTTACAGGGAACTTTCATTTTTAATCACTTACTTTAATCTCACTTGCTTTCACAAAGCTTGTGAGGCTCATAGGTCATGCATATGACAGTGAAATATGCATAGACACCTGAAATATTACTGAATTAGGTTTTTATCATCTAGAATATGATAATGAATGTAGATCTTAATGGAAATGCTTAAGTGTCTCATGAAAGAATAGGAACTCTGGCTCCCGGCCTAGGGCACAGGCTCCCCGAGCCCAGGAGAAGGCTCTGGGCCCTGCAGTGCTACAATGCTGGGCGGTTGATGGTGTAGGGGCTCCCCCCTGCGAGGACCTGGTGGAGAATGGGGCTGCCTGAGGGGCCCTGGCTGCTGGCAGTTGACAGGGACTGTCACCCGGGCAACCCTGGATCCACATGTGAAGCCGGCAAGACGCCACTTCATAAGCAGCTCCTTTTACTGTCACCCTGGGAATTTCTGAGTGAAACACGTATGTAGGACAGCTGTTTCCTGTGCTCTTCTCCCTTCGGAGCAGTGAAAATGGTAGTTTTGTTTGAGAAGGGAAAAGAGGAAAAGCCAGATACAAGCTCAGTGTTTGAGAAACTGGTCATGTTTCTCTATCAGCTGAATTTGCTCCTGTCATATTTACTCCTTTGTGATGTTTCTTCTCAAAGAAACGAATGTGTTAGGCAATTTCAGTTCAAGATGCTCCTCCAGCCTAGGGCTCTTATCAATTACAGACCCATTTATTCCTCTGCCTGCTGGATTTCACCACTTAGCCGTCACCCACCTCTGACTCAGCACGTCCCCTGCCCAAAACATAACGTGTCCCTCCATCAGATCCCCTTACAACTTTTCTCCCTGCTTTTCAGATGAAGAAGCCCAACTAAACGACACAAAACTTCCCTCATATGTGAGGGTCCCCGTAGAGGTGGTTTGAACATGACCATGAAAATGCTCACACTCCATGTATGAAGCTCTGCAGCCAAGTTAGACATACAGACATCGTAAACAGTGTACAAGTCATTCATCTCCTATTTCAATCAAACTTATTTAAAAAGCAGGTCACTCTTCCTCACGCCTCTCTGCCCTTTGTGATATTTGCTCTGGGACATTCTCTGGGGTCTTGGCTGGTTGTGCAGCTCTCAGGCCATTCTTGATCAGGGTGGCAAAAAAACTGTGATGGCAGAATCTCCCCAGGTAAACAGAGACTGAAGAGATGACTAAATGCAAGGTGTGATCCTAGATTGGGCAGATAAAGGACGTTTTAGAGACAATGGTCAAAGTAGGGATAAGGTTTGAAGATGAAATTACAATACCGTGTCAGTGTTGATTTCCTGATTTTTTGATTATTCTGCTGTGATTATATATGTCTTTGAAGTCTTTAGAGGTAAAGAGGCATTTTGTCTGCAGCTTCTCTTCAAATATTTCGAGAAAAAAGTGTATGTGTGTGTCTGCACGTGTGCGTGTGTGTGCACACGTGTGGAGGGAGCAGGGATGAATGATAAAGCGAGGGAGGAGATGATGAATACCTGGGCAATCTTGAAAGGCAGAGAGGAACTCTTCCTACCATGTTCCCCATCTTCTTCCAAGTCTTAAATTATTTCACGATAAGTTAAAGAAAGTGATTTGGACAGATGAGAGAGCTAAGCAGGAGGAGCTAAGGCAGAGCGGAGACCTCTGGAGTTCTACGCACCATGAGTCTAGTCTGTTCTAAACCAAAGTCCCAGTTGTTGGGTTTCTAAGGAGCCTAAGTTCTCTTCTTCTCTCAAGCCAGATTCCCCCTCAAATCGCGTCATTCTCACCTGGCTGAACTCCCCTCGTTCGTTACCTGAAATCCCAGGTCCGTGTCTTTTCCCCAAATTCCCCTCCTCCCCCACGAAGCCTCTGGAGAAGCCTGTGTTCCTCTTTGATACCTCACTGGGGCCCACTTTTGGCTCTGCTGGAAGAGCCAAAGGCTGGGTTTATCCCTTGCAACATGCATCAGTCTGAAGAGAGTGGATTATGCTGCAGTAACAAACCTCCCCCAAAGTTCAGCTTACTTAACACAGTAAAAGTTGATCTTCTCCCTCTTGCTACATATGCAGTAGGGTGTGTTAGCTCATTGCAGTCGCTCAGGGAGCCTGGCCGATGGAGGTTCCATCTTGTCTCATGACAACCCCCAGAGCAGATGAAAGGCAATGTGGTGAATTACTCACTGGCTCTTTAAAGTTTCTTCTTAAAAGAGACAAATGTTGCTTCCATTTACATCTCTTTCCCCATGAAGTATCATCCTTCATGGCCCTTCACTGTTTGTGAGAAGTGGTAAAAATACTTGTAACATCCCTGGTGACTGCACAGGGCTAACTCTCAGCAGGGGAGCTGAATTAACAGTTACATGTAGGACAACAGCCCAAAAGGCACGCCCCACCCCCCACCAAGGCAAAGATGCTGACTGCACCAGGGGCAGAGCGAGAAAGACAGATAGGCCGGGCGTCACCAGAGCGTTTCTTCCGTTAGACTTCCCTGTTTTCTGGCTCCTCTGTGTTCTCACCGTGGTGGGCACAGGCTGCCATCGTCCTGCCTCGTGTTCTTTCACTGCTAGTTTCTTGTGGTTTTCCGTCTCTTAGATACATTTTTAGTTTTTTTATTCTTATTTTTTATTGAAGTGTAGTCCACTTAAAATATGTTTCGGGTGTACAGGAGATGCATTTTTATGCACATCACAAAATGTTTACTGGGTACCTGTGTCCACAGAGGGTACCTGTTATTTGCCAGGCCCTGCACTAGGTTGTGGGATATAAGGACAAGTAAGACACTGGCTCTGCCCTCGTGGCATTTCCTGAGTTGTCATGGAGACAGGGAGGAAAACAAATACTTTAGAGAGCAGATCCTGGATCACACCTCGCATGGCCAAATGGGGCATCCTGAATCTCCATCATCGGCATTCTCCAGTGGAGACCATCTGATCACATCTGCAGGGCGGGAGAGCTGGGGAGGACGTGGGAGACAGCCCTTCTGCTCCGTCCAGACACTGTCCTGGTTCTCCATTTGTTGTTCTCTCTGGCTCAGAACAGGGCACATGATACAAACTGTGCCAGGGGCAGGATTAGAAGTCCTGGTTTACAGGCTGTCAATGTGTCCTGTTTTTGCAAACAAGAAATATTTAATAGGCATCTGTTGCAATAATAAGGCTAGCTCTGCTTACATTTGGCTGGTACTTTATAGATTGGGTGCCCCCGAAAATCACTGGCTCCTCTTACAAATGACAATGCTGAGGCAGGTAACCTGTTGGGCTCCTTAAAAGTCCCAACTGAACTGCTTAGAATTCTGGGTCCTGATTCCCTGCCCAGACACTGCCCACTAACCCATCCTGCCCAACCTTGTTTATGACTCTACAGACAGGATCCTCGACCTGCCTGAGGATCCCACAGTCTGGGGGAAGAGTTTATATTCACTCTTGATGGACGTGGGGTAAAGCCGTGTTGATTTAATCACACCCCTGGGTTTTGCCCTGAGCCAAGTGAATCTGTAAGATCTGCCTTTTCTCAAACTTTCTGCTGGGCTTCCTGATGAACAGTGAAGGTAAGAGAGACTTTTCAGAGGGTGCAGGACACACACTCAAGGAGATCACAGCTGCCAGATGGATGCTGTGCTGACTCATAGCCACCAGTGAACAGCCCTCTCTGCATGATGTAATTGCCCTGAGATACAGCATGCTGGGAGAGGGAAGAGGCGGCCGGGTTCCCGTCTCTCTCAGCGGGATCCTCTTGTCTGCCGCAGCTTGCAGCCAAGGACGGGATGTTGAGCCCCTGGGGCCAACACAGGGATGTGCTGTGGATGCGGGCCAACCTTCTCATTTTCATTTGCTGAAGTTTGGAAAGATTTCTGGCCTCATGCCGGCTTGTTGATTAAATGAGATAATATACGTAGAACCCTTGGCATCTAGTAAGTGGGAAATAAATAATAACTGCAATAATAGTAATAATTACAGCAATAATGATCTTAACAACTGCTGCAGTAACAGAGCAGTCGTAACAGAGCAGTGATTATTCAATAACGATGGTAACAATAAACACAGTATTAGGGCAGTAAGTGGCACGGGGTGGGGGTGGGAGGTCACAGTGGGTGTGTTCCCCCCGGTGGGAATGAGTTTTATTAGTGATGCATGATGATAAAAAGTGGACTGTATGAGAACTCTCTGTACTTTCCTCTGTTTTGCTGTGAACCTAAAACTGCTATAAAAAAATGGTCTATTAAGACATTTTTAAAAGAACAAGAGAGAGAAGCAAGCAGACCAGCAATTAGCTGTTGGGGTTATTTTTCAGTTCTCTGCAGACAGTGCACTCCCTTGTTGCCTGCACCAGGGTGGACCTGCTGGCGCCACCCCATCCTTGGTGTGCCACGGTAATAACGGTTACTCTAAAACAGTCCCGTTGGCTGCAGGTATTCATATGAGCAGCATGTTAATGAAATAGTTTGTTATCACTATGATGAGCAGTCATTTTCTGTTCACAACTGGGTGTTGAGTGCTGGTGACACTGGCCCCGGGGCACTACTGCGACCGAAGGCCACAGGTCGTGGGCTCCGTGTGGCTCTCCTGCCGGAGGTGAGCAGCCACGCCATCCCCACTCCTCGAGGCTGCGGCTGAGTGGCTTGGCTGTGAGCAGCCCGTCTGGAGGGCACCCACCGGAGCCCAGCATCTGGGGACATCTTCCCTAACTCAGGGACGAGGGCCAGTCTTGTCCCCAAGTCACGGATGGGCTGTCGTCTTTCCTTTGCCTAGTGAAAGGTTCTCTTTCCTTCGAGCAGGATAACGCACAGCTGATCAGAGAGGTGGAAGCAGACAAGGTGTCCGCGCTCTCCAGGGACCAGGTGGAGGCCATCAAGCAGCTGTGGCAGGACCCAGGGATCCAGGAGTGCTACGACAGGCGGAGGGAGTACCAGCTGTCGGACTCTGCCAAGTAGTGAGTACAGCGGCCCCGGCCGGCCTCCCAAGGCCATTTCAGGGAAGCAGGGCCATGTTTCAAGGAAGCTTCTCACCAGGGAGAAAGGAGCTGTTCGCTGAAATGCGGGCGCTCAGCGCAACGCTGCTTGTGTCTATTCCCCTCTTACTTTTTAGTGCATCTCTTCCCACCTCCTAAAATTTTCCTTCCTGCCATGGAGCCTCAGCTAGCTCTCCTGGCCCGAACCTACCTTTCCCCATCAAGTTCTAAGCCTCAGTCCTTCTCAATGAGAGGCTAAGTGAAATGTGGGCTTCCTTTGTGGGGCTGATCTCATTCAGGGTGCTGGGATTACCTGATTTAAACAAGAACTACACCTGCTTCTGTTTCCCCCTCTCCACATCCCTCTGCCTTCTCATTTCCTGCTGCATAGACAGCAGGTTGAATTTCCCTAAAATCAGAGTTTAGACCAAAAGTGCCACACACCAGTCAGCAGCTGATGTGGTGCTGCCCTCTAGCGGCTCAGAGAGGCTCTGCGGGCCCAGCCACGGAAAGCGCAGTCCTGAAGCCCCCGTTTATGATGCCTTGTGGAGGCCCTACTGCTGTATGCTGGATCCGTAAGGCTCTATCTTTTAATCATGAATCCATTAAGGTAAAAAGAAACAGACGGTTCTGCGTGCAGACTATCCCATAGAGATCACAGAATCTGATTTTAAGAATTTCCCAAAGCAATGCCTCTGCTGGCCAGGTCACCGGGCAAATAGTTGGATCACGGTCCTTCTTTAAGAGGTGAGGATTCCTGCTTCCGCAGCTCAGCTCCTTCCTCCTTGCTGTGTGTCATTTCTATCCTCTGGGGACTCTGGCACCCCTTCCCCAGACGCGTCCTCTTCCCTTCAGGTGCTGGGATTGACCTCTGAGCCAGTGTGGGTGGGTAACTCACCCATCACCTGGACAAGGCAGGGGTGGGATTGAAACCAGAATCTTACCTCCTCAGTGTCACTGTCCTCTCTTTGGCATTTGTCCCAGGCTGAGTGTTTAATGACATTAATTTAGGTTCTGAGTACAGGAACATTTAGGTGCAACAGAGCAGCAAAGTGGGAAAAGGAAATAAAAGAAGCCCCCACGAGGTGTTGGATTAGCACAGAAGACAGCTGGCCGGAAGGGAGATAGTGTCCCAAGGAGGAGGGCAGACTGCCTTTGACAGCTGGGGAGCTGGGCCCAGGTTCAAGTCAGCCAAGGCCTTCCTGGCCCTCACCCAGGAAAGCCCAGTCATTTGCTGCTGTAAAGGCCCTGGGGAGTGGCTGGGGCTCCTCCTGTAGGTCCACCTGGAAAAGACCCACTGGACCTGCTGTAGATTTTGATCTCTGAAAACTGGGGCAAGTCCACTGAGAAGAATGTTGGAGAGACCAGGGTGGTGGACAGAGCTGCAGCAGAGAAAACGATGGTCACAAACCCAGACGGTGCCCTGCCTTTGCCCCTGGGGAGGCCCCCAGGCACGTGGGCACTTCCTTGGGCCAGGTCAGCGGTTGCTGGCTGCTTATCTGGACAGGAAGTCATTTCACAAAAATTGAGCACGTGCCTGCTATGTGTAGGCACTGGGGTCAGGGCTGCAGATACAGCCAGTGCTCTCTGCCCTGAAGGAACATAGTCTGGTGGAAAGAGGCCAGAATAAATCAAAGCATCACAGGCGGAGTTCACGGGTAATAAGCCCTGGGGGTGGATGGTGGTGTGGGCACAGGAGGCTGCCCCCGCAGTCTGCTTCCTAGGCTGAGGGCTACAGCTGAACAGGGTTTGCCTGTTACCTCTTGGCTCCCCTTCACGTCACCTGTTTGGCCCCAGCAGACCTCGGTGAGCTCTGCTTGTGTGTGGAGAAGGCAGGGCCAGCCTCAAGAGTGCAGGGTCTCCAAGTCACCACACCATCATTGACCAAGGCCTGAGTTACATGATTATTCACTCAGAAGTGCCTTCTTAAAAGGCCTTTAAAAAGGTGTCCTCTTGTTTTACTACAGAAAACAGTGATATATGTTTTAAGACAATATTGTAGACCAACCATAGTTCAATTTTAAAAAATGAAAAAAAGAACTGTAAAAAGATAAAAAAAAATGAGTACCAATTAATTGAGCTTCTCAGAAGTATCATAGAACATGCTTCTGTTTGTGTTCCATATACCCTACCTATTAGTAGAACCTGCAGGAAAAAAAAAAGAAATTAAAGAACCATTGCAGTGATCGATCCCCCAATCATCCAAGACAAGTTCTGGGTGATGTTTAATCCTCCAGTGTAACAAACTTTTTTCTTATTTTGAGAGGACTTCCCATTGGCCTGTTTCATGCCTTTATATTTTCTTCAAAATTCTAATTCACTGAAAACAGTGTTCAAGAACAGCACCTACATCCTATCATGTTCTTGGATGAGGGCTTGTGGGAGGAAGAGGACAGATGAGATGTCAGAGAGCCCATTCCACCCTCCTCCTCCTCCTGGCCCCGCTGGCTCCCTCACCAGCCGGAGACTCATGGAGCTCAGGACCAGGAAGAAGAGAGGACGAGATCCGCAGGTTTCCTGGAAGGCTCACCAAAGCTTCTGACCTGTGTTCTCTCCACAATGGTCGTAGGAGGGCTGGAGTGCTGGCTCTCACGAAAGTCACTGATGGAACCTGTGAATCAGAGGGGGGTTCACTATGAGTTGGGGTGACTTCCCTGGAGAGGGAGAGGCATTTCTCCCTGCTCAGCATCTTGTTCTTGAATATCAGTTACCTGACTGACATTGACCGGATCGCCATGCCGTCATTCGTGCCAACGCAGCAGGACGTGCTTCGTGTCCGAGTGCCCACAACCGGCATCATTGAGTATCCGTTTGACTTGGAAAACATCATCTTTCGGTAAGACTGTCTCCCAGCATGATCCATTAGAATCTGTCCGTCCAGGCTTGTAAGTCCCCAGATGGATTCCTAAATGTGTTATTGCTAAGATGGGTTGTATCTCTTAGGGCATTACTGGCCCTCTCCATCATAGGGCATTTAGAGTTGTGGTACATCTCAAGTCCTACAATGGAGAGAAACACACCTTTCTATTCCCCTTAGAGAAGACGAGCATCCTCACTGAGGTCTGGAATGATTCTTATGCACAAAACACACGCACACAGAGATGTCTCTTTCTGTGACCCACAGATGGAAGATACTGTTGTCTTTTCCCTTTATCATTGCAAATTCCACAGCACTTTTATATCCATCAGTTCCCCTGTTCTTCCTAGTAACTGTTATACACACTAGTCGGGATGGCACAGGTAGTCCTGCCTGTACTCCGACTACATCTCAGTGTTTCTGGAGCACCTGTCACATTGGGGGAGCCCTCTGCTCGAGCTCCTTGATTTTCTGCATCTCTGGGAGCACATGCCCTGTGCCTGTGTGCCCATGAATTTATCTAAACCTTTTCAGAATCCATGCTGCTTGCAACTTCCAAAACCTTTATCTGGTCCACAGATTGATTCTCTTTAGCCCACTTGGTGTTTTAAAAAACTTTTCAGCCAACGTTTAAAAGTTGGGCTATTCTGCTGAAAGTATTAAGAGGTATGCTGTATCTCTTAAAAAGTTGGAGGATCTGGTCCAATAGCGAGCCTGCGTTTCTGTCCAGCTGTGCCTGCTGCAGTGGGGGAGCAGCCATTCCTTTAGACAGGGCCCCCAGCACTCATGAGGTGAATGCTTTTCTACTCTTGAGAGGCCCACTGAACTCATTTCCACGCCTGACCCCGGGCATGTTCAAGCTTGCAACTGATCCTTGGGCTATGATTCCTTGAACCCTTTCCCAAAGACACACACACAGGCTTTGGATTTCCACATTGTACAGAGGCACATGCAGGTCTCTCCGGGGAAGGGGTGGTGTCCAGCTAATGCAGAAAGAATCTGAGGATGATTCGAAGACCCATGGAAACAAAAAGGGGTGAGGGCCTGAAGGAGGCTGAGTAGACTTGGAAGCTGGCCTGACTCTCCGGCCTTCTGTGTCTAGGGTCCTGGCATTCTGTGGTGGCTAGAGCAACGCACAAGTGGGTTGGCTGCAGTAGCTTCCTAACCAGCGTCCCCCAGCAGGCTCCACCTCAGTGACCCCTGCTTCCATCTTTAGTAACGTCACTTACATTCTGTACCTCCTTTGCCAGGACACATCCAGTGGTTCTTCATTGTCTAAAGAGTGCTGATTTCCATGTCCTTTTTCCCCAAAGAGTCGTATGTTTCTGTTGAACAGGATGGTGGATGTTGGCGGCCAGCGATCTGAAAGGCGGAAATGGATTCACTGCTTTGAGAGTGTCACCTCCATTATTTTTCTGGTTGCTCTGAGTGAATATGACCAGGTCCTGGCCGAGTGCGACAATGAGGTACGCCCGGTGGGGAGTTAGGTATCTGTCTTCCACAGCTAACCAATTTCTGCAGGTTGCAAGAGGCCAGCCGGCTCTGGCAGTAGACCCTACCCCTGAGGCTAAATCATCTCATACTCAGAGTGTCGTCTGTGGGCTGGCAGCATAGGTGTCCCATCAACCCAGATGGAGTACATCAGAATCTTTAACATGATCTCAGGTTATCTGAGAATCACTGACCTAGGATCCTGGTTCTCAAACTTGGATGCACACCAGAATTCCCTGGGGGACCTTACAGAACAACCTGGCGGTTGGGTCCAACCCCAGTGGGGTGTGGCCTGAGCACAATGTGCTATGAAGCATGGAGCCACTCAAAAGCACGGTTCTCAGCCTTGGCTGCATATTGAGGAGTTTGTTTTGTTTTATTTTTAAAAAGCACACCTTTTGGACCCAACAGTAGATTCGTATTTCCTGGGTTTGAGTTGGAGATATCGTCACTAAGCTCCCTGGGGATGCTAACATACAGCCAACGTAGAGCAAAGGTATTCCTTAAAAAGCTTCATCTCAGGCTCCCCAACCAGATCCCTAAATGAGCTGGCATGGGGAGTGATGCCAGATGCTTGCAGCTGTTCTGGGACCACCTGGCAGAGCATCTGCCCTTCATGTCCCCTAGAAGGGACTTGCCCAGGGCAGCTGGGACTGACTCACCTCAGTCAGGCATTCGGTGCCCTCAGCCGAGTCCCCACAGCACTGGCCGGGTGAGCTCCATCAGCCGGGTCTGCTGGGTCAGAAGAGTGAAGAGAATCATCATGGTCACCTCTGCGTGAGGCTGGGGATACCTCTTGGGGAATAACGACTGTCTTCTCTTCATCTTTCGCCCCATCCTTTGCACAATGACCTCCTGACCTTTTAGAAATATCTTTTGCTTATAGGGCATGAAAGGTAAATCAATGAAGAATTCTGTCCAGGATTAGGCAATAACTATGAACAAATTCTATCTTGTATTTTTTTGAGAGCAGATTTGTCCCTGAGGAGGACAGTTACATTAGCTCATTAGCAGAGGATTAACCCATTTACTAATGTCACTGTGCAAAGAAGAATAGAAATCTTGGCTGCCGCCCAGCTCTTCCAGTGGAGAAATTTTTTTTTTTAAAAAAGCACAGGCATTGGATTATCCATATGAAAATTAGCTCCAAATTTGTCTCAGGAATTACTTAGGACATTTCTCAGGGAACCCAAAGACTAGTCAGGTGTGGCAGGGACAAAGTACCTTGGCCTTATGTGCTAAGAAATTAATCATATTCTCCTCTCTGAAAAACCCAAGGTATCTGTGGGAAAATTAAGTGGTTGCCACCCCAGACTTTCCATCCTGGTTGTAAAAACGTGTTGCACCCACTCACTGTGCTGTCCAGGAATTGTTCTCTCATACATTGTACTTCCTTGCCAATCATTATTGATAAGATTATAATACATTTTAAAGAAGCTTTAAAAACAAGTGAGGGTTTATCTTTCTGGTAATAAATTCCAGAATTGCTCCCCAGATGCTACCACTCAGGAAAGCAGGCCTAGGCACTGGGAGGTTGCAGGCGTGCACCTCTGGAGCAGGAGTGCGGGGCTTTCGTGTTTCCCCGTCTCAAGGAAGGGAAGGGTTTCTTTCCTCTTAGCATTCTGCTCTCTCTCAAGTATTTCTATCGAAGACAGTTATTGTCACCAGCTAGGATTTGTAAGTGCCCTGTCTGTTCTCCATAAATTAGGATTATTTAATATTTCTTTGCCAATGTCTAATGTTCAGAAATTATTACTGTTCTTCTAACCTAGCTTCCACTGGATTGTACTGTATTGTATAGTCTTGGGGAGGTATGTGGAGAATAGTATGCTCATCTATCACGTGGGGACCCGCTTCCACTGGAGAGCTCACCTGTGTTGCACACGTGTAAAGTGTGGCACAGGGCAGGTGCTCCGTAGTGTTTGTTCGCTTCTGCACCAGCGTCCAGCATTCCCGAGGGCAGTGGCCCCGTCAGAAGAGCCTTCCTCCTCCTCACCATCACTCCTGAGGCCCAGTCTGGAAGCCTGCACACAATTAAAGTGGGTGTCTCCCGTCTGCAGCTCTGAACTGCCCCCACTTGGTAATCCCAACGGTTATACACAGCCTATATACACATAGCCTGGGTGTGAACCTTCTTTTTCCAAGTTGCACAAAAGGCTTTCTTGTATCATATCGGGGCCAGAGGAGTTTGGGTGCTACAGGAGAGGAGGTCCAGGAGGGGTCCACGTGCTCACCAGCCTCAGCAAGGACAGCGACTGGAGACTGTGGCCCGGTCACAGGAGGAGAGATGGATGGAACCAGTGATTTGGCATGTTGTTCCCAAAGCTTTGCTTTTCTTTCTAATTTATCCTAAGTCTCTTCTTTCTCACTCAGAACCGCATGGAGGAGAGCAAAGCCTTATTTAAAACCATCATCACTTACCCCTGGTTTCTGAACTCATCGGTGATTTTGTTCTTAAACAAGAAGGATCTTTTGGAAGAGAAGATCATGTACTCTCATCTAATTAGCTATTTTCCTGAATACACTGGTAAGTAAGTGTCTGTCTTGTTGACCTGACCGCCCCAGCCTCAGTTCAGAGTTCTGAGCAGGGCTCCCAAGGGCCTCCTTGATCTGCCTTCAGCAGACTTTCTGACCATTCCCCACCTCTGAATAGAAGCTCCAGTTGAATCACTGCATTTTCGCCTCAGCACCTCCACACATGCCTCTCCCAGTGCCTGGAATACATGTGCCAACTCCTTTTGCTAACTGCACTTTGTTCTCTGAGACACAGCTCAGGCACCTCCTCCTTGGGGAAGTCCTTCTGCCCCTCACCCCACCCCCATCCACAGTAGGCAGCCCTGCCTCGTGCTCCCCTGGCAGCCTGGGCTCTTCCTAGCACTGAGGGCAGAGGCTGTGCCTGACTTACCTTCGCATTTGCAGGGTCAGTCAGAGCACCTGGCACTCCTCCTATGGAGGTTAGGGTGGCAGCCCCTTTACCAGACACAGAGTAGATGCTCAGGCTCTTTATGTAGACGACCAACCCATCGCACTAGATTACGCCCTAGTGCTAATGATTTCTGGTGCAGGAGGTCTCAAACACTGGTGTTAAGAAGAGCAGAGTTTGAGCACTTTCCTTTTTCCTTGTATTGACTTCACTGGCCATGCAGCATGGAGCCTGAGAGCTTTAGAATCCGCCTCGGGCGCCTAGTAATGCTAGTCCCCTGTATTCTTTCTCTTCCCTGCCCCAGTTCACTTAATAAGAATTACCTTTCTTCCAAAGTGGTCCAAATCAGAAAATACAAACTGAGTCACTATTTTTCAACAAATCTCCTAAAAGTACAATTTTTACGTACCAGGGGACACTAAAATACCCTTTTGCAGCCATACTGAGGTATAATAAAGATGCTCTAGGTAAACGAGTCCCGGGGGATAAGATGACTCAGAGAAGGATCCCCAGAAAGAACCAGGGCACACTGGGAATGCTGTGGGGGACGACCTGCTGGTGAGTCCGTATCCTTCTTCTTTATTTCTCTAACTGCCCTTGTGACTAGGACCAAAGCAAGACGTCAAAGCTGCCAGAGACTTTATCCTGAAGCTTTATCAAGATCAGAATCCCGACAAAGAAAAAGTCATCTATTCCCACTTCACGTGTGCTACAGACACAGAGAATATCCGCTTTGTGTTTGCTGCTGTGAAAGACACAATTCTACAGCTGAACCTGAGGGAATTCAACCTAGTTTAAAAGCTGCTCCCCACTCCTCACCCAGGCTCCAAGACTGGGCTTGCAAGCCTCCTGCTTTGTTTGCAAGTGCTTCTGACATCACCCGCCCAGCCCACTGGGCGGCACCAAGTCCCCCACGCAGGCCACAGGGACAGGGACGGGTGATGAAGCTTGTTAAGATATCTGAGTTCAGCAAAACTTTTTCAAAGTCTTTATTCCTAAATTGTTTTTATATTTCTTTTCTTAATTTTAGGCTACAAGATTCTCCATAATTTTTTGATTTGATATTTTATAGAATTTAAAAGCCACTGTGATTTATGGTTTTTTTTTTTTTTAAAGTGTGTATAATAATAGCCATTAAAAATCACATTACAGAGGAGCCTGTCAGTTTATAGATTAGGCTTTGAGACTTTTAGGATTAGTTTGGGTGACTTTTTTTTTTTAAAGAAAGTTAATGGCCTTGAAGCTTTATATTAAATTTTATAATTGAATGCTTTTCTCTCTTCATGCTTAAGTATATACCTTTAACATGCAACCAAAGATTTTTTTTTTAAACAGTTGGTTCTCCTTTGTGTTAACTTTCTAAGTCAAATTAATGACTATCAGTATTTCTAATTTAGTTTTGCCATAATTTGATCACTCTGATACCAAAGTTTTTGACTTAAGATAAATGGGCAGTAGATAGCATGTATGTTATACTGGTTAAAAAAATAATAAAGTGTGTATATTTATATATATATGTATTCCAATGTAGATGTCCAGGTCTTATAAACTTATGAAATAGCTAAAAGCCCAATATGTTTAACAGATGTAATGTAACCCCTGCCAAAGTTCTGATAGCCACCAGAGATTTCCTGTTTGAACCATGTATGCTGTGCCTTTCTGAGAAGGCTAAGAATATATACCATTCTGCCATTAGCATTGGATTGTTTTTTCTTTGAGCTTATTAACAGTTCTGCTCCTAAAAATAAAAATTCTGTGGCTTTTAACAGTTAGTAACTCAGAAACTTTGTAAATGTCCTTGTAGGGGAGGAAAAATAATTTTCCCTCCACCCTTCTATGTTCTTGGGTCAGACTTCACCCCTGTAATAAATGATAAACAGGAGAAAAACAACACAAATCTAGTGCCATGGTAAAGCACAGTCATTAAGGGTAAGGTTGTTTTGCAGAATTAAGTTGGGTACCGTCTCCAGTGGTAAGAGTTTTTGTTCATTTAGTGTCATCCTTCCCTTCCAGGTAGAGAGAGACATCCTTAAAATGGAGACTCCCCTTATAACTGTAAATTTCCCTTACCAAAGGATAACTTCTACTAGGTTTTCAGAGCTTTGCCTGTGTCTGTTCTGCAAAACCACCTTACCCTTATTTACTGTGCTTTACCTGGTACCCTCCCATAACTGGCCTTCCCGCCTCCTCCATCTTTCTTACGTCTTTAGCTGAAGACGATATTTAAGGTGATGCTTGGGTCACTTCAGGGGAGTTAAACTCAGTTTTCCAGGGTATCTCCCATGTATACAGGAGGGATACACGGTACTAGACTTCTGTTGTTTTTATCCTGTTAATCTTTTCAAAGGATCCATCATCTGGTCACTGATGAGTAGGATCTTCAATGGTATATTAATTTCAATAGCAACTCACACCAGTAAGCCTTTTTATGGTTTAACCATGGATACAAGAGATGTCCACTAAGAGGCTGCAAAAGATGCAGCTGTTCACAAGATCAACAAAGTTCACTCCCAGAGTTAGCCTAAGAAAGCAAAGACCTTCTCTCAACAGGTGATAAGAATAGTGTATTTAAATGATGTCTTAGATTTTCTGAGAACACGAGACACCTCCAGTCATAAACCCGCTAATCTGTAACAGTAGGGAGGCACTCCTGGAATGGGACTTCTCCAGTACTAACAAGACAACAAAGGCTGAGATGCCAAAGGCCCCTCATGGATGAGGACCCCTTAAGACACGGTGGGACAAAGAGAATGCTGCTTGTCACTCTGTGTTTCGAATCCCTATCCTACTGAGCCGGTTGCCAGACACAAGCACCTTCCAGCTGGGGATGACTAGAGATGGCATTCTCACTAGTCAGAAAGCCAAACTCTCAAGACAAAGAACAAAATGAAAGACAAACCTTTCTCTTGGCCTATGGTTCTTCTCATGACAAATGCCACAAAAGAGACATCGTAAGACAATGAATGACCACCTCTGGAAAGGAATGGGATCAATAGAGAACAAGAGCACTTACAACAAAAACCTTTACCACAGTCTTTATACCCAAGGAACTGATTCACACAAATATTTTCTTCTGTTAATCTAAATTTGGAAAGGAAGGAAATTTCCCCTTCCTCTCTCAACTGGGCCCTACAGACAGAGATCTGAGACAGCTGACTTTGGTAAGAATTCTTACCTTTGCCAGCTTCTGCCAGCCTTCCAGGTTCCTGTCCCCAGGCTCCAGGGCAAGTATGGTATTTCAGCAGGTTCCAAACTGTCACAAAGGAAAAAAATGCTCCCGGTACCATTCTAGGATCTTGGTCCCTGTAATAAAAGACAGAGTAACAAGAGAAAAAACAAAGTTTAATAGCATGTATATCTCCTGTATACATGAGACCCAGGAAAACTGAGTAACTCCCCCAAATAGCTTAAATACCTCCTCAGCTAAAGACAAAAGAAAGATGGGGGCAGAAGGGAAGGCCAGGTAAGGGGGCTACCAGGAAAAGCAGAGTAAACGGGGTAAGGTGGTTATGCAGATTTAAGGTGGGCATCTTCTCCACTGATAAGAGTTTATGATTGAATCATCCTTCTCTTCCTGGTACAGATTAGGAAACACATTTATAAATAAAATCTTCTCTTATAAATGTAAATTTTCTCTACAAATGAGTAACTTCTACTAGATTTTCAGAGCGTTTCCGGTGTGTGTTTCTTAAAAATAATCCGTACAAAATAATCTTTATGCCAAACAGGCATATTTTGGAGTGGTATGTTCTGCTCCCCTTCATCGTCCTTTCTGAGGGAAGTCTGTATTATTCCTCACTACACTGAGGTTCCCTGAGGAGCTGGCGCAGTAAAGCAGAAGCAGAATCACCTGGAAAGTAGAGTGCTTCAAACTAAAGGCCCAAGATGGTTTTGTTTCTGCTATTTGAAGATGTGTAGACACATATATACACATAAGCACATCACTCAGACTTAAGATGTGTTTTCTTGCCAGTCCACAGAATGTACACAGATTACTTACATATGACCATCAGCATTCCTGCAACTGTAGTAAGCCTTTATCAGCCACTTAGGATCGTCAGCTTCTCATTCTGTTGGAACACTGCCAAATGTGAAGCTATTTAGGAAAAGAACATCTATGCTGGAAATGACAGGAATTATGCTAATAATAAGATCGTGCTTCTACCATAGCAACATTAAATTTCAAAAGCTAACGTTCACTCAAAAAATGAATGCAAAAGAAACAGTTCTTGTGGAACTTCACAAACTGATGTTAAATTTTACCTGGAACAGTAAATGTTAAGCAATAGCCAAGACAATTTTGTATAAAAAGACAAAGAATGGAGAAGTACCTCTCAAGGTCATCTAGAAACAGAACAAATAAAAAAGCAAAACAACCCAGAGAGTAAGGGTAGGGGGTGGGCACCATGCTGTAAAGATCACGAACAGCTTCTGTGATCATCCGATGAACAAGTGAACAGGGCTCAAGACAGCCAGTAACCAGGGAATTAAACACTGAGAAATTTCGTTTCTTCACTTTCTAGCATTGAGTTATTGTTATTTTTACCTTTGGCTGACAAAGCAGATAAGAAAATGATGCCTTTCAATCACTTCTAGTTGCAGAGTGCTGTTGGAAAAAATCATTAACAAAAGGTAGTAATATATTATTTTCTTAAGTCATAGAAAGGCTGAATGCTCTGTATTAGAGCTGAATTACTTATCTCCGCCGATAATAGCGCTGCAGTAGAAGATTCTCTTCTAGCGCTTCTTTCAAACTATACTCATTACTTACCTTGGGAATGAGCCACTCGAAGTCTTCTGAGGCTGAGAGGCACAGTCTCAGTGCCCAAGAATTCACCAGGTACTACCACTCAAGCTCTCGGTCAGCGCTGATCATGCTGTGCTTGACTGCTGGCAGCTCTGACTGCAAAACCAGAACCTCGGGCAACATTAGTTATCCACCTTTATTCAAGCCCCGAAGAGGGCAGAGTTGACACAGGCAACAGAAGGCTTATGGGCAACGTTTCTAGTTCTATCCAATAAGTAAAAACACAGGCAGGCTAGAGATCAGAAATCTTTTTTTGACTCAGTTTATTTGAAAAAGTTACACGTAGTTAAGCTGCGCAGTCATCTGACCAAGCAATCCAATTCTACCAATAGTAAGAAATTCTTATTTGGAAAAAAAGTCATTGGTAAGCATAGCCAACCAATTTTCAGGGGAGAAAAAGACTAAGGTTAATTTCAAGAGGAAGAACCTCACTATGTAAATGCTTGTGTTTATAAATTATCTTATCAGAATCCATAAAACCAAGTCAGAGACTATATAACAGGAGACTGGGTCAGGAGCCCACGTAAGTATAAGGAACACAAAAATGAAGGACATAATGCAGTGATGCAGAAATAGACATTTAAAAAAATATCACCATCAACAACCATATTTTTACTAAAGAATAAGCATTCCACAGAAGTACAGACTTTTTAGTCAATACAAAAATTAGTAAGGAAAATATTTTTAAAGTGCACATTCCCTGAAAAATTCATTTTTATATGTAATACACATAATCACACACAGAGATGATCATTTAAAAAAGTCTACAACAATCTGATCTTGTAACAAGCCCCAGATCCAATTCCTAATGGTCTGTGAGTGGGTATAAAATCACTTGACATCGAGAACATTTCAATGTAGTCTACATTTTTACTTGCATGTTTTTCAGCTCCCAAACTGGGAACTTTGCGTGGCCAATGGAACGCTGGTGGTATGGTGGCCTAAGAAGAAATGCTGGGGGTTTTCAAACATGATCTATTTTAAGCACACTTGGGGTCATTAGACTTATTATACTACTCTCACAGGGTTGCTTGTTACAAGGACTTCATTAGAAGGACCGCATTATTAAGGTATCAGAGCAATATCAAATGAATGTGAATGGTGCTCAGTGACATGGATTTTCAGGTTGACAGATATCTATATCTGTAGGTGCTCTATATAGTGCATCTATATAGTAGGTGCTCAACTATAACACAAATGAATTTGTATTTGTATAAATAAAAACTTTAAAGATATACTCGTATCAACCTATAAAATCTGAAGTTACATATCTTACATAGCTCATTGGGTAACCAAAATTATCAATTTTTTGGAAAATACCATAATGCTTTTAAAAAAGAACTGATCTGTAATTCTAAAGTAAAACTTTTAAAAAATATGACATGGAACTATTTTACAAAAGAGGAAATAAAGTAAAAACGGGTTCAATTAAAGAAACATGAAAGAGGTCTATAACAGAGTAGGATCCAGAGTCTTCTCAATCCTTGGGCTGGCCCTTTAGGATAGCCCCGTAGCGAGTTCTACTCTACACCAATTGTGGCAGAAAGCAAAGAAGTATAAGAAAAAGTCTGCCCTGATGTAAGGGCAATGATTAAAAATACAGATTAAAAGAATCCTAAATTTTTTTACCAATCAATGCTGTCTTGATCAGGTATAGCATTAGCAGTAAGGTATAATTTCAAAAGTATATTTCAAAGAATTGGGCAGGAGAGTGGATGGTCCTTGTTTAGAGTATGCAAAGGAGCTATCAGTGAAACTGGACAGCACCAAGGAAAACCAGACTGAATACGTTTTGCATTGAATCTTGCAGAAAGAATGCAGGTTACCTGTATTTTCTACCTGAATCTTACAGAAATTAGGAAGTCAAATTATTTTCAGCTAAACAGCACTGGCATTTGTTTAGCACCTTCCAAAGAATGAGTATTTTGGCCCTAAAAAATTGTGTGTAAGCTCCCCATTTTTAAGGGCCTCTGGCCACCTGTAAGGTGAATCAGACAGAAGGTAGATGAACAATGCAATTTACGTAAAAGGAGAACTTCGGTTCCCAATCTTAGTAAAATGCTTAGAGGGAAAGAGGTGGAAATACATTCAGTTAAACGATATCCTATGGTCTTCTGGGGGTGCTGTCTGTGGAGATAACATTTTCTGTGTTTTATTCTAGACCACTGCTATCTAGTGGGGCAAATATACAGGCATGTAAGTGTATCTGATACACACTAGGAAAGGAAAACATTTCCAAAACAAGAGCTATTCTATCTTTTCACTCAAAAGAAAAAGTGCTCACAGTCTAAAGGCTCCCTGAGCTGTGGATTTGCTGCTCCTTTCTAAGTTAAGGTAAGGCTTAACACCATCCAGATTGTTCCAACAATCACTGGCTGGTACATGCCTTCTCCAGCAGTGGCTTTCAAAGTATCCCCCGCTCCCCGCTAAACTACAATTCACAATAAGAAGTAACATTTTATATTGTGACCCAGTATACACAGTATATAGAGTATTTAACAAGCAATATTTCAAACAAACAATATTCAACCTTGTTACATGCAATGCTTTCTTGTTTCCTATTCCATTTTAAAAATATGCTGGTCTTGAACCGATTTCATGGCCCTCTAACGGGTTAAAACCTACAGTTTGAAAACAACGTCCTTGAGGTTTCTGGCTGATCTTGAGAAAAGGTAAAAAGCAATGGCCCTGGGATGCCAAACAGATTTCTCTGACTTGTGATGGCGGAGGCATGAAAACACCCATTTCCAAACAGCTACTTCCACCTTCAGTGTATTTGGCACACACTTTCAGTTGCTACAGGCAAACTAACTCTGTACCTTGTCCCAATCTTTTTAATACAGGGGCCTTAGCTTGGCCTGAGGTATCAACTAAAACCGGTAACTGATGACTGAGTAAGATTCAGAAAATTCAGCACTGAACAGAGTGTTTATTTGTTACCAGACAAGAATAGGATACTACTTTGCAGGATATTTCTAAGAGATGAGCTAGGTGCATATATATTCACTGGGGTAATATTATGATAGAAATGATACTATAAGTTTGAGAAAATTTTCTTATTTGAAGGCCACAGGATAGTTCTGAAACAGATTAGGATTATGGAGAAGACTGGGCCAGGGAAGGACTAGGAATGATTACAACTAGTAATGATTATTCAGGGACCAGAAAAAAACTCAGCTGTACTCAAATAATCTTGCGGAAAATCCCAAGGTCTTGCTAACACTAGGGAAGAGGCAGCCAACATATATACAGTAATAGGGAAGCCACTGGAGAAGTAAGCGCACGTTCCCTTTGATTCAGAGTATTTTGTAAATGTGAAGAAATCACAAACTTCATTTTGTATAAGAAGCCAAAGTTGCTACGTCTAGTGATCATAGTTTTCTGGAGGAGAGCTGGCAGGGAACAGACACTCTGCCTTCAGCTTCACACCGTAATCACAGGTCAGGATGTATGCTGTGCTAGGATGAAGGGCACAGGGCTACAGCTAACAAATAATGCAAAGAGATAAGGACAGAATACTCAGGACATGATCCCACAGAAACCACCAAACAACGAAGACAAGCTTAAAGTTCTCAAGCAGGGCGCCATTAAAAGTACTTAAATATTAATTCCAGCTAGATTATTTTTAAATATCGTAAGATTATGGACTCTGTAATATTCAAGAAAAAAAGACTAGGGAGAGGGTATAGCTCAAGTGGTAGAGTGCATGCTTAGGAAGCATGAGGTCCTGGGTTCAATCCCCAGTACTTTCTCTAAAACTAAATAAATAAATAAATAAAAGCTAATTACCTCCCCCCACCAAAAGATTAAAAGAAAAGAAAAAAAAGACTACAAAATCACATAACTGTAAATTATAAAATGTCATACTTAAAAGACTGACTCATTATCTAGTAACCTATTGATGTTCTTTAAAATGAAGAAAATCCTCTAAGATAACTGACAAACTCCTGCTCTTGAAATTGTGGGTCTTTCTACTCTAGAAACAGGAATTGATGGGAGGTGTTAGTGGGGAGATGACTGGTAGAGAACGGATAAGGGAAGGTATTTCTAGATTCTTACTGGTAAGGGAACAGGGAGGACAGGCACAGTGGCTCTGCCTGGGTACTAGGTACAAGACCCACTCCTGCAGGGCTCAGAAGACGCCAAAAGAATTTCTATCCTCACACTCAGGCTCTTCCCCTTTACTGTGGGATACCCAAAGAGTTATGGCTCTGTTTTTTTTTTTTTTTTTTTTTTTTTTTGAGAAAAAAGTCATAAAACTGGGGTAGGCAATCAGGTACTTGGCTAACGGCAATGACTAGAACTCTAGGAAAGCAACATTTCAGTTGAGGATAATCTGATTAAAGTTTTCTGACAACCTCTACTCTAAGGTTTAATTCTAATGTATGCAAAATTAGATGAGCTCAGCAACAGAGAAAATGTGTATACTACTCTGAACAAAGGTCATCATGTTGGCAAGCACTATCATGAGACTTCAAATTTGTCACCTCCTGATTAAATTTACATTCAGCAACGAAAAAAACATTCTGAAAGAAACTTATTAATAAATAATGTGTTTTTATAATTAGAGGAAAATCTATACTATTTAGTGGCAAGATTTGGTCAGGAAGAAATGCAATTACAGACTGGCATGCTGTTTATTTTAGCTTTTAAAACAAAGCAAGGGTTTGAGGAATCTCAGGAGAATTTCACAACCATTAACTTACACAGAGTCATCAATTCTAAAAACAGTTTATAGTAATTTGGTGGCACGTACAACATGCATCAAATACTCTATTATTCAATAACTAAATACGACACTGCATCATTTTCTTCATGGTTCACAATCATGTAGTCATTCCCCTTCACTTGAAAAAGTCCATTAATATCAAGGTACAAGGATCTTGGACAAAAACCAAGGAAAAAAACCCTCATGACCTTATTTTTCACTAATGTGTAGCCCACGATTTTTGTTCTGATGAGCTATACATTTAAGACAGATATAATGATAATATCTAATTACAGATAAAGCAAACCAGAAGTTCTCAATCTATTGCCAACAGGACAGGTTACCGGGTTAGACTTTAGGGTACATTCATTTACCCCACATGCGTATAGAGAGGGGCTGTCTGTTCTGAAGCATAATGCGTATTAAGATGGCACGAATTGCTTATTTCATACCACCAGTGAAGAGGAAGTTGGTATTGTTAAGGCTTCAGGAATTTTCCTTTAAGGTCAGCAATCTATTAAAAACACGACCTAGGTAAACCAAGTGGATCTCATGAAGTTGGCTTGAAGTAGTATTTCTAAGGCTTTAAAGTTCTGAGAGGGACTTTCCCTTCTGGGGTATGACATTCATTCCTTCAACCCTTAAGATGAGGCTTGAAGAGGTATTAGTCAATCTCTATTATATAAAATGAAGAAAGATTATTTTTTATAGTCATGCTATGTACTTCAAATATAATTCAAACCTATCTTTTATTTAAAAAAATAAGGAAAATAATACCAAAATATTTATCTATAAAAAGAACTTCTATGTTTCCAAAGAAACCACCACCAAAGTTACCTTGATACCACTGAGGCAATGTTTGATCATTTACCTATCACTCAGAGAGTTTGAAGTAAGCATGACAGAAGTTTAAAATGTGAACTAAGAACATTAATTTTAGCTCCATTAAATTTAGGCTAAATATAGGTAATTTCTCCACCACTGCAGAGAATCACCTGGAGCCAATATTTAAGATTCATAAAAGAAATGTTTCTTTTAAAAGTAATTAGAATTTTAACCAGATGCATGATTCAAATTAGAAAACCAAATGGATCCCCAAAGAGCTGAAATAGTTTAATCACAGAGCTGTTTTACCTGATTCTAACTGATTTTTAAAAAAGTACTTGAAATTACTTCTGTACTATACTTCCCGAACAGGTTTTGGAAGGTATAAGGTAGAAACTGTAATTATTTATTGCTGTGTATCTTCAGGCAGTGGTCTCCGTCAGAGGCTCGGGGAAGGTTCCCTTGCTTCTTCTAGCTTTCTGAGGATCCACTGTCATGGGGAAATAAAGCAACATTTACTTAACTTCAGTAAACTTGCAATGAAGCTCAAAATGTAATGAATGAAAATCTAGAAGTTGTCTTTCCAGTTTAGTTAGGAGTATACTCATATCGCCAAAAATTAAATTCACTCTGCAGAAGAGGTCATTCACTCACTCAAATGGTCTAGACAGCTCAGGGACAACGGCACTGCATCTAATAGTAGGGATAATGTTTTTCTAAGATCTCTGGACTTAGGTGTTCATCTTCAGAATAAGAAAAGCAAAATAAACCATCCTGAGAGAGAAGGGTAATTTGACAGCTGGACGAATAACCCTGGCATAGTGTGGAAAGTATCCACACAGAATTCTTTCCGACCTATGCCACTTCTTTATCACAAACCTTCATGATTCCATATATAGGGTTCTACTGATTGAGTAGGAATAATTACATACAATCTACCGTGGGTAGTAGCATAGCAACATTCTTGAACATTTTAGGTGCTTTCCTGATATATTTTTCTATTTTGAAAGAATAAAACGCAAATAAAATGCAAACCTTTCTGCCAATAACATCTATTATCATTAGGCCTGTATGACGGATAGAAGCCACGGAGGAGATACTGGGCTTATCCCATTATGAAAGGCTTACGCAGAGCTATCTGTGCTCTTTCCCTAAAGAAGAACCTAGTGGGGATAGCTTTAAGATTAGAGAAAGAGAACTGGGCTCAATAACCTTTCCTGAATGTTTTTGGCAGAGCAGGAGGATTCAAAATAAACCTTCCAGGATAAAGTAACATGGTGACAGAGATTAAATGGAAAACTTGCTACCGAGAAACTGAACTGGTGGTGACGTCCTTCAGCAACACGAAGACGACGGCCAGAAAGGCGCGCTATTATCGTGCGCCACTGTCTCCTTGTTCCAGGAAACATGGGTATCGAGGCTCCAGTCACTTTGTTCCTCTCTCTTTGTAACTTGTCCCCCTTTCAGTTTTCTACTGTTAGTATGTGAGTGTTACCTTGTATCGCAATGTCTAGGTACAAAATTACACAGCACATGCTAAATGGTTCAAGGTGTATGTGCGTGGGTGGGAGAGGTTCCTGGTCTGAAATCCAAAAGTGAGAAGTGAACTGGTAGTCACATCCAGCCAGGACAAACAGAGAGGTTCAGTAAAGAAGCCATGTGTTCTTATTATAAGTTTCACAACATAGTGAGTACAATTCAGTGTCAGGAATAGCGTCTTAGTTGTGACCACTGAGGTAGATAATGAACTCAGTCTTCCTTTTCTTGACAGTGCACATTGTTATAACTGCAGTAATCCCTGGAGTACGTATAATGCATTTCAGTTCACATCATTCACATTTTGAGGAAACCAAGGTTAACGGACCTCCCCTAAGTCCTACAGTCAAGAAGGATCTGAATCAGTACTTATATCCAAATTTTCTGACTATGGGCTTGGCTCTTTTTTTCCCTTGTGCCAGGCTACAGTAATTTTTAAAAAATCATTATAGCTATACAGTAGAGAAATCAACAATGTGAGGTTATTATACTTTTGTTACTGGAGCTGGTAGATTAGCATTAGAGTGAAATTATTTCTTTTGTTTGTTGTCTTTTTGGCAAAGTATTATGGGATTTAAAATAAGAGCAATTTGATTTCAAAAACAAGTAGGTTTGCTGAATTCAATCTAATGAACAATAGTTCTGGAGAAATAGTATCTACTTATGCGTACTGAAACTGTCAAAACACAAAAATAAAAACAAACACAACTTATTTGTCCTAAAGAATAGTCCAACACACATGGCTTTAAAATGAGAAGCTGCTATCTGTTTAAATAAAAGATTCATTATATTTACCCTAGCATCCTCTGGGGTCTTGAAGTTAATTATTTTTCCAAACTCTTTGGCATGGAATACAGACTTCACTCGTTCCTACGAATAGAATAAACAGCTTCATTAAAATGGAACTATAGTTGTAGAAATATAATAAAGAAATGCCGTGAAAAAAAAAAAAGCCAAGAACGAGGAGTCAAGAAGAATCAAACACAAATGGAAAAAAAATGACTAAATTCTAACCCATCCATTATCACTAAATCTAAGTTAGAAAGTTTTAAGTGAGATTTCAATTACTAAAGCCACAAAGGGTTGATGCAGAGGATGGGAAGGAGATAAAGTCTGGAAGCAGTGCCACTGTTTTCCCTCTCCAGGTAATTTCCCGCATAGTCCTTGATATCTGGCCATGGACTCATGATAATTTTTGTTAAGAAATAATATGCACATTTGTGTGTATATACATACATATCTGTGTTGTATGGGTATGTGCCTGTGTATATGTATGTAACTTCTGACGTTTTAAACCAGTCATGTAATACGAATGTAGCTTCAGAATCAAAGAAATCAGGGTGGGACATAGATCCTCTATGATGGTCCTCCAGTTTTTACACTCCTTTGGTACTCTGCGATGTGTTTGTGGGAGAACTGTCTGATGGCGGATGTTAAACATTAGAGGGCCAAACAGAATGGATTCTCGAGGACGAGGATGTGATGACCTCTGTTAACCACGGGTGAGGACACAGAGGAAGCATGTTCTACTTGTCTAACAATTTCTTTAAGTAATTCAATATCCATGCATATACAGAATCTGGAAGAAATCAGATTCTTTTATTAAAAAAAAAAGAAAGATTGCTGATAAAAGGTCTCAAGGGAAAGGTGGAAGGGGAAGAAATCAAGGAGATAAGTTTATCCTTGGAGATGAAAAGCCAAGAAATGCAATATGGGCTGAAAACAGGCTAATAGTTACTATCCATCATTTCCTATGTGGCCACATGGCCTTTCATTTTCTGAGTGAATCAGAAAAATTCTCAGTGGGTAACTTGGTCTAAGATCCTCAAGAACTAATATCCAATCTACTTAGGGGCTGCCCCCTGTCTCTGGAATGAGTAGTAAGATGGGATAAATGGTCTTCACTAGTTAAGCACGGGCCCAGGGACAGTTCTGTTTACAGGCTTGTCTGAAAAACAAATCTGTTGTTCTGCTAGCGTCCAATGCCCCTTCTTTCAGTAACAATTTCCTGAATCTCCTTTGGGCAACTATTTTTCCACCCTTCTTACTCCAAAAACTTCAGGTAGAGCTGACCCTTCCTTATTGGTAGCACCATTAGGATTCCATGACCCTCACCTGGCCAGCTGGCCCCTGCCAGCTCCTGAGTAAAGTGATTGGTTCAAGAATAAGCAAGTGACCAAAGGTGACCCAGTAAGAAGCTTTCATTCTGCTGAGCTAGTATGATATGGAGCTGGAACTTCTGCTGGCCATAGTGTCACCAAAGGATAGCCTACTTGGGAATGAAGTCAGCAATGAAGAAATTAAAACCTAGATGAGGGAAGCAAAGATGGAGGAGAGGAAGGGAGGGGGAACAAATGCTAATAATGTCATTTGAGGATAATTAAGCTACAAGATATAGACTTGGATTTTTCAGTTTTATGAGTCAATTAAATCTCTCAAAATCAAACCAAAAAAGATAATAATGCACAAAACTAACTTGGGCTGAGTCATATATTTCTGATTAATACAGCCAGTGTCAAAGTGGCCTTCTGCATAGGTATCTGGTCAAATACTTTGAGGTCAAATACATGATCTTGTATTTCTTTGTATCACCTATAGTACCCCGTGCAATCATCACAACCTACAACGGATATCGAGACTCTGCTGATTTACCAAATGACTGGCAATTTACTGTGTTGTGTATCAGTATCCAAATATCAGGCACTGTGCTAACTGCTAGTAATCACAGTGAGAAATGGTCTCTACCTTCGAGAAGACTGTAACTGAACTAGGAAGGTAACATCCATAAAAAGAGAAAGAACTATCAACAATCGGCTATTTCCAAGTGTCTTTTAGTGAGACTTTCGGGGAAAAATATTTTAGGCAACTGCTAGGGATTCTTAGTTGCACCAATACCTCACTTTCGTGCCTTGGCTAGATGGCAGTGGGGAGGGCGCAGCCCTGTCACTGAGCATAAAATGAGGGCCCAGGGATGTAGTTGTCAATTTTTAGAGCACATGAAGTAGCACTTTTTTCTTCTTGGCCTAGCTTTCTTTTCTTTAAGCCTGAGTAAGACAACAAGTGTAAAGGAAATCCATACAAAGAAAAGGCAACATCTACAAAAGAGGTAGAAACACTGCAAAAGTAAAGACTATTTCAGTTCCTTATTTTCTGTTCCAAGTTTTAAAAAAAACTATTCAAAATACCTTTGCTTCAATGCGTAATCTTCTCCCATGAATAATGAACGGTTCTTTGGTAAACTCATCAAAAGTATACTGCCACTCACAAGTAAGCTGTCCAAATGTTCCTTTTGTTACAAACAACACGCCACTCAAAAAAAGGAAAAAAGAACCCACTTTAAAAACTGAAGCACTCATGTCTGATAATACAGTAATAGCAGGATACACATTCTTTGCAAGTGCACACAGAACATTCACCAAGAGAGACTACATTCTGGGTCATAAAAAATGTTAATGAAGTCAAAAGACCTAAAATACAAACTATATCCTCAGATCATAATGAAACTAGAAAACGAGTAACTGAAAAGTAGTAAGAATATGTCCAAGTGCTTACTTAAAATCATGCTTCTAAAAAAAAGTTCATGGGTCAAAGACTCTCATGGGAAATTAGAAAATATTTTGAACTGAATTAAAATGAAAATATAACTAAAAAAATTTGTAGCTATGCTTAGTGGGAAATGTATAACACAACATATTTATATTAGAAATATAAAGTACTTATATAGTGAAATATGTAAGGAACTTTTTAAGAAACAGAAAAAAGTACAGAACCAATCATCGAGCAATATTTTGGAGAACTTTCATATAATCAATGCTTTAGAAAAAAATGCTTTTATTAATAAGACTCCATGTAATATACTTAACGACCTATATTAGATAGAAGCTTTTAAAATTAAAATCTTGTTTTCCCCCCATTTTGAGGAAAAATCAAGAAATGTAAATTCATGGTATCTATAATAATTCTATTTAATCCCTCCTTCAAAAGCCTTTCTTCCCCAATTCTTCTTTCTGGTGGAAACATCAATTATAGGTACAATCAAGGGCTTCTTTAAGTGTTATATATTTTAAGTTAAGGGACTGAATTAAAGAAACAGCTGGCACATGGCTAGAATGGAAAAGGAGAAAGCTAATCAAGATTTCTCTCTCATCTCAGTTTTCTGTCTCTGATCCCGTTTCACCAATCCCGGATTACAGGGCTGTTGGAACAAGCCTACTAGTCCTCCAATGTATCTTCAACCATGTGAAAAATCAAAGATAGGCTAATCTGATAGCAGGCACCACGTACTCCCTCTCCTGATTCAAAGATTTTTTTTATCTTCAAACACAAAATTCAGAGAGAAAGAAAATTCTGAGTATAAACATCACCTTTCAATGCACTACAACTAGCTCACTACACTTACTCTGTCAAGGTTTATGTGGCCTCATTTAAAAAGACAGTCATCTCTAAAATGCTACAGTATTTGGAAATAATTAACTTTGCAACCGACTCTTGTTTAACTCTCGATGAGTCACTCTTCCTTTAGTCAATACAAAGAAGGGTTAATAAAAACATGATTGAAAGTTGCTATGAACAAAAATGACTGTTGAAGCACTGTATGTAAGCTTAAGAGTTCAGAACAAACTTAGATGTACATTACAGTACTTACTTCTGAATGAACACTAGGCAGTCATTTACAAATTAAGAAAGATCTCCATATGCTGACATGGAATACTCTTTAGGACATAAATCTTAAGTAAAATATTATGGTATAGAAAGGTGTGTTTAATAGATTCCCATGAACATTAAAGTATGTATGTTTATGCTTATATAGGCAGCTGTGTGCTTTTATAGGCAGAGTGTTTCAAGAAGGATACAAAAGAAACAAAGGTAGTTGCCTCTCTGGTGAGGGGAAAAGAGGGACTGAGATAGAATGAATACTGGCTTTCACATTTATACCTTCTAAAACTGAGTTTTCTTACTTTCTGTTACTTTTTAAACAAGAAAATTAAGATAGTGCTATAAACTTTAAGCTCAGAAATTATTAGGATTAAAAACATTAAAAATGATTGCTAAATTTAATAGTCAATCTGAAACAAGACACTTGTATAAGTTCACCTTTTTGGAAGTGAATGAAACCACACAGGTTAATCAAGCACTCCTTTCTATTTAGCCATAACTTCTCCCTCAGCCACATTTTCACTCTCCACTCTCCAGAAACTTACCCAAATATGGCACTTGCTTACTCTTTTCTCCAGTTTCATTATAGTAACTCCAGCAAACACTTGCCCCACCAAGGCTATGTCACTGTGTATTTTTGCATGTATCCCTACCCCTCTACTGTCTACAGGTTTATCTGGAGGTTTACCTGTAGCTGGAAGTATCCACATAAAAACTGATCTGCCTACTGCCTACTACTGATCTGCCTAGGAATACCTACTTATGTGAATGAATCTCTATGTATTCTAATGGTTAGATACCACCAGAAATCTATTGACTTCTGAAATAACCTGAAATTATGTATTTTTCGAGAAGGGGAAGGACTGGTACTGCCTACCCTTGAGATGATAGTTTTGTGGTAATTTCTGTATCCATTTAATTGGCTGAAACGAATACTAAAATATTTAAAATTATGTTTGTGCATGGTATGCATGTATCTGTATGTATGCTCAGTTTCAGGGATGAGGCTTGTAGTGCAACAGAACCACAGTCAGCTGGAATGAGTGTGACTGTGTGGAACAAAAGGTGAGGAACAACTGTTTTACTTCACGAGTGGCTGTCAATTAACCCCTTATCAAATTATATGAGAGAGAGAAAAAGTTACCTTTTGGTTATCATTAACATATCTGTTTTATTAATCATGACATGGGTAAAATATTTGTATTTTGCAAATCTTCCATTTTCCATGACCTAAAAAAAAAATGAGAGTGAGAAAATCATTAATATCATGTTCAAATTCAAGTAATGCCTTACTGATCCTCTAAAAACCTTTGTCAAGGGGGCAAATCATTAGCACACTTAAACCAAAATACATTGTTAGAAAGTTGAATATTCACAAGATCACTGCTTCTTCCTTTTTAAAAGCACCTTTTTATGCTGCTTTATTTAAGATAACTCAGTTGCAGCTATACCACTCTTTAATGCTAAATTTTTAGAAGATATTGTTACCTTACAAAGTTTAATTTGAACCTACTGAAGTTACTATGAAATGATCACATTCATTTTGTCTTGGAAAACAGATTAGTATTTGATCACATCTGTACAAAAACACATGTAAACACTAACACATATTTAAACACACGCATCACATAAATTACTACTAGCCCCCAATTGCCTCTTCCCTGAAATTTTCCTATCTGCCTTACAAACATGTTTTTCTTTGCAAATCTCACAACTCATTCAAAATTAAGCAGCAGAATGTTTCTGAACATCAGGAAACCCCAGGACTTAATTAGCCTATGCAACAGCCTATATATCTTTAAGACTGCTGAAGCACTGTTTACCCATTACATCGTCAATGATTCTTTGTCTCAGAAAACATAAAGTAACTACATAAACAAAATAGACCTATCATTTAAAAATTTGTTCTCAGTAATATTTACTCTGAGGATGGAGTTACTCTGGCTAGTAACTCTAGTTATTTAAAATACATAGCAGGCTAGACTATTATTTTTTAAAGGCAAACAATGTAATTGTAACTAAGATTCCTCAAGAATTTAGCCAAAATGTAGATCTCTTGAAGAAATTCTAAAAGAGGATATAAAGATCCCAGAAAATTGTGTCCCATGAGGCTATATCAAAAAGATTAAAATTATGTAATTTAGAAGAAAGCTAACAAGTGACTTCAATAATAAGGTTGGTTTAGAAGGCTGACAGAATAAACTTTTATGGGAGATAAAAGTTAAAAAAAGCAACAACAGGATAAAACATACAAATAAACTGCACGAAAGAATTTTCTAACTTCAAAGATCATAATATTGAGGAAGCAGTATCTTTACTATTTGCTGTAGTAGGGCAATTAAACTCAAATTCTTTGAATTACAAGTGACAAAGGGATATAACCACAGATTCAGAAGAAATTAATATAATTTATTAATTTATAAATTATGCAATTTGAAAGACTAGGTGAAATGGGTCATGTTTTAAGAAGATGTATATTATTAAGAGAAAATAGCATCAAATATTGGAGAAGAGTAGAAATTATTTGCAGCTGACAGTAGCTGGAAAACCCAAGTACACAAAACTCAGTAACTTTATTTTATAAACACAATAATCAATTTGAAAAATGGAAGGAAAAAGTCCTACTTACAAGGCTAATAAAAAAGATAAATATTTATACATAAGTTTAATAAGTAATGTGCAGAATTTATATGATAAAAGCTGTAATGCTCTATTGAGGGGAATAACAGAAAATTTGAAAATGGAAATCCAAGTCTTATTCTTGGATATAAAATTTCATTATAATAAAAGATGTAATTCCCGCATCCCATTTTTACAGATGTACACTCAACATGATCCCAAGACGGTGTTTGTTAATTTGTTTGGGGGAGGGGGGAAGTGACGTGACAAAATTACACTAAAATTTATCTAGAAAAAAATTGATAATTTCAAGTAACTTATGAAAGGAGAATGAGAACTACCCTAGCAGACATTAATACAATTTATAAAGTTGCAGTCATGAAGCAGTATGGTACTAGTGTCAGTTACATACAGACATACCAATAGAAAGAATACAGATTCCAGAAACTGACTAAATACGCACATTGGATTTTATAAAATCCTACACATCCAAATATAGGAATTTATAAAATCAGGAAAGCACTTCAAATTACTAGGCAAAAACATGCATTATCAAATAAATGGCATTTCAGGCAACTTGCTGGCTAAACCTTGAGCCCTACTTCTTTCTCTCTTTACACCAAATTAATTCCACATTGATCACTGATTTAAGTATACAAAATGAAAATAACAAAACAAAAATAACATTTTAATAATCTTAAAGTTAAGGCTTAAATATAAAATACAAAGTCTATAAAACTTAAAGTAAAAAAAATTGGTTAAGTATTTGGAAATTAAACACCAATGAACAGCAAAACAGTAAGCAAACAGAAATAAAGTGAAAGAAAACAAAAATCAAAGAAGAAATTGGGAAAACATCTGTCAATACAGTGATTCAGAACTAATTTCATAACAGAATTCTAGAAATATGAATAAGTGAATAGAAGGAAAATGAGTAAGTCTGTAGGAAATTGTTTAAAGGATATGAACAGGTAGTTCAGCAAAATACAAACAAAATCTGACAATCAACATAGGAGATAATTTTCAACTTAATTCAGAATCAAGAAAATCCAAGTCAATATATCTGTTGAGTCAGCAATTCCACTGCTACAATGTAGCTTATGCAAAGGTATGCCAAAATATACATATAGGAATCTTCATGGTAATATTGTGTTAAATGCAAAAAATCTAAATGTTCAAAAATAGGGAACTGTTTAAATAAATTACAGTATAGACATTCAGTGGGACATTATGCGGCCATGAAAAAGAAAAAGGTAGATCTTTTGTGTACTGATGCAGAAAGATGTGCAAGTATATCAAGTAAAAAGAAATTAAATTACTGAGAATGAATGGGGGAGTAGGAACACATACATGTATACTTAGTTATATAAACACAAAAAATTCCCAGAAGTGTTGGTGGTAGCACACCAATCTATTCACAGCACTTATCTCCAGGCTTAGGAAGGATAACAGTGGGGATAGACGTGAAGCTTTTATTTTTAACTTTACATCCTTTTCAGTTTTTAATGTTGGGAAAGAAATTAGCTTGAAAGTATATTCTTTTGTTCTATATGATCAAGTTTTAAAATAAAGAATACAAATATTGATTTCCTCAAGACCCCACTACTATTATGAGTCAAAAGTCTATAAACCCCATTAACAGATCACAGTCTTCAAAAACCTTGAAAGCTAATAGTTTAATTCTAAGTAACTCACATCTATGTTAATATTATGTTAAGTCTGGGTATTGCAATTGAGTCTGCCTTTCATCACTTTCCACTTTTCAGACCCAATCTAACCTGTACACTTAAGTAATTAAACCACTTTCAATAGTCACAAAACATCTCCTATAAACAAAAACTAAAAAAGTAATTAACGCAATGCTTTCTGGAGTACATAAAAAACCTTAAAAGAAGCAGCACTTCAAATGTGACTGGTCAAAACAGTCTGCTTTGAAACACATAATGAACTGTATTATTTCTTATTAGAATGAACTATTTGAATAAACATCAAAGATAACTCCATACGCAGCAACATTTTGCTGGTGAATCTCCACTACAAACATGAGAATATGGAGTAAGAGCAGTATTAATGACCAGAAGCTACAACTTTGGAACTAAATCCCACAGAAAGATGGGACAGAATGTGACAGCTTACCAGCCATCATCTTCCATCATGCTGTAAAGAATCTACAAATGTCATGCCTTTGGTCACAATTTCCTGCCTAATTGACTTTATAAATTCGCTACACATGAAGCTTTATACTTTTCAAAACATCATTTATATTAATTTTAAAAATTCCGGAATTTTAGACCTGAAGGAATTTTGTTGTTCATCCAAACGAATTTCTTCCTTGTATGCATGAAGAAATTGAGGATCGTGTCCTAAGTGTCTTTCCTATCTAATATTCATAACAACCTTATGCAATTGGATTAATATTATAGTGAAGTGACTTGCCTGAGGTCATATTATCAGCTGCAAAACTGGGCTCAGAAAAGTGGTTTCTTTACTTCTAATTCCAGTGCTTTCACTACACCATGATGGTGCCAGGCACATGTTTCCACGGGACCTCAAAAATATCTCCAATATCCCTGGTTGCTGGATGTTGCTGAGGCAGGTTGCAAAAGCAGCTCAGGCAGGCTCAATTTTTTTTCGGTTAATTAAGGGTCCAAATAGTGTAATATTAATGTCCTATCCTCCTTCATCCCAAATAGATATTAGGTATGAACGTTTCTATTAAACTAATTTGTGATACTCTTTAAAATAAATGAAGAACTAGCAAAGTCAGGGCTAGGAATCACAGGTAGAGCCTTTCAGTTAAGCCCAAAGTTTGGCAGAAGTATCAACAGATTTGCCTGAAGTATCAAGTACAATAGCCAGTACTGTATTTTTTGTTTTTGTTTTTTTCACGGGGTAGATAATTAGTTTATTTACTTTTTTAGTGGATGTACTGGGGATTGAACTGAGGACCTTGAGCAACTCTACCACTGAACTATATACACCCTCTCCCCTCAACAGCCAGTACTTTAGACATCTTAGCTTCACTTATATGCTACAGTATTAAAGGAAAACCAATTTTTGCATTTTTCATTAACAGAATATATAAATTACCTATCATCATTTAAGAACTTTCTTAAAGATACAAACAAACACACAGGAAACTGCATTCATTATATATAATTGTCAGAACCTATAGGTAACAATAAAATGTATGGTTACTGGTAAAGGATTCCTTTTGCATTAGAAAAAAATGAGTATGTAAACCTTAGTTTATTAGATATAAATAAATACAAACCAAAATGATTATACAATAGAAACATAAAAAGTAGGAACTGGAAAGTATCAGGATTATCCTCTACTAATACTCATATTTCCTGCAAGATAAGTCCCAATTCTTCAGAAAAAGAACATAGCTAGCAACTATAATACAGTAAACACTGCCAACGCTTTCAAACCACCTAAATGCCATGAAGCAGCAGAGTTCTATAACAAAAATATTTCTGAAAAAAACAAAGCAAAATACGAAAAGACAGATGATAGGAACAAATCACTAACATGGAAGGTTTTACATCTCAAACAATATAAAATGCTAATATTCATCGGAAATATATGTGAGAAAATTGGGTAAAGATAAGAACACATAGTTAAAAACAAAACCAAAATCTGATCAGTATCTGACTCTTTTGGAAGATGAGTTTCATAGAGGTACAAATGAGATTTTTTTTAAGATAGCAGCATGAATGATAAAAGGAAAATGAAGTTTATCTAAATGGAAGGTAAAGAATAAAATGCTATCAAGCAACAAAATCTACTGAGTAACAAATAAACAGTTTTATAGATTAGCTAATTTTAATAGTTAGGAGAAATATAAAAGGTTTATGAACAGATAATACTAAGAAATAAAGTGTACTTTTAAAAACAACAAAATTCAGGGAGGTAATCAAATTAAAATGGCAAATGCTATGATTTCTCAATTATTTAAGAAGTAAATAGATGACTTGTTCAAAATATTCTTTTCTTTAGAGAAATATTAGTCAATAATTGTAACTTCCTTAGAGTTATCCTATTAAAGGTTAGGGAAAAAAAGGTTTTATCAATTCACTTTTTTTTCCTCTAAAGTTGAAGTATAGTTGACTTACAATGTTGTGTTAGTTTCAGGTATACAGCAAAGTGATTCAGTTACACATATATACATGTTCTTTTCCATTATAGGTTATTACAAGATATTGAATATAGTTCCCTGTGTTTACACCGTAGGTCCTTGTTATTTATCTATTTTATAAAAAGCAGTGTGTATCTGTCAATCCCAAACCCCTAATTTATCCCTACCCCCTACCCCAATTCACTTTAAATATAGGAAATCTGAGGGTTATGGCCAGGAAAAACATGGTACTCAACCAAGCTTCATGGGCAAATATAGTAGAAATTCATTACCTAAAAGCCCAAAGATTTCATATATATACTAGAATAAATATAAACATGAGTAGACAAGTGATATTTACCTCATTATGTGAGGTACACTGGTTTTTAAAAAATCGAATCTAATTGACTGTGTCATTAAATGTGAAGAGGAATTAGGCATTATTTAATCTTTCTATACCTCTGTCTCTGCCCATGCAAATGAACTATTTTGACTGTCAGCCTAAGTACAAGCTAGCTGACAGCTTAGAGCAGGAAAGCTGAGCATAAACCTGTGACATAAAATCGTATTATCTTAAGAGATGTGAACTGTCATCAACTGGTTCAAATAAGAGTTTGGAGAAAGGACAGAATTATGCTCATTACATAATTATGTGCATTGACAGCAGAAGACCATTAATTAACCTACCTAATACATTCTAGAAGGGCCAGGGAAATTGGTCAGAAATACTTTAAGTGGACAGTTACAAAAGTCTCTCTAATGCATTTCCAGCAGAACCGCTACTGAACAACATTTACTGACCCATGATACTATATAAACGAAAACAGTAACATTTCTTTTAAAATACTGTATAATTCAGAGCAGTCCAAGTCACTGAGGTTTTATTGCTTCTATCGCTTACCAATTAATGTGTGGAAATTGTCCCAACATTCTAAAGTATTCTATTAACCTTAAAAGGAAAAAAAAAGGGCATAATTTAATGACGGTTTTACTTTGGCAAAGAGGAGACAAAGGAGGAATACAGAATTCACATAACGATGACTGAGAACTAGCATAAATTGTTATTTATTTGGAATAATGGAAACATAACAATGAATTCCTATTAGACACTGTACTAAAGATCACATACGTCACTTGTTTTAATCCTAGCAATACCACCAAGGTACTTTTATCTTGGTGTTATATGCCAGGTACTGTTAGGTACTACAGTTATCTCCATTGTACAGTCTGGAACATGAGATCAGATTAGCATAGTAAGACTATAAGCCAGTAAAAGGAAAAGGCTGGTACTGAACTCAGGTTTACAAGGCTCCAGAATTCAGGCCCTGAGCCATATCATATGGCTGCATCTCAGGTATTTTTATTTTCAAAATGAGTTAGCACAGAAGAAATACATACATTCCAGAAGATGCAGTGGGAATCCCATTTTAACAGCTCATTGGAATATGGATTCAGATAGTCCACAAGCTGTGTCATGTCTTTTGTAATGCTTCAACTTCATGTAATACCTAGGGATCATTATCTCTGTGGAAGATTGGGCATATCGTATGTGTCTTTTGATTTCTACAGTTCCTAAGCCTTGCATGTAACAGCTGATCAACAAACAGGAATGAGACTATAAAGATCCAACAACAAAGTGCTGGCATGTGTTTTAGTCCCAATCATTAGAATAATAAAGCTCACTACAATTATAAGCTCATGAGAGATGAGCAGAATCTTGACCACTCTCCTCAGTGTGTAGCCTTAAGACCTGGAAGAATGCCTAACACATAACTAATAGGAGTTTAAGAAATACTTGTATGAAGAATTAATACATGGCATTACATTTTTTCTTTGTATTCATATAAACTATGCTGTCAGATTGTACAGCAAAAAATTCAATTATACATATATAAGTACACATTTACTCTTTTGGCAATTTAAAAGTTAAAAGTAGCCTTGCAGTTATTCCAGAAAGGCTAACTCTACAGGAAATATCCAGCTCCCCGTACTTGTATCCCAACCCTGCAGCTTCATGAGATCCTAACTAAAACCACCACCTCAGGCTCAAAGTGCCACAAAACGTCTAACTGTACATTTCTCCACACTGCTTCCTATAGGACTCTTTACAGTGGTAAATTTTCACTGAATTACAGCTCATCAGAATCATCATCAGAAGTAACTATGGTATCAATTTCATTTGAATTGGACTCAACTGACAAAAAAAACTATACATGGTACTTCCTTTCATAGGATATTAAATTTTGTTTTTAGGTGAATCAAAGTGGCCTCCAATTTAATTCCGAATTGAAGATGAATTATTTTACTTGGCAAGAGAACAGCTTTTCTTTCATAGGACATTCAGCTAATGTAAAAACAGAATTTTCATAATTTATACTAAAATCTTCTAACAACATTATTGTCAAAGCACACACTAAAAAAAACCTGAATGAACTTTACTCAGCTCAACTTACGTTGAGAATCTCTGTGCTGTCGAAAGTAACCAGGGGAAGTTAAAAGGTAGAGTGTGAACATATCAGTAGAGAAGTCAGGCATTGGGTCCCAGGTTACAGTTTAGCACCTTTAGCTAAATAAAGGTTAAAGACCTTTAAACTAATACTTACTACAGAGTTTTAGATCTATTTTCACATCTTTGGTAAGTAGAAAATAAGACTCAGGTTGAACCTACCTGAGCGTAACATTTTTCTTAGAAGTTAAATGTGCTAAATTTTCTATTTTAATAGTATTTATCCTTAATATATTTATAAACTTATGGGATGAAATGATGGCAAACTTGAAAAAGATTTAGTAATCAGTGTCATTTCAGTTACTGGATTAAAAAATAATTTTAAAATTCATTTTATACTTTTTTGACAAAGAGAAAGCTGGAACTTCCCCTACGTGGAAACATCACCTCCAGAAAAAGACATAATCTCAAAGTCTTACTCACACCATATTTTTATGCAATCTTGGAAGGTTCTAAGTGGACTGAATTACTCTTATTGGTCCAAAATAAAGTTATCAGGATTTACTACTAAATGTTCAAAAGTATAGGCCTTCAAAGACAATTTGCCAAAGACTCTCCAAGAGAGTTCTGTTAAACTAATGAATGAGGCATGAGGACTGTATCCAAGTTGGATAGGTAATCTCTTTTTCACGGGATCTGCTTTATCTGAGATGCTAACTCTTATTTGCCTTGATAACAGAATTTGGCTCTCTTCAGTTTTCTCATCCCATTCAGAAGTATGCTTCTGGAGAGGAAGAGTTTAAAATGAAGAGTGAAATCCAATAAGGCTTTGTCTCCTAGTTCTTGTCCACTTACTCAAAATTTCAGATGAAGCCAGGAAGAGTGTTCAGCACTACTGTGGTGATCTGACTGCCTAGGATAAGCCCTTTCTTCCAGATCAGTTGTAATTCTCCTTCCGAAGTAAAGGGAAAGACCACGTCAGCTGAAGGCAGTTATCTTCCAACTGCTATTAAGGCAGTGTTTGAAGCTAATTATAAACATCTGTAATTTCTGAAAAAAAAGAAATATACAACAAACAACAACAGTCTCCCTTCTACAACAACTTACATAATGGCAACTAAGATATCTTTGTGAGAGATGTAAGAGATTCAAAGACAACACAGATTAAATTTTAAAGTATATCAAACAGTTAAAAAAAAAAAAAAGTACTCTCCCTATGGGACAACCCAGCTGTCAATATTCATACACAATGAAAAACACAAGGATCATACAAACATATACACACACAAATAAATTTTAAGAGGATGAAATTTGGTTGAGTAAATTTTTCTAAGAAAGGTAGAATCAAAAGGTAAAAAGTACGTTTAATCAAAAAGGAAAAGCTTCTACATCAGCTATAAAAATATAGGTCCTGCTGGCCATAATGTATTCCAGAAATAAAGACCAACTTTCCCACACTGGGAATTAAATGGGCCACTTTTTTAATCTTTAGAAGTTAATAACTCTATTTATACAAATTTCCAATAAAACAAAAATATGTAACACAATTTGTATATTTGAGTCATAGCTACATGAATAAAATTTAAAAATGAAATATGCCACAATAAATGGTGGGGAGATGGTAATTTTTTTCTTTTCTATTCCTATTTTTCTTTATTGAGCATATAATACTTAAACAATGTAGAAAATAATCTAATTTTTGAGAAATTTCACATCTGTAAAATACTAAAATTGTAGACTGAGAATCAATGTTAGTTAACTGATTCACAAGAGGGATTTACCTTTTTCCAATGAGGATGAGTCTCTAATTTTTTTTTTAATTCAAGGAAACTCCAAGCTTTATTGAATACATTAAAAAAATCTTTGTAGATATAATGTACTTAATTATTCATAAAAGATAATTTATAGTATAAAAACATAGTATTCCCAATCAAAAAGTTATATACTTAACTAGACCTCTGAATACCCTGATTATGTTTATAAAAACACAATGACTATATTTTGAATGTTCCAAATAATTAAGGATCTCTAAGATCCAGAGAAATGGCATACTGCAAATTTAGCAAATATCTTTGTTATCATTTCAATGCATAGAGTATGTATACGCAATGAAGAAGGTTACATGAAAAAATAATTTTACAAAATTATTAAACATTTATTTTAAAGCAAAAGTTTGGAGGTACACTATTGCTATATACATACTGGTTGATACACAGTAACTGTTAAGTAAATTTATCATGTTGATTGAGAGACAACTATGGACATGAAAATGGTCTACTACATTAAAACAAACCAAACCATACACTCCTACATATGACCATCATAAATCACTCTCATTAGCTCCCTAACACAGACCTATCTGAAATCATGTGCTTCATTCTTCTTTAATGCAGGACTTTCTGTGGTGTTTTGTATAGTATGGATTGTATTCACTGTACTTCATGAATTCAAACATTTATCCACTAAAATTAAGATTAAATTAACAATCTAAACATTTTAAATTGATCTCCATTTGTTTCAAAGGTACAGGCGTAGAATAAAAAATAAAATTGACATTCTTTTCACATACTCATCATAGTTATTATTTGACCTAAATGAATAGTCTGCATATCTTATTTAGACCCCACAGTACCTTTAATATTTTGGACTATTATAGCAAGTTATAAACATGCAAGGAAACCTATAAAACAAAAACTGAGGCTTAAAAGTACAGTAGAAAAGTAAAATAAAAGTTGGGATGGTTGTTTCTGGTCTTCCTCCCATCACTCTAGGAGGGCATATGGCAAAATTTCACCACAGGGTATAAATTAGACAAACTACCATAGCAGCTATTACTGCAGTCATCATTCTCTAGTGTATATGACTTGGGACGTAAAAGACAGTAACACATATTTCATGTTGAACTTTGATCTCCTAGCCACAGATCTACAAAGGCTCCATCTGTCAATTTTAATAACATGACCTTAAAATTAACACTCAATATTCCATCAAAGATACATGTTTTGAACAATTCAATAGGTAAAATTTATAAAATCCTGATTTTAAATATATAAGCAAATTGAAATTTATTCCAACTTCCTTTTCTATAAGGAATATTGAATGTTAGCAATATTATTCTGGATTTACATTTCTTGTATGTATATCCAATGTGAGCACCAATTAATTTCATTTATAGGCTCCTACAAGCAGATTATTTATCCATGGTGATAGGTGTTTACAATTTCAGGATTTCTATAAATTTTCCTTCCTGCCAGTCTTCAATATGTTATTCAAGTGTCAAACAGACACAGAGGAAAACAAAGAATAAATGATTATTCCCTTAGGGAAGAAGAACGAACCCTCTTTCCCTTTTTCTACACATAAGCAATGACCACGTAGAAATTCACAATATAAATAAAGGATATGGAAAGGTATGGTATTAAACAGTCAAGTTTTCGAACTCTGCTTCCTCACTAGACTTTATTAGATGGATATTTCCCATTTTTAAAGTTCTAATTACAGAGCCACTAATAAAAGAACTGTTCATCTCATTAAAATCCCAAGTTGAACTCACTTTCTACATATTTGATGAGGAACAAGAAGATATTTTTGTTGAAGTCCTGTATCTCCATCAAGAAAACAGAGCTATCCTCAGTCTTTTTTCTCAAATAAAAGCAACATAATAAGTATATTTTTTAAACTGGAAAAATAATACCTGTCAGCAAAGAAGCCTGAAAAGATTATTTCACTGTGTCAGGAAAACAGAAAGAACAAGGGCAATTATACCATTAAAGAACACAAGTCATTTCCACGGGCTAAAAACTTATGAATCCCTAAGACCACATGGACAAAGTGTTCTAGTTACTAGAATACTGCTTAAAATCTTTTTAATGTTCAAGAGATTTTAAACAAATGTAATTCTACCTCCAATTTTCTTTTCATTAAAATGGTAAGTCACTGCTAAAATACCCAGAATTTTTTTCAGATAAATTCATAAGGATCTTTATGAAATCTATACCATAGAATTGTCACAGACTAACCACAGGAAACTCAGTAAATGTCTTGCAAACAAGCAGTTTTGCATTTTCTCCTTTAGAAAGGCTTCGTGCTTAGCAATATTTGGATCTAAGAAGTCAGTGAAGAAATATCTAGACCCTTCTTTCCTCAGGTATACACAACATAAGAGTAGGCTGTGTTAATCCTAGCTTCTAGAAGCAGCAGGCTTTGTTTGATTTTGACCAAGGGTGAGAGAGCAGCAGTGCAGGACAAATACAAACTGTCTCTGATACCAGTAGTGACTATTCTAATGGTCACTGCTTTAATTTATTTACTTATTCCAAAATGATAAAAGTACTATATTTTGATGAAAACAGTAATTAGATGATTTGACATTCACAAATTTTCTTAGTCCTAGCACACACAACCTTGATTTCTACTTAATCTAAATGTGCTAGGCAAGGAGAAATTTCAAAAAAGCTGAATTTTTTAGCTTTGTTTTTTGTTGGCTCAATATTAAAAATCTGAGTCATTTTCTAAGAATAGTGAATAATGATTTATAGAGATAAAATCCTGATAAACCTAAGACTAAGAAGAGACTCAGAAATCATTGGCTGAATAAATTAAACCAAAAGCTGAACAATTAAGGCAAGTATCTACTACAATCTAAGCTCATTATAAGCAAAATGTTTAACATAAATTAAGGTAAATGTCCTTTGTTGATCCAAAAGTAGAGCCGTCACAAGGGATCAAACATCATACTACTTTTTTTCCCCCAAACATCATACTAATAGGCATTCATTTTTTAGAGTTTTTTTTTTAAAGTACATCTGATATACTAGAAAAGTAAAAAAAGTTTTATCTAAGTTGAAATTAAAAAAAACTTCAGTACACATAACATGAAACAGATTTGCTTATTCTTTCAGAAAACTAGTTAACAGTTTTTCAATATTACCCAGAAGAAATATATATAACTATGCTTACTATAAAAATTTTTCTCATGTCTTGAATTAATTCATAACATTTTGTAATAAGGATACAGGCACACGGATATGCAACTTAATAAGTATAATGATTGTAAAACCAATTTTGTTCACTGTTCCACAAAAATATATATATAACAAAATGAAATAAAAAGTGAACCAAATAAAAGAATACTTTTTTATATTCTGAGACTATAAATTATTTCACTATCTAACCTTTATGACAAACTATGAATGTTTCTTATAATAATAGTTCAACCTACATGATTTTGGAATAGAACAACAAATTCGTATTGCTTCAAGTTATATGTTTATTCTTATTGAAAGAAATTTGACAAAAATACTTCTAAAATGCTAAGTAAATGTAAAATATTGACTGGCTATTACTATTCTTTTTCTTTCTTTCCTTTTTTAAAACTCAATTACATTATATTACAGCCCAGAAAATTGACAGAGAACATTAAAAACAGCATTTTGCTAACAAATAAGCAGATAACTTAAAATGAAACTAGTTAACATCAAAAAAAAATTGCCTAACTTTACATCTCAAGGACAAACTTACACAAAGCTACAAATACATACAAGCAAATGCTATAATATATAGTATGCCCTACTTTTGACATAAAATACATTTTTCTGTGCTTAAATAAGGCAATTCTGGTTTTTTGAAAATGTATAGGAAAACATTTTAAGAAGAAAAAGTACTTTTAACTCCCTAAAAATGGACACATGGGCATTATGGTAGCAGTCATACAAAACATGTTAATAAAACATTCCAAATAAAATGATAAAGAACATATGAATTTTAACATTTCAGATCTGACTAATCATCGTGATCATCATTATCATCATCACTACTGCTACTGTGAGCCATAATCCACTCCCTGTAGACCTGAATTTTCTGTAAGCATGGTAAAGAAAAAAAGAAGCACAAAGGTTAGTTAAGTATGGCAAATTGCTTGGAAAACATGTAAAATTATGAAAAATTTCAAGGAGTCAATAATTTTGAAGATTTTTTAGTCCTGAACGGAGCAATAATTATGGATATAGTATATCATAACATAGTAGACTTAAGACTAAACTCCATTGGTTGGTACACTCAATGTATAAAGTAGCTGGATGAAAAAACTAAGGTATTCTGTGAATATATTAGAATTATTCTATTTCTCTAGTAGGCAACTTTATTGACTACTTGGAAGCACTATAATACTGGACCACTTTCTAGATAGAAAGGTACACCATGAAAGAATGTATCTCATATATAATTATCATATATAACTTAGTGAACACAGAGCACCATTTTTTAGAAAATTAGAAAATAAAAGGACAAACGTGAAAGTACTAAATATTTTCTAAGGACATTATTAAGTCACTTAGATTAAATCTAGGCAGATGAGATTTTAAATACTGTTTATAGGTCATCTATTTCTTTGCCACAGTACTGGCATTTATATATTTTAAAGTGTTTGCTAATAATAGAGTTTTGATTCAAAAAAGCACTATTACCGCTAAAGCAACAACCCACATCTTACACCTGTAGGAGAGTAATGCTAAACATGAACATCCTAAGGCATCTGGTGAATTCCTATAGGAATTCCAGTTAATACTGTGCTTTGTGCTGTTGCTGAAAAATAAGTAATGACTGACAAGGATTGTGAATTTTTACTCACTTAAATATCTCTAAAAGCAATTAATGCTAATATTGGCCTACTAAAAACAGTAGGCAAGTTTAAAAATAGTCAATAAACCCTAAAGTTTAAAGCTTCAGAAAACAATGAAAGTGTAGAACAAATTTACTTGTCTCTGAAATCAAGTTATCAACCATGAGAAATTTTTGGTTATATCTCACGGCTTTTTTTATCATCTGTTACTTAACAATGATGATGTATGTCTAAACTTGCCTCACTACTCATCCTTACTTCCTAAGTTTATAAAATACTTTCTCAAGAAGTATTTTTAATTTCTCAAAAGGCAATTTGATAACTTCAGTCTAGTAAAATGTTCATAACATGTTGTGTTCTAACAAGAAAAGGCAGATTGTGAGTAGAAATGTACGCTTCTATTGTATTAACTATAGGCGACTTCTGAAACATTTCCAAAGAATGATATACTGTCATTGTAGAGTTTGTCAACATGCCCTTTAGAACACAACCTCTCACTAAATCGCCAGTTCTATTCCAATATGCAATTATTTTAAACACATTAAAACACAATGTAAAACTACTTTACTAAATATCACATATTAACTCAATGGTTATATTTTATGGAAGTACATTTAATGAAAAATTATATACTCTGCATGTAGTGGATAAAATATTAAATTTTAAAATCTTTACCCTGTTCACTTTAAACAAAACAGTATTTAAAATATTAAGGCTATAAAAGAACCATCTCTTCCCACAATTTACTATTACAATGAATATTTTCAAGTCTCTACAACAGAATGACTTCTTGTTTGTTTTCAAACAAATGGTTTAATTTAGTGTTCCACATCTAAACCACAGAAACAACTCTGAATTGGTATATCCTAATATTGTTTATGTTACCCACAGCATAATCCAAATTTCAAAAGGTCCAATTTAGAAAGTAGAAGTTATCTAAACAGATAAAATATTTTACCTTCAAATTGTCTACTGCTCCAAAAGCTAATTTTTCGTACTAAAAGACATTGGTTTTCATGTGAATTGCTTATCAATTCCACAGGGTTTTAAACAGACCACACAAGCATAAAACAGTAAGAGGGTCATGGACATTTGAACATCTTCAAAAGAAAAGCAAAGCCCAAGAATTCACAATGATTTTTTTCTTTATCCATGCCTACTTGGGCATGAGGATTATATCCGGTATAAAGGCTGTCAGTGGTTTGACAAACAGAAAGAAGTACTCTAAATAGAAATGGTCTAATTGAGCAAATAAGAACCATCAACTGTGAGGGTACACAAGGTACAATGGCTTTCAACAAATCTAGTAAATCCAGTATGGAACTAAGAATACCCTATAAAAAAGATCGGATTGGCCCAAAATCCTATACAAAAAGTTACCAACATAAAAAGCTTTTCTTTGCATTCAAAATACTGAAACAGCTGTACGTAGTTTGTAAATTTTAATGCTAAAATCTACTGTTGGCTTTCACATGCAAAGTCATGCATTAACTGTTTTCATATCAAACTTTTTGATGCCTGTAAAAAAGAAAAAAAAATCTTATAGTAAATAAATGTATATTTAAGACCTACATAAATGTAAGAAACTATAACTGGAATTAAGAAAAACATATAAAAGCCCAAGTAATCTAATATATACTTAAAGCATTATATAGCTGCTTTTTAAAAAGCTGACTGGACTAAACTAATCTTAATTTAGAAGATATTTCTTTACCCACCTGTAACATCTGATTTCCAGTGCCATCCCTCAGCCTGTAAGGTCTGATAACTCCATCTTCATTAAAGAACCTAGGGGGTCGCAGACTCTCTACTTCATCAGAGCTCTCTGTAGCTCTAGAAGTAAAAAAACACACTTGACTTTAAAAATCACTAAAAAACTCCTAACTACACTTTAAAATGCAACTACAAAAAAGGATCTTCTTTTGGATAAAGTAAGAGTTACATCACTTTTTTATTTTAAAATTTGTCTTTATGACATAAATAATGTAAGTTCTGTAGAAAAATGTAAAACTGTAAAGAAGTTGGTTTATAGATTCCCCTAGTTTTTCTTTGTGGACAATAATGAGAGAATCAGCACCTGATGAGTACTGCTTTTTCTATTCTGATTAAGACTTTAAATTTTTCTTTTCCCATTTCCTAGTATATAATTTCCTCCAGTACAATGCTAAACATAAGAGGGGACTGCAAGCATCCTTCTCTCATTCCTAACTTTAAAAGGAAAGCTTCTAAAAGTTCTTCATGAAGTACAGATATCAGGAATTTTTTTTTTCAAAGGCGCTGCTTGTCAAGCCAAGGAAGTTCATTTTTACTATCAGTTTGCTAACAGTTTTTTTGTTGTTGTTACTGTTATTGAAAATCTTGAATGCACAATGAATTTTAAAGGAGGAATTTTTCCCTGGTCATTGCTGTGATCGTATGGTTTATCTTGTTCCATCTATTAATGCTATAAGTCACATTACATGTTTTAATGTTCAAATACCCTCACATTACTACTTGGGCTTGATATGTATTGTTTGAAACACATATACACATTGCTGAATTTGGTATTGTAATTTTTTATTTAGTATTTTTGATTGTATGGACCTACATAAAAATGATTTATTTATTTGTTCATTCATTCATTCAACAAATATGCATATATTCAATAAATATTAAGAGATTATCATGTAACGTATTCATATGTACAGACACATGTATATGGATCACTTCTTTAATTATAAGGAGAAATTGGCAGAATGGATAAAAAATATGATCCAACCATATGCTGTCTACAAGAAACTCACTATAGGGTCAAACACAATGAAAGTAAAAGGATATACCATGTAAATAATAACCAAGAGAGCTGGAATGGCTATACTAAAATCAGAAAAAATTATACTTTAAACAAAAAAATTCCTACTAGATACAAAGGACACCTTACAAAGAAAAGGGGTCACTATATCAAGAAGATATAAATATATAAGTACTTGACAACAGAGCCCCCATATATAGCAAAAAATGACAGAACTGAAAAGTAAAAAATATAATTCAATAGTAATAGCTGAATATTTCAAAACTCAATTTTCAGTAATGTGTAACAGATAGATCAGCTAGGAAACAGAAGACTTAAACAACACTATAATTCAACTAGACCTAAAAGACGTCTATAGAACACTCAATCCAGCAATAGCAAACTAGACATTCTTCTCAAGTGCACGTGGAACATTCTCCAGGACAGATTATATATTAGGCACAAAACATGTCTCAAAAAATATATAAGTACCGAAGCATATATAGTATGTATGATTTCTGACCACACAGAATAAAATTAGAAATCTTTAAGAGAAAGAAATTTGGGAAATCCATAAACTTGTGGAAATTAAAGGTAAAAGAAAAAAAATCACAAAGGAAAGCAACTATTTTAAGACAAGTGAAAACAAAAACATACAAAAATGTAAGGGACAAAGCGAAAACAATGCTCAGAGGGAAATTTATAGCTGTGAATGCCCAATATTAATAAAGAAGATCCCAAATCAATATTCTAACTTTACACCACAAGAAACCCTGAGGAAAGCAAACCAAATTCCAAAGCCAGTATAAGAAGTGAAATAATAAAGGTTAGAGCAGAGAAAAATGAAACAGAAAAAATAAAAACAATGGAAGGAATCAATAAAACCAAAAACTGGTTCTTTGATAAAGTCAACAAAAATGACAAATCACTAGTTAGACTGACAAAGAAAAAAAAGAGAGAAGACTTAAACTGAATAAAGTCAAGCTGGACAATCCAATTTGAATTTATTTTATATATCAAATAAAGAGACTGAATTAGTAATCAAACTTACCAGAAATAAAAGTCAAATCCAGTTGGCCTCACTGGTGAATTTTACTAAATGTTTAAAAAACATTAACATCAATCCTCTACACACTCTTTCAAAGAAATAAGGAGGAGGAAACATTTCCTAAATCATTCTATGAGGACAGTATTACTCTGATAACAAAACCAAAGATGTCAAAAGGAAACAACAGATCTATGTTCCGGTTAATATATATGCAAAAATCCTAATAAAATCCTAGCAAACTAAATCCATTAGCATATAAAATGCATAATACATTATAATCAAGTGGGATTCATCCCAAACACGTAAAGTTGTTTCAGCACATGAAAATCAATTAATGTAGTACACCATACTAATAAAACAAAGAAAAAAAACACACAATATCAACTTAAAGCATTTGGCAAATACATATACTTAGAAATTTATAAAAAGAAGATATGCACACTGAAAACTACAAATCATTATTGAGAGAAATTAAAGACCTAAACAAATAGAAAGACGCTCATTTTCATAGATTGGGAGACTTAATATTGTTAAGATGGCAATAATCTCTAAATTGATCTACATATTCAATACAATCCCTATCAAAATCCCAGCTGACTTTTTTGAATAAATTGACAATCCTAAATTCACAAGGAAATTCAAGTGACTAAGAAAATACCTAAAAAAAAATCTTCAAAAAGAACAAGAAGCCAGAGGACTCAAATTTCCTGATTTCCAAACTTACTATAAAGCTACATTAATCAAAACAGTGTGTTATGTTTTTGAATTAAGAATTCTCTCTGGATATAGGCCAGGAGTGGGACTGCTGGATCATATGGTAAATCTATTTACAGTTTTTTAAGGAATCTCCATACTGTTTTCCATAATGGCTTCACCAAACTACATTCCCACCAACAGTGTAGGAGGGTTCCCTTTTCTCCACATCCTCTCCAGTATTTATTGTTTGTGAACTTTTTAATGATGGCCATTCTGATTTGTGTGAGGTGATACCTCATTGTAGTTTTGATTTGCATTTCTCTGATAACTAGTGATACTGAACATCTTTTTATGTGTGAATTGGTCACCTGTATGTTTTCACTGGAGAATTGCTTGTTTAGGTCTTCTGCCCACTTCTGGACTGGGTTGTTTGGTTTCTTTATTATTAAGTTGTATGAGCTATTTATATATTCTGAAAATTAAGCCTCTGTTAGTCGCATCACTTGCAAAAATTTTCTCCCATTCCGTAGGTTGTCACTTTGTTTTGCTTACGGTTTCCTTCACTGTTCAAAAGCTTTTAAGTTTAATTAGGGCCCATTTGTTTATTTTTGCTTTTATTTCTATTGCCTGGGTAGACTGTCCTAGGAGAACATTTGCTAAGATTTATGTCAGAGAATGTTTTACCTATGTTTTCTTCTAAGAGGTTTATTGTCTTATATTTAAGTCTTTAAGCCATTTTGAGTTTATTTTTGTGTATGCTGTGAAGGAATGTTCTAACTTCATTGAATTACATGCTGTCGTCCAGTTTTCCCAACAACACTTGCTAAAGAGACTGTCTTTATGTGTATTCTTGCCTCCTTTGTCAAAGATTAATTGACCACAGTCTGCGGGCTTATTTCTGGGCTCTCTATTCTGTTCCATTGATCCATAGGTCTCTTTTAATGCCAATAACATGCAGTTTGATTACTGTAGCTCTGTAGTATTGTCTGAAGTCTGAGAGGGTTAGTCCTCCAGCTTCGTTCTTTTTCTTCAGTAATGCTTTGGCAATTCTGGGTCTTTTGTAATTCCATATAAATTTTAGGATTATTTGTTCTAGTTCTGTGAACAATGTCCTGAGTAATTTGATAGGGATCACATTAAATCTGTAGATTGCCTTCGGCAGTATGGCCATTTTAACAACACTGATTCTTGCAATCCAAGAGCATGGGATATCTAATTCAAAAAGACACATGCACCCCAATGTTCATAGCAGCACTATTTACAATAGCCAAGACATGAAAGCAACCTAAAAGTCCACTGACAGATGACTGGATAAAGAAGTTGTGGCATATTTATGCACTGGAATTCTACTCAGACATAAAAAAGAATAAAATAATGCCATTTGCAGAAACATGGATGGAACTTCACAATGTCACTCTAAGTGAAGTAAGCCAGAGAAAGAGAAAGAAAAATACCATATGATATCACTTATATGTGGAATCTAAAAAAAGAAAAAAAGAGGACACTAATGAACTCATCTACAAAACAGAAACAGATTTGTAGACACAGCAAACAATCTTATGGTTACTGGGGGAAAGGGAGTGGGAAGGGATAAACTTGGGAGTTTGAGATTTGCAAATGTTAGCCACTATATATAGAAATAGATTAAAAGTTTTCTTCTGTATAGCACGGGGAACTACACTCAATATCTTATAACCTTTAATGTAAAAGAATATGAAAACATATATATATACACATATATACATACATACACATACACACACACACGACTGGGACACTGTGCTCTACACCAGAAATTGACACATTATAACTGACTATACTTCCATTTAAAAAAAAGTCAAAGATAAAGAAGAAAAAAAACTGTGTTACTGACATAAGAATAGACATACAGATCAATGCAATAGAACTGGAAAGAAATAAACTCAAATTTACATCAATTGATTTTAGGAAAGAGTACCAAAGACAATTCAGTTGGGAAAATATAGTCCTTTCAACAAATGGTGCTGAACAACCAGACATGCACATGCAAAAGAATAAATTTTGGCTGGATCTATCACCATATACAAATATTAATCAAAATGGATCAAAGACCTGAACTTAGGAGCTAAAACTATAACTCTGTTAGAAGAAAATACAGGTTTAAATCTTCATGACCTTGGACTAGGTAAGACTTTCTTAGATATAATACCAAAAATACGAACAACCAAAGAAGATAATAATTTAGACTTTATAGAAAGACAGTAGCAAGAAAGCTAAAAGACAATACACAAATAGAAGAAACAGGGTTAAGTTCCCAGAATATATAAAGAGGTCTTACATTTCAACAGTAAAGAGACTATCAACCAAACAAAACTTCTAGCTCTCTCTTTCCCTAAAAGAAATGACAACCCCATCCTTCCAGTGGTTCAGACAAAAACTTAACAATTATCCATGATGATTCTCTTTCTTTCATATCTCAAATTCAATTTACCAACTAATCCTGTTGCTATTACCTTCAAAACACACACAGAACATGACTCCTTCCTTACAATATCCAGCCTATGCAGGTCTAATCAAATATAACCTTACAGTGAAGCTTCTGTGAATATCCTACACATAAAGTAGCAACCTTCCTCCCTACCACTTTGGATTTCTCTATCTCTTTTACCCTGCTTTATTTTTCTTCATAGCATTTTTCACCACTTAGTGTATCATATATTTATCAGTTCACTTATTGTCACCTATTATCCTCCTAGTTGAATGTAAGCTGTATGAAGACAGGAACTTGGCCAAATGTGTTAACTTCTGGTTCCCTGAGTGATTAAAATAGTGTCTAGATATAGCAGATGCTCTCTAAAATGTGCTGAGCCAGCAAATATTTATATGTGTAGTAGAATCAAGGTTGTTAACTGTGTTCAAATCATTTATATTCTTAGTTTTATCTTCTTGATCTATCAATTATTGAGAGAAATGTTAGATTCTTTCGCCATTACTGAAGATTTGGAAAGTTCTTTTAATTTTGTCAATTTTTGCTTTATAAAGATTGAGCCTATTGCGAGCTAAGAACAAGTTAAAAACTGTTATCTTCTTGGTTAACTGTTCTTTTTATCACTAGGTAATTGTCTTATTTATCCCATCAGAGAGCGTGTAATTTATGTATATAATATATAGCATTTCCTCTCCAGAAATAATATGAGGTCACATGCTTAATGCCAATTATTCCCTTGTCAGATTGCATCTTCTTTTTACTATTTTGGTTCCAGTGTGGTTTTTATATAGTTCAATTAGATTTATCCACCAATTTATATTCTTACACTTGATTACTGTAACATATTTTTCCTTTCTGGTTTCAGTGTCCTTCACAAGTCCATCCTTCTATAGTACTTAGTCTTATTTTTTCTAAAATTGTTTTATTTTTCCCTTAAATTTAAAGGTAATGTAGTTGGATACAGATTATAAGGCGTTAGAAAAATGGAAGGTTATTCTAGCATCTCTGGGCAAATGCCTGTATAGCTCTCTATACATTTTGAATTCCTTATGTTTCACTGACTTTCGAGCTTCTCTGATGACAGCAACTCAGTAAGTATATTTGTGAAACTAAAGTTACAGGTAGAAGAAACTGAAACCTTTTTTCCCCTCCTAATCTTAACTCTAAATAACAAAACTGGAAACATCCCATTATGGTAATAGTATGAAATACTGACTTAAAAGGAACAGCTCATTTAAGGACAATGCTTATTCCTATAGAGCAGGAAGAAAGAGAAAATACAAAGGAAACAGATCAGGGAGATATCCACTCACCAACTTTGTAAGTTAGGTTTCATTAATATGAATTTAATCAATTGTTTTATGTGTTACAAACTTCTAGGATAGAGGTAACAATAATGAAACTATTAAGTTTTAGTCTTAAGCTAACTTTAATTTGGAGAAAGAGAAAACATGTTTTAAAATTATTTGCACAAGAGAAAGAGAGGGAAATGAAGTAATAATTTCATAGCAAAATAAGACCATAAAGGAAGGGGTGAACAAAAGTTGAGTTTGAACTAGGAATATAAAATGTCATTATTCCTCAAAAAAGGAGACAGAATATTATATTTGCTAATTTTATAACTGACATACAGCATTTCATTATTGTAATATATTTCAATCAAAGCTTGAATGAAATGAAAAGCCTGCTTAATTTACCAAACCTTTCCTACCAAGGCTGCTAGGAATGAATGATGAATAAAGTAGAACTGTATGAAGCTGAAATGATGTTGCAATGGCAACAACTTAAAAAGTATCAAAGGAATTAGGAAGATCAAATGCAACTTGCCACACAGCAGGGTTCATAATTAAATGCCTAGAGCTAAACAGAATTATTACATTTCTCTTGGCTTAAGCATTTTCCCCACATTTTATATCAAAGAGAATTTACCTTTTTATTCCCTGAAATGTACTGCTAGCCATGTCTATGATGCCTCCAGTTGGCCTTGTCACTGCTCCAACTATACCTTTCCCAACACCTTTAAAGAAACCAGCTGCTCCTTCTTTCTGAGCTCCTGGAAAGAAAAGAGACAAAGTTTTAGACAATTGGATTAAGAATGAAAATAGAATTAATTTATGAAAGGCTTGGTAATATGTATCACCCAAAGGAATTATTATACTTGCCTTTGATTGGTTTTGTAACAATTCCTGTTATGCCACTTACAAAACCCTAGAGGAAAAGCACAATTGAAAATTTACAATACTTTCACATGATGCCTTGAAGAACCAAGTACTGCTTACAAAAGAAATACAGAGCTTTGCTTTCTAGATACCATAAGAACGAACATATTTACTAAGTATTTAATTTAAACACAGTATTTTTGGAGGCTACTGACATATTTTTGTATGTCACAACCCACTGATCCTCCAGCCCCCAAATCTTTGAGTAAATGAAAGTTTTATGTCTATTTCCTTAATCATAGAATGCGGCTTTAAAAGGTATTCCCTAATTGTTCACAACCCTGGGAAATTTCTTACAGACACTAAGCCTTTTCCTCCACGAGTGATGCCTTCTCTAAGACCAGCTGGTTGCTTGTTCATGGCTTCTCTTCTCTTCTGTTGGTAGTCTTCATCCATAGTCATAGCTGCTACCCCTTTAGCCATAGCACTGGTGATTTTGGAGGCAGCACCAGCTAATCCACCTAGCAGAAATTAAACTATCTTTAGTGAAATCAAACATATCATTACTTTCTAGCATAATCACACCTGGTAGGCATTCTGTTTCTTACCAACAGCTCCACCAACTAGTGCTTTCAGTCCTAGTGCCATTCCCTCCACAAACTCTTCAGGACCCTGGATGGCTCCCTGAAGAGTCAAAAAATAATAGCAAAGTTATATTTATATTTTCAAAGGTAAACTTACTGATATATATGGGGAAAGTAGTAGTGACAAAAAGAAAAGATCTCCCAGAGAAAGTGGCATCAACAGAAAACTTCACATTAACAGAATCCTAAGATATTTCATGACACTGAAAGTACGAAGAATAAAATGTTAGAAGCTGATCCAAACTTAGGAATATGGACTAGTCACCAAAGTGTACAAAAGGTGCCTACTTGGATTACAAGCTATATGATGAGAAGTTAACCATAAACTACTCTTCATAATTTTTAAAAAAGAAAAATATTTTAATTCTTAATATTTGTTTTAGATTATATTGTACAAAATATTAGTTTTACTTTACTTTTCATTACTTTCTATGTTTAAAAGTGAAAGCAAGAACATTTTGAATGTTTTGACAGAATTTTTTTTTAATTGAAGCATAGTCAATTTCTGGTGTACAGCATAATGTTTCAGTCATACATACACATACATATATTTGTTTTCATATTCTTTTTCATCATAGGTTACTACAAGATATTGAATACAGTTCTCTGTGCTATATGGAATAAATTCATTTTTTATCTATTTTATATATAGTAGTTAGTATTTGAATCTTAGCAATGTTCTCCTAGGGCAGTCTACACCCAGGCAATGGAAATAAAAGCAGAAATAAACAAATGGAACCTAACTAAAAGCTTTTGCACAGCAAAGGAATCCATAAGCAACACAAAATGACACAACCTATGGAATGGGAGAAAATATTTGCAAATGATGTGACTGACAAAGGTTTAACTTCCAGAATGTATAAACAGCTCATGCAATTTAGTATCAACAACAAAAAAACCCCCAAACAACCCAATCCAAAAATGGGCAGAAGACCTTGACAGAAATTTTAAGGGACACAGAACAATCATTTTTGTCACTGATATTAAGATTGCTTTGCATATCAGCGTGCATAGTTATTTTTACTGTCCCACACTACTGTGTAAAGCAAGACTGTGTGTCCACAGGTATCTTCCTCCTACTATAGTGTAAAGTTTATCCACCTTTAATATTCCATCAGAACACTTAAAATTCAGTATTTCTTAGAAAAGTCTTATGTTCTTTTGCTGTGTTTCCCAAAATCGATTTACATCTACAAACTCAATTTAATAATTGGGATGCATTATTTATTCAAAAGTATTGTGTGATATATTGCACAATACAAGATTAACTATTTTACCTGGTAAGGTTCATAAAAAAATGCCTCTACACCTTCAGAAAATTCTCTAATCAAGCCAAAGGGATTTCCCAAAACATCAAGTCCAAGAATGAGTACATACATCTGCTTAATGGCCTAAAAATGAAATGCAAACATTAGTCAGATCAGATAATCAAAGTTCATATTTTACCCCTTATACTCAGTAGACACAAGTTTTTTTCAGGCCAACACCCTCAACCACCCAATTTCAATCTAAACCATATCAACTTATTCATCACTAGTGTTAGTTTTTAAAAAGTAATTTGGTGTTACAGTATTAGAAATAATATAACCTATTTATATAAAGTTCTAAGAGTATTCAAAATGCTTTCACTTTCACAACAGTGTGTGACAGTTACTACTGCCACCACTTTATAGACTGGAGAAACACACAGGCCAAATGATGCCCAGAATGACATAATAGATAAATGGCAAAACTGGGATTCAAACTCAAAGTCATGTTCAGTGAGCTGTCCACCATACAACACCTATCTCATTGCTCTGTAAGTTATAGCATAAAATACAGGAGTCTTTCAGAGGTAGACAAAAATCCACTAAAATAATGTATGTAGCTGACTCAACAACTTAAACATTGAGTCAAAAATTAATAATATTTTCTGTTCATCAGTTACTTACTAATAAACAGTTTCCCTTGACCTACTTTTTAAGTAAGAGTGGTGAATTACTTAGCTAATTATCATTTAAAGAGTTATGTCTAATCCACACTGATCCAGGAAAGACTTCTGTCAAAGGCTAAAAAATAGGAACACAAAAAATTGAAATGGTGGTTGGACTGTTTTCTATAATACTGAGGAAAAAGACATGTTTTAAACTTTTGAAAATGGCCATTCACTTCCTTGTCAAATCTACATTATACATGTCTAGACACATATTATTTCCCTATTTTATATCGCTCAGTCCCTTCGTAAAATCTCAGACAAACCTGCTTTGAATAGTGTCTTATTACTTCAGACTGTAGTTCAGATGTCGTATGGAACTGATAGTTGAGTTCAAAAAATGCAAGCCTGAAAAAAAGCCGTATAAAGGTATAAATATATATGGGTGGGTGTGTGTACAGGGTAGGGGTGGAGAGAAGGAGATAATGTTTTTAATATTAATGACTGATTTTATTTTCTTTAGAATTTTTCTCCAAGTCCTTCCTTTTGGTACATCTTTCCCTATGCCAGTCAGAAAATCCACTCATGTACATCTCTGCATATTCTGTTCAAAGAACCCTCTAAGAATCAATCTGATAAAAGCTATGGATCTTATCTTCAGAAAAGCCATCAATATACACACATTTTCACATAATTTAGGGGATTTAGAGATCCTTTGGATCCCACTCAAGGACATGAACTATATTCTCAATTCTGTCTTATCATGGCCCACCGAGAGAATGTGTGACACACTGAGATCAAAGAAAGAGGCTGCTCAAGAATGGACAGGGTTCAGTTGCTGCAGGTCCCGCCTGATCAGCTGACAGCTGACGAATCATCAGCAGTTTACTTATCACCTATTCACAGTGTATACCCGGTCAACTGTTTGGGAAGTTCTATGCTAAGGATAGGACAGCAGCAAGATTAGAAAACTCATCCTATTTCTGATGTCTTCAAACCTATGTTTTAAAATTTGACTGTTAACCTAACTTTATCTGGGTTTACAGTTACCTCTTATTGGATTCACTCATTCTTACTACTGTTCTTAATAGTTCTAGGTGCTATCTGCAAAGGTCATTCTCATCTAAAAGTCTCCACTCAGATCTCTAAGTGTCTTTGGTCAGACACTCTAACAGCTTCCACTATGACTCATGTTAAAGTGTGAGTTCTTGACTGTAACAATTCAGCTGATCCTTTCACTTTCCCTGTCATGGCATTCATTTAGTTCTAGTCACATATGCTTTGAAGAGTCTTGATCCCACAGGCCTTAAAACAACATCTATTAAGTGCCACACACCACACCTTTGGGTGTATACAGCTTCTTAGGAATCTTTCCCGAGGCCAAAAACGCCTTCCTTTCTGTCCTTCTTTAAGAGTTGTTTTTTTTTTCAGTAATTATTTAATAATTATTGAAATATTTAAATAATTTAAGAATTACTCTGTTATCTAACAGTTGAGGGTTAGAAGACAAGTTATAAATTATATTCCACTTAACAGTAAAAACCATATTTAGCCTATGATCTGCAATATACTTTACATACTTTTTCACTTATAAAATTTTAATGTAAATATAAAGTGGACTTGTCATCAATTTATAGATTTGAATATTAAACATACTTAAAAACTACATCTTGTACATCTGTAAGAGTGGCACCAATACTCTTCAGCAAAAGATTTATAGAATGAACTGCCATCTGTCCTCCATGTTGTTCTGAATCTTTAGCTTCTTCTCCACCCGAACTCAGCGAAACACTTAAATGCAACTAAAGAGATAGAGAGATCAATATTTAAAGCACTTTCTTCATAATGACAATTTTAACTCTTAAAATTCAACCTCATCTCAAATTCACTACACTTAATAAGATTTCAAAGTTATCTGGGTTAAACCAAAATTAGTAAGTGGAAAGTTAAGGAAATTTAAAATCTAAACAGCCCTTTAAATTTTTTAAATTCAACAATGTAATATATGATATTTAGATCAATCCAATTCTTTTGGTAAACCTAGGAAAATATTAATCTTTATACATTTTAATAACATTAACAATCTAGAAATTGAAGTTGTTGGAAATAACTCAAATATCTCCAAAAATGAATGTTTCAACTATTAGAATTAAGTTAGTGTGGTAAAGCCCGTTAAAAAGCACTTTTGTGCGCCCGTGTGTGTGTGTGTGTGTATGTATATATAAATACATAAATTTACAACAATTTTCTTCAAGTATTATGTAAGTAACTTAGAAATTTTATGTTAAGAACTTTTAGTTCCATTCAATCCTTAATTTTTAAATCAGGGGTACTTTATAAGTTAATTTAAAACTTACATGTATATCATACACAAAAGTTTGAAAACTGTCACTAAATACCTTAACAGAAAACAAGGTAACATAATGTTAGGTCAAGATATAAACATAAATGCATTGTATATGGTTCCATTGTTATTTCCATGTGATAAAAAATTATTATAAGAGTAAATAATAATTATTTAAAAGGATAATTTCTTTATTTACTTATATTTGTAATAGTGAAATTATAGAATTTATATACTATTAAAGAATATAATTTAAATGCCATACCCCCCAAACACATCAAGTCAATTTGCTATTACCTAGATTATCAAGGATAATAAAAATGACTTATTTTTCCCCTACCTTGATAGGAGATATGTGAAAATACTCATATAGACTGACTTGTGATGAATCTACTAATGAAACTATTTTATATTCTTCTTGGAAAGCTTCTATATCTTTATGAAAAAGCTCAACCTATAAAAGAACATAAAATATTAAAAGCTTAGGGGATTTGTCTCCTTAAGTATTTAAGCCAATAGTTCACATGCTGCAGAATACTCCTCCATAATATCCAGATTCAACATTGCTCATGATTGGGAAGCTACTGCCTCAGAAGGGAAACTAACATCTCTACCGTTAGGAAAGTTGTATCTGTCACATACAAACTGAATTCTTTCTATGAGGGTAGCTGAAAAAGAGAACCTATCTACCCCGTAATTGTGATGTTACAGTCTTTCCATCAGTCACACAGAATATACCACATTTTATTTGTCTTAGCCCTTTTCTCATCAAATATCCCGGTCATATCCAAATTTCTAAATTATTAATCAAAACAAAAGTAACCCAGGAAAATAAAATAGGAAAAAACAGTGATGTGAACATGACTAATTATCCTCTTCCACCTACTACTGGCCTAAAACCTTTCCTCTTATTTGCTTAAAAAGGTTATTTGTCTTGCTTCCAACTTCTATAATCTGAAAACGTGACTTCTTCCAATGTACAACCACAGCAGCATTATAAAATTTTTTAAATTGTGTTTTACAATGGAAACAAAACCATTTTAATACCTTTAAGAATGTATAATGTTATCACTTTTTTTAGTCCTCCTCTTTCCCTAATCTTTCCCATCAATACTATTATTATAAGTCTTACCTCTGTTTTTTCAGTCACTTCAGCCTCTGTCATAAGTTCTGCTACAGCATAGACAAAGCCAAGATCTAATCTGAGATCCATTTCTTGGATCAACACTTTGAAATACCTATATTACAACGTGAAAAACATTTAAAAATCATCGATTAACTGCATTAACAAAATTATATAGGAAAAAAGTATTAGATAAAAATTAGAACATTGAAACAACCTTTAGATGAATAAATAAAATAATGTGATGGCAACACTGCTCATAATATCAACAAACTCAAAGAAATGCCTACGAAGAGGAAATCAATAAGTAAATTGTGGTATATAGTCACACAACAGAAATTATACACTAGTGATAAGTAAACTCTAGCTACAACAAAATGAATAAATTTTAACAAAAATTTGAATGAAAAAAGTCCCAGGAATATATTTACAGTTTGAAAAAAAATTTTAATTGGAAAAAATTTTGAAAAAGAAAGAAGCATAATGTTTAGGTACAGATAAACAATACAATAATACTTTTAAAAGAATAAAGATGGTATTTATCTTGGTGATAGGGTGGAGGAAAGAAGAAACAGAAGAGTGATACAAAGACTGATGTTTCTGTCAATGTTCTATTTCTTGAACTGAGTGGTGACTGAATTTGAAAATATTTTCTTTCTTGTTTCTAAAACAATATGCAGTAATTATAGACAACTTAAGAGACAAAACAAATAAAAAAGAAAATAATAAAACACACACAATTTTAGAAATGACTGTTAGATGTATTTCATTGAAGCCTGATACTCCAAGATTATAAAATAACTGATTTTTCGTATGACCTTTATAATTTAATATTTCATACTTAAATCTTTGACTCATCTAAAATTTATTTATTTCAGAGTACAATTAACTCACATGTTTAAATCAAAACATTAAATGAACACACAGGAAATGTATTAAGACACTTACTTAATACGTGATATCTGGGAATGCCCTGCAGATCTCATGACAATACTGACATCTGTAAAGGGCTTTGGTGCTGTGAAGGTTAATAAATATGATTAATCTCATGATGATATACACAAAAGATAAGCATTTTCTTGCAGTTTAGTACACATCCCAATGGACAACTAAATTATTTACTAAATCATGAGTATCAATAATTAAAATTACTGATATTGATTAAGATCTATCACAATCTTAATTTTAGATTTTAAAATTTAAATATTCTGTATTCACTCTAAGGATAACTGATTCTTTAAATTACTAATTTTAAACTGAAAGTATTCATTAGAATCATCAAGAAAACTCTGTGAAAACACAGATTTCAGGGTCTTGTCCTGGACTTCTAGGTAGAGGGGACTGGGCATATACACTGGTCAAAACGCTTCCAAGCAGATTTTGAATAACCAGTTTAGACAGTTTAGAGCTGGTGGTATGCAGGTGGGAGTAGAAAGCAAGAAGAGAGGTAAGTAAGGCGGTGGGAAGGGAAGGGAAAGTGAAGAGAAGAGGGACAGCAAAGAAGGAAGAAAAGTGAAGGAGAAGAAGCTGGAAGAAAGGATTTGTCAGTTATTCTCATCTGTGCATTACAGGATAGTTTCTGTGGTTAGAAAACACTCTGAATTTGAACTTCCTCATGATTTATTCAGAGGTCCTAGTGGATTATAAATTAAGGGTTCACAAATTTGTACTCTTTTAAAAATTAGTATCTCTAAACATTTTAATAAATATTTCTCATTAATCTTTCTTCAGTATTCAGAGTCTCACTGAAGTTAGTTGAGTACTTCCTGGTCTTCATTCAAGCTGTTTCATTTTCCAGTGATCCTACAGAAACTAAACTTGAGAATGGTTTCACTTCATATTTTTATAGTAAAATAAACCAAATAGCTAATACAACTGTTTTTATGGCAATTTAAAAATACAAACCAACCTGAATCCATGGTGACCGACTTGGGAGGCTTAATGGGATAAAACACAAATGGAAATACAGCACCAGGTATCTGGTTTTGGATCTAAGAAAACAAACAACAGGTCAGTATGTTAGTATGTTAATTACAGAACCTGACTGGAGTAACAGGATTTAAGAAGTAGAAGGAATCAAAAGTTCCAACACTGAAAACTGGACAGCAGCATGTAAAGCAATGAAGCTAGAACACATCCTTACACCATACACAAAAATAAATTCTAAATGGATCAAAGACTTAAACATAAGACAAAATACAATAAACCTCCTAGAAGAAAATATAGGCAAAACATTATCTCACATACATCTCAGCAATGTTCTCCTAAGGCAGTCTACTCAAGCAACAGAAATAAAAGCAAGAATAAACAAATGGGACCTAATGAAACTTACAAGCTTTTGCACAGCAAAGGAAACCATAAGCAAAACAAAACGACAACCTATGGAATGGGAGAAAATTTTTGCAAAAGATGAAACTGACAAAGGCTTGATCTCCAGAATATATAAGCACCTCATACAACTTAAGAAAAAAACAAACAACCCAATCCAAAAATGGGCAAAAGACCTAAACAAGCAATTCTCCAATGAAGACATACGAATGATCAATGAGCACATGAAAAAAATGCTCAGTATCACTAATTATCAGAGAAATGCAAATCAAAACTACAATGAGGTATCACCTCACACCAGTCAGAATGGTCATCATTCAAAAATCCACAAATGACAAATGCTGGAAAGGCTGTGGAGAACAGGGAACCCTCCTACACTGCTGGTGGGAATGCAGTTTGGTGCAGCCACTGTGGAAAACAGTATGGAAATTCCTCAAAAGACGAGGAACAGACTTACCATATGACCCAGAAATCCCACTCCTGGACATATATCTAGAAGGAACCCTACTTCAAAAAGACACCTGCACCCCAATGTTCATAGGAGCACTATTTACAATAGCCAAGACAGCCAAAATGTCCATCGACAAAAGACTGGATAAAGATGTGGTATATTTATACAATGGAATGCTACAATATAACACCATTTGCAGCAAGATGGATGGCCCTGGAGAATGTCATTCTAAGTGAAGTAAGCCAGAAAGAGAAAGAAAAATACCATGTGAGATCGCTCATATGTGGAATCTAAAAAAAAAAAAAAAGCAAAGCAAAGAAAAAGACAAATGAACATAAATATAAAACAGAAACAGACTCATAGACATAGAATACAAACTTGTTGCCAGAGGGGAGGGGGGTGGGAAGGGACAGACTGGGATTTCGAAATTTGTAGATACTAACAGGTATATGAAGAATAGATAAACAAGATTATACTGTACAGCACAGGGAAATATATACAAGATCTTGTGGTAGCTCACAGTGAAAAAGAATGTGACAATGAATATATATGTTAATGTATAACTGAAAAATTGTGCTCTACACTGGAAATTGACACAACATTGTAAACTGACTATCACTCAATAAAAAACAAATAAACAAACAACAACAACAAAAACAAAAGTTCCAACACTGAAACCGAAGCACTAGACAAAACAGACCAAGGGAATATATCTGGTTTGTTGCCATGTTCCTTTAGAATAAAATCTATTTTTTCAGACTCACCTGTATTCTGTAAATTTGAATTCTAAATGACGATTGATGTGCAGATGTGCTATATTCCACCTTTAAAGCAGGAAGATAATTTCTTCGTATAGCTGTTACATGTGGTTGCATAATTTTCATGTTAGTACCACTAGGTGTGAAGCAGACCTGAAAAATATGACAAGCCCCCAAAACCTAAAACATGGAATTTCTCTTCATTAACAGATTAAAATTAGAAATCTGTACCAAAAAACTTTAAAGATAATATTAATTTAAATAGTAGGCTAAATATTTGATTAGGTTTTGACTGATCTTCATACCCCCTTTTCCATACAATTTATGAAAATATTCACATAATACTTATAACTTAGTTTTATCATTTTTAATGTAAATTTAGTAAAATTTATCAAATATAAAGTAATAAAAGAAAGAATAACTTTAAAAGTACGACAAAACAACTTATTGGCTTCTTGTTAATCAACAATGAATAGATCACTAGCACCTTGAGAAAGTGTGAATTCTTAATACAGGTAACTATCCCTTTAAAATATTCTATGTAAAGTATGTGTAATAGTTTTTTAATGAACTAGACTTTTGATTAAAAACTAACTCATGATTCATCTAATTACAACAGATAAAAATTAAAGCTTCACCTCAGTACTTAAAAACATTACCTGAACGTTAGTGTCCAATTCAATAACCTTATCTTCTGAAGGGGAAGATTCAGTATATTCCTTAAATTCTTTCTCTAACTTCTCAGTCTGCTTTACACTCATTGGCTTCCATCTTGCCTTCTTCTTGGGCTTTGTCTCCCAGACCACATCAGAACTTATATACAAAAGTAAAAATCATAGTGCTAATTTATAAACATTTTCATTTTAAATGGCTTATTACATGAATTACAAAACTGTCAGTAAATTTTTACAAATCCTTAGTTATAAGCAAGCACATTACAAGTTTAGAAACATGAATTAATTCAAGCAACACTTATTAAACTCCTATTAAGGAACTATTCTAGGTGGTAGGGATATTACCTACCCCTTTCGCTTGTCATTGTGGAGCTTTCTTTTAGCTGAAGAGTGATAGACAATAAGTAATAAATATAATAAATTAGCATATTTTAATGTATTAGGAGGTGAAAATGCTTTTCAAAGAAGAAAAAAGAGACAGGGGAAGGTGGATCTGGAGTATTGGAACATGCAAAATTGTGGGTGTTGCAGTATCAAAATAGAATGGTCAATGGGGGTGTCATTAAGAAGGCAGGATTTCAGTAACCTAAAAGAAGATGAGGGAGTATCCAGCAGACAACAGAGGAACATTCCAGGTAGAGAGACAAGCTAGAGCAACGACTCCAAAGCAGAGCTTGCCTGTAGTAGAGGCAGAAGAGCAAGGAGGCTGGTGTGCCTGGAACACACTGTGAGCAGAAGATGGAGACAGAGAGACAGTGAGAGGCAAAGTAACGCAAAGCCTTGTAGGGTACTGCAAAGACTTTGAGTTTTATTCTGAGATGAGGACCCACTGAAAAATTATGAGAAGATTATCAGCAATATAATCTGACTTAAGGTTTGTTAAGAATATGCTGAGTGTTGGGATGGGGAGAAAAGAAAAAGGGATGAAGGCTGGAGCAGGAAAACTTGTTAGGAATTTAATGCAGTAAGCCAGGAGAAAAATGGTGATGGCTCTGCCTAGGGGTAAGAGTGAGGTGGTAAAAAGTGGTTAAATTCCATGTGCATTTTGAAAATAGAGCCAGCACAGCATTTCTAGATGGATGAGATTTGGGGTATAAAATAAGGAGAGAAGTTAAAGATGATTCCAAAGTTTCTGGCCTGGGCAAACAGAAGAATGTAGTTGTCATTAACTCCAATGGGAAAGCAGGTTTTGGTAGAAAGAGATCAGGAGTTTGGTTGTACACATTATAAAGCTTAAGGAGTCTCTTAGATACTTCAGTAAAGGTTTTATGTTAAATATTTGGGCAGGTAAGTCTGGAGTTCAGGAAAAAGTCTGGCTGAAGATATATTTCTAGAAATTTCTGGCATATATGTGGTACTTGAAATCATAAAACTGAAACAGAGAAGAGAAGAGGACTAGGGTCTGAGAGCCTCAAGGTACCCAATATTAAGCAGTTGAGAAAAAGAGAAAAGGAACCAGTAAGTGAGAGTGAGAATGTTGACAGAAAAGTATCCTGGAAGAGAAATCAAAGAAACTGTATCAAGGAGGGATCTGTGCTAAATGTTATATACAAAAGCAACAGGAGGACTGGTTATTGCACACTGGATCTGGCAATACACAGGACTCTGGTGAGCTCAACAAGACCAGTTTCATGGTATGCTGAAAGCAAAAGCCTGTTTGGAATGGTTAAAGAAAAAATGGGTAAAAAAAGAATTAGGGCTAATGAATATATCTTTTGCAACAACAGATCAACACTTTTGAGTTTGGCTACAGAGGAAAGCAAATAAATGTGCAGTAGGCAGCAGGAAAAGTAAATGCAAGAGTTGTTTTTTTTTTTTTTTAAAGTTTAAAAGAAATAGTGCTGATGGAAACAATCTAATAGAGAGATGCTGAGGTAGGAGAGAGAGAAGAGAATTGCTGGATCCATGTCTCAAGAGGCAAGAGGGGAATGGAATATACTGCAAAAGCAGAAAAAAAAAGTTTTAAGCAGAAGCACATATGATAGAGCTATGACGACTGGAGAAGTGTGTTGCTGCAAAATGTAGGTAAAAAATGCTGGTGCATAGAAGTTGAGATATTGGGGTCTTAGGGCTTCCCTTTTGATTGCTTCAATTTACTTGGTGAAATGAGATGTAAGGCAGTGAGCTGAGAGGGAGTAGTGGTTGAAAAGAGACAAAGTGAGAGCGAATGCAATAAATCTAATTTGCTAAAAAAAAAAAAAAGGCTGAAAGACTTAATACAGAATTTAATAATCTATTAACATCCTAAAATTACTTCACTCTGTTAAGTATGTAAGTTAATTTTATTTATTCTATTTGTTTATTCCTTCTAAAATTTATGTTCATTTAATAAATAGGTAGAAACCATGTATTTGCATTCACATCATTTAGCATGGGTGTTAGCATATATCAGGTTTCACAGGCTTAAAATCTGCTGTCTATTTGACTTTTTCCTTTTAACTAATAAACATACTTTTTTGAGAACAATAAAAATCCCTAAGAAAACAGTTTTAATAGGCCATTTTAAACGGCATGGATACCATTCAATGAGAAGTCAGGGTCATTTCTAGATGAATTTACATAGAAAAACAAATTCAAATTTATATCATATACCTTTGATTTATATATTTATCTGAGAGTTTAACTCAAGTAAAGGATTAAAACTACATTATCCTTGTTATATAGACTGGAATCTAGAAATGCCCTCACATTAGGCAATTATATACAGAAATTAATTTTAAGTGTTTATGAATAGGAATACTAAATACATAAGGAAGAGTTTTACTGATGATGACTTATGTGGGAAATCATAAATACAGTAGTACCTTATTAGATCTTAAAGTGCCAAGGTCAAAGCAGAAAATGATTAGAAAGTGAAATGTACAATGTGGGGAATATAATCAGAACAATGTAATATCTTTTTATGGTGACAGATGGTAACTAGACTTATCATCATTTGTAATAAGCAGAAATACTGAATCACTAAGTCATGTAGCAGGATCTAACATAGTGTCGTAGATCAAATGTACTTCAGAACAAACTAAAAACTCATAGAAAAGATCAGGAGGAGGGGGAACTGGATGATGGTGGTCTTAAAAACCAAAAATAGAGTGAGAGCAAAAGAGAGACTGAGAAAGGTAAGAGAGAAAGAAGAGGGAAAAGCGATTTTCTTTATTCCACTAACAACTATTTATGGAACATCTATAGTGTATCCTGCACTGTGGTAGGTGGTAATGAACAATTAAACATTTCTATACGACATGTTAAAGAAAGTATACTTGGATAAGTTGAATAAAGCTAACTTTTTAGAGAGCTGAGAGAATCAACAATGTAATGACAGATTTATAAATTCGATTTTGGGTATAGCTTTATTTCAAAAGGCAAAAAAAAAAAAGCATCCAAGCATTTTTAAATTAGCATTACCTTAGATGGGTACCAATGAATAGTCAAAACACAAAACTGAAACTAAATCATTTTAGATTTTACAATCACCATTCTTAATGATTAAGAACTTACTTAAATATACTCAAATTTTAATGCCTCTAACCTTGTAATGCCAATATAGGCAACTTCTTGCTTTGTATAATTATTGACGAGAGAAATTCCAACATCTTGTAACGCCAACACAATTTCTTGCTCTGCTAACTCTGCTTTCTCACTTTCATATGCCACTCTAAATACTCTTGGATCTTCAGTGAATAAAATAATGCGTTGTAAGCCTTCAAAGAATGAAACTAAATAAATGGTCTTTTTCCCCAAACTTACAGGTGTCATCATATCCTGAAAAAAAACCATCAAAAAATAAAAAATCAGGGTTTGGTCCCAACAAACATGAAATCTAGATTCCACATTTGAAAAATGAGAATAGTAAAGGCACCTTCTTCACAGGGTTGAATAAAATAAATTAATAATTGTGTAACATTTGGAAATTTACATAATTAAAATCATTTGATGTTAGCTTCTGCCATTATCATAAAGATAGGAAGACGGGTCAATTGTTCTTCTATTTTAATATTATAGTAAAATCTAATTAGTCTCCCTTTGTTGGCTAATCAATAAAAAATTTTATCTTCTCTGCTCCATTCTAAGACTAATCAATTTATGTTATGTGTTATAAGTTATTCAGTTAGAAATTCCTATTTTCTTATAGAGCTGAATAAAGAGATAAATAGATAAAGAACATCTGACACCTCAGCTGCATGCTGTACAAAGCACGAATATTTGCAGGTTTAATTCTGCAGGAAGCCTTTATATATAAGCACTGCACTGATATTAGGCTCTGCAGTTTCAATGACAAGTCAGCCATGAATTTCTAGCTAAGTGCATATTCTGATTAAGAGGAAATTTTAATATATAATACATATTCATGTTACAATCCACTGAAATTAAAAATGAATTGTTACCATATAATCATGGTACTTACAACACTTTCTAAAATAAAATACATAGCACTAAAACTATATTAAGAGATAAACTAATTCATTGCCAAGTAATTCTGAGGTCTTTCCAATGCTTTGTAGATTTCAGATTTATCTTTATAAACCTGAACTATCATTATGCTATAAATATGCAAAAGTACTAATCAACAAGTCAAATAATATTTTTATACTAAACTAAGGTCTTTTTTCCTGGAAAAATCTAATAATCATTCAAAAAAAAAAAAGTTAGGCCAATTATGGACAGCCCTCTCAAATACGTTTAAAGAATACTGGACTCCATAAGAGCAACATGGGAAGACAATGGGAAAATACCATCACTATGCTAAGAGAAAAACAACTCTGAGCCCAGAATTTCTTACTCAGCAAAAATACACTTCAGTGAAGAACACTATAATAAGGATGCCTAAAGACAAACAACAACTACTAAATTTCACCATCAACAGAGACTCAAGGAAATTCTACAGGAGGAATTAAACACTGGCAAAAGGAAAGTGATCCAAGATGAATGTCTCAAGTAAGAAAGGAATGTTATGCAGATAAAATGGTACCTGTGTGGGAGAAAACACTTTACAAAATTCAATATCCAGTCATAATAAAAACTTCCGGCAAATAAAGACTAGATGAGAAGTTTTTCAACCTCTTATCAATAACGCCCTAAAAAAGACACACACCAAACTTTGCCAAAAATCACATTTAAAGGTAAATGTTGAAGTTATATATAACTTGAGACCAGAAACAAAGGAAAGATATCTGCAAATATCACTTTTATTAAACAGTATATAGAGATGTTAGCCAGTCCAATAAGGCAAAAAAGGAATTAAAGACGAAAGGGCTGAAAAAGAGAAAACAAAGCTCTCATTATTTCTAAGTGTCATGATTGCCCATACAGAAAAATAAAAAAAAACAAACAAACAAATAATTAATATTAACAAGAGAATTCAGTGAGTTTTCTAGATGAAAAAATTAGTACACAAAACACCATTACACTCCCATATGCTGACAAGTGTACTTTTAAAAGGATACAATGAATTTCTGCTCTGGCAATTGATGACTAGATGCTCTTGGACCAACACTCTTGTTAAGAACAAAAAGCTGGACAAAATATAAAAAGATAAGTATGTATTTGAAAAGACAGAAATGCTACCAATGTAGTGAGAACTAATGGGCCCAAGATCCGAGAGAGAAGAAAAGCCAGTAAAAGTAAACTCTGCATTTGGAGTTCACAAGTGCCAGTTCTAAAAGTAGAAGCAAACACTGAGAGATTAAGAAAATCAGAAAAATTAGGAGTCTCATGGGAATGGAAGGACCAAAACTGGAGTAAAGGCAAACCAAAAAGAACAGGTCAACAACTTAGGCTTTTAGTTGAGTCCCAAAAGGGCGATTCTTTAGGTGCCAAGGTAAACTGGAAGTAGACTGGTCCTCAAGGATTGAAGACCAGAGTCAAATAATTTCAATTCCCATTTAAATTAAGATACTCTCCCCCTAGACTGGCTGTCTGACAAAAGCAAAATCACATGTTCTCAAGAGAAAGGGAACATCATACACAGTCTCAAATCCTTTTAAAAATTCTTTGATATACTAAGTTCAGCACACAGTCAAAAATAAACATGAATAAAGAATGGATATGAGTGAAAACTAAGAAAAACAGAGAAAATATAAAAATATCCACAAGAAATCTAGATATTAGAATTGTCAGATAGGCTTTAAAGTATCGATGATGAAAACATTCAATAAGTTATGTAACAAGGTAGAGAATTTTGAAATAAAAATTGAACTGATAATTTCAAGAATTAAAATTAAGTACTCAATGGATGATTTTAAGAGCAGATTGGACATAGCAAGACAAGTATAGTGAAAAACAGGTCAGAAGAAAATATCCATCCTGAAGGATGGAGAGATAAGGATGAAAACCCTAAAAGTCGTAAGAGACATGGTGAAAGTCTAACATGTATGTAATGATGGGGTTCTAAGATGAAGAGAAAGAAAGAAGTACCAATCCTGAGATTTGGTATCCAGCAGAAACACCCAACAAAAAAAGGGGCAAAATAAAGGCATTTCCAGGCAAATGAAGATGACAGAAAACTCACCAGCTGTAGACCACACACACATACACACACACACACACAAGAGTACAGAGAAGAAAAAAATGAACCCATATGGGAGTAGGGAGATACAGGCAGCAATGAAAAGTGGCAAAAAGGAAAAATGTGTGGGTTAATTTAAATGGAATATTAATTGTAAAAAAATAGTAATCATACTTCTTATGAGAATTAACATATATTTAGAAGTAAAACACACAAGATTACATAAGATGGAAGAGGGTAAATGGAGATAAAGAGTTCTAAAGTCCTTACATTACTTGGTACTGGTACAAGTACCAGTTTACAGAAGGTTTTAAAAAGTCAAGAATACATGTTGTAATATGGTATGAGGCTGTAGCTTTAGGTTTCACTTTGTATGATGATCTTTGTATGTCCCTGACAGAAAGGTATGCTCTGTAAGCTATGCTCGTGGGTCCTCGTAAGAGATGTCTGCTACTGTGGAGTACAGCTATTCTAGGTCAAGGCAGCTCATAACATAACCAGTGAGCCTTGTTCCATCACAGCAAAGCCATCATTTGAAGTGACCAAAGAGAATACCTCCTAAACTGCTATATGAAATGGCCGATGCTCCCTGCAGGCATGATATGTTTCCTGCCCTGCATCTTTCCAAGCAGGCAGTTGCAAACTGTGGCCTACAGCAGTTTGTAAGCCTGAATGTTTGAGCCTAAAAAGATGGTGTGCACTGAAACATTATATACTAATAAAAGGATCAACTTAACAAAAAGACACACCAATTCTAAATTCGTACCTACCTAGTCATGTAGTTTCAAAATATAAGAGCCAAAATTAACAAAACTAAAAGAGGAATGTATAAATCCATGATTTTTAAACACCACTCTCATTGAAACAGAAGCAAATAAAAAATTTAATGAGATAGAAGATTTAAACAACACAACAAAACTTCAATAAATTGACATATACAGACACTGTAACCGACAACTACAGAATATAGATTTTCTTCAAATATTCATTAAATATTTACAAAAACTAGCAACATGCTGGCCCACAAAGTCAGTATCAGTAAATTCCAATGAACTGAATCAGGTAGGTTCTCTGATCACAGTGGAATTAAGTTAGAAATAAACAAACATAACTAGAAAATTCCCATACTTTTGAAAAGTGATAAACTAAGTAACCGTATAGTCAAAATATAAAAATAAATCACAATGAAATTTAGAAAATATTTTGAACTAAGAGATAATTAATACATAACATAGCAAAATTTGTGAGATAAAATTAATACTGTTTTTGGGAGGAAATTTGTGACTTTAAGTGAATTCAAGTAAGAAGTGAAGAAAATCTGAGACACAATGATCCAGATAGCTGTTATGAACTCATCTGCACCCCCCCATTCATATGTTAAAGTTCCAACCTCCAATGTGACTGTATTAGGACACAGGGCTTTATGGAAGGAATTAAGGTTAAATGGTATCATTGCAGGAGAGGCGGGGATAGGGTCCCGATCCAAGAGGGTTAGTTTCCTTAAGAAAGACACAAGACAGCTTACTCACTCTCTTTTTGACATGTAAGGACCTAGCAAGAATGCAGTCACTAGTAAGCCAGGAAGAGTCCCCACCAGGTTCACGAGAATCTGACCATGCTGGCACTCTGATCTCAAGCTTCTAGACTCCAGAACCATGAGAAATAAATCTGTTGTTTAAGCCATTCAGTCTAAGGTGTTTTGTTATGGCACCCCAAGTAGACTAATACCTGTCTCAAGAGTTCAGAAGAAAATTATCAAATGAAAACAGAAGAAAGATTAAAGAATACAGATTAGAGCAAAAATAGGTGAAAATTAAAACAAATGTATAAAGGAAATCATCAAAAGAGCAAAATGATGGCTTTCTGACCAAACCCCCCCCCAAAAACAAAACAAAAAAACCCCTCAACTGAGGCTAATAAAACTAATAAATCCAACAAAATCTATTAAGAAAAAAGGAATCAAGACACAAATGACCTATACTAGGACTGAAAAAGAATCATCACTATACATATTAAACAGATAGAAGGATGGACATTATGAAAATATTTACATCAATATATTAGAAAAGTCAGATGAAATAAACATTCTTAGAAAAACTCTTACCAGCAGAAAAAGAAAACTGAATTGTCTTATATATAATAAAGAAATAGAATTCGTAATTCAAAACCTTCCTACTGCAGGCAAAGATGGCTTGGCTTCACTGGTGAATACTAGTTAACAGTCAAGAAATCATTTGAATCTTACATAAGATCTTCTGGAAAACAGGAAAATCATAGGCATTTCTCAACATGTATCAGAAGTCAGCATGACCTCAATATCAAAATCTAGTAAGGATATCACAAGGTAAGAAAGTTACAGGCCAACTTCTCTTATGAATACAAGCAAAAGTCTTAAAACATCTGCAAGCCAATTCCAAAAAATACTGGGTTCGTCTCATATTAAAAAACCAATCATATAATTCATCCTCCGAAATAAGACAAAGCCCAAATACCATAAAATGAGGGGGGAGGGTATAGCTCAGTGGTATAGTACATGCCTAGCCCTAGCATGCACGAGGTCCTGGGTTCAATCCCCAGTACCTCCATTAAAATAAGTAAATAAATAAACCTAATTACCTCTCCCTACCAAAAAAACAAAAGGCATAAAATCATCTCAAGAGATAAAAAGTAAAAGGCATAAAAATAAAAATTCAATATTCATTCATACTCATTTGATAAGAAGAAACAATAACTAGAGGCAAGAAAAAAGGCACTGGAGTAGGAAACAAATTAAGGTAATTTTGGAAGACTAATAAAATAATTTCTGAAAGCCATTTATGTTACTGGAAAATGTTTACACATTACCTTATTATATTATAAAAACAAATCAAAAATTTGCCACCCAGAAATAAATAATTTTGTTAGTAAACCCCTAAATGTCCCTCACAGAAGCTAAACTGACTTGAGATGACTTTCAACGCAGAGAATATATTTAGATCTGTTTATAAATTGAATGCTAAAAGTACCTCTTAAATTTTACCCTTTAAAACATAATAGAATCAAATAAGAAGGCAGACAAAGTAAGACTACTTCTAATTTTAAACACTTTTGGCTAAGTTGAAGTTTGAATACCGCTTTAAAAATCTTTGGCTGTTTTTAAGAAGTGTAGACACAAAATAGGACTTAAAACTAGTAAGGCTAAAAGAGAATTAAAAAAAAAAAAAGACTGCTAAGAACACCGTAATAATCAACCCAGTACTTACATCCTTTTGTGTTACTTCACCGTAGCTTTTTCCACATTCCCATTTCAGCATTCTAGAGCCCGCAGGATCAGCCCACGTATAAAATACTGCTTTTCCAGGAGGGAGAGAATCTTCTATTTTACTAAGAGAACTGACATAAACAGTAAAAGATATGCATTAAATTAAGTGCAAGTATATGAATATATAAAGAACCCCAAATAATATTTCATTAATTCTGAGTTCATTAATTGAGATTTGTGATAGTTTTGATTATGAGTAGACTGACATTTTTTCCCTAGACAATAAAAAAGTGATTCTTCTAAAAAAAATAATGACAAAAATTCAAGGTAAATATCGGTCTTACTTAGAAAATAGGTATCTTCAGGACTCTGAAACTACTTTGTCAACTTTTGTTTTAATCCAAATTAATTATGAAAGAAAATTATTCCAGTTACCTTATTTTATCTATACCAAGAGAACTTAACTGGTACCCTTTCCTAAGTATTACTGTGGCAAAAACAATACAACTCAATTATTTTTAAAAATCGTTAAGACATGTGATACATATGAGAAATTCAATCAATTCACAAAATGATTCCCCAAAAGAAAACGGAAAAGTTACAATCCAAAGAAATAATAAAATGTCACTCTTCTAAGCTGAAGAAGTTGACTCTGCAGATTAGACTTCTTTGGGTATCAGACAAAATTAATGGAAACAGTAACATCCTAGACGGATCTCTTTGTAAAATGTTCAAATTCTAAGAAAATAGGTTTGGTCTATTAACACCTAGAGAAATCATAATTACCCGTGAAGAAGTAAAAATAAGACTGGTCTCACACTTTTCTATAATAATGAATGCCAGAAAACAGTGGAGCAAGGCCTACACAATTTTGAGGAAAGAAGTTTTAACTCAAAATTTTATGTCAAATTGTCACTAATTTGCAAGACTAAGACATTCTCAAACAAGTAATAGTGTAACATACTATCCACCAACTCTTACTTTTTCCAACCAAGCCAGAGATGACTCAAAATAAAATTTTGAAAACTAGGATGCAGAAATATTAAGCTACTAACCAGTCAGGTAAATCAACTTATTAATACATTATAAACCAATGCAAATACCCCAAAAAGCCTTAAATAAACATACTTCCAAAAAGCCATTTTGTATTAATCTGGGTCAAAAATTCCAAATTATAATTATTAGAAACTGGGAATTTGGAAAGCAAAATTAAAGAAAATATAAAAGTATTCCAAATTTTTCATGGGTAAGTTAGCAGATACTGTTTAACTTTCAAAATTTAAAATGCATCAAAATCTTCAAGAACACAAAAAAGTAATTACAAGACAAATAAAATACGTGTTTTACAAATCATCATTAGAAGAAAATAATTTACATTACAAAAGAAGTGCAGCAAGGAGTAATAAATTAGTTCTTAAAAGGATTATAAATGGGTTAAAGATTTTTATTAAAAGACAAACAAGGGAGAATAGACATAGCTCAGTGGTAGAACATGTGCTTAGCATGCACAAGGTCCTGGGGTTCAATCCCCAGTACCTCCATTTAAATAAATAAATAAGTAATTAGATAGATAGATACATAAATAACCTAATAGCGTCCCCCTAAAAAAAAAAAAGACCGACTTTAACATTTTAAAATCAGAAATACATTCTCAACAAAAGAGGATCATTTAATTATAGTGCATTTAAATGAAAGAATATCATGCATTCATTAAAAAATTGTTTTGAAGCAAATTTACATGCTTGCAATAGCTGTTAAAAACAAGAGATTCAGCAATATAGATAGACAGCAGGAAATGAATCAAAATGTTGACAGTGTTGAGATTTTATGGATTATGGTTTTCTTTTCACAGTTTTTCTACAGGACTTTAAAAAATAATTGACAGCCATTATTTTTATATGTGAGAAACAATTAAAAAACCATATTAACAACAACAAAAAAGGCAAGGGAAAGGAAGGTAGAGGAAACAGAAGCCCTATATTCCTTATTTTTCTATTAAAAAATCAAATGTAAATATGTTGATCAGATAAATTTGGTTTAAAAATATTTAGAAATGTTTTAATTCATATAAATTTTCATCTAATTTACTGCAGAATATTCCTTATGAAAAAATTCATCTTAAATTTATCTCAGGCAACAGGAATTCAAAGCAAATAAAAATTAACCAGAGTCTGTAGAATGTTAACTGTGTATGTGTACAAGTCTTAACCTCACAAAACAGTAATAATACAAGGTGAAAAACACTTTAATCTATGTATGCAAAGGTGCAATGGAAGATTGGGTGTACAGATTAAGGTGGTGAGGGAAGGGATTACATGGAAGTGGAGTTTTTCTAGCAGAAAGGAGCATCCATAAAGGTAAAAACACACATTATAGGTTCCTAGAAGATACTGAATATAGTTCCCTGTGCTACACAGAAGAAATGTTTATTTTGTATATAGTAGTTAGCATCTGCAAATCTCGAACTCCCAACTTGTAACAGAGTAAATCTTTAAAGTTTTCATCACAAGAAAAACAATTCTAACTATGTATGGTGATGGATGTTAACTAGATGTTGTGCTGATGATTTCACAATATATACAAATATCAAATCATTATGCTGTACACCTGAAACTATTATATGATAATTATATTATGTTTTTTAAAAAGTAAACTACAGATATCAAGTCAGTTTTAACCCTACATAACTTCAGTACACTTTTTTTTTTAATGGCAACATTGTTTTACAGGGCAATAATACTATTATCAGTGTTGATATTCTTAAGAAATTATCATAAGGTCAGTGCCTCATCACTTAGACTCTGCTAAGATCAGGGGAAAATGTATTTGTAATAATCTTCTTACCTTTGCTTGTACTGAACAATGTCATTCTTGGTGTGATTTATTAACAGAAATGGAGCTGCGCCATCATGATAATCTGAAAATTTAATAACTGTAGAATGCTCAGCCAAATTAACCTCTGCTATAATACCTCCAAGCTAGAAAAAAAGGAAAAGAAAATATTCTCTAATGTGATCATTTTCCAAAGAATATTAACCAGTAATACTGAACAATAAAACTATTCATAGCAATATATTTTTGATGATTTAGAAAGTAACTCAGGATTTTATACTGCATGTCTGGAAAACCATGACTCAATTACTGCATACAGATAAATTCCAGATGTAGTAGATCCTAGTATTCTAAGTACTCTTTCTTTATAATAATCAAATTGTTTACTTCTCTTGTTTCCTTTTAGAACTTTTTCCCTTTGCAAAGGGAAATGTTTGTTCATTTTCAGTGAAACAAACAAAAAAATCACTTAATACAAAAAAAATTAGTAAGTATATATTAGCTTCTCTAATCACACACAGACACGAGTCACTTACCTCATTATCTAGACGCAATAAAATACAACTTTCTTGCTTGTTAAAATATATCTTTTTGGGAGGGCCTTCACTTCTTTCAACTTGAATAAGAAGTTTACTAGAAGCATCCTCAGGCCAAAAGGGGATACACTAAAACATACATAATGTATATTAATTTTAAAAATCCCATATTTCATCATAAAGACCTTTATCATTTTAATAAACCCAGGCTGATAACTATAGGCCAAAATTAAAATGTGAAGATTTTAAACTAGCAAAAGAAAATTTATCTTAAGAAAAGCTGAAATTAAAAACAAAAATAAAGTAAAATAAAAAGTAAGTTGTTATGCATTTGTAATTGCAATTACTGTAAACTAACTGTTGGAAGTCAGAAGCTATAGATTAGGTTTTCAAAAAGAGAAAACCCAACAGTCTCATCTGCAATCAACGTATAAATCAAGACATAAAATTGTTGTAAATAAAGGTATGGAAAAAGATACCTGGAAAATATATAAAGTAAATAATGCTGGAGTTATAATCCTAGCATCTAGATATATAGAGAGCTCTATATCCAACAAACCAAGGATCCAGACTTAATGAGGACACATGAAACATTCACAAAAATAAATCATATATTCATTCAACAAATATTTATTGAGAGCCTACTGTGTTTAATCACTGTTCAAAACTCTACCAACAGCTCTCTCCATCTCACTCAGAGCAAAAGTTAAAATCCTTGTAATGGGTCACAAAGTTCTGCATGATTACCCTTTATCACTGTTAGGCCTTTCCCTCTCCAATAATATTGGCCTCTTTTGCTATCCTCAAACATGCCAAATATTCTTCCACTTTAGGGTACATCTACGCTGGCTGATCCTTTGTCTTTAATGCTCTTTCCCCAGATATTCACCCTCCTGAGGGGTCCAGCTCTTGGCTAAAAACCTATGTGTAATTTTTCAGACCACTGACAATTAGAAAGGCTTTATCTTTATCTGGCAGATTTCACAGGACAAAGCTGCCCTACCCGTACCAGACTAGGGGCACAGCCAGTGCACTGCATCTCGTATGACCTTACAAATACCTGTGTGCTACCACAGGCACGTTCGTTCAGGGGCCGCTTCATCAGGGCCTTTGGCAGAGGCCTTCCTTGGGAACCTCTGCAAGGCCTCTTTATCAAGGGGGGCAGGGGGAACTTGAAGACGCTTTTTCTCTACTCTGACCTGCTGCTCAGTACTTTTCTACTCCTAACTGTTTCCACTTGTTTTCCTCCATCCTCCCGATCCATAAAACAGTAAGAGCTTTTTGTTCCCTTGACAGTGACACAACCCCACTGATCCACCTAACCCCTAACTAATGCTGTTTCATAGGAAAAACGGTACAGGAGGGCTTGGTGCTTTCTTCACTTCAGCCTCTTACTTACACTACTGCAGCAAGTGATTCAAGTCTTGACTTGTACTTTCACTTTGGCTTGCTGTCTTAATCAGCTATTCCTGCACCTGCCAGAGCAGCTCCAGCTCAGCCACGCTTTTGCCAAGTGTACCTCTCATATTTTCTCCAAGTTTGTTCAAATGCAACCTCAATGAGTCCTGACCACCTTATATAAAACTATAGTCCACCCCTTGCTCGTTAGAACTCTTAATACACGTTAGTCTGTTTTATTTCCTTTTCCCCCATCAGACTTGTCACCTTTCAACATGCTATATATTTTATTAATTGTATGGTATTACCAATTTAATGTTTCCCCACACTCCCATTGAAATGTAAACTACACAAGGACAGGGACTTGTGTTTTTGTTAAAAAATGCATCGCAAGGCACATAAGGAGTACACAATACATACTCGTTGAAAGAATAAATGAACAGGCAGATTTGAAAAAAGGTGGAACTTATGGAAATGAAAAATATAACTATTCAAATAAAAAAGTCAGCTGAAGGCTCAAGCTAATCCAGTAGTTTAGATACAGGAAAAGTGAAAATTTATGAAAAATATTTATGTAGAATTTATCCAGAATGCAGCAAAGAGGCAAAAAATATAAAACATAAAAAAGATATTACAATATATGAAGATAGAATATAAAGGTCTAGAACAAGTCTGGTTTAAGGCCCAGGAGGAGGAAATGGAAGAAAAGAGGAGAGGCAGTATTTAAAGAGAAAACAGCTGCAAATTTTACAGAAGGTGTGAAATAAATTACTCCACAGATTAGGAATAAAGCGTCTTAAGTAGGATGTATGAAAGAAAGCCACATGCAGACAAAAAGCACTGTGACTGCAGAACACCAAAGACAGAGAGAAAACTGTGAAGGCAGCTAGAGAAAAAGGAAAGATGATCTCTAAGAGTCATGGCAGAATTCTCAACAAAAATGGAAGCCAGAATAAAAGCTACAATGTGTTAAAAAAAAATTAGAACTGATTATCAAGAAAAGTATCATAAAACAAAGATGATGACTAAAACTTTTATGGATAAACACAAACTGATGATATTTACCTCCAAATCAGCTCTAAAGTAAATTCTAAAGGATGTACATCAGGAATAATGATTCCAGAAGGATGGTTTCAAAGCAAAAAGGCACAATGAATAAAAACAGCAAACACTTCTTATAATCCTATCATATTTAGAATAATATTTCTTTGGAAATAAAATATTCTGTCAACCTCAGGCCATCTTTCAGAAAGCTCTTACCAGAGACCTAAGCACTAGATAGAGCAGAATCAAAATTTCATTCCTGAGTCAGTATTATCTTCTTAAAATATTTGGCTTAACTTACTCTATAAAGGCATTCCAACCAGTTTCCTGGAAAGAATAAATAATTGCCTTCTCTTTACTACATTTATACTTTATCCAGGCTTCTATGCTATATTTAACCCCACTTGGGTAGTGATTATTAAATGTCTATCTCTCTTAGCAAGCAATGCATTCCTAGACGACAAGGTTTGGTTTTTAACATTTAAACAGTTTATTTATTTGATTTATTCTGGCACAAATAAATACTCAAATGTCCATGGAACTGAAACAAAACTGAGAGGTAGGGGTGGAGAGTTAAAACATTATGTAGTGATTTCAGGTATCTAACTTCAAGGAAAAATTAAAATCAAGAGGTATATTTTTGAAATTCATCTACCCACCTGCTCCAAATCAACAGAGAGCCATTTATCACTTCCCTCTTCAGCCACTGATATCCGATATTTGCTTTTGTTTTCAATTAAAAAAAGAGGGGTAAATGTGACAATTCTGGTAATGTTAAAACTGCTAAGGTCTATAGTGACACCAACCTAAGGAAAAAATATTAACATTTCAAAAACTGTTATCATATCAGTCTTCTTATAAAAATTAAGTAGTCAAAAGAGTTAAATAAAACTTTCTTAATGAGCATAGAATGAACTCACTTGATATTCCATTTTCGGGCCTTTACATTTAACAGCTCCATGACTACCAACAGTATCAATTGAAAACTGATCTGACAATTCACTATCGGTTACCATAAGCTGAACCTAGAAACAAATATTTTAAATATATTAGAATTTAGGGACCTTTACAAATTCCCACCTAAGCTGAAACATTTTTTGCTTTTTAGCCTAAACTAATACCACATTGTTAATGCACTAAACCTTTCCCTATATTAAAGTCTAATCTTTTAACCTCAAATATTTCACAAATGTTTATTCTACCTGTTTCATAATATTTTATTCTTCAGAACACTAAAAACTAAAAAGGAGTGATAAGTAGCTAAAGAAGCATGAAAGTTAAAAAAAATTTCACGTACCTTATTGTTATTAAAAAAGTGCTTTGGCTGAAAAGAAAAGAGAACTGGCTTTTTATAATCAGGTGGATGCTTTCGATGAATTCCATCTGCTTTGTACTGTAACATTCGACCAGTTTTATTGACCATCCAATAGGGACTATGAAATGCTATCACTGTCTGGCCAATATTATAAGTCACATGGATAGCAATATCTAAATCAGTCTTTTCTAGTTCTGTGACACAAGTAAAACTGATGAAACTAATATCTTGTTGATTAGGTTTTATATGATATACACTTTTCCAATCATGATTAAGATAGTCAAGTAATTTTAAATGCAGCCTGGCTTTATCTGACTGTACAGTACAAATCTGGGATGAGCGGCCTTCATGTAGAGTAAAAACTCTACTTTCAATCCCCTGTAATAAAAAAAAAAAAAAACACAGTAACTTTTTAATGTTTCAGAATAATATGCCAAAATATTCTATTTTATAATTCCAAATGCTATATAAAATGCTTTTGAAATATCTCCATTAGAAAAAGACTTATGTTCAAGTTCCAATTCTGTCAACTGTGTAAACTTGTATAAATTTTGAGATTTGAGTTATTATACTTGTAAAATGGTCTAAATGATCTACTTAAAAGGACTACTGTGAGTAAAATTAAATAACATAATGGGAAATTCCACTGGAACTAATGAAGATTATGAAATACTATAAATAGTAAAACATAAAAAAACCTTATCCACTAGTAATTTTAGTTTTGAAAAATACAAATAATAAAAAATGTATGAGAAAATTTACAGTAATTCAAAATAAGCAATCCCTACTAACTCCTATTCTTGGTTTTTCACAATCCCTAATCACTCACTTCCAATCACTGTTTATACTGAATCCTACATAACTCTTAACACTTTTCATTTCTCTCCACTCACACTTCATTACCTTAGTTTATGTTACTCTGACTTCTCCCTTTAAGAGTCCCCTAATTGCTCTTATCCCTTTTAATGCCTTCTCCATATAATAGCTAAATGATCTAAAAATTGATCATATCCTTTGAAAACTAGCCAACAAGGTGATACCTAAAAGTATCAAATTAAAAGTTCTATGATAATGGAACATAGATAATATATCTTGGTATTTCATCTGTTTTTCCAGCATCTCTAACCTGGTTCCCTCTTGTTGTAACATACAAATCTCTTCATCTTAAGATTTTAAATTACTTAAAGCAAAAACAACGTTAAGTTATCAATACCTGACATGTTAATAATCCACAAAACAGAATAATATTGGTGGTGGTGCTAGCGAGGTAAATAAATGGTAACCATGTGTCTCTCAGGCACTGTGCTAAATCCTTCACATATATTATTTAATTTGATTTTCCCTCTATCCCAATCATGCAAATTTTATTACTGTCCCCGTTTTATGGACTAGGACAAATGATTTAGAAAGCTATATAGCTTACCTAAAGACATAAAGCTAGTAAGTGACAGAACTAGGATTCAATCTCAAATCTATCTGAGAGCAAAGTATAAATTCTTAACAACTATGCTATCTGCCAAGAACACAAATATTCTTAAACCAAAGATGTGTTAGCTCCTCCATTCCTACCTGCCAAAAAATACTTAACAAAAAAGTGTAAACATAAAGTAAATCTCAATAATTAATAATTAATAGACTGCAATAAAACAAATAGACTACAATGAATTACTTTCTTATATTTGATAAGCAATGGCAAATAGAGTATTTACTTAAAATCTTAAGATGAAGAGATTCCTGTCATAGCAACAGGAAGGAATCAGATGTAACATATTAAAACAAACAATATTTAAAATAAAAAACATCTGTATAGGGCACGAAATTCTTTTAGAAAAATAGCATGAGAATAATATAGTGTATCAGTTTTTTCCATATAAGTTTAGTACCATTATTTTAATACTAATTCTCATACTTGTTGAGAAGTTAGTATCCATCTTTTAAATATATTATGCATGAAATATACACACATGGAAAGATTAAAAAATATTTTATAACTGAAATGATATCTTCATCAGAAGTGCTACCTTCTGATAATGTGATTATAGACAATCTTAATTATCTCTATTTTCTATAGGACTTTTAAAATAGCATATCACATTTGTGCATATAATTTATATTCAACTTAGTAATCAGATTTTAAGGTAAAGCAGTGGAAAAAAATTTTTTTAAATCCTCTTTTTCACAACATGATTGAAACATTCTTTTTGCATTTCAAGAATATCTGTACTGTCTGTTCACCAGTACTATAAATTTCATTAGAATTTTAAAACACTGTTTATTCTTCATAATTTTAAGTAACTAAAGCTACAAAGTCAAAGACAGGAAGGTACTAAAAAAATTCCAGAATACCTCTATGTAATAGGCAATTTTGTAAGGAAGAAGATTTCGGAGTAGGATAGGTGGCCACAAATGCATTATGTATGGTAAATCCCAACCATCTTCGGAATACACTGACACAGATGTCAAGTTATCTTTTTCTGGGACAATATTAATGATGAATGGCTTTTTAGAAGGGTTTATAGCTCTACATTTCTTCTTTAGAAAAGTGCCATCATTTTTCATAATTTCTTCAAAGTCAATTCCTTCACACATTTGATAGTCTTCATCTTCTGGCTTCAGAGAAAGGAGTGATCTACATAAAAGATTAAACAATACACTTTAGAATGTGCTTCAAAAAATTTAAAAATTTTCCTCTATGTGAAACTAACGCCAACAAACTCATCCAGATTATCAAGACATTTACTGAACCCATTATTCACCATTGAGAAGGTAAAACTGAAAAAGCACAAATGAGTAAAGACATTCTTTACTCTTAACGAGATCTCAATGAGGTGGGAAATACAGTGTTAAAAGGTAACTACTGCATGACCCAGATACCAAAAAATAGACATGCATGGCAGATGGAGGGCATGAGAGTGTGGTTAACTCTTTAGACTGGCTGCTAAGTGTTTTGCAGAAATGACAATTTTCTCAAAAAGGTTTCTTTCTGAAGAGATGAATTAGAGAAACACGCAAGGTTAAAGAAAAGGTTAAGAAATGAATGAAGAGAAAACATGAGAGAAAGATGATCAATGGCAAGAGGTTCTGAGTGAGAAGAGCTCATGGAGTGAATGGTCTTGAAACAGAACACCAAATGTTCTGAGAGAGAAGGAAGAAATAGATATTAAAGATGAAGATAAAATTTATATAAATGGGGACAAGAAAATGAGGGAGCAACTATCCCAATGTAAACTTAAACTACTGTTCAAATTTCACATTCCAACATGAACACTACACTCCAATCAAACCCTTATTCTTAATAGACCTGGACAAACCTTGTGCTTCATTCATGCCTCCTTATCTTTGTTCATGCAATTTCCTTCCACTCAAGATTGTCCTTCCCCACCCATCTCCACATTATTATATTTTAACTATAATTCATGTCTCTCTCTCAGGAGTCAATCATTAACCCCCTTTCTTTTCCACAGTTTTCTGCAACTACAAATCATTCTGTGATTTTCTATAACCTACTGTTTCCTACCTTCTGTATTTATTTATCAGTCTTTCAAGGGGAATAGCCAGGCCACTTCCTCTTGGTATCCTACAGCAGTGCCTTACACATACCAAAACACCTGATAAATCATTGTTAAATGAATTAAATTTAAAAATCAATATATTTAAATTCTACAGAGTGATACTCATTCGATAATTTAAAACCTTATGTCTTAAATATAAGAGTACCTGTATCTAAGCATTGGATTAGAAGGATATTTAATATGAAATCCAAGCTGGTTAGTCACTAGTGATTCTAATCAAGACTGATTAACTCTCATGTAACAAATAAATACTTAGCCTTGAACAAAAAAGTGTAGATACTTTGATGGCCTAATTTTTCTATGGACAGAGTTACAAAACATACAGCAATAGTTTAATAAAAATAAAGCAGAATACCACTAACTTTAATTATCCAAAAACAAAATGGATTTCAAGTTCCTCAGAGAAATTTCAAGACATATCTTACATGTCACTTTTACTCTAGTCTTATATAACCCACCCCAAATCCTGTCTAGAACATATACTATAAACAACTATTTTGTGGTTGTTCTCTCAACAGTGTAATTCTTTCCCTCAGCAAGTTTGAACTAAGGAATAAAACTCATTAGGGTTAGAAGGTCTACTATCTGAAAACATGAGCCTAAAACTGCTAGGTTTCCTTCTTAGCATTCGGGGCCCAACTTGAATTCCTAGGTATGGGTCAGAATAAACAGAGGTAAGAGATATTTAAGCACTGCTTGTAGTTTTGGCTCTGTCCTTCTGAAGCATAGGTCTAAAATGTCCAGGTCTAGTGTGTATTCTAAAATGGTACTTAACAGACTATAATGCTTATTCTGAGGAAGTTTTTATTCTCCATTAGAGTTCAATATCCCTAAAAGAGATTACTTTCAATTCCAGATTAAGTATCCCGAATGATAATACTTGTTTGTTTGTTTTATTAAGCCTGTAATTATGAGACTAGTCCATCATTATTGTTACAATTTTAATAATCCTTTCTTAATAAATATTTACATCAAGTTTAATCTAATTGCTTTAGATATTTAAGGCTGATGTGCTCTACAGCTGACCCTTGAACAACACAGGTTTGAACTGTGTTGGTCCACTCATAAGCAGATTAACAAATACAGTACTTGATGATTAGCAGTTAGTTAAATCCATGGATGTGGACACGGAGGTATGGAGGACTGACTATGTGATCTGAGCATCTGAGGATTTTCGTATCATCAGTGGATCCTGGAAACAATCCTCTTTGGATACTGAGGGACAGGTGAATGTGGACTTTTGATTGTGTGGGGGTCAGCCCTCTAAACCACATGCTGTTCAAGGATCAACTGCGTATCTCTGTTTACATTACAATTCTATCAATGAACAATTAATAAATACGCAGACACAGAGATAAAATATTTTACATCTTCTAAAGAAATTTCAAAAAAAATTGTATCATAAAACCCTTGAAAAGTAAAAATCACTTCATAATAGTATAAATCCAGAAGTCACCAATCACGCTCAATTAGACATTATTTTAAAAATCCTAAATACATATGATTACAGCTATAATAGTTATATTGCAAACATGTAATTTATATTTACTAGTAAAAACATAATTTATGATATAAATTAAATACATTAAATTAAATAATTCTTTAAAAAAATCTTCAGAGTGCTGAACCTTAATAAGTTATGTGAGATACTAACAAGACAAATTTGATTTCACTTAATGTTAGATATCACTACCAAGTCAGAAACTAAAAAGTCTATATAAGAGATCTGAGAGCAAACAAAGAAGATGAAGAAAAAAAAAATCACCGGTAGGACGCTAATGGTATGTTAAATTCATTTCCAGGTGAAGCCGTTCCCAGTAAGGCGTCCCCTCCATAAACATAAAGTGGTATTGAAAAATGATTTCTAATCTGGAAAAGAAAAATAACATTTAGTATCATCAGTCTAAGAATCTAAAGACATTTAAAAAACAATCCACTTAAATATCTCAACATAGGAATTATCAGGCGGTATTTATCTTCCTTATACAAATTAGAAAAAAACCCCAAAACATGCAATTACCTATGCCAAAAAAATACAAGGAAAGTTTCCACAGTTTTATAGAAAAGGACGCTCCAAAACAAAACTTTAAAAATCCTAGAAGAAAATAAGATATCTTCCTGACCTTGATATAAGGAATAATTTCCCCTTTAGACAAAAACAGTAGAAAAAATTTCATAAAAAATATTACACCAAAATTTTAAATGTCTGTATGATAAAAGTGAAAAACAAGCCACAGGCTGGGAAATGTCTACCTTTTTGTATCACTGTTGTATGCTACCCACTGGATGAAAAGCGACAGTATCTCATCCAATGAATAGCACACAACACTGATATAATAGAATAACATTTTTTTGATTAACATCCATTATAGATAAACCTCCACTTGTAATTATCTTTGGGATGGATAAAAACAATTTGGTTAGTAAAACCATTTTCTTGTATTATTTCCATATCTTACTGAAATATATTTTCAAAATCATGCCAAAATACAAATCATGTTGAGAACTAAGAATTGATAAATGTATAATCTTAACCATATTTTTATTTCTAGATAAACTGCTCTACTTCTTTGAAAGAAGAGTACATTTTCATTTCTATGAAAGTACCTACAAGAAGTTTAAAATTAACATTAAACTAAAAAAATTTAAAAATAATCAACCATAATGGGAGCAGCTCAACAGTCATCTTTTAATACAGTTCATTGTAAATCAAAAATTAAACACAAGAATTTCTGTTTTCATCCCTGATGGAATAATATAGACCAGATGTACCTCCCGAGTTGAAACAACCAAAACACAGGGGAAAAACACACATTAAGCAATAGTTCTCAGACATTGGTCAAAAGGCAGCACTGAAAAGAAAGAAAAAAACCCCACTAATGTAAGTCCTAAGATTGTCACCCTCTCTTACTTCCGAGAAAGTTTCTAGATTACTGTGTGGAGAAGTCAAATGGAGCCTAGTTTGCCTGAGCTGAAGAGACATATATGAGAATTTGGGAAAGCCAATGAGGCTTAATCTCACAGCACATTGTATGAGAGAGGAGAGAGCTGCATGGAGAGGCAAGAGTTGCAGAGCAGGAATTCCTGAGATTTTAAGAGTGTCCCCTGTTCCCAAGACTTCAGTTCTGTGGTGACTGGCACATGCTTGTGAGTATACTATCTAAGCCTCAGTAAAGATCCACCTAAAAGGGACAGGCAAAACAATCTCTGGTGCTGCCACACTTTCTCACTAACCAAAGTGGTAAAACCTTGTTTAGTACAAAGGGTATTGGTTACAGTGCTTTACTAGTGGAGCTAAATTAGTCCCAGACTACAGGCTGCTTGAAGTTCACCTAAAAAGTTCTAAAACAAGCACTGAGAGGATCACTTTCCAACTATCATAACTGTGTTGGAGAATTATGTTCAAGAACATATAAAGGTGTTTGCTTCAGCAGCACATATACTAAAACTGGAATGATACAGAGAAGATTAGCATGGCCCCTGTGCAAGGATGACACACAAATTTGTGGAGTATTCCATATTTCTTGTATATGTATGACTGAAACATTATGTTATACACCATAAATTGACACAACATTGTAAACTGACTATACTTCAATTAAAATAAAAAGAATATATAAAGGAATATAAATATATATAAAATAGCCAACAAGGTAAAATTCACAATTTTTGACATCCAGTAAAAAATTACTAGACACATTAAAAGAATTTTAAAATGATCCATAAAAAGTGAAAATGAATAAAGTGAAACAAATCAGAAATGATACACATGATAGAATTAGTAGACAAGGATATTAAAACATTTATATAACTATATTCAATATATTCAAAAGTTAGGGGAAAGATGAGTATACATAAAAAGACATGGGAAATATAAATAAAAATGCAAACTGAATTTAACATAAAGATACACTGGATGAGATTAAGAGCAGATTAGACATTGAAAAGTGAATCTAAAGATGTAATAGAAACTATCAAAACAGAAACACAAGAATTGGGGGGAAGCTGAAAGAAAAAGTGAACAGAGCATTAGTGGGCATAAGTTTAAACACTCAAACATATATATCTAACTGTGGTCCCTGAAGAAGAGAAGAGGGGGGAAGACAAAAGGAATATTTGAAGAAATGATGGCAAAATTTTTTTCGAAAGTTGATGGAAACTATAAATCCATAGATTCAAGAGCTTAATAAATCCAAGTACAAGAAATATGAAATAAACTAGACTAGGATTCATTCCAATCAAATTGCTTAAAACCAGTAATAAATGGGAAAAAATCTTAAAAGTATAAAAAAATAAAATCACACATTTCATAAAAAAGCAAAGATAAGAATAACAGCAGACTCTGGTAATACAGTCAACAGTGAACAACATCCTAGAAGAATGGAAAAAAATAATGGTCGATCTAAATCGCTATGCCCACTGAAAGTAACTTAAAACATAAAAGTGAAAAAAAAGAAAAAACAGTTCATTGCTAAATTTCATAAAAGACATAAAATTACTAGAAAAGCTCACCTAAGAAGTGCCAGACAATATAAATAGCCCTTAAAGTGAAACTGTGGTTGAAAACATTTACACAAGAAAAACATTATAAGAAACTCTATACCAACGCCTCTCATGAACATTAATGCAAAAATTCTAAACATGAATTTAGCAAATCAGTCCAACACAATAATACATTAAAAGGTTAATACTTCATGACCAAACGAGATTCATCCTAGAAATGCAAGGTTGATTTAATATTAAAAATCAATCTTATTTAATATTAATAATTAAAATCAATGTAATTCATCATATTAGAAATTTTTTAAAGATCCTCTCAATAAACACAAAAAATAATTTGACAAAATCCAACATTCATTCCTGATAAGGACTCTCAACAAACTAGGAACTGAAGGGGTCATGTACAAAAAAACTACAACTCAAAACATACTTAATGGTGAAAGAGGAAAACACTGTTCTCCTAAGACTGAGAACAAGACAAAAACATCTGCTTTCACAATTTCTATTCAAATTGTACTGGAGGTTCTAGTCAGTGCAACAAGCAAGAAAAAATAAAATAAGATGATGAACACTAAGACTGGAAAATAAGTAAAAACTGTTTTTGTCTGCAGACATACCTATAAAGAAGTTACTAGAACTAATACGCACATCTAGTAAGGTTGCATAACACATGTAAATATAAATACCAAATGTACTTCTACAAGCAATAAAAAAAATCAAAAATTAATATGAAAAATGCCCATTTTAACAAAATTTTTAAATAAAAATTGAAAACCTGAGTCTAAAATTTAAATGGAAGTGGAAAGACTTAGGCTAACTAAAACAACTTTGAAAAAGAACCAAGTGGGACAACTTGTACTACCTCACTGCAAGATTCAAGATAAAGTAATAATCAAGACAGTATGGTATTGGCATAAACAGATTAGAGACCTCAGCATAAACACACAGAAATATGGCCAATTTATTTTTGACAGAAGTGTCAAGGCAATTTAATGGAAAAAGGATAATTGTGTTTGGAACAAATGAATAGCCAAGTGGAAAAAAATGAACCTCAAACCTTATCTCACATTATATACAAAAAAATCATTCAAAACGGTATGTGCTAGTGTATGTATAGGATAGATTACTACTCAACAGCAAGATGTAACAACATTAACACAAACAAGCTGAGACATAAAAAATTATGTTGAGTGAAGAAGCCAGACTCCATTCCCTACTTCATTCCATTTATATAAAATGCTGTATTGTGTATCTAACGTATGAGAATATATCAGTGGATGCATGGAAATGGAGTAGGGGGTAGGGAAACTTTTTGGGGTGTTAAGTATGTTTATTACCTTGATTGTGATGAAGGTTTCAGACGTGTAATTTTGTCAAAATTCATCAACTATAAATATATGTAGCTTATGTACATCAATTTAACCTCAATAAAGCTATACAAAATTTCTCTCACTGTATTCTCTAATTAAAACAAAAGGATAAATACATACTACAAAGACCTAAAACAAAATGTTGAGTTTTTTAACAAAATAATATTCCAAAAAATTTATAAAATATTCCTATAAAAATTATGAGTGTATTCAACAAAATTCTACAACTGCTCATATTAGAGTAGTATAATTACCGATAATGATTATTCTTTTTGATATTAGCTATATTTTTATTACAGTCTATATTCTTTTGGTAGTAATTTGCTTTAATTTTTTTTCTTAGCACACAAATATGCAAAATATCCACACAAATATCACAAAAAACTGAATCATTCCATACCTGCACAGGGGAGCGAATTGTTACCTTCTTACTTCCTTCCACTGCATCAATTTGACAAACAATAGATCTTTCAACTCCAGACTCTCTGTGTCTTACAGTGTACAGTCGTCGTCCCACTTTTGTTAAAGGGATTTTATCAGCAGTAGAGTGGTTAGCAGGTGCTAAATTAAATATATATGTTTGAATGTTTTTATTAGAAATTATCATACATTAATTTTAAGTAGACATTATAAGCCAGCAACATCAAATGATTTCTTAAACTTATGAATAATTATCACTGATACCTATACAAAGAATCCATAATACATTTCTACATCATTTATCTAAAACCTTCAAAGCATTTTACCAAAGTTTTTAATTGAAAAAAAATCTCATTTGGTAGCTTAACCTAAGACAACAGCATAACCTTTTAAAAATAACTGAATGATGAGAGAAATTATTAGAAATTACAAGAACATTGACCTCTGGTTTGCTTTCATAATAACCAGAGCCTAATATATCCAGGCAGTCAATTACCAAGTAGCTGCAATTTTTTAGTTTTAAATTTTTCTAACAATCTGTGACACTCTGTGATAGCTAAGATTTGATTAAAATTTTATACAGTTTTTCTAATATACACACATATATTGTATTGGGAGGGTGAATTATATATTTTTATAACACTCCCCCCCCCAGCAGAATCCCATGAAAATGTTAGTTTAAAAACAAACAAGAGTAACTGATGAGAAAAAGTCACTGACAATGCTGGGACAACACCTGAAACCTAGCCACCGCTATGAATCATTTCCTGACTAGGAAAAAGTACTAGCTATCAGTTTTAGTACCCTTCCAAGTCCAACTTTTGAAACCCTCTCCCTTCTGATAGGGACTGAATAGTCAGGGCAAGGCAGGCAGGGGAATGAGGAATTCAAAACAAAGAAATCAAAAAGACCTTGAAGAAGACCGATTAACCCGATATTCTGGTGCCCTGGTTTACACCCTACTTTCCTTTTCCTTCCTATGTACAAACGAGGGATTTCTAGATATGAGTGAGTATGCACACTTGCAAGCTGGAAAAATTCCATGGTGGGGGGCATGAAAAAGCCCTTACTGCTACCTGCAGATACAGCCCCTCCACTGCCCACAGGGGTCCTGTCCCTCTTCTGTCTCTTCAACTAATAAAAACTTGCAGTGTGCAGTGACTCTAAAGTCTCCTTTAAGTTCTTTCGCTGAGAACCATGGGTCACTGACCTCTTACCCATAACACCTTCCATAACTACTTAAATGTCAAAGAGTGTCAGAAAGTGGTATGGGACTGTTTAATATTTAACTTCACAATGAGTACATACTATGATAATTTTAAAATGTATTTACTTTCATCTCTCATGAAAATGAAAAACTTCTGAGACACATAAAGGACAAAGGAAAAAACTTCTACCTCAATAGGTAGAACATAAAAAACATTTACAAACTCAAAAACCATTACCTTGTGCCACTTCATGAATTCAAACCTTATTCTGAATTTATTCAGTTGCAAAATGGTGGAATTCTACTGAGTTATACTAAAAGTCATTAAAACCACCACCAATAGCTATAGTCTGTAAAAGCTAACTGAGGATGACACTTAATACTTTTCGTCTCCAAAACATAAAGCAGTAAATTAACATGCTCTAAATAAAGCAGTGGATAAAGAAAGTCAGAGTTTGAAACACGAAGATATAGTAAGAGCAACAAACACCCTGCGAAGGAAATAATAATAAAATTCACAACATATTAGGAAGGAGAGGAAGGCAATTTATCACTTACTAAGAAGAATGAAGAAGAGTTTGCTGCTTAGGCTCGTCATTGCATTGAAATGATCATTGTCTTTAGTTCGGACATAATCCATACTTAAACTCTCCTCGCTTTTCAACACGTATGATTTTGCCATAGGTACGCTGAGTACGCTAAAAGATTCACTTGGCGAAACAGAGATATTAAGTCCAAGAGAGTTTAAAATCATAAATGGTGCTAGATCCCTTATGAAGACAGCTGAAGATCGAGTGGCAGCTTCCGTAAATGCCTAATAAGGAGGAGTTACCATAAATAAAATAAAATAAAATGTGGAAAATTAATTGACCTGCAGAACACTAATGGATATATGAAAAATAACTAAGTTAATAAAAAACTCCACTGACTTTTCAATAGAAGAAAAGAGTAACTCAGACTAGTATAAAGTTTCTTTTCTTACCTTGACTAAGTTATTTAACATTACAAGGCCACATTTGGATAATGTAATGTTTAGTTGGTCTTTTGAATGGATAGTGATGACAGTTTTATATTCTGGCACCTTATAATTTTCTTCTTCAGTACCTGACTCAACAATGGCCTTTTTGGCTTTCTTTTTCATCTAAAATAATAAATAATAGAAATATGAGGAAAATTTCTTCTTAGGAGCACAACGTAACTCATTTTGCAAAGGGAAAATGAAAACTAGACAAATTCCAATAACATTACAGACAGCAATAAATTTTATCAGTTCCACTGCCTTACTGGAATTACCTGAACATCAGTCAACTAAGGTCATATTGGACAGGAGCAGTATTAGAAGAAAAATTCTCCTCCCCAGTTACACTAAAATGGCAGGCACAATTTAGATGGGGGGAAAAAAAACCCTAAAATCACCAAACTCATGTGGCATCTGAATGAAAATGAGAAGTACCTACTTCATATCACATGGAAATTTAGAGCAAAAAAGTCATTTAGTCTATTGCTTATGCCATAAATAAAGAACAGAAACCTAGGGACTTAAAAAGTCCAACAACAGTTGCAGAACAGTGCTAACAGGAACATGGCCTTATGTGAATCAATACCACGTGACTCTTCTTAGGATTCACAGATCCACTGCCTATGTATATTCTGACCTAACAACCACCAAAGTTCCTTTATCCACATCCTTTATCTCAATTATGTGGAAAATCAAATGTACTGGCCCAGTACAAAATGCTGGATGTGCCAAGCTAGTCAGTCACCTTCGTTGTTCCTTTAACTGGCTTTAAACCAGGGAAAATGTGTGTGCATACTGACTGAATTATTATTAGGGAGGAGACACGCTAATAATTCTGCAGTCTCTTGCTTCAGAAGCACAATTTCATCCAACCAAAGGTTCTGATTTGTATGATTACATAAATTCACACCATATTTCAAACAAACAATATATTTTCTTCTATACATACACCCTTCAGAGAGCAAAGAAAACTCGGGACAGACAACAACCTACAAGGAAGTGCTAGAGCCACTTTAACCCGGTGGTTACGCGTGGGACTCTGGAGCCGGTGCTGCATCCCACCTCTTCCAGCTTGAAGGTACTATTACTTTATGGAAGTCCTTCAACTTCCATAGTTTTAGTCCCACCACATGTTAAAACGGAGCTTAAAACTGTATCTTTTCCAGAAGGGTTTGTTGTAAGGGTTAAAGTAAAAGTAAATTATTTAGAACAGTATATAATAAATGTTTACATGATTATTTGTACAGGAGGAGCACAGGAGGCATTGGCCTGGGTTTGAAAATAATACTCAGAGGTCAAACAAGGAAGCATGTGGAAAGCCTTATAATGAGATAATTGAACTCTGTTGTGATGAAAATTAAAGTGTGTGTGGTATGGACACCCTCAACACTTGAAAAATATTTTCAAACTCCAAAATTACCTTGATTCCAAGATTCCATGGTCTAAAATCCTCAGTCTGATCAATTTCTAAGGGTTCAAGCAAAGGCTCCCATACACCAAACATTTCATTGTAATAATGTACCTAGAGAGAGGATTTTTAATTTTTTAAATAAGGCATTCTGGTATTTTCTAAAATAATCTTCCGTGCTGTTTCCTACCACCATTCCTTTTGGCTGTACTATTTCTTCTTTGTATGAAAACCGTCTACATGCCATTCGTTAGTTTCCTACACATACTTCCTCAGTGCTTTCCTTACATGGCTATCCTCGAGGTCTAGTCTTCACAATTTAATCCAGACAAAACTTTCTTTTAAGTATCTTTCTTTGACTTTCAGGCTGGGCTTAACATCAAAAATCGTGTTCATCTATGAAACACTACTGACAATTTTTAAACTGTCTACCTCCACTTACTTTTTGAAAGCCCCTGAAGGCAAGTAACATATGATTCAATGAGTGGTTTACTCATTTGAATTCTCTGAACTTCTTGGACATCCTAGATCAAATTCTCTGCAAAATACAATTTTAGCCAAAATTTGAAAACCTGAAATCTAGTCTGTCAGTTCTACCTCTATTATAGTATATAACTTTGTATCAACTCAAATATTACAGCAGTTTATGAATTTTCATAATTATTAAGGTTGAATATCAGAGTAGTTTCCACTAGACATAAACTCAGTAATTTAAAGCAAAATATCTCTGGGGTGATTCCATGTAGATAAATTCTAAAGCAAAATATATGTTGGTTCAAAGCAAGTATCTTCCATATAAACAATTAAAGGACTCTCACAAAAATTTGAAAGACTTTGGTTGATTCTCATGAGAGTAATAAAGATTCTGCACTATATGTAAGTATAAAGCATATCCTTCTAATTCTTTATAAACTATATTAGAAGAGATTAAGAAATAGTCTAGTATCATTTTAAAGGAAAAAGGGTATTCAATTTAATTCTTAATATTAAGAATTTTGAATCTGCTCAACAATTGTGTATTAATATTATCAATTGATAAAATCAGTTGAAATATAAATTCAATATGGATGTGTACTCTCATGTACACATAAAAAATGTATCAAGGGTATAAATTTATAAACTTTCTTTCAAAAGTTTTGTGAACCAACATCATATATACAATAAACAATTTTAATGTTTAAATAAGATTCCCCAAATAGTTCATGTGTAGCATTATTTGTCATAAAATCTGGAAAAATACTACATATGCTTACTTCGAGCTCAAGCTGACAGTGGAGATTTATTAGAGAACTCCAGTTTTTGCCTTCCCCTGAGAAATGTGATTTTGCTAAAAGCATAGGCACGGTTCTATGACCAATTCCAGCCTCAAGAACTATAAAAATAGAATCAATGTTCATTCTTATCATCTCTCCTTTGGGTACCAATTCAGTTGTGGGAGCTATTTTTTCAGCTTCATCTGGTTCTTCAAGAAACCACATTTTCAAATTCTTTGTATCTTTCTTTTCCCATAAATGTGCTGTAGAAGCAGCAGTTTCTTGTGGGATGGTTTCCTTAGCTGTATAAAGTGCTGAAGTTATGGTGATCACAGTATTTATGATAACTGGTGAAACCTGAGGGGAAAAATGTAAACTAAAAATTCTATACACACCACTTTAAAAAAATACATACTTCAAAGAACATTCAATATATCTACTGAAGGATCAAGAAAAATTAACACTGAACTAACATTACTACCAAGAAATAGCAGATACAATTTTTTGCCCATAGAAGTTTTTTTTGATTATTGTAACTAATTTTAATTGTTAAATATTTACATGTCAATATCAAACTGTTCAATTTCAACTATACATACTATAGGGATGTTAACTACAGAAGCAGTCAACTGCCAATAATAAAATATATGAAAACATTCACTATAAAATGTATATTAAATATCATTTTAAAATTATGTATTATAAAATATTTCCAAAAACAGCTTCTTTTTTGCTTATTTAACAATTCAAAGTTGCTATAATAATGGCATATTTCTAAGTTTTATTAATTTTTTTAAAAAACACTACAGATCTGAATGATTGACTATATTGTAACTTACCTTCAGTGTCAGTGATTTTACTGATAAATCAATCACCTGTGGATCTGTACTTATCTGAGTAGCTTGACAGAATAAGTCACAGGGCTGCAAAACCTATGAGAGAACAACCAATACTATTAAAATAACATTGTTCTTACAATATTTTTATTTAAAGACTTGCCCAGTAATAGATAACAAACAAGTTAGTAAAAGTAACTGTATTAAAAACAAGTGAATCAATAAGACATTTTTTAAATAGAAAACAAACTGTGGTTACCAGGGGGGAAGCAGGGGGAGGGATAGATTAGGAGTTTAGGATTAATAGATACACATTACTCTATATAAAATAGATAAACAGCAAGGACCTACTGTAGAGCACAGGGAACTATATTCAATTTCTTGTAGTGAGCTGTAATGGAAAAGAATCTGAAACTATCTATACATACACATATATGTGTATATATATATATATGTATAATTGAATCACCTTGTTGTATACCTGAAACTAACACTGTAAATTGACACTTCAATAAAAAATAAGAATTAAAAAAAACACATTCTAAAATTATCCTCTTATTATTTATAATAAACAGGAAGTACTAAAAATATTAGCAACAATATTAATATAACAAAGTAGAAGAATTTCTTAAATATGCTTAAATACATGAAAATCCCAAAAACTTGTATTGTATATTTTATTTTACAGTAGTCCCTTGGTATCCCTGGGGTATCGGTTCCAGGACACACACACTTGTCCCCTGTTACCTTCTCTCTACCCACTGCATATACTAAAATCCAAAGATGTTCAAGGCCCTTACATAAAATGGCACAGTATTCAACAAAAACCCAAACTACTCAATTAAAAAAACTGGACAGAGGAGCCAAATAAACTTTTTCCAAAGATAAACAGATGGCCAACAGGCACACAAAAAGATGTTCAACATTACTAATTATTAAGGAAATGCAAATCAAAACCACAGTAAGATATCACATCATACCCATTAGAATGGCTATTATCAAAAAGGCAAGAAATAACAAGTGTTGGAAGTATGTGGAGGAAACGGAACCCCCCCACACTGTTGCTATAATAATGGCAAGTTTTATTAATTTTTTTAAAAAGACACTACAGATCTAAAGTGCCTATCAACAGATGAAGAGGTAATGAAAATGGGGTATGTGTGTTTACATATAAATATGTGTGTGCGCTGTGTGTATATACACATATACATACATGGAATACTACTCAGCCAAAAAGGTGAAATCTTATCTTGCCATTTGCAACAACATGGATGGACCTTGAGGGTATTATGCTAAGTGAAGTAAGTCATGTGGAAAGACAAATACTCTTATGATTTCACTTATACATGTAATGTGAAAAACAAACAAAATAAATGAACAAATGAAACAAAAACAAATATATAGATACAGCGAACAAGAGTAGAAGTTACAGAGGCAAAGATCAGGGGACAAAATGGGTAAAAGGGGTCAACTGTATGGTGAATGATGAAAACTAAATTTTTGTTGGTGAGCATGCTGTTGTGTATGCAGAAGGAGAAAAAAGATACTGTATACATGAAACTTATATGTTATATACCAATATTACCTCAAAAAAAAAAAAAAAAAAGAGGGAATAGTACAGTTAGTTGTCTGTATCCGCAGGTTCTTTTTTGTGGATTCAACTGCAGACTGAAGTACTAAAATAAAATTTTATCATGGTATTTTTCCATTATAAAATGAAATGATCTATATAGGACAAGCTACAAAAGATAAGAAAAAACTATAAACACACTAGATTTACTAAATAATTCTTAATATAATTATAAATTAACTGAGTTTTCCCTAACTATAGTAAGCATAAATCTGTCCTGCAGTCCTTAGTTACTCATGGTCCTTCCAAATGCAAAATATATTTACTTTCTCTTAAGGTCCCTAACAGTCTTCTCCCATTGTAGTCCAGAGTTCTGCACACCATCCACTGCACAATGGTGAGGAGTCACTCCAGGACCTTGCTTATGATATGTAATCTCTCCCTATCCATTAAATCATTGATGTCTCTGTCACTAACTCCGGGCTCTTTCTTCATCTTGAAGAGGGGTGAGTACAAGCCTTTTAGGTCTGCAAGGTGTAGCCCAACACTAGCCCAAAGCAGTTTTGAAATCCAGCCAGGTAAGAGTTTCTTGATTAGATTCAAAGTCTACGAATAATTCTCTGTGGCTTTCAACTGCACTCTCTGAGATAGCCTTCCTTTTTTCAAAAAAGGTAGCACAAATTTGAGTAGTTATATCATCCTGCTTCCTGTCAGTAGAATTTTGAGGGGTCCAAGAGTCTCTATTTTATACTCTGTCTCTCTCAGTCCATGCTCGCAGTGTTTCTCCTAAAACAATTTTCTCAAGGACCTTGATGGCTTTCTATACATTTTATGAGGTTTCATTTCATTTAAGCTGCATTCACAGATCTTTTTTAGATGATCATGGCTTTCTGCTCATATGGTTAAGGGAAGACATCCTTATGATTCCCAGAGGCCCTCCTCTGGTTTGATTGAAAAGATCTGTGAAACACACATTAATCTCTTGAAAGGGCCCTTTGTGTGACTGATTACTCTATGACTTTATAATCTGAGGTTTAGCAAAAAGTTATGCAATTACATATTCTTTTCTCTGTGCTACACTTATGGCACATTTCTGACTTGTAGCACCATATGCTATTTGGAAGGCTGAGAATTATCAAAGTCATTAAGTTCTGGTTCTTTTTGTTTTAACTGTTTCCCCTCAAATTTATCTCTCTGCTCTAGCATTTTTTCTATAAACAATAAGAGACCAGACAGAACCTTCAAATCAGGCAGCTTGGAAATCTCCTTAGCTATATACCTATGTTTGTCACTTACAAGTTCTCCTTTTCACATAACTCCAAGACACAATTAGCAAAGCTTTCTGTCAGTGCAAATCAAGCCATCCCCCTACTTCCAATAACATGTCCTTTACTTCCTTCTGAGCCCTCACTGGCAGCATTCTTAAATGACCATATTTCTACCAAGAGAGTTCAACTAACTTAGGCTTTCTCTATCATTCTCTTCAACATTCCTCCAACTTCTACATTTCTCTGCTTACTTCCCAGTTCCAAAGCTGCCCCCACATTTTAAATAACTGCTACAACAGCATACTACTTATATACAAAAATCTGTATTTGTTTCCTATTGCCACATACAACAAATCACCACACAATTAGTGGCTTAGAATACCACAAATTTATTATCTACCCATTTTCAGGGGTCAGGAATCTCACTGAAATCAGATGTCAGGGTGCTGTGTCCTCGTCTAGAGGCTTGACTAGGGAAAGATCTGTTCCCAAGCTCCTTCATGTTGTTGGCTGAATTCATTTCTTTGTGGCCCAGGCCTGAGATTTCCATTTGCTTGCCAACTTTTGGCCAGGGACTACTTTCTACTCCTGTTAGTCCCTCACAGGTTCCTGACATGTGGCCTTACTGACATGGCAGTTGGCTCCTTCAAGGCCACAGAAAAGCATCTCTCTGATGTTTCACCATTTTAAAAATTAGGTTAGGTCCACTGAGAATCTCTCTTTGTTAAAGTTAAATGATTAGCAATCTAACTATATTCATTGGTCCTGTCCACACTCAAGGGAAGGAGACCATACTGAGCACATGCAACAGGAGGCAGAAATCTTGAAAGCCATCTTGGAATTCTGCCTACATTAAAGATGGAAAATAAATCAAAAAAATATATATATATAACCTCTAAACCTATTCTCCAAAGAAAGCACATCAAAATCTACTACTATTCTAATAAATCAGAAAGATCAACTGGTACATGACTTAAATATTCAGTATATTATTTCTTTAAACTTCAGGGATAGAATATTGTAACCACATTGCAATATATAATCTAAGACTTTAAACATAAAATTTGTGTTATTTTGTCTTTTTAGAGAAGGCAAAAAATAAAAACAAAAATACTATTATAAACACATATAAAAATTTCTTATAACTTGGAAATTTTTAATTGGCTTTTTAAATAGTTCCTTCATCCAAATAAACATGAAGGTGTGCTTTGATCCTTAGCCAATTCCTATATTTTCAAGTCTAATTAAGCTACCTAGAATTAAAAATGCAGCTGGTCCTTAACAGTAAACATGTTCATGCCAAAACTATATTACAGTCAAATTTTCCATAATATAGTCCATATAGATCAACTTAATAATGTGGAAACATTTCTTAAAATGGAATTATTTTCCTACTAGTATGATTTTATTGTCTCCAGCTACGTCCATTGTGACTTTACTGATATTTCTATCATTTTTTTTTCCTCCTTCCTACTCTCATCTCTCACCATACTGCTCCCAGTCTCATACGATTTTTACTACTGGTGCATTTCTTTCCTGATGATACTGCTTCCCCTCCAAAGAAGCAATCTTAAGCTAACTAACATCTACAGAAGCCTACAAGAGCTGATTATAAATTCTCTACTTTAAAAACACTGCCTTGGTGGTGGGAAGGACTGCTTCAAGCTGAGGATGACTAAATACTAAGAAAAAAGTTAGGGTATAAGAGGATAGATGTTGGTATGTGGGTAGATGTGTGTTGGGAACTTGCACTCTCTGGAACCCAGGTACTCTGCATACAGTATCTCTTAAACCTGAAACACACTCTGGTAACTCCTCTATTCCCGTTTAACTAACTTCATCATCTTTCAGGCATCAGCATAAACGTCTTTTCTACTCAGAAGTCTCCCTTGCCTACTACTTCAGAACAGTTATATATAGTCTTCTATATATAGTTCTAATTAACAAACAGAATACAAGAACAAACTAAAATATCCTCAAATTTAGGATTAACCCATAAATGTAAGGCTGGTATGCCATAGGACAATCAATGTAATTTATCATCATAATAATAAAAACTACTATTGTTTTTTCAACAGACAGCAGTAAGCAATCAAAAAAATTCAACACTTATTCATGATTAAGATTCTCTCAAAATTTCATGTGGAATTTTATCAACATACTAAGGGTCTCATATTTAAATTCAAAAGAAAATATTAAAATTATAGTACTATCACCTCGCTTTTAGCACAGGAATACAATGAGGATGAATCCTTGTGGCCATTGAAGCAATAAACAAGAATGTAGCTTTTGCAGATGATTTTTGGTTAAGTCTAATATTAATAAAAATATTAGTACAAGTAATAAGTTTAGAAAAGTTAGAGAGTAAGATAAATTCATGAAAAAGCTGACAACTATTTACAATAGATATAAAATAAATTATATATCTGGATCATGATTTAGCTTTTAAAAAAGGAAAATTTAAAATACCTAAAGGATTTAAGAATTTTAAAGATTATTATAAAACCTAATTGGTGAAACAGACATAAGTAAATTTATAGTCTATAGGTAGCAAAGATGAGAATATCCTATGTTAATGATTGTGAAAATTTAGGGTCATTTATCCTCTAAAATTAAATTCTAATAGGAAAAAAGTATATATACCACACTCTCCATACGTCTTCTTGAAGTTCATGAATCTTTTTTTTTAAGTTCATGAATCTTTCATAAGCATACATGAAATGAACCCGAGAGACGAATGATGAATTAAGAAACTTTTTTCTAATATAAAATGACTATGATACCAATTAAAGTTCAACAAATTGCAACTTATCAAAATATACATAGCTTCCTAATTTTTTTTTTTTTTTTTGGTAGGGGAAGGTTGTTAGGTTTACTTATTTATTTTTAGAGGAGGTGCTGGGGATTGAACCCAGAACCTCAGGCATGCTAAGCATGCACTATACTGCTTGAGCTACACCCTCCCCCCTAAAATATACGTTGCTAAAACATCTAGTTGACCGTAAATAATCTTTTCAAAGATTCCTATTCAAAATTTCCTATAATCATAGATGTTTCCCTTATATGGATGCCCAGCTAAAGATATCCCTTTTTAGACTTCTGTTTCAAAATCTCCTATAATCATAAATGTTTCCCTTACATGGATGCCCACTTAAAGATATCCCATTTTTAGACTTGTTTCCATCTGTGAAGGAAGAAACTTGTGGGAAAGCAACAATCCACCTACAAGTTGTAAAGTCCTATTTTTAAAAAGTCTGCTTAATGTAGAAGAAGGAAACTGGAACACTCTATCACCATATACAAAAATAAACTCAATATGGATTAAAGACCTAAATGTAAGACCACTACTATAAAACTCTTAGAGGAAGACTTGCAGAACACTTGAACACTATTTGACATAGACTGCAGCATTATTTTTTCGATCCCTTCCACAAAGCAAAGGAAATAAAAGCAAAAATAAACAAATGAGACCTAATATAACTCAAGAGCTTTTGCAGAGCAAAGGAAACCACTAACAAAATGAAAAACAACCTACTGAATGGGAGAATATTTGCAAGTGATATGACCAATAAGGAGTTAAATATCCAATATGTATAAACATCTCACAAAACTCAACGTCAAAAAAAAATTTGATTAAAAAATGAGCAGAAGAACTGAATAGACATTCTTCCAAAGACGAAAGGCAGATGGCCAACAGGCATATGAGAAGATGCTCAGCACTGCTAATCACCAGGGAAATGCAAATCAAAACCACAGTGAGATACCACCTCACACCTGTCAGAATGGCTATCATCAAAAAGAATACGAATAACAAATGTAGGTGAGGATCTGGAGAAAAGGGAACCCTTGTACACTGTTGGTGGAAATGTAAATTTGTGCAGCCACCACCATGGAGAAGAGTGTGCAGATTCCTTAAAAAACTGAAAACAGACTTGCCACATGATCCAGCAATTCCACTCCTGGGCATATATCCGGAGAAAACAAAAACACTAGTTTGAAAAGATACACGCACCTCAATGATCACAGCAACATTGTTTATAACTGCCAAGATACGGAAGCAACCTAAGTGTCCATCAACAGACAAATGGATCAAGAGGATGTGGTATATATACACAATGAAACACTACTTAGCTTAAAAAGAATAAAATTTTGGCATTTGCAGCAACATGGATGGATCTGGAAGTTGTTATGCTAAGTGAAATATGTCAGAGAAAGACAAATACTATATGATATTGCTTGAATGTAGAATCTAAAAAATACAACAAAGTAGTGAATATAACAACAAAAAAAAGCAGACTCACAGAGAGAACAAACTACTGGTTACCAGTGGTGAGGGAGGCAATAGAGAGGTAAAGGATTAATAGGTACAAACTATTAGGTATAAAATAAGCTACAAGGACATATTGTATAGCATGAAGAATATAGCCAATATTTTAAAATAACTATAAATAGAGTATAATCTGTAAAAATTGTGAATCACTATATTGTACACCTATAACATATAATATATGTAACATGTAATTCTTCTCTTGGAAGAAGTGAGTATGTTCTATGGTTGAACAAAGACAAGTATGGATTACTTTTGTGGACAAAGGAAGAAATCTTTGAGTGGACTGTGAGAAGAACCTCTAGATGCCACCTCATACCTGTTCTCTTTTTCTTCTTCAGTAAGAGAAGTTTTAGCTGAGCCTAAGGTAGCTCAAAAAAAAAAAAAAAAAAAAAAAAAGACCACCTTCTCCAAACTTTTGTTGCAGATAAGGGTGGCCGTACAGCTATATTCAAGCCAAAAGGATATGAACAGAAGAAATATATGTTAAATTTCTGAGTCATAACCTAAAAGAGAATCAGTATGCCCTCCATTTTCTATTTCCTCTCTTTGCTTAGGGGTGAGCCATCAGCCTTGAAAACTAGGGAGACAGTCCACCCTATATCCTAACCAATATACACGTATTTACTTATGACAAAATCACATCTTACATTTCTGTTGATAATATTTATACTTCTATTATTCCTGTAGAAACCTAACCATTTTTATTAGTGTTTAGTAAGAGTACTAGAAGTCAGATAGTTAACTTGAAAAGATGTCTTTGAAGAAATTAATTTTAAACAGTTATGAAGAAGAGGAAGTCCAAGAGGTAGTAAAAAATAAAATACAAATGTGAAGTTGTCAAAGCAAATAGCTGATACTTCAAATAAGCCATATGGGAGAAAAGCAAAAACACATCTGAGCAAAAATGTCCAGAGGGGGAAGAAAATTAAAAATAATAAAATCGAAACAACACAACAAAAAATTGGTAGAAAGTCTCAAAGGCTTAAATGCAGTGCAGAATTGATTAGAAACTCAGAATAGAATCTTAATTTAGAAGTGTCAAGAAAAAAGCAACTTCTTAGTGTGATTATTCCTACAAATAGATAAAACAATGAGGAAAACTGGAAAAATGACAAAGTTTCAAAGATGGTGTAATAATAATCTAGGCTCTCCAAGCAGAAAGAAGGTATTTTACAGAGAAAAGTTGTAAAGTATGTAGGCAGTTTCCTAAAGTGGTATACACTATATACAATATAGCTTACAATTAAGTAGATGATTAAATAGTAAACTCACAGTAGTGATTTTTCCTTTTCTCTTGACTGGAAGAAATGGGCATGCTCTGACTTGGAGATCTTTAATGGCAGCAGTCATTGTATTATTTTCAAAGTCACCTTTCCAACAAATTTCACACTGTGTTGTAATGACTAAGGCAGGAGCATCATTTCTTGTCATATCAGCCACAAACACAATTTCAGGATTTTTAATAAGGACATTAATTTCCCACTTCTCTGATTCCTGTATAGGCACTAAAATAGAAATAAAAACGTTTTAAAATAGCTATAAATATTTATTATTTATCAAAAATTATTATTTACAGGAAAACACTAAGCCTAAGTAAAAAGTAAAATGAAAAAATCTTAGGTCCCAAAGAAATTTAGTGCAACTCTTTTGAGTACAAGATTTGAAGAAGCTATAGCCATAGAACATTTTAAAATGTGGGGGAAAAAACTCCACCATTTAATGGAAGACCTGGAAATAAATCTAGTTTCCAATTCTCTGCTTGACAGTTTTCACTATACCACAATGAATGAAATATGTAAAAGATAGTAGAAAACTATAAATATAACAAAAATAAAAGAGGATTTTAAGTTAAAGTACTATCTTTAAGTATGAGAAGTAGTGGCTGATTTGTTATTCCTTCTCCTTGATTACCTCCAACAAATTCTTTCAAAATATTGTCTTCAGAAAAGTACAATTACTTATTTTAATATAGATCTCATAATTTTTAAGCCCAATATATATTTACACCTTGAAAAATATGCAAACTGTATATCCTATCAGAAAATACATTTAAGTTTTCCTCTTAACCTCTGAAAAATAAAGATTTTTAACTTATTAATCCACTTAACTTCATCATCTAGAAGGTTAATCAAGGTAAGAGCTATTACAGCACTTTCATAACACAGATATCAAATATTTCAGCCAATAACTAACCTTCTTCTTTAGCAGGCCATGTTTGAACATTGGTTTCTACAGCAGTGCCTGTGGTGTAGGCCTCAAGAAAGACATTTGCAACGGTCAGGAGAAATTCCACACTTGCACAAATATACATTTCTTGAAGGACTAAATCAGCCACCCATCCGTCTCTGACTTTCCTATACCGTACATCCATCATGTCCTTTTTGTCAAACCCAACTGTCAGTCCTATCATTCTGAAAAAACACCATAATAACAATTCCTATGAGTATATTACAAATAAACCAAACACATCAATAAAATTCAAAGATCTCTTATCCCCTTCATGGACAGCAAACCAACACTCTGAAAGTCATTTCTCCAAGGAAGTTCACAGCGTACTCCAAACCACAGACTTACAGACTTCAAGAGCACAAATGTTTCATAAATTAGGAAGTACATCCTTAAGAAATTATCAGAATTTTCAATCTCAGCATATTTTTTCTTCTCAATTTTTCATGTTTCCCATTACAGTTTGCATGGATTAATAATTTAGATAATACAGATTAACTTAAAAACCAATTTAATTGCATTGATCATTTCTATTTACCCAATCAATCAAACACTCAGTAAGAAAAGCACATAACTGAACCAGGGTATTTTATGAGACTGATGCGCTGCCTGCTGCGCTAAGAGGGCAGATTGAACCAGGGTATTTTAAATGTTGACTTAGAACCACGAACTCAATTGCACTGAATCTCCGAGGACCTTAGGATGTACCCAGAAAATGAACATGCAACTTTGGGAATAAATTCTATCAACCATTTCTCAAGTAAAATCTCAGAACACTATTACCTAGGAGTCGCCTTCTTGACATGAGGCCTTTTGTCATCTAAAATACAGTTCTTTAATGAGAAGGAAGAAAACGTTGAGTCATCTGTATACATTTTTAAAGTACTTATAATATTCTCCAACTTAAATTCAGCAAGATTCAGAGAAGGATCACGAATATCTGTGAAGGAAGTCTGTGGAAGAGGAAATCAATCAAAATTTGACACAAAAACAAATGTAAAACACGTTTTAAGATATAAACTACTACATTCTCTATCTCCAAAGTGCTCATAATGAAAGGCAAAAGAATATTAACTTTAATTAAAAAATTTATTCTTCATATCACTGGCTATAGGAAAGATAATTCATTTTAAAAGGGAAATGGCTAAATTATTTTATTATTAAAGCAAAAAGATCAATAACTTTTCTGAGGAACAGATATACGCCAAAATATACATGAAATACTCACAAATGCTATTTTAATAGACATTTGCCTATATAATTTTCACCAAGTGAAAATATATTTTCTTTTCTTCTTCAACTTACCTGTTTAGGACCCGGACTATACAGTGCCATGGTAAGATAATCAGTTTTGAAACTCATATTTAGTGTTGTCTTAATTTGAGAAGGACGTGAATGTACTTCCACCACAGCAGCTGTCACTACAGTTGTTCCTTGGAAAAATTAAAGTTATTGGATAAAAGAAAAAAGTCAGATAGTGGAACTCACTAAAATAGCGTTGAAATAGATTTAAGTGAATTATTAAATAAATGGGTATAATATAATGTTTTTCAAAAAACTTTTAAGATTTAACAATTTAGATGTTGAACTCACTAACTCCTGGCTTAGCATTCATTACATAAAAACATGGGAGTATTAATTAAGCTCTTGGTTTATTTTTAAAAAGCTCTTGGTTTAATTTTTGTAAAATGGGAATAAGAGAAGTAACCACTGAGTTTGTTTTGCAAATTAAGCAAAATAGCATGTATAAATCGTGTACTAGAGTATGTGGTATATTAGTTTGGAATTTAAATTTTATTTCAAAAAATAAAACCAAACAAGATAAATTAGATGACATTTAGAAAAATCATTCCACTAAGCAAAAGGATCCAAAATTTAATTTTCTCTAAATTTTATATAAACAACATATTATATACACATGGTATGTATTAAATGGACATATAATAAAAACACAGCAATTCCTAATTCTTGTTTTACCTGACTCCAGAAACAAGTACCACCATGCCAGGTAGCTTATTTTTTTACTTTAGGCAAAATTTGTATCACTGAAATACACAGATCTTATCTGAAAAATTCAATGAGATCTGATGAATGTATACGTTCATGTCATTAACACTCCAATAAAGATACTGAACATTCGTATCACTCCAGAAAGTTCCCTTTTTCCTACCATTCTAATTTCAATCACCTTAGATGAGTTTTGTTTGTTCTTAAATTCTGTATAAATGAAGTAATATATCATACTCTTTCATGTTTAGTTTCTTTCAACTGACATGTTATTTTGTTTCAGTAGCTCATTCTTTCTGATGCACTCTGAAAATGCATTCTATGAAAATACACAGTATGAAAAATAAACAATTCATCCATTCTAGTATCAAAAAACATATGGGTTATTTCCAGATTTGAACTATTATGGATAAATCTGCATATATTACAAGGTAAGTAATTTTGTGTACATATGCACTTATTTTGGAGTGGGGTGTGGGTAAAAACTTGGGCCTGTAATTGCTTGTTATAGAGTAGGTGTATATTAATTGCCAAACTCTCAAAAATAGTTAATATTATTTCACATTTCTGACAGCAATATTTGAGAGTTTCAGCTGTTTCACATTCTCATCAACATTTGGTGGTGTCAGCCTTTTAAACTTTAGTTTGGTAAACTGAAGTTTTCCTGAAAAATAACTGTATTAGCACCTTTTCATGTGCTTACTGTCCATTTAACATATCTTTTCCCAAGTAGCCAAATCTTCTGGTCATTATTTCATTTTTTAAAAAGTTCCTAATTTCAAGGAGTTCTCATGTATTCTAGATAAAAGGATAAGGTCAGATACATGTATCATGAATGTGTCTCCTAGTCTGAAGCTTAACTTTTCACAATCTTAATACTATCTTCTGATGAGCAGAAGTTTAACATTTTGAAGTCTACTTTATAAAGTTTTCCTTTCATGATTAGAGCTTTTGTACCTACCCAAGAAATCTTTGGCTATCCTATGAAGATATTCTTTCATGCTTTCTTCCAGAAGTTTAAAAGTTTTTGCTTTCAAATATATGCCTTTTATCCATCTCAAATTAATTTCTGTGTATGATGTGAAGGGACAAGGTTCAATTTTTCCTACATTTACCTAGTTGCCAACAGCCCCATTTGTTAAAAAGTTCATCCTTTCCCTATTGTCTAGTCCTTGTTGAAAGTAAGTTTACTTGTATATCTTCTGGACTTTCTATTCTGTTTCATAAATCTATTTTTCTATGCTATGCTATATCCATACCGACTTAATTATTGAAGATTTACTATAAATTGTGAAATTCGACAGTGTATGTCTTTGTTCTTCTTTCTCTGTATATATAGTGTATACACAGATATATATACATACATACATACATATATATAAATGGCTCCATCCTTAGCATTTCTATATAATTTTTTAAGTAATTTTTTGATTTCTGTTAAAGTTTGATTGGGATTATGTTGAATCTATGAATCAACATGGTGAGAAGTGACATTTAAACAATACTGAGATTTTAACAATGAGATTTTTCAATGCACAAACATGGCATATCTCTTCATATATTTAAGTCACTTAGTTCTTCTCATCAGTATTTGGTATTTTTCAGTGTAACAGTCTCATATAATTTCGTTAAACTTCTTCCTAAGTATATTATTTTTTGACATTATTGAAAATAGTTTTAATTTTATTTCTTAATTGTCACTGATACAACTGATATTTACATATTAACATAGTATCTTGTTAAAAATGCTAAATTGATTTCTTAATTCTAGGAATTTGTTGAAGACTTCTTAGGGTTTTCTATGTAGTCAATATCACACTTAGAAAAAGTAACACTTCCTAATGCATTTTAGAAAGCAAGCATTACCCTGGTACCAAAAACCAAAACAGAAAAAGCCACTTAAAGAAAAGAGTATCACACACGAATATCCCTCATGACACAGCTATACAAATTCTTAACAACATAATTAGCATGCTGTGTTAGCGTAATTAGCTTTTTTGGGGGAGATTCCAACTTTTTAATTTTCCCTATACACAAAACAAAGTAAAAGAGATAATACAGGATTAAACTACAAAAGCATTTAACCGGTAAAACACACATACACAAAAAAAATCTGGATAGGAAGAAAAGCTTATTTACAATGAGGAAACATGTAAATTAAGGTAGTTTGTAGTTTTCACATGAAACATTAAAGAAGAAAAGTCAAACATATGCTACATGGGTGTCACTGTTTACAGTAACACTGAAGAAGAGAAAACAACACTTATTTAGGGACAGATTACCACGAAGTCCAGATTTTATAGCATCAGTGCAATAAATTCATAAAACTATATTACAGCCAGTTAATCTATTTAATTCTGATATTTATCATTCATTTTCTCTCACCAGTCTTGCTAAGAATTTATCAATTTTTATTAGTCTTTCCAATGAAAATGATTTTTCACTGTTATTTTTTTCTACTGTTTGTTTCTTTTTCATTGATTTTTACTGTTTTCTGTATCACTGCCTTTATTTTTAGTTTGATTTGCTCTTCTTCTTCTAGTTTTCTGAAGTGAAAGATTTGATCTTTGATTTTTAACTCTTATTCTTTCCCAGTACAATCCTTTATGGCACCAAATTTCTTTCGGCACTGCTTTAGTTGCATTCCACAACTTTTGACATGTTTTATGTTCATTATCTTCCAGTTTAAATAATTCTCTGATTTTCCGTCTCCTTTCTTTATGGAACCATCTGTTATTTCAAAATTATTTAATGTCCAAATATTTCAAGCTTTTTAGACATCCCATTGCTACTGATTTCTAACTTAATTCCATTTGGTCAGAAAACCTTATGGCCCCCCCAAATGGTTTATTTTTGTGAATATTCCAGGAGATCTTAAAAAAAAGTGTATTCTGCAATTGTTGAGTGAAGTATATTAATGTTAACTAGGTCAAGCTTGTTAACAGTATTCAAATGTTCTATATTTTGATTTCTTTTGTCTATAGTCTATCAATTAACTAAGAGTGATGTGCTAAGTAATCTACTACGATTTTGTATATGTGTATTTATTTCCTCCTCTAGCTGTCAATTTTTGCTGAATATATTCTGAAGCTGTTATTAGTAACACACATCTAAATTTATTTCATTTTATTTGTGCATTAATTCGTTCAAACTTATTTAGAAAAACTTGTAAAGAGAAATTTATGAGACAATCAGGAAAAAATATGAAGTTAACTAGATTTTTTGAAGTTAACTAGATATTTACATGTTTTAAAGGGAGTATTGCAAATGTTTTAGGGGTGATGATGTTACTATGACTATATTCAAAAAGTAAAGTTCACACTGCTTATAGATGAATAGTAATTAAAGGTGTAACATCTGAGATTTGCTTTAAAATTATCTAGTGGGCTGGGAGTTGGGGGAAGAAAAAGAGGAGAATTTTGGCAGTAATAAAAGCAGCCACATGATACTAAGTGTTGAAATTGGGTAATGGATACCTGTAGGCTCATTACCTTATTCCTTCTACTTTGATGTACGTGTAAACATTTCCAGAAGAAAAGGATTAAAACAGTAATATATTTAAATGTTTATTTTTTCCATCCATTTTAGACATTGGCTTTATACTCCTCTCTACTTAAGTCCTTATCATTTCCTCTACCTGTCCCATCTTCCTCTTTCCAACTTTGGTCATATATGTCATTATTTCTACCTTAACAGTTAACAACACTTACATACTTATTTACATAGTAAGTCTTCCATGTGTTGTTTAACTATGGCTATGTAATAATTTTAAATTAAGAGACTAATAGCTTATTATATTTCTTCTGCTGCTACAACATCACAACTTGTGTATCTCTCAAAACAGCAGAGAGAATCTCTTCACACATTCTAAAGATGGCTCAAAATCATGCAAAATTTAGTCCACTTCACTTCTGTACCAGAATATATAGTACATATTTCTCCCTTCTTAGGAACAGAATACATGTCTTCCTCATCCATATAATATAGCTAATTAATTCCTCATTCTCCCATTTCCTTACGTAGTATAATTAACTCATTCTACATATTACATAGAATTTATATATTTTTCTTCTTTAAGACATTCTTCCCTTTTTTTCTTAAAGCATTCTGAAACTCCTCTTTCCCAAGTCCTTCTAGCCCAGTAACACAGATAATTTTGGGATTCCTTTTTAATGCCCTCCTGGGTAAGTCTATTGTTTTTGGATCCTATGTTTTCCTATTTCCCAGATTCCTTGTTTGCTTTGCTAGAATATATTTTCAAACTACCAGCATACATGAAAGATACTGCAGGTTCAGTTCCAGACCAATGCAATAAAATCAGTATCACATCAAAGCGAGTCACACAAATTTTTGATTTCCCAGTACATATAAAAACAATGTTTACTCTATACTGTAGTCTATTAAGAGTACAGCAGCATTAAGTTTTAAAAAATGTACATGTATTAAAAATAATTTTATTGGAAAAATGGCACTCAGACTTGCTCAAGTCACAACTGCCATAAACCTTCAATCAGTTAAAAAACGCAGTATCTGAGAAGCACAATAAAATGAGGTATACCTGTAATTTCTTTAGGAATGGGTAAAAGAAAGCAAACTTTGAGTCACTGGAAATCTGAATATTCTTTTCCCATTTGGATGTTGGTTTTGCCATATATATACCCTTAACTTCAAAACCATCTTCCTTAGAAATTTGGCTATATTACTCCATTGTCTTTTATCCTCCATCCATCCCAACCCATCCCACCAAGTTTCACTAATGATAAGTCTGATTCCAGTCCCCTTTCCCCCAAGCCTCTAATAGGCATCCTGGTTTTTTCCTAAACTAAAAATTTTACCTTTGTTGTTATGACATTTCATAAAAATGTGTTTGCATAAGGAGTCTTTGATTGGCTTGAAACTTGGTAGATTATTTATATCCAAGAATTTGTTTCAGTATTTACTTAGCCCTGGAGGGTTTTCTTCTATTACTTCTTTGAAAGATTCTTCTCTTCCATTTTCTCAGTCTTTCTCCTAAAATATTTATTATTCTGGAATTGGACTTTTTGAACTAAAGCTCCATCACTCTAAATCATTCTCCATTTCTGTCTTTATTTTTCCTCGATGTTACAGGAGATTGATATATTCAGTAATATATATATTACAACTCAGTACTCACATTCTAACCCCATGCTTAGTGCAACTGTTTTGTTTTAAAGTTTCAGCAATCATAATTTTAGTTTCCAGTAACTCTTATGTTGGGAAGGCAAAAGGTAGTGATGGTAGGATTCATTTTATATTCTCAAAATCCTCTGATTATGAGAGTTTGTTTTCTGTTTGTTCACATTCTCTCTTGTTCCCTCAATTATTTCTGATTCATTCAGGAAACACTATTCTGTTTATCTTGGTTGCTTTCACACTTAGGTTCTTGTGATTTTCTTCATGTCTGATCATTAATATTTAACAACAGAGGACTGGGTTGGTTATTCTAGCTAGTAAGAATGGAATTTCCTATAATGTAATTAATGTAAGGTTGTTTCTGGGCTAGGATTCTGACTGAAAAAACTATGTAATATTTCAGGGCTTTACACATGAGTCTTGTGAACTAATAAGTTTAAGTTCGAGGTAGGCAGGTTTGGGGTTCCCCCAAAATGCCAGAATGAGGAGAATTTTATTCTTACAAAACAAAATCATCCCAGAAGTTCTAATTAACCCAATTTGCTGTATGTGCTGGTGCTCAACTTAGAACCTAGTCAGGGTTCCACATAGCAAATTAAATCCAACATTGGATGCAGTCTCCTTCTGAGTTACAGTTTCCTCTGTTCTATTCCATCCATCCATCTTTCAAATATTTGTTGAAATCCATCATTTACTAATAATCATTCTCTCTTAACAACTCTAATATTCTGATACTCCTAATATCAATATAAAATACTCCATCTGGAATATATGCTGCACTAGGAATAAGGGAGAAGATGGGGGAAGAGGAGAAAAATTGAAAATAAGGAATTATAGGAAAGTTGAGATAAGAATAAACATATACTAAGGAATTTTGTTACAAGACTAGGAATTTTGAATTAAGAAAAAAGTCAACAGAATGAATAAACAAATTAGAAATACCTGAACGGAATTAGCTAAATAGAAAAGATATATAAATCTTAGTTTACCCAAAACTAGAACTAGGGGGAATGGAAAGAAGGCTGGAAGGAAAGAAGAAACTAGGGGGTGGGGACTAATTTAAGGTTAAGAACATACCTCCTGTACGGTGTGAAGCATGAGTAATTCCACTAGTAACACTAGACTGATCTTTTATTCCTGCATTTGAGGCACTACCACCATCTTCATACCATATATTGCCATATAATGTTTTAAAAATAATTGTTATATCTTCTTGACTAAGAATGAACTGTTAAAAAAATAAGATTTACCCATTTTAACATAACTATTTCACGTAGTTAAAAATTCTCATACCAAAAAAATGACTTTCATGTCAAACCTTTACAAAACCAAACTTTAACATATCAGACAATTCTACTAAATGAACATTGCATTTTCTAAATGATCATGTGTATTTAGTAGCTTTTAAAATACAGAACTAAATTAAATACCAATACCAATGAAGCTATGAATGAACTTTTTTTGTCATGAATGTAGCAATTAACTTACTAATTTTAACCTTTAAAATGAACTTCTATCTTTTAATTATTATTGTAGCTGTTTTGTACTTTTTGGTTAGTAAGTACCTCGATTTACAAATATAGAATAATCAAAAAAAATAAACTTATATAGTGGAAAATATTTTACAATATGTTTTACATGAATTATTTTAGCTGAACCTCATAAAAGTCCTAGGTGTAAAGAATATAACCCTGATTTTATAAGCTGAGGCTTAAATGATGACGTATCATGCTTAAGTCCACTTAAAGAACTCAACACATTAACTCAAAACTCTGTGAGTTGCAAATTTAGACTAAAATCTTTAGACCAGCATAAGACTCATCTTAAAAACTATGATTAATTTTATAGCAACCTGACTGGGTCGCAGTATGTAGATATTTGGTCAAATATTATTCTAGATGTTATACAAATGATACGTATTTTTGATCATATATATAGCTTCAGAACATCTACAAATGCCCAGCTGCCTTCTGGGACAGACCCTCTAGAATGAAATTGAGTCTTTCCCTATCAACAAGATTCACCTGAGTATTAAGTAGCTGTTGCAGCCCACCTTAGGGGACCACAAGTTTGACCCCTACTGGACCTCAACTTCAGGGTCAAGGAGAGGTTAAAATCCAGTCTTCAATAAGTCAGTCTAATGCATCTACATCAAGTATTTACACACTCAAACACCGTACTGGTTCTATTTCTCTGGAGAACTCTAATAAAACAGCAATTAGGTAAAAAAACAAAAACAAAAACCTACAGTTTTAAATTGATATGTTTACTGAACTCAAGGGGATAACTTTAATTCCACAAAATTTACCAGTTTTATTTGCATCAGGCTTCCTTTGATTGCATTCTGAAGGTGATAAACTAATCTAGTGTTTTAAGATTAACTCCTTATTCATGCTACTTATGTTTTTTGTTTTTTAAATTTTCATTTATTCATGATACTTATTTTGTGATTATTACGTAGCAAGTATTTCAAAAACAGTATATTCACATAAATTAGGATGAAATTAAATATTACAACTTCTAAACTATGTCTTTCAATTAGTACATGTATACTGAATACCCCCCAAATACTGACGTTAATCATCACTCTTCACCCTTGCCAACAGCTCAGCGTAGGAAGCTGGACCAAAGGAATGCTGGTCTGTGGCTTCTGTGTGTCAGAAAAGACTGTGTGTGCTATCCCCAAATTTCTGACAAATCAGAAATCACAAACTGCAGCACTTAGGCTAGATGCATCAGAGTAACTGATTCCAACCTCTCTCTGATACAGAGGATGATGTCTAAGAGGGTTCGTATATGTGAAGCTGGGGATGGGCTACAACAGCTGCTAACTACTGAGGTGGATCGGTGTAGGGAAGACCCTATTTGATCTGCCCTGGAAGGCAGCTGGACATTTGAAGATGGTCTGCATCATCATCTGAACATTCTGCATGGATTCTCCCTGGAGAAGAGTGAAAGAAAATGGTGTCCCAGCTGTGCCACACAATTCTGCCTAATGACTGGGCCCAATGGGGAGAGGATTTGCTCAGTATGCTGTGTGGAACATGCTACTTATGTTTTGTAATTTTCTATCTGCCGTCTTACCAATATAAAGAGACATCAATTATTTAAGAAGGTATTCTCCATTTTTAAGTTAAGGAGTCCATATGATCTTATACACTAGAGTTTAAAGATTTTCAGTTGAGATCATCAGGTTTTATGTTCTAAATACATTTTTGAGCTAAAAATATGAAATCTTTAAAATGACAGCTTTCTCTTTTTGAATACAATTTTTATAGAGAGAAACAGAAAGGGAAACTGAGGAGCAGAGCGAGGAAGAGAATTTGTTAAGTAGATTTCTTAAAGAAATCTTCCAGAAATAATACAAATAGCTACCACTTCAGCAAAGCATATGATACAGTTTTGACTTCCATCCAGTCAAGAGGGAAAAATATGAACCTGTGGACAGTTAAATTAGAGATCCGTGAAGCAAAATCAACCAGTAGGGAGGTAAAGTTAATGCCTCTGTTACTGACTCATCAGCCATTTTCATCTTCAACCTCTATTCTTCCAGGACCTTTCCTAAGTTATTTAATATACTCCCACAGCTTTAAATACCATCTGTAATATGATGACTTCCAAATTATTACTTCCAGCCTAGACCTCTCCACTAAGATCTATATTAATATATCTAACTACTGTAGCACCATGTCTAACATTTGGTTCCTTCATGGGATTTACCACAATTTATAACTATTTTAATTATGTACATGTGTACTTTTTTTTTTTTTTTTTTTTTTTTTTTTTACTGTCTGTCACACCTTTGGACCACCACCATCACCACCAACCCCTGCATTACACTGTTAAGTTCCATGAAGTCAGAGACAATGTCACAACTTCTTTGCCACAGTTCTCCAATATCTAGTACAGGGTCTAATACACAGTTGGCACTCAAATATTTGTTGACCGAATGAAGAACACTCAATGAATTCTAGGTTTTGTACCTACTATTTCATTTCTGACCAAGGTAATGTATAACCAAGACATGCAAAATGTCTTATGCCCTCAAGCAATATTTCTTAATCAACAAAACAGAAATCAATAAGCATCCAAAAGTTACCTCCATGGGCTTTAGATGAGCATTTACATTAAAACAAGGAACTTCTTGATACCACTCCCAGGATAAATTTCGCTCAACAATCACCTCAAGATTTAATGGCAGTAGAAGATCCAGTACATCCTGGTATGCATCATTAATAAATTGAGTCCTATAAGTAGAAATAAAATTGTTCTGAATAGTTTCATACATAATCAGATAGTAAAACATTAATCATTTCATATACAAATAGTAGAAGTCAATAACTGGTGTGTGAAGAGAAAAATAAAATTGAATAAATTTTCCATGTCAAAACGAGATGTTCCATCCCACTAGAAACCTCAGTAATTTTCTGAGCTGAAGTGCTCCATATTGAAGAAAAATGAATTTTTAAAATAGGACTTTGCAATATGTTAAAAAGTGCCAAAATATACCAGTCGGACAACTAACTCTTAAAATAAGATTTCTCTCTATATAATCTATAAACATACATTATATAAGACTTCATTATAAAAACATTTAAATTCACTGATTTACATATATAGCAGATTACCACACATCCCCTTAATTTATGAGAAATATACACGATGGAATACTACTTAGCCATAAAAAAGAATAAAATGCAAATTGCAGCAACATGGACAGATCTAGAGGTTTTCATATTAAGTGAAGTAAATCAGAGAAAGACAAATATATGATGTCACTTATATGTGGAATATAAAAAATTAAAGAGAGAGAGGGGGGAAAGATACATATTTTCTTTATAAACCAGAAATATACTCACGGACACAGAAAACATACTGTGGTTACTGGGGGGGAATGGGAAATAGGGATAGATGAAGAGTTTGGGATTAACAGATATACATTACTATATACAAAATAGATAAAGAACAAGGACCTACTATATAGCACAGGGAACTATATTCAATTTCTTGTAATGAGTTGTAATGGAAAAGAATCTAAAACTATGTATATATGTATATGTATAACTGAATCACTTTGTTGTACACCTGAAACTAACATTGCAAACTGACTACATCTCAATAATAAGAATTTTTAAAAATCACAAAATTAAAAATAAAAAGGGTATCACAAAAAAACAAATGAGTTACAAGGATAGATTATACAACCCAGGAAATATAGCCAATATTTTATAGTAACTATAAATGGAGTATAATCTTTAAAAATTGTCAATGATTATACTGTACATCTATGTCTTATACAATATTGTATGTCAACTGTACATCAATAAAAATTCAAGTCCGCATATAAAACAAACACAAGAGGTTTTTAAAAATGTACAATATAATTCATACTTTACTTAACTTAAACATATGTGCAGATATAATGAAGTAGAAAAACATACCAAATTATTAATAGTAGTTATCTCTGGGTGGTCATATTGTCAGCAATCTTTTATGTTCATCCCTAATACCATTTTATGTATTTCTTCAATTAAAAATTAATTCTTTTTTGGACATAAAAATAATACATATTACTATTTAGTGCTCTATAAAAATTTAGTGAACTCTTTTAAAAATAATCTATTTGTAATACAGACTCACATCTAATTCATATCTACATCATTTCTTAAAGTCAAACAAGATGTAATTAAATATAGATGTATAAATATTCTATTGTTAGTAAATTCAAAATTTTATATAGTATAAACTCCAAGTCAATGAGCCATCTAAAGCTTAACATTATTACTATGTACCTACAGCCTATTATTAAAATAGAAGTCTCACCTCAGTATTTCCCTGTAATTTCTGAAATCTCTAGATTTGACTGAACAAATCATTCTATACTTTCCAATGTCTTCACTAAATTTATTATTCATTTCTTATCTTAACTGAAACCTAGCTTTCCATGAAGCTCTATTAAAGTCTGATTTCTCTCCAACACCTTACCTACCTCAGAGTTCAGAGACAGAAACCATTTTTCTTAATTTGAAATGATGCTCCTCCACTCTCACGTCTATTCCTTTAAGAGTAATACCATCCATGTTAACCACCTTCTATTTTTGCTATAATTTATCAATGACGAGTCAGTGCTCATTTCTGAAGACTCTGAGACTACTGAATCTCCAGTCTATAAATCACTCTCTACATTCGTTTACTCTATCAGTATCCTCTTATCTTCAACTTCTGTCCTCTCCATTATCCATCAACATGACTTACAATATTTAAAATCCTGTCCCACTATCTTCAGTCATACCACTTGTTAAAAATTGTCTTTCCTGAATCCAACTGGCTGTTGGATTTCAATACCGAATATCAAGTACTGCATGAAAAAAAAATCATACACTGTTAATTCATGGTTTACAACATCAACATGACCTTCAGTGCTGCCTCAACACATTCTCCTGGTTTCCTTCCTATCTTTCTGCTTGCTCCAACTTAACCTCTTTTGAGGATTTCTTTTCTGCCAGTTCCTTAAATGTTGACATTCCTCAGCACTCTGTTTCACCATGTCCCACTCTACAAATTCTCTGTGTGATCTTACTCACTTTGATGGCTCCTGTAACTAGCTAAATACTATTAAGGATGCCTAGATCTAGAAATCTGAATACTCTCCTAATATCCAGACACGTATGTTCAGATGTGTTCCAAATCTGGTTCTATATAACTTCATGTATAAGTCGTGTAATTATTTTCAAGTTACTTTGCCCACTGGAGAACTTGTTAGTATCACCACTCTACTATTTTTTTTTTTGCATTACTCTGTCATAGTTCACTGAACTGTATTATTACCAAATACTGAGGGTTTTTTTTTTAATACAAACCTGCAACCTGGAGTCAATTTTAACTACTCTCTTTTAACCATGACACACATTTAATAATGCTACCTTTAACTCCACTTTTCAAATTTCTCATAGCTGCTTAGTTCTCTATCTCACTTCCTTATCCTACACTGAGTCACATGTAATTCTTATGTGAATAAACCATTCTTCCAATTTCCAACTTTGTCTCCTTTTGACCTACTTTCTACAACCTTCCCAAATCTAAATGTGACCCTGTTTTTATGCATCAGCTCATTAAATTCATTAAATAGTACCTACCTCAACAATCCAATGAGGTAGGTACTATTTATTCATCCCTTGTAAAGACTGCTTACTATTGTACTACATATTCCTAACACTACACCTGGGGTATATTACATGCTAATAAATACTCAAATATTCAATGAAAATTTTCCCTTCCATCTAAGATGAAATAGTATGAATCAGATTTACCCTCCTACCTGAAACAACTGCTCCCTACCCTCCAAACACACATATGCAAAATATATAAAAAAAAGTTTTCAAGACACAGGACATCAGGAAATAACCAGTGATTACTGAGACACATGAAAAAAACAAGATGAGCCCTTTGATTGCCCCAACTTCAACAGGTCATGGAAAAGAGGGATGGGGGAGGATAAGCCAAGAAATAACCAGTAAAGTCCATGAGTTGAGAAGACAGAGCTGAGAGTCCAGGGAAACTAAGGCAGGTAGAGTTCACATGATCAAGTGCCAGAGAGAAGAGAGCTACAAAGAACACCAAAATGTTAGCACTAAATATCTATATTAGAAATGTTCAAATCAATAATCTGATCCACCACCTAAAGAAACTTAGCAAAATTAAACCCAAAGTAAGCAGAAGGAATGATATCACAGCAGAAATCAGTGAAAGAGAAAACAAGAGGAAAAAACCAAAAGCTGATTCTTAAACACATTAAATAAATAAATAAGCTGGTTGTTTAGTAAATAATAAAACTGGACTATCAAGGATGAATACCAGGGAATGGCAAGATAGAGGAGAGGGAAGACTCCAAGATCACCTTCTCCCAAGGACACGCCAACATTACAAATATTTACAGAACAACTACCGATGAGAATGACCTTAAGACTAGTAGAAAGCTCTTCTGCAACTAAAGATATAAAGAAAGAAGCACAAGAACACAGGAGGGAGGAGTGCAGACATGGTATAGTACAGAACCACACTCCCAGGTAGGCCACAAATGAAAGGCTAACTACAACTGCAGAGGTTCTTCCCAAGGAGTGAGGGATCCAACCTCTAACATTGGGCTGCCCAGACTAGAGTTCCCAGAACAGCTTTGAGGGTCAGTGGAGCATATTTTTGGGAGAGTCAGAGGGCTGTAGGAAACAGAATTCATTCTTAAAGGGTGCACACAAAATCTCTCATGCTCTGAGACCAAGGGAAAAAAGTAGTAATTTTAAAGGAACCTGGGTCAGACCCACCTGCTAATATTAGAGGGCCTCCCAAAGAAGAAGGAGGCTACTGGGACTCACCCTGGGGACAAAGACCCTGGCAGCAGCCACTTTTGGGTGCTCATTCAACCACAAGGACAATGCTGCAGGCAAGTACATTCTGGAATCCTCCCTCTAGCTCATTAACACTGGGACCCTGCCCAGCCCACCAGCCAGTAGGCACCAGTCCTGGAACATCCCATACCAAGCAGCTAGCCAAGTGTTGACACAACCCTACCCACCAGCAGGCCAACTCCCTTATGATCCAGCCCTGCCCACCTGTGTGCTGACATCAGCTCCAGAACCACAAGGCTCCTCAACAAAAGATCACAAGACCCAGCTCTGACCACCAGGAGGCTGGCACCTGCTCAAGGACATGACCTCACCCACCAGTGGGTGGGCACCAGCCATGGGACTGGTAGGCCCTGACCCTGCCCACCAGTGGCCCAACACCAGCTATGGGACACACTGAACAACGCAGCCAGCTTTGTCTGGTACTGGCGCCACCCAGCAATTCCACTCCTGAATATTTATCCAAACAAAATGAAAACACTAATTTGAAAAGATATATGCACCCCTAAGTTCATTGCAGCATTATTTATAATTGCCAAGATACAGAAACAATCTAAGTTTTCATCAACAGATGAATGGATAAAGAAGATGGAATACACACACACACAATGGAATATCACACAGCCTTAAAAAATAATTAAATCTTGCCATTTCTGACAACGTGGATGGACCTAGAGGGTATTATGTAAAGCGAAGTAAGTCAGACAAACAGATAGAAAGAAAACTACTATATGATCTCACTTGTATATTGAATTTAAAAACCAAAACAAAGGAATAAACATAACAAAAAATAAGAGAGATACAGAGAACAAACAGGTGCTTGCCAGAAGGGAGAGGGGTGGGGAGAAGAGAAAAATAAATGAGGGAGATTAAGAGATACAAACTTTCAGTGTCAAATGAGTCATGGGTATGAATGTACAGTGTGGGGAATATGGTCAATAACTATCTAATATGGTTGTATGGTGACGATGGGACTAGATCTATCACAGTGATCATTTTGAAATGTATAAAAATACTGAATCACTACACTGTGTGACAAAAACTAGCATAGTTCTGTAAGTCAATTACACTTCAAAACAAATCAACAAACAGAGAAAGAAGTAAGATTTGTAGTTACAAGAGGGTAGGAGGCAGGAAGTAGGAGGGAGTCAAAAGGTACAAACTATCAGTTATAAGATACGTAAGTACTAAGGATAAAATATACAACAAGATAAATATAATTAACAATAGAAATTGTTATCAGTAAATCCTGAGTTCTCATCACAAGAAAAAATAGCTATTCTATTCTTTTAATTTTGTACACATATGAGATGATGGATGTTTAATGAACTTATATGGTAATCATTTCATTATGTATGTAAGATGTAAGTCAAATCATTATGCTGTACACGTAGTGCTATTATGTCAATTATATCTCAGTAAAACCAGAAGGAAATAAAAGAATGGATATCCAGGTGTACCATAGGGAAAAAAAAGATCGATGAAACTGACAAACCTCTAGCCAGACTGATTAGCAAAAAGGTATAAATTATAAATATCAAGAATGAGGGAGGTAACATCAATACAGATATTAACGAGGAAGAAGGGAATATTATGAACTTTATGTCATAAAACTCTACAACTTAGGTGAAATAGGCATTTCTTGAAAAAATTAACAATGATCACTCAAAAAATAAATAATTTGAATAACCTTAAGTTTATTAAAGAAATGGAAATTGAAGTTAAAAACCTCCTACAAGGAAATACTAGCCCCAGATGGCCTCACTGGTCAATTCTACCAAATATTTAAGGAAGAATTAACACAACTGTACTCTTACTATCACAAATGTATGCATGTTAAATTTATCAAACTACATACTTTAAAATTATACAATTTATCACATGCCAATTATATCTCATAAAGCTGCTTTAAAAATATTCAACTGATGGAAAGAACAATGGGAGGGAGACAGACCTGCCAGAGGCCAAAGAAAAGCAACAAAAATAAAAGGGAAAAAAAAACCCAACACAATGAGATCAAAGAAAAATTACAGGAGGAAAGAAAAGAGCAAGTGAGAGGTTTAGAGATGAATCCAAGTTAAAAAAGGAATAAGGCATTTAAATATAGAATAGATGATTAAAAATAACATAATAAAAGTTCTGGAACTATCTAGATATTCACTTATGTCTAGTGAATATATAAGATTAGACACTACTATGTGTGTGTTTAATTAGTATGTCATATCCACAGCACAAAACTGATAGAATACTTCAGGTAATACTGTATTCACAGAGCAAATAAATATATTAGAAAATCTTGCATTTCTTCCATAACCTTATAATTTATAAAGAACTACAAATAAATACAAATATACTGCCTCAGGTAATAAATTTTAGTGTTCCTAATTACCTAATGACTAATTTTCCAAAACTTTCTAGGTTTTTAAAAACTAGAAGCCTATAATTAATCTTGCCAACAAATACTTGGGAAAGAGAATCACAAAATTAAGCACAGTTATAATAAAATTCCACTTTAAACAGTAAACTCAGGATACCAAGGCCTTTAATGTAAAAAGACAGAAAAAGATTGCCTTCTACATAAACATACCCATGAAAAGCTTACCTGTATAGTCGCATTTCACTCAGCTTTACTGTTATCAAATCAATAATGGGCGGGGGGTTGGTCTGGCTGTCTGTTATCACATGGAATGTATTTGTCATCGTAATTAGCCCAAAATCAGCAACAAAAACATTTTCAGAAACTGGAGACTGTGGGATAACCACAACTGGGGCTTTGATGTTAACATCCAATGCCATTCTAGAGCTCCTTTGTGCCAGTTCTTTTACACCAGTAGCAGCCCTTCCTGCTGCCTGAACAGTTGCCTCAGCCAAGGCTTGTTTACCTGCTTGAAAATTATCTATAAAAGCCTATAAAGAAAATCAGAATTATAGTCTTAAGGCTACCATTAATGAATAAGATTATTAAATGTATATTGGTATTTATGATATATCTCAGTGAAAAAATTTTTTCTCTTGGTACAACCAAGCATTATTCAAAGTCTGACTGCCTATGTTAAACCTTAATTTTCTGTAATAAACTTTGAGAAACACAAAGATCAGACACACAGTAAAACAATACAAATCTAGTCCAAAGCAACAAATGGATATTGCAGTGCTTCATTGCTATCCATTTCCTTTATTGTCTCTTTCCCTAATGGCTAAACAGTCATATAGTATTTCCCTAAACAACCTCAATAGACAGAGAGCTTATTTATGTTTGTAGGACAGAACAATAATAAAATGATGTCTGTCAATAATAAAAAGATGTCTATCAATTAGACTAAATCTAAATCCCTCAAAAGCCCTAGATATTCACAGAATCAGAATGCAACAGAAAATACGTTTTTCTTAATGATTACCTAAAACCAAACCAAACTTCAATTGTGCATTTAGAAGTTTTAGTTAGAGCTGGAAGTCGGGTAGAACACTTAAACCAATCATATATAAAATCAAGAATTCAATATACATAAAATGATACATAATACCCATATATTTAATGTTTATAAAATATACATTTCAGTTAACTAGAACATTCCCATGTGAAAATAATGTTATATAAATAATATACTGTACATTTCAGTCACGATAAAAGGTAGCCAGAACACCTTGAAAAACTCAGGAAAAAAATCAAGCAAGGAATTATTCTTCTTCATCTTTGCTTGATGCACAGCAATTTCCAACTAGAAAAGAATAAATGAAAAATTAACATACTTACCAGTATAGAACATAGAAATTTTGTGACGAAAACTACTTCAATGCAACCAACGGTTAAATTAACTTGAACGTCAACCGCATTCATATCTGTGTATGCAGAACCAGCAGTCGCACCCATGTAAGAAATCATTTTGAAGCTGAAAACTTCTTTTCCAGTTATATAAACAGCCTTAATGAGAGAAAATTCAATTGTCAAATCCATTTTTGAAATAATGTCTTTACTTCAAAAATAAAGCAAAAACAAAACATACCCACATACTTGGAAAATCTTCTAAGTATTCAAGCCAGGTACAAACAAGACAATTCTAACTCCTTTATTAGAATCTACACTGCAAAGGTTTTCAAACTGGTGGTGGCAGCTCCCTTTCTGGGCCATACTATCAATTTAGTAGGTCTGGCACAACATATTTTTTCGATCGGAAAAACAGGAAAAAATGATCAGAACAGACATTTTCATTTAGTATGTACACTTGTGCACTGAGAACTGCCATATAAATGTATTTTTCGGTCAATGTCAAAAGTCTGAAAAACCCTGTACCTCTAAAACTTAATATAATCTGCTTGGTGTGATGTACGTATAGATTTTCCAGATCCTTCAAAGGAGTCTCTTCCTATCACTATACTTCTGTTCCTGATTAGTTTGTGAAGAATCATCTCAACTGTCGAACAAGAATTACCTACAGCAGTTTAATGTCCCAAATTCTGCAACCCCAGTTAAAAATGTTGGAGCTATCAGTAGGTGTGAAACATTGAAAATATTCTGAAAGATGAACAGAGCACTCACTCATTTAGTTTACAGCTTTCTTGACCCTCCTAAATGCTAGAAGCAATGTAGAGGGCTCAAGAGCCATCAATAAGCAAATGAATTCCAACCACAGAAAAAAGAAAATCTCAGGAATCAAAAATAGTTGTCTAAAGGCTGAGGTGTAAGATCAAACTAAAAAGAAGTCTATAAGAGTTCTGCTTCTGCCTAGGATGTAGAATGTTGGAGAGGGCCATTCCAAACCTTAAGAAAAAACAAAAAACAGATTAACTACAAAATCGTAACTTTTCTTAAAATCAATAGAAATCTGAGGTCACAAGCCAACCAAGCAGCCTAAAATCCGAAGAAAAAAAGGTTACCTTCAAAAGAGACAGAACCTTGAGCACCAGCTCACCTGTGGTAAGGGAGAGGTGGAATGAGATGTCAGTCACATATACGATATGTAAGAAGAACTCTGATAAAATGGTAAAGATTGACTATGAACTAACATATAGAATCCCTGGGAGCCACAGATACAAGAGGAGCTCATACTCAGCTGCAAGCACGTCACTATGAGCTCTCTGCTGGAAACTCATGAGAGACTGAGGTAGAGAAGGAATATCAGAGGAAGCCTTCCTTCTTCCCCAAGGAGAGAAGCCTTCACTGCAGCAAAGGCCCAATGTACCACCAGGATTATTCTCTTAGGGCAAAAGCCTTAAGAAACTAGGGAAATGGCAGTAACCCTGCTGCCCTCAGGGCACAGGTAAAGATACTACACCCAAGCGGCAAAGCTAAAACTTCCTCTACACCTGAGGGAAGAAACCCAGACCATACAGGGCATCTTCTACTGGAGCAGGAAAGGATATTCTCTCCCACACAGGAGCTACCAACAAACTGAGTCAAACGCCTTGGGAGAGATGAACAGAATCACCAAGAACGCCCCATTTTTGAGACCTGGAGAAACAGGCCTGGATAGACTAAACCTGAACTAGGACAACTGACGAGCCTACCTAAAACATCTTCCTACTCCACCCCTACTTTCCTAAATACTCACTATCAAGGTAGCAAGCACTGAGAAAAAGCAGCAACAGACTCTTAACATCAAGGGAAGAGCTAACAGTATGGAAAGAGAACTTTCTGAGGTACAAGATTAGAGGGAAAGTCAAAATCATGGCATGCAGCAGTACTCCCCAACAACAAAGCCCCCACCCAAAGCACAGGACATAGCCAAAGCAATGTGAAGCAGTGGGTTACTGAAGGGACTCACATTAAACAAGAAAATGCAAACCTAGCTTAGCTCTCCATTAAACTGATTCAACCCCCTATACTAATGGACTAGCAGAAAAATGAGGCATACCCACTTCCAGACATAAATACTGTTGACCTCAGTCTCTACTAACTTATATTATGTGTCTGACATTCAATCAGTAGTTAGGAAACATCCCAAAAAGCAGGAAAAAAATAAACAACAAAGGACAATCATCAGAACCAGACTTGCCTATAACACAGATATTGAAACTTTCAGCCAGTGAATTTTAAATTATTATGATTAATATGGTAAATGCTTCTAGTGGAAAATATGAATGAACAGATGAAGAATATGAGTAGACAAATGGAAAATAGAAAAAAAGAGTCAAAGGGAAATATTAAAAATTGAAATAACACAGTAACAGATGAATACCTTTAATGGGTTCATCAGTATATTTAACAGAGCCAAGGACAAAATCAGTGAGCTTAAAAGTAGGCCAAGAGAATTTATCCAAACTGAAACATGAGAAAAGAATGGGGGAAAAGTTGAACAGAGGATCCAAAGGTTGTGCGACAATCTCTGACAGGAATCTAATAAGAATTTTTGAAACCCAAGAGGAAGAAGAACAGGGAAGAGATGGAGACAGAAGAGGACGAAGCAGAGGATAGAGAGGGAGGGAGATGAAAGCAGAACTATTTGAAAAGATATAAAAAATACTGAAAGATCCAAAAAGCTCAGAGAACTTCAAACAGGACAAATATGAAAACACACTTACATACACTCAGACACACCAAATTCTGAAGGAAGTCTGATAAAGATAGGAAATTACATACAATGGAGCAAAGATACATAGCTGACTTCTAATCAGAACCATGTATAACAAAGAATAGTGGAGTCACATTTTTAACAGTTTGAAAGAGGGAAAAAGCTATGTGAACCCAGAACTCTACACTTAGCAAAAACATCACTCAGAAAATGAAAGTGAAATAAAAGCTTTACCCCACTGAGTTCCTATCCCTCCACCCTACAAAAGATGAAAGAATTTAAAACCAGTAAACATGCATTATAAGAAATGATAAAGTTCCTCAGGTAGAAATGAAAATACCAGAATTCTGAAGGTACATGAAGAAATGAGTTCCAGAAATGGTTAGAATGAAAATAAATGTATCTTTTGTGAAAAATTAATTGCTCTCAAGAAAACTGACTAAACCCGAATCAGCCGGTATGTATTGTGGATTTTCAGCATGCACAAAAGCAAAACGTTATACAATAATATTCTGAAATACAAAAAACAGAACTTGACAGTATACTGTTGTTAGATACACTACACTACATAAAGCAGTAAAATATTACTGGAAAGTAGACTGTGATTAAAAGTATGTATTGTAAACCCAAAGGAAATCATAAAATGAATGATCTACACCCAAAATGAGGTTTAAAAAAAGCAAGGGGCAATACAAAAGACAGAATGAACAAAACAACTAGAAAATAGACATCCATTAGAGAGACAGCAGATTTTAATCCAACCATATCAAGAACTGGATTTTTTTTAAATAGCCTAAACACAAAATTAAAGTCACAGACTGTCAGACTGGATAAAAAAGCAAAACTGAAGTATATGTTGCCTATAAGAACCCACTTTAAATATAGTCACAGATTAAAAGTTAAAGGATAGAAAAAGATACACCATGCAAACACTAAAGCAAAGAAATCTGGAGTGGCTGTATTACTATCAAAGTAGACTTCAGAATAAGGACAATTACCAAGGATGAGGAGGGATACTGCATGATGACAAAAAGGTCAATTTACCAAGAAGGCATACAAATCCTCTATGTGTATGCACCTAACATGGTATCCCCAAAACATATGAAGCAAAAATTGAGAGAACCAAAATGAGAAATAGACAAAATCACAGTTGAAACTTCAACAATCCTTTCTCAATAATCAACAGAACCAGTAAATAGAAAATCAGTAGCCTGAACAATTCTATTAACCAACTTACTTGCTCTAATTGCCATTTATGGAACATTCAACCCAGTAACAGCAGAATATACACATTAATTTCAAGTATACTTGAACGTCCATCGGTGTTGATTATGCATGTTCTAGACCATAAACATCAATAAGTTTAAAATAACCAAAAAAGTTTCTTCTCTGACCAAAATAAATTTAAATTGGATATCAGTAACAGAAAGATCTGAAGAGTCTCAAAATATTTGGAAATTAAACAACACACTTTTAAATAAACCATGAGTAAAAGATAAAGACACGTGAGAAATGAGAAAATATTTTTAACTGAATGAAAATAAAAATACAACATATAAAAATATGTGGGTTGCAGCTAAAGCAGTGCTTAAAGGAAAATTTATAGCAGTAAATGCTTATATTAGAAAACAAGGATGATCTCAAATCAATAATCTAAGCTTCCACCTTAATAAACTAGGAAAAGAGCAAATTAAATCCAAAAAAAGCAGAAGGAAGAAAATTAACAAGAGCAGAAATAAATGAAATTGCAAACAACACTGAACTGAACCAAAAGCTGGATCTTTGAAAAGATTAATAAAACTGATAAATCTCTAGCTAGACTGATGGAAAAAAATGAGAAAAGATAAAAATTAAAATCTCATATGCTAAGAAAGAACCTACTACTACATACTATAGTTTCCCATTTATATGATATCCTGTACCAGCCAAAACTACACTGATAACTACAAAGGACAGAAGTAAATTTGTGGAGGTGATAGATCTAATCCATATCCTTAAGGTATTGGAATTTATCTACTTTGTCAAGCAACTGTGTTTGTCAAAATTCACAGAACTATACACTAAAAAGGATAAATCTTACTATGCATAAATTGTAAGTATATATTGTAAAGCCTACTTATAAGAAGGGAAAAAAAGGGGGGGAAATTAAAATTCTATCAACATAAGGGTTACTGAGACCCCTACGACCTCCTAAACATGCCGAGAACCTTTCTGCCACAAGGCCGCTATAGTTGTTATTTCCTCTATAAACTGATTCAGATTTCTGTCAAATGTTCCTTCCAGAGAGGCATCTCCTGATAAAATACCATTCAGATCAATATCATATTATCCTACTCTGTTGGTTTTCAAAGTACTTATCGCTCTAATATTGTTTTCTATTACTGAATATATATTGGTTATTTACTCCTTGAGGAGAAGGATTTTGCATCTTTTGTTGACTGTAATATCCCAATACCATTAAATTAATTAATAAAAACAGAGTATCTTTCATAAGTCACATGAGTGACCTGTGACTACCTGCCTTGAGCCCAATAGAAGAGAAGGAATTTTCATAAGACACAGTTTAGGGCACATAGGCTATGGCCTAGGAGACACCAGATGTAGATAAGGGGTAACACATGTCTCAGTTAGAACAATATTTTGTGACAGAAGCAAATTATATAAAATTTCATTTTTCATTTGTTATGTATAAAATAAAATTTTATTGGCACACAGACAAATCACTCATTTACAAATTATCTATGGTCACCTTCACCAGAGCTGAATAGTTGCAACAAAAACTGCATGGCCCACAAAGCCTAAAAAGCCTAAAATATTTACAATCTGGGTATTAACAGAAAACATTTGCTGACACCTAAGTTAAACTAATAGGCATTTCATAGAAGAGTAAGCATAGTCTATAAATATATGAAAAATGTGCAATTTTATTAGTGGTAAGAAATACCATATTATATACTCCAGATCTTCAAAAAATTTAATGTCTGACAATTTCAAGCACTGGCATTTAAATGAAATACCAACTCTCTCCCACTGCTCTTGAGAGTACGTGTGCAGTCACTAGAAATAGGTTTTCTGGAAATATTTGCATGAGATATGTCCAAGAGTATATCAGGAGGCATGTACAAGGCTAGTTACAGTAGCAATGCTCATAAAAATAAAAAAGTAGAAACAATCCAAATATTAACAGAACAATGAATAAATAACCAGTGGTACTTTCGTATAATGGAATACTACACAGTAATAAAAATGAATAAATGATGCTTACACACATCATCAAGGATATATCTCAAAAATATAATAAATGACAAGATGTAAGACAAAAAATATATAAAATATGATACCCTTTAAAAGGAGGAGTGCAAGATGAACAATCTATTATTTAAGGATTCATATATATTTGGTATCACTTATAAAAAATACAAAAATCAGGACATAGTTAACTATGCAAGGAGAGAGTCAAGTTAGGACATATTGGTGACTCCTGAGGTATGTTCTATTACTTGGCTTGAGAGTTGAGTATAAAAGTATTTGTTTTCCTGTTGTTCTTTAAATTACATTATTTGCTTTTGTGTATATGCTATATTTCAAAATAAAACGTTTCCAAATACCACAAAACTGCACCCAGTAACAAAAGGCCTATCCTTCAACCACTAGCCACCTAGTTCAAAGGACTCTTTTAACATTATAGTGCTATATTACTAAGTAGCCATGAAAATAAACTTAAAAAAAAAAATCTATCTGACTTCATACCCTCTGCTGTTGAAATGTGAAATGCATTACAAGGTTCACAGTATTTCAAAAGAGCAAAAAGTAAAAAAAGCATTCGCTACTCCTTCATCCTGCCCTACAGTTCCCTATAACTAGGTTCTAGCGGTATTACTTGTACTACTTTCATTTACGAGACATTTAATCCTCATTTTACAAATAAACAGATTTCAAGATTAGGCCACACAATTACTGAGGAGCAGGGCTAAAGTAAGAATCCAATTACACCTAACTCCAAAGCCTATGGACATAGTAAGACACACTGCTAATATCCTATGGCTAATTTATATCTATGACCAATCTTAAAGGACAATTATATTTAATAATGCTGATTAACAGAAACAAAGTCATACCTTTTTGTATACAGCATTTATATCAGAATCCAAAACAATTATATTCCTTAGCTTTGCATTTATTTCAGTCACTGAAGGCCTCATAATCATCTCAGAATCAAGCCCTAAGGGAATAAAACAAATGATTAAATTCCTTTTTCTTCATTTAATAGTTCTGGAATTTACTTTTTCTCAAATCTAATTACCTTCAATCTTAATTTCTGAAATGTTATGTTTCTGATCTTGAATAAATATCCGTAAACACGATAACTCTGCTAAAATCTGCAAAGTAATAATATCTTCATTCTTGGATAGTTTTAAAGCTGCAAAAAGAAAATCATACTGTAAAACATAAGAAAAAACTTTTAGTAGTTACCTTAATACATTTATAACAAACTGAAGTATCACAACGAATAATGATACTACTGGAGGAAAACCTGATTTGCAATTTAACTGAAAGCAAGCAATATATATTACCTACTAAATTAGGAATTTTAAAAACAATCAAATCCAATGAAAACAAAGAGACAAAACAAAAACAGTTCCTAGATGAAATAATATTTGAAACTAAGAAACTGCAGTTGTAAAATCATAAATCTTCTGTGATTCAATGATTTTAAGGTGATACTTGTTGATATCAAACTTGCAACTTCTGACTGCTTTAAAAAAAGCACTCAGATTAAAAAATTTCCACATTATTCAAATTTTGTTCTATTTTCCTAATCTAAAATAATACTAAATGTATGAATTTTAATCTAAATACTTCTACTGTATAATCTTCAACTAAAAAGAATAAGATAAAAGCCACTTTTTCTTCAGCAGTAATCACTTGACTATTATTTTCTAAAATTAACCTGGAATATAATGAGTCTTTCTAGATATTAATCTAGATAACAGAATTCTCAAGCCTATATTATAGGTTAATAATAAAGTGAGAGCCAAAATTTACTGATCTACTACTCAGTAAAAATTTGAAGTTGCATTTTAAAGAAACATACGTATTTTTTTAATAACCTCTCCTTTGTCTTCGGTCTCCGCAACGTGTATTGGGGCTGATTTTTCCTCCAATTGTGGAAGGGTATTATTAAAATAATTTATTGTATTCAGAAGTGCTTCAGTATGTAAATGAATATCCAAAGACGAAAAATTCACCTAAAGAACAAAGCTGATTTTAGTAACATAATAAATGTTTGCCTGCTCTGTGTTCTTTGTAGTATAAAAGCTATAATTTACAATATTCAGTTTTTATCCTCAAGGATCTTACAGTTCTAGTTATAAAATAATTTTTGTAATATATGTGCTTTGAAATACAGTATCTAATTAAAAAACAAATTTTATTCACTTATACCTTAATCAGCTGCACGACATTGTCATAGGTACTTTTCAAGTTGGGTAAATTCTTTTCAGCCTATACAAAGTGAAAAAAAAAACAAATCTCTTAGATTATTATAAGAAGACATACATATATATAATTACATGACAGTCTTAATACATATTTATATAATTTTTCCAGCTATTTATTACTTAAACTGCTTCACCAGAACAAATGAAATCTGGTTAAATTTAGGACTCCCTGGCACACAGCAAGTATTCAATAAACGTTACATTCTATCTTGCTTATTATCAAGAGTGAAAATTTAGATATTACGACATGTGGAAGACAATCACTTAGTCACTGACAACTGTGTAAAGTCTTTCCTAAATCTTCCTGTATGTTAAAACAAAGTTTTGACAGAACTGTCCACCAGGGATCAAACACTCTGTGTTATCTTTAAATTTGGAACACTTTTATAATATAAAAGTGGTTTAATTCATTAACAACAAAACCCCTAAAATATCCACATCAATAATAATAAAAATGGTCTTAAAAGTGATACACTGCTCATTCAGCATTATTCTTAAGTTATGTAATTTTTAAAATAATGCAGCACTTACATAAAAATAAGTCAATGAAAACAAGGACTAACTCATGTGTAAACCACAGTACACATAAAAACTTAATAAATGATGAAATGGTTATCATTAATCATCAAGAAAGAAATGGAGTCACTGATAGCAGGATAATTAAGTAACTTCAGACAATAGTGGGAAATCAAGTAAAAGCCTCATCTTGTATCCTATACCACAATAAATTCAATCAAGGCTGAAAAGTTTGTTGATATCCTGATGGGGGGAAAAGCCGAACTGTAAGTCATTTCTACTTAATCATGGGCTGCTTATTGTTTTGCTATATGAAGTATTTACAAATCACAAGTATCTAATAGAGGATGACAAAACAAAAAAAATCTTAAAGTTTAGGAGTTAAAGAGATCACATTACAATGAAGATTAAACTGAATACTGCTACTCATAAAACCTGACTAACAATTCAGCAGTATGCTTACCATGGCAAGTGCATAAATGAGACTACTTACCTTCACATATTCCAGTGTTAACAGATCTTCCATTGTGTTATCCAGTGTTGTAATCAAATAAACCGGTTTCATATTTTCATCTAAAAATAATTTCTAAATTATTTTATAGGAAAACAAATGGAAAATAAATGCAGGCAATATTAATAATTATAAAATTGGAAAAGAAGGATTTCCTCTATCAGCTCTGAGCCTTGATTTCTATATTACCCAAGCCCCACCTCCTTTACTTTCAACTCTAAAAATGTTTTCTTCTCACAATTAGCTTCCCTTCTCTTATGCCACAATGCTGAAGATGCTAACCCTCCTAAACCTAGATAGGAAGTAAGGTAAGAAAAAGTAGCAATTAGTTAAAGAAAAAACAGAATGGTTATTAGGAACAATGAAAGGACATGAAGAGATTCTGGCTCTGAGCCACAGAAATAGCTAGAAAGAAAACTGTCAGAATCTCTGAAAACTTAACTGTAGAGAAAACACATCAAGTATTTGATGAGAAACTACGCTTTTTGGTATATCAGTTTAGACTAAAACAAGGTCAATTGCCTTATTATCAGTCTTTACTAGTTGTGTTGTTGCTTCTGCTCAAAATCTAAGAAAATAATTGAGGAACCTGCTGTAGAAAAGTATTTTGTATAAAGTCTTTATTACTATCATCACCAAATTCCTTAAGGCTGCTAGAAATCAGTAATTAGACACTGGAAGAAAGGACTACAAACTGATCATACTCTCGAGAAAAAAAATGCAACATATTTCCACCAAATCCCTCAGATTCAAAAGCTTATTAGCACTTAAGCTAGTCTTCTACTGTAGATACTAATCACATTTCAATCGTTAAGAAGGTCCCCACTTTTTTCATACATTTGTTCGTTCACTGAGTAACTACTGATCATTTACTTTGTGTAAGAAACTGTACTATTCATTCACTTCTTCCTACTCCTTCTAAGAAAACAGAAGCAAATACATCACAGAAATGGGTGAACTGATAATTGTATATCCTGAATTATGTGTGCAAAGGTTTTCTAATCCTTTGCTCTTGGGAAAACAAAAATTTAGAAAAAAACAGAAATATTAACAACTGCTGTAATACTTTTGGATTACTGGAGAACACTATCAAACTGGTTCACTTTTCTTTCAAATCACCAGAGTAAACTTTCTTGATATAAGGAGAGTGAGAAAGCAGAACTCTGTATCCTGTAGGTATGGTAATTTTTTCAGGAAGAGATAACACAATCCACCACATGCAAATTCTCAAGGGCTACAGAACAAGGATAGAGTATGGAACTATAATGTATAAATCAAGTCCTATCACTGAGTTTTCAGGCCACAACACTTAATTTGCTTCCCAAAATACAAAAATCACATTTAATCCAGGGCTGGCAAAAAAGGGAAATTTTCATTACACCAGTTAACTGACATCATTTGCCTAGGAATGAGTTCCCAGAGAAGATGGCTTTCTCAAATCCTTGGGATGTATATAAGCATACTCCTTACCTTTCTTATCCCCATAGATAGTTCATTTTTACTTTAGTTCTCTAACTCCGTTACTTACAGTATCTCAGTTCAGTGGGGAAAAAATTCATAAATGAGTTTAAAGGATTTCACAAGACAGTTTCCATTTAAACTTAACTTAAAAACATTAAAAAGTCAACCATTAAAAGAATATTGGATTCTAGGACAGCCAAGAGTAAAGTATTTTTATACACATGTAAATAGAACACATTTATGTGGTCTCAATAACAAAGGTAAAGCCCTACTAATTTTAAGAAAAAAAAATTTTAAAGCCAACTGTATCAATAATCACTTTGACCATCAAGAATCTAATTGCACCAATTAAAAGACAAAGATTGCCAAAGTGGATCAAAGAAACAAGACTCAAGTAATACTGTCTACAGGAAACCCACTTTAAATATAAAACTACTTATAATGAAAGTAAGTAGACAGAGGAAAATATATTATGTTAACACTTATAAGAAAAAAGCAGGGATAGCTATATTAATTTTCAGACAGAGTAGACTTCAAAGCAAGGATTAGTTATCAGGAATAAAGAAAGGTATTTAGTAATGATAAAGGGGTCAATTCTCCATTAGGACACAACAATCCTTAAGGTGTATTTATCTAAAAATTGGGAGCAAAAAAAATGGTAACACTGTAAGGAGAAACAGACAAACCCACTACCATATTACAACACTTCACACCCTTCTATCAGAAATGAACTGATCCAGCAGACAAAAAATTAGTAAGGACACAGAACTTAGTAATATCATCAAGCTACTGGATGTAATGAACATGTACCAAATGCTTCATCCAACAAGAGCAGAATATTCCTTCTTCTTGAGCTCACATAAAATATTAACCAAGATCAACCACATCTGGGCCTTTAAACACACCTTAACAAATTTTCTAAAATGGAAATCATATGATGTCTGCACTCAGACCACAACAGAATTAAAACAGAAATCAATAACAAATATGGTTGGAATATTCCAAAATACTTGGAGAAAAAAATCACAATACTTCTAAATAACACATGGGTCAAAGAAGAAGGATCGAAGGAAGAACTAAAACACATTTGGAACTAAATGAAAATGAAAACACAACTAATCAAAATTTGTGGCCCACAATGAAAGCTGTACTTAAAGGGAAATATGTAACACTGAATACATATACTAGAAAAGAAGATCTAAAATCAAGAATCTATGCTTCCACACCTTAGAAAACTAGAAAAAGAGGAACAAAATAAATCCAAAGTAAGCAACAGTAAATAAATAATAAAAATTAGATTAGAAGTCAATGAAATTAAAAGTAAGAAATAATTAGAGAAAATCAAAGAAACTGAAGTGGTTCTTTGAAAAAAATCAACAAAAAGTTATATATCTAGCAAGGCTAACTTAAGGAGAAAAAAAAGAACACAAGTTATTAATACCAGCAATAAAAGAGAGGACATCACTATAGGTATCAAGAACATTAAAAGAATAAAGAAATACTATTATCAACTCTGCCCACCAATTTGATAACAACCTTTTACCTCCTTGGTTAAATTTACTCCGAGGTATTTTATTCTTTCTGATGCAATTGTAAATGGCACTGTTTTCTTAATTCTCTTCTGATATTTTTTAACTCATGTATAGAAATACAACAACAACAAAAGAAATATAATCAATTCTTCTATGTTGATTTTGTATCCCACAACTTTCATGAATTCATTTATTAGTTTTAACAGTTTTTTTTGGTGGAATCTTTGGAGTTTTTGTACATATAATATCACATCTTCTGCAAATAGTGGCAGTTTTACTATTGGGTCAATTAATAAATCGAAAGAAAAAGAAAAATATACCCTGAGACAAATAAAATGGGAACACAACATACCAAAATGTATGGGATGCAGCAAAAGCAGTTCTAAGAGAGAAGAGCACAGATATCTACCTCAAGAAAAATCTCACGTCAATAACCTGATTTTACACATCAAGGAACTAGAAAAAAGAATAAAATCCAAAGTTAGAAGAAGTAAAAACTAACAAACAGCAGAGATAAATGAAATAGAAACTAAGAAAACAATAGAAAAGATCAAAGAAACTGAAGAGTTGGTTCTTTGAAAAGATAAACAAAACTTACAAAACTTTAGCTAGGCTCACTGAAAGAGGGCTCAAATAAATACAATTATGAAAAAGAAGACATGACAACTGATACCACAGAAATATAAAGGATCATAGAAAACTATTACAGATATTTGTATGTTAACAAACTGGACAACCTAGTAGAAATGGATAAATCCCTAGAAACATACAACCTTTCAAGACTGAATCATCAACAAATAGAAAGCCTAAACAGAGCAATAACTCATAAGGAGATTGAATCAAAGGCTCCCAAAAGCAACAAAAAAGTCAGGAACAGATGGCTTCACAGATTAATTCTATCAAACATTTGAAGAGAACTAATACCAATCCTTCTGAAACTCTTCTTTAAAAAAAAAAAAAAAAAAAGAAGAGGAAACACTTCCAAACTCATTTTACGAGGTCAGCATTACCCTGATACCAAAACTAGACAAAGACACCACAAGAAAAGAAAATTACAGGCCAATATCCCTGATGAATACAGACGCAAAAATCTTCAAAAAAATACTGCAAACCAAGTTCAACCATACATTAAAAGTCTCAAGCGTCATGATATAGTGGGATTTGTTCCAAGGATACAAGTATGGTTCAATATCCACAAATCAGTCAACATAATACACCACTTTAACAAAATGAAGGACAAAAACCACATGATCATCTCACAGATACAGAAAAAGCATCTGACAAAATTCAACATCCATTTAGTATAAAAACTTTCTACAAAGTGGGTATAGAGGGAATGTTATCTCAACATAATAAACGCCATATATGACAAGCCCACAGCTAACCTATTACTCAACAGTGAAAAGCTGAAAGCTTTTCCTTTAAGATCAGGAACAAAACAAAGATGCCTACACTTTCCACTTTTATTTAATGTAGTTATTGAAGTCCTAGCCAGAGAAATTAGTCAAGAAAAAGAAATAGAACTACCCAAATTGGAAGTGAACAGTCTGTCTTAACGTTTTGATGGAATTGATGAAGCATTCAGAATTATGTTTTAAGGAAAAACCCCAAAATGTAAAGGAGGAAACAAAAATAATATGCTTCTAAATCCCTGCCTCAGCAAACAGAAATATTTTCTAAGATATCATATAATTTATATGTTATGATTTGGGATATAAATTGTTTGTGGTAGGCAGAATAATTACTCCTCCCACAATGATGTCCGTGTTCTAATCCCCCAAAACCTGAAACTATGTTATCTCATACAGCAAATGGAACACTGCAGAGGTGATTAAGGTTAGGATTAACGGGAAATTATCCTGGATCGTCCAAATGCACCTAATCTAATTACTTCAGTTTTTGAGAGTGGAAGCAAAAGGCAGAAGAAAGGTTAGAGAGATTATAGCACAAGAAGGATCTAACACCTCATAATGGTTCTGTGATATAAAAAACTATGTGCAAGGACATAGGCCTATAGGAGGCTAAGACCAGCCCTTATCTTATAGACAGCAAGAAAACAGACTTAAAACATATAGAAATGAATTTTGCAAACATCTTAGTGAGCAAGAAAACAGATGTCCCCTACAGCTTCCAAAAAGGAAGTCTTGTTGACTCCTTTATTTTTGCCTGTTAATACTTGTGTCAGACATCTGATCTACACGTTAATAAATTTGTGGTAAACTGTTACAATATTAATAGGAAACAAATTCAGTATTTTAGTATTCAGTTAAGTAGATTTAAAGTTAAACCATGACTATTTTATTTTCCTTAAAGAAAAATTATCCTTATTTTCTCTCTGGTGTACCCCCAGATTCCAAAGTACAATATGAAAGGTAAAGACTAACTCATAATATTTCTTTGAGACTATTTTATCAAGTGTACTGACTAAAAGCCTAGAGAATTTAAGACTCTCTAGAAGGTAATCAAACAATAAATTTAATTTATTTTTTAAAACAGATTCTTACCTAAGTATTCGGGGCATTTTAAGCAGACCTCTTTCAAAAAGGCATTTGCTTTCAAATCAAATGTTCTAAGCTCAATGTCTGTGCCCAATCCTAAGACATTAATTTCTACCACAGGTAGTTCACAATCTCCAACAAGTTGACAAAATTGAATCAAAACCTGGAGAAGAAAGAAAAAAGAAACTACCACTACCTAAAACAAAAAAATGCATATGGAGATGGTGGTTATATATGCGTATGGGAGGTATACATAGGATATGAGTGATATGTACTTAAAATTTAGGATAGATTTTTATACACACACATATACAATAAACTTACATTGTACAAGTAATTATTTTCAATAAATATATACTGAATAAACACAATACACTTAAACCCTTAATTCTTGATGAAGGAAATTAGTCTTCAAATAGGAAGGAGAACCAGAAAGCAATGTCTGGATTCAGCATTTTAAAGAGCCATGAATAGTAAAAAATGACCAACAATTTAAATAAGCCATATTAATTTTACCATGAAACATACAATACATACCTCTGGCACTTCAAATCTTATTTTATACTCAATCATATTTTTTGAACAGTATGGCTTTTTCTGTTGAGGACTTTCAACTCCAGTTGGAGATTGAAGAGGCTCTTCCAAGGGACTACATACTGCATCAAAAAACTCCTCCTCTGAATCTAAATATCACAGAACATTTTTAAAGTAAATAATCAAAATGACTAATTTAACAATAACATTTTAGTATTTTTTTCTAAAATAAATGTGAACACTAAAACACTATTTCAAAAAACTGAATGTAAGGATTAGAAAATAAATGGAAAAGAATAGAGACTACATCTGAAAAAATAACACTCTTGATGACAAAAAGGAAGTATGAAAACATCACAATATGCAATCTTTAGCTTAATGAACATCACCTTTAAAATCTCACTAGTCTAAAAACCGGTAAAAAACTGCAAATTTTATAGCAAATGCGAATACCGATTATTACATACATAATGAATACTTTAAGGAACACACTAATAGGCTCTTTCTATATGGAAAGCAAAATAGGACTTAGTTATAAACTCTGCAGTCTTAAAAGTGAAGGTAGGCCCTGAAATTTGAATGGAGAAACTGAGATCAAGAACTACTTCACATATGCATGAATATATATATGAGAAATTTCTTGAACATGCTATTAAAAAGGACTCAAAATCTAGTGAAACCATTACAGGAAGCTTTAAAGGAAACTAAAACCGTTTGAAGTATATCCCTACGAACTAAGACTGAATTTAGGGTCGATGATCTCACAAATATTTCATTCTGCTCATTCACCCTAGTCAGTACACAGAAAGGAAAACATTCTCTAGAAAACTGAGGATCAAATGGCAATTTCTGTTATTTAACATTCAGCAACTTTAGAAGTCTTAAAAATAGAAAAATACTTTTATTTTCCTTTCTAATGTGGCTAACAAAAAACATATATTTGACAACAAAATATTTACCAGTTTTCACATGTTAATAAAAGGTATTAAGGCTTGATTTTTTTTCCCTTTAATAACAAAAAAGGAAAATATAAAAAGTAAAAGAAAAAACTTACTATAATGAAGACCTCCCAAAGCTAACACATTATAAATTCTACACTTAACGTTTCTTGGGCCTTTTAGATCACAATAGGATAAAGATGATTAGCTTACTAGTGGTTCTTGTGATTATGGGTTCAACTTTTATATACCAAAAAAAAATCCCACTGCAAAAGAAACTTTAAGAAACATCCAAATTATATTGTTTAAAAGGAATTTTAGTGAAATTTTCTGGATAATATGCAAATATGTACTATTGCCTGAAATTTTTTATGTGGTCTCAAAAAGAAAACAATTTTAATAATGTACTTATAATAAGGAAAATTTCCTAAAGTAGTTTCATTTTACCATCATCAACACACGGAATTTCCAAGAGAGGAAACATTTTCTGTGAAATCTGGGATGTTCCTAAAGAAGTGGATCTTTCCATCTGGAAGAAAAGTTAATTTACTGTCAATTACAGAAAGACTTTTATTCTGAGTTCTAAGACAATTTTGACAACACATATTCATTCAATCTGAATTAGCTGGAAAAAAATCCAGTCTGAATTAGAAAAGCAATTTGTAAAATACAGACTTAAAGAAGTGCTTTTACAATTTCAAGGCTAAATAGAAATTGCAGAACTGTTATAATCATTTCCTTGCTGACAGACTTTGTGTAGGCAGAGATCTTAGATATATCTTAGTATCTTACTAAATAAGGAAGCCACCTCTAGGGCATCCATGCGAAACAACCAAAAGTCTCAAAAGTTGGGGAGCTTGCAGTTTCATCTTTAGCTTCTAAAAGATATTTTAGTAAATTTACTTTTTTACTGTTCTGGGAAATACAGCATAAAAAAACATATAACGCAGTTCAAAATGATAATAATAAAAGATACCCCTGAATCTTTCATCCAGGCCAAGAAACAATATAGTACCATACCCTTACCTAGAAGCATCTTATAAGCTTCCTTTCTTGATCCCATTCCCCAAAACAGATTTACTTTTATTTACTTGTTTATAACCTCCTATGACTGATTCTGTAATACATAGTTTAACCCATTTCTTTCTAAACATAGAAAAAGGCAATAATATTGTATATATTTTCCTGTGACCTTTTTCTATGAAATAACCTTTAAATTTTATCCGTTATGATAGTTTACTCATTCTCACTGCTATACTGTACTGCACTAATGAATAAACCACTGCTTACTTGTCCATTACACCGTTGGTAACTATTTGTATTGTTTACAGATTTTTGCTTTTACTTACATTGTCACTGAAGCATCCCTGAACATAAGGTTTATATGCAAGATTTTCCATGGTGCATACTATTAAAAACTGGAATTTCACATGTTCACCTTAGTGAGTACTATCAACATGTTTTCACAAGTATTTGCAACACATTACACTATGTCAGCAGATGAGAGTTTGTATGGCTCCACTTCCTCATGAATCCTAGTGTTTTCAGACATTTTAAATGTTGCCAATCTCACTGGCAATTTCACCCTAGTTTTAATTAGAATTTCACAAATATATAATAGTTACACATCATTATCGTAAGTTCATGGGTTGTGTTTGTCTTTGTCTGAATCCTATTCATTTTGGTAAAACATTTTTATTGAAATATAACCTGCTACATATGAGTACATAACTGTAAGTATAAATAAAATTAAATTTCAAAAAGAAAACACACCCATGCACCCAAAATCCAGATCCAGGCATGGACCATTACCAGCAACTCAGAAGCCTCTCTCATGCTCCCCAATCATTAAACATACCTACAAGAAAGTAACAACCATAATGCCCCAATTTCAATTTTTAATGTTCTGAAACTTTTTACACTACATTCATCAAAGAGCAATTTTGGTTTTTATTTTCCTGATGAGTAATAAAACTGAATACCTTTTTATATGTTTGTTCACTTCTTATTGGATTCCTGGTCTCCTTATATATTTTGGATAGTCTTTTTTTAAGTTGTATGTGTTGCAAACATTTTTCCCAATTGGATGGTTTGCCTTTTGCATTTTTAACAGTGTCTTTGAAAAGGCAGAAAATTTTAATTTCCATAAAGTATTTTTTTTTCTTTTGTATTTGTGCTTTTTTATCCCAAGGTATATTTAGCCACCACAGGACTCAGATTTTCTTCTATATTTTTTTGTTAAAGAAATTTTATACCTTTGGACATTTACATTTAAGTCTATGTTCCATTTCAAGTTAAATTCCATGTATAACATATGGATCGATGTTCACTTTTTCCCCACATGGAAATCTAATTATTTCAGAACCATTTGTTGAAAAGACTATCCTACCCCTACTTAATTGCATTAGCACCTTTGTAAGAAATCAAATATATATTAACCATCTATTATACTGTGGATTTATTTCTGGATTCTATTCTAGTTTAGTTATCCTTACATCTATTCTTATGCCAATACAATACTTTCTTCAATGAAACAGCTATAAAAAAATAAGCTTTGAAATCAAGTATTAGAAATTCCCAAACATTATTCTTACCACCCCAAATTTTGCCTAATATGTGTCCTTTCCATTTCCATATTATAATAAGCTTGTTGACTTTCAGAACAAAAATCTGGTATTTTGACTGGGATTGTAAGAATCTATAGTTTTGAAAGAACTGTCATTTTAATACAGTCAGGCCTCCAATCCTTAACTATGTATATCATTCCATTTATTTAAGTCTTCTTTAATTTTTTTCAGAAATGTTCTGCAGTTTTAGGTATATAGTTCTTGTATTTAGAGAAAATTCTCCTAAGCATTTAACCTTTTTTTAATGCTATTATGAATGGAATAATTTTCTTAGTTTAATTTTGAGAAACAACTTATTATTTACATTGATGACGTATCCAGCAACCTTGACAAATTCACTGTTACTAGTGGCATTTTTCTATATTCCATCAGACTTTCTCCACAGATGATCATGTTATCTTTATATATAGTATTACTTTTTCTTTTCCATCTTGTCTTTATTTTTCTTGAGTTATTGCAGAGGCTTCAGTATGAACTGGAATAGAAGCAGTGAAAAAAGGCATCCTTGCACTATTATTGATCTTAGGGGAAAGAATTCAATCTTTTTCAAATTAGGTATGATATTAGCTGTAGGTTTTTCCTAGACTGATGGGGCTCCCTTACATTTCTAGTTTGTTAACAGTTTTTTATCATGAATCGTTGTTGGATTTCATCAATGCTTTCTCCTTTTCTTTGAGATGATCATACATCAATGAATGTGGCTAATAGCACTGGCTGGTGAACCATTTTTGCTTTCCTAGGGTAAATGTATTTGGTATTTTAGAGTATTATAGTATATTGCTTTTAAAAATATACTACTGGTTGTAATATTTGTTAAGTATTTTTAAATGTTAATAAATATATAAGTCTGTAACTTTCTCATAATTTCTTTATCTGGTTCAACAGAAGAATAACATATGCAAAGAAACAACGTGGCCCATGCACAGAGGAAATTAGCAGAAACAAAACCAAAAGTTAGTTCTTTGAAAAAAATCAACAAAACTGAAAAACCTTCAGCTAGACTAAGACAAAATGAAAAGACATAAGTAACTAAAACCATGAATCAAACTGAAGTCATTACAACCAACCTTACAGAAATAAAAAAAATTATGAAGAATACTGTTTAAAATTGTAGGCCCACAAACTGGATAAGTTACATGAAATGGACAAATTCCTAGAAAGATCTGAATTACCTTACTGACTTAGGAAGAAACAGACACTCTGAACAGGCTTATAACAGGATATTGAATTAGCAATCAAAATTCTCCCAAGAAAGAAAAGTCAGAAGGCTTCAGTGGAGAATTCTACCACCATTTAATGAAGAATTAAAAACTTTCCTTCTCAAACTCTTCAAATAAATGGAAAAGAATACCCCAACTCAGTCTCTTAGGCCTCATAACAAAGCCAAGCAAATACACTACATACATACACACACACACACACACACACACCCCTAGAGACTAATATAACTTATAAATGCAAAAATCCTCTACAAAATACTAGTAACCAAATCCAAAAGCCTATTAAAAGGATCATATACCATAACCAAATGCAATCTATCCAGGAAAGCAAGGGTAACTCAATGTTAAAAAAAAAAATTATAATAAAACATCACAATAGAAAGAGAAAAGCCAACATGATATTCAACTGAGGCAGAAAAAGTATCTGACAAAATTTACCACCATTTCATGATAAAAATACAGAAAAATCTGCATACAGAGAAGAACTTCCTCAACATGGTAATGAGCATTTATGAAAACTCAAAGCTATTTCATTATATTCAATGATGAAAAATTGAAAGCTTTCCCACTAAGAACAGAAGAAAGACAAGAATGCTCTCTTTTACAATGCTATCCCATACTTACTGAAGTTCTAGCCAGAGCAATTATTTAAAGAAAAGTAATAAAGGCTTCCAAATTGAAAGAAATACAATTTTATCTATTCTCAGATGACATACTCCTAGAGAAAATCCTACAGAATTCACAAAAGCAAAACAAAAACTACTAATGATAAAAAATTAATTCATCAAAGTCATAGGGTACCAGATTAACATATAACTCAGCTGTATTTTGGTGTACCAGCAATGAATGATCCAAAAGGGAAAATTTAGTAATTAATTTCTTTTATAATAGCATCAAAAATAATAAACTATATAGGAAAGCTATTAATCAAGGAACTGAAAAACATGTACACTGAAAACTACACCGCATTTCTAAAAGAAATCAAAGATATAAGCTAATGAATGAATGGCAAGACATCCCGTATTCACGGACTGGAAGACAATAGTTTTAACATGGAAACACTAACCAAAGTGATCTACAGATTCGATGTAATCTCAATCAAAATGCCAATTGCATTTTTTGCAGAAATGGAAAGGATAATCCACAAATTCATATGAAACTGCAAAGTGCCTGAATAACTAAAACAATCATGATATAGAAGGACAAAATCAGCGGACTCACAATTACCAGTATCAAAACTTAGTACAGAGCTAAAGCAATTGAAACAGTATGGCACTGGCATGAGGACAGACATATTCATTGACCAATGGAACAGAACTGAGAGTCCAGATATATATCTAAACAACTATGACCTACTGATTTTTGCTAATGGTGCCAACTCCACTCAAGGAAGAAAGAATTGTCTTTTTTAACAAATAACATAGAGAAATTTGTTGAAATATAGTTGATATTTCAACGTGAAAAAAATGTTTAGTACCTTACCTCACACTGTATACAAAAATTTACTCAAAATGGATCAACAACCTAAATATAAGAGCTAAAAACATGCAAGTATAGAAGAAAAGGGGGATAAATCTGTATGATCTTGAATTTGGAAATATTCTTAAATATGACATCAAGCAACAAAAGTATATGAGCAAAAAAAGAAATAAATTGACCTCAAAATTTAAAATTTTTGCACATCAAAGGATATCATCAAGAAAGGGAAATGGCAACTCAAAGAATGAAAGAAAATTTTAGCAAATCATATATCTGATAGTAGTGATTATCCAGAATATATAAAAAACTTACAACTCAACAACAAAAAGAAAACATTCAAATGAAATATGGACAAAGGACTGGGAAAGACATTTCATCAAGGCTCATTTCACATTTTTTGAAAAAGTGGCCAGCAAGCATTTGAAGATGTTCAACATTATTAGTCATTAGTGAAATGCAAATCAGAACCCACAATCTGATGTCCCTTCATATCGATTAGGACGGCTATAACAGAAAAAGGGAAAGTAACAACTGTTGATGAGGATGTTGATAAATTGGAACACTCATGCATTGCTAGTGTGAATATAAAATTAAACAGCTGCTATGGAGAACAGTTTAGTGCTTCCTCTAGTCTAGTGGTTTTATATTAAACACAGAATTATCAAATGACCTAGCAATTACACTCCTACATATATATATATATACATACTCCTACATATATCTCTCTATATATATCTCCAAAAGAAAATAAAACAAGGATGCAAACAAGTACTCACATACAAACGTCCACAGCAATACTATTCATAATAGGTAAAAGGTGAAAAGAATCTAAATGTCCATCAATGCATGAATGGAAAAACAATGTGGCACTTAAGCCACATATATGCCACATTTTGTACATTTATATTCTACTTCATATATTTCTATCCACAAAAAATGTTCCATTTTATACACACACACACACACACACACATAAAGGAATGAAACACTAACACATGCTACAAGATAGATGAACAACCTCAAAAAGATTATGCTATGTAAAAGAAGCCAGACACACAAGTTCACATATTGTACAATTCTACTGATACAAAATACCCATAATAGGTAAATCCATAGGGGAAAAAAGCAGACTGGTGGATGCTAAGGGCTTGTGGAGTGGACGGTGAATAGAAAATGATTACTTAACAGATGCAGGATTTTCTTTTAGGATGATGGAAATGTTTTAGTACTAGGTTGCACATTACTGTGAATAAAACTAAACTCAACTGAATTGCACTTTGAAATAGTAAATTTAATGTTATGTGAATTTCACCTCAATTTTTAAAAATTAGAAAATAGAATTCTACAAAAAGGAAAAAGCTAGAATGACTATTATTACCAGACTTCAGAAATAGCAATATCACTAAAAATAATAAGAGATTACAAAGCGAAATAGGAATATAGCAAGGCAAAGTAACAATTCTAATATATACATACTCAATAAAAAAAACTTTAAAATACATGAGGTAAAAACTGACAAAAATAAAAGGAGAGTAGACAGATTCACAATTATAATTATAATTAAGATATGTTAATTAACTAGATGGGGAAATCCTTTCACCATGTACACATATATCAAGTCATCACAATGTACATGTTAAATATTTTAGTTTTATTCATCAATTATACCTCAGTAAAGCTGAAATAATTTTTTAAAAAATCTATTACAGAAAGTGAAAAGGGAAATCTAGCTTCAAGAGAGATTCAGATGTTAGAAGTTTTAAGACTTGTGACTGAAACTTTGTTTGAGACAAGGCAAAGAAGCATCCATGAAGGGCTGGTTCTTTGCTTAAAAAATTTTTTTTGATCTAACCTATAAAACCACTTCAAGCTAAATCAAAATTCTTAGTAAAGATCTACTGTTTTCTATTAAACTTTCTTGGAAAAAGTAGAAAACAGAGTCCTTGCAGATTAAGAAGTCATCTACACAAAAAGCAGCATGATAAAAGTAGGCGGAACATCAGCTGTAAAATTGTAGATTTATTTAAAGGGAGGGGAAAAAACATGAATTCAAATTTGGCTCAGCAAGCTACAAGATACATGATCTCAGGCAAAGTATAAAATCTCTCTAAGAATCTGTTTCCTAGTCAAAATAATGACCGTAACACCTAACTTGCTGCATTGTGAAAAGGATTAAAGATAAAACTATGCAAAAATCTAGAGTATATAAACAATACATACCCTTATATAGATATAAATATAGATAGAGAATATAAATAATAGATACCCTTACAGAGAAATCCTTTGTCAAATGTGTGGCCTGGCACATAACAGAAACTCAGTATGAGCAGACATATTACACAGTTATTCTCTGTCTATTCTTATACCTGCATTTGATTTTTAAAAGGAACATGATCTAATGTAGATCATGTGTTTGAAACCCTCTTGATATACAGAGATTAAGCCCAGAGTGTGAGGAAAAGTCCTCTTAGGCATTGCTAATGATAACTAAAAGAGAACCTAACAGTCACACAAGTACTTTTTCTAAAACTTGCAAAAACTTAGAAAGAAAATTAAAAGTGTAAAGGGCAACATACAGTAAACCAGAAATGACTTAGAGGCACAGCCAGCATAGCATAAAGCTAGTGGGAGAAGCAGACTTAAGATTGTCACAAAAATTCTCCTTAACATCTATAGAAAAGGATTAAAAAAAACAAAAAAACACTTGCCATATATATAGGATAGTATGGAATCAGTGAAAGAACAGACACAGACCCAGAAATCACTGGAGAAGAAGAGAGTCAGAAACAGACTCAACTCAATGGAGAAAGAAATTCTTTTCAACAAGTGAAACTGAAATAGCCAGGAATACAAATGTAAAGATAGTATGATCACTCATCATGTGCATTTAAAAAAATTAACATGAAATGTTTCACAGACCTTAACATAAAACCTAAAACTACAAGAGTTCTAGAATAAAAAATAGGAGAAAATCTTTCTGACCTTGTGTCAGGCAGAGATTTCAGAGACCTGACATAAAAAGCTTCTTCCATAAGAGAAAATACTAATAAACTAGATTTCATCAAAATTTAAAACCTCTGCTCTTCAGAGAGACTGTTAAGATAATAAAAAGCTCAACAGACTATGCAAAATACTGCATAACAATATGAATAAAATATTGCAAAACAAACTGTTCAAGGTAGTTAGCACAACATGTCAGCAACTTACTCTCAAATGGTTTGAGGAAAAGTTATTTGCACTAGTTTTACAACTTTCTGTAAGTTTAAAATTGTTTCAAAAGAAAAAAAGTTAAACATGAAAAGAGAAATCAAAATTGAAAAAGAAAAGTATGTATGAATGAATATTTTCTTTTTTGAAACTGTGTTGGTAAGAGGCACAAAACCCAGAAATCATAAAGAAAAAATCTAATAATTTTGACTATGTAAAAAGTAAAAGCTTTGCCATGGCAAAAATAAATGTATCAGATAAAAAAACAAATTTGGGGAAAAAGTATTTGTATTAACAAATTATAATCTTCTTAATTGGAAAACCATAACCCAAAAGACCTAGATAGTATTTTCAAAAACAGAAATTTAAATAACCAATAAATTTAGGAAATAAGTCCTATCTTACAAAGATATGCAAACCAAAACCAGAAGATAAAATTTTTTCATTTAATAGAATCAATTTTAACATTTGTTGATACTCAAGACTAACAAGAACAGAGAAACAAACTAATTTACTGTTGGTAGGACTAAATAATTAGAACTCAATTTAGAAATGAAACTTGGCAAAATTCAAAAAAATATAAAATTCACTGTATGTTAGGAAAAGGATGGTACACTCATACAATACTGTATCACCATAAAAAAGAAAATGGTAGATCTATGTGCTAACAGGTAAATATCTCTAAGGTACATAACATATATGATAATAATGGTGAAAAGAATACAGATTCAAAACAATAAGCATAATGATCCCATTTATGTAAATTTTAAGAACATAAGAATATATATAAACACATACATACATGCACGCACACACAGACATGCATGTTTCTGTGTGTGTACTAGTATAAGTTACAAACATTTTCAGAAAACTCAAGAAGCAGTAGTTAACCACTGAAGAGAGACTGGAGGCTGGAGAAGTGAAGAAAGGTAGTAGACTTATCATTTCATACTTTACTATTTACACTTTTTACAATTTCATCATTTTCTCTTTTAAAGTGCAATTTTAAAAGTCTATTCAAAATGAATTAAATTGTTTCACCCAAAATTTCTGTGTTTTTTACAAATACTATTTGTGGAATTTCTTTTTTAATTCATGCTTTCATTAATTTTGAAAATACATTACCTGAAATGGCTTCACAGGGGCACTGACTTCAGTTGCAGGTGGGGGTTTTGGGATGCTTTCAATCAATTCCAAAATCCCCTGCAGTTTTTTATCTGAGATTCTTAAAGAAATCAGTGGTAAGTTCCCAAAAATCTTGAATCTGTTTCAAAAGGACAGAAATCATTATAAAAAGATAACTGTTCACCTTTAATTATCCAGAAATAATCAAAAGTGATTTTAAGTACTAAAAAATATCTACACTGTCCATGGGACAAATTATCCCACAATCTACACCGAAATTCCCATAATTTTACTTTACTGACTAGTCTCATTAGATGAACTAATGTCATTATTTTTCAAGATTTTTTTCTATTGTTATTATGTTTATTACCCCTCCATTATTTTGCCACTGCTAGCTGACAGTTACTATTTATCAAGTGTTTATTACAGATAAGCATTAAGGAAAGCACTTGATGTGTACTATCAGAAATAATTCTCACAACCTATGAGGCAGACGACTTATTTCTGCTCCCTACTTCTTGTAAATTTCCAAGTGTACATGTTTCCTATTGGGAAACTAAGGTTGGCAAGCAAAGATAACTTGTCCAAGAGAGTACATACTTAAAACCATGTTTAAAGATCAGATCTGACTGAAAAATCACATAATTATATTAATAGATGCATGTAACAAAATCTAACACCTATTCATGGTAAGAACTCTCAGTAAACTAAAGGAGAACTTCCAAACTTGGTAACAAGTATCTCTGAAAAATCTACAACTAACATCATACATAATAGTGAGAAACTCGAAGTATTTTCCCACCAAGATTAGGTGCAAAGCAAAGACGTCCCTCTCTTCACTCCTTTTCAACATCTCACTGGAAGTCCTTACCAGTGCAGTAAGGCAAGAAAATAAAATAAAAAGTATACAGATTGGTAAAGAAGAAATAAAACTCTTTGTTCACAGATGACACGATCATTTATGTAGATTATCTGAAAAAAAATTCCTGAAAATAATAAGCCAATACAGGAAGGTTGCAGGATATAAGGTTACTATAGAATAGTGAATCACTTTCCTATATACCAACAATGGACAAGTGTAATCTAAAATTAAAAATACAATACCATTATATTAGCACCCAAGAACATAATGCTTAGGTATAAATCCCCTTTTGGGGGCATTCATATTGTTATGAGTGTTCTTAGTTTTAGTTATAAGAAAACTGCTGCTTTGAACTTCCTTATACATATATTTGGGTATATTTTTAGCCACTGGATACATTTCTAGAAGTGGAATTGTTGAGTAAAATAAATATAACAAATCTAACAAAACAAATACAAGATCCATATGAGGAAAACTGCAAAACTCAGATGAACGAAATAAAAAAAAAGAACTAAGTAAATGAAGACATATTCCACATTCACAGACAGGAAGAGTCGATGTTGTCAAGATGCCAGATCTTCCTAAACTGATCCATAGATTCAATGCAATCCCAATCAAAATTCCAGCAAGTTACTTAATGGATATTGGCAAGATGTTTCTAAAGTTTATATTGAGAGGCAAAAGACTCAGAATAGCCAACATAATATTGAAGAAGAGCAAGGCTGGAGGATTGACACTTCCTGACTCAAGACTTACTATAAAGCTACAGTAAGCAAGATACTGTGCTACTGGAAAAAGAATAGACAAATAGATCAACGGAACAGAATAATGGAACACAATAGAGAGTGCAGGAATAGACCTCCATAAATATATAGTCTACTGAGTCTTTGACAAAGGAGCAAAGGCACAATAATGGAGCAAAGACATTCTCTTCAACAATGGTGCTAAAATAAATGAACATCCACAAGCAAAAAAACTGATTTAGACACAGGCCTTACACTCTTCACGAAAGCTAATTCAAAATGGATCATAGACCTAAATTTAAAATGCAACACTATAAAAGTCCAAAAAGAGAAAAAACACTTAGATGACTTTTTAAGATACTTTTTACATACCACACAAAAGCACAATTATTGGAAGAAATAATTGATAAGCTGGACTTCATTAAAATTAAAAACCTCTGCTCTACAAAAGACAATGTGTAAAAGAATTAGAAGACAAGCCAAAGAGTGGGAGAAAATATTTGCACTTATGAGATACTTCTCATAAAAGACTGTTATCCAAAAATGTGCAAAAATTCTTAAAATTCAATAAGACAATCTGATTGAAAAATGGGCCAAAGATCTTAATGGACACCTCATCAAAGAAGATATACAGATAACAAATAAGCAAAGGTAATTCAATTATATATTATCAGGGAAATACAAATCAAAACAAGAATAAGGAGTTACCACTGCACATCTACTTATAATAACCAAAATCAAGAATAGTGACACCACCAAATAATGGAAAGGAACTCAACATCACTGCTGATGGAAACTCAAGACTACAGCCACTTTGGAAGACAGTTTGGCTGTTTCTTATAAAATGAAACATACTCTTATCAGCTGTTGTGCTCCTTGATATTTACCCAAAGGAATGTAAAGTTATGTCCCCACAAAAACCTGCATATGGATATTTATAACTGCTCTATTCATAATTTTACATGAATAAAGTTTATCCATAAAAATTTTACATTCCAATTTTACAGCCAAAACTTGGAAGCAACTCAAATGTCCTGTAGTAGGTGGTGGAAAAACAAACTGTGTTATATCAGACAATGGAATATTCTTCAGTGCCAAAAAGAAATGTGCTATCAAGTCCTGAAATGACATGGAGGAAGCTTAAATGCATGCTACGAAGTGAAAGATACCAACCTAAAAAACCTATATACACTATAATTCAAACTCTATGACATTCTGGAAAAGGCAAAACTAGGGACACTGGACAAAGATCAGTGCTTGCTAGGGCTTGAGTTTGACAGGAGAGAGAGGAACAGAAGATTTTAGGGCAGTGTAAATACTCTATGATATTCACTACATGATACCATAATGACAGATACATGCCATGCATTTGTCCAAACCTATTTAATGTAAAACACCAAGGGTGAACCATAATGGGAACTGCAGACTTTGGGTAATTATGATGTGTCAATGTAGGTTTATCAATTCTAACAACTGTCCCACTCTGGTGGAGAATACTAATGGGGAAGGCTATGCATGGGTGGATACAGGAGGTATACAGGAAATCTCTGCAGCTTTCTATCAGTTCTTCTGTGACTGCTGCAAGATGAATAAAGTCTTTAAAAAGTAATAACAGTTTAAAATGAGACTGACATCAAAGAGACTAAGTTTTCATTCACCATTTTTATCCCTGCATTTTTAAGAAAACTTACTTTTTAAAATTCACACACTGACTGCTAAAAATATATCTGAACTCCTTGAGAAAATTATAAGCTTTATTTTACCTCCAATAGTCTAAATATCTGTAACTAATCTCATACATCCTAATTTAACAGGTACATATTATCGATCAGTCTCATTAATGTACCCAAACTTCTTTTCAATTACTTTAAATATGCCAGTTGAACAACCTGAAGATGACAGATGTCAAAAATGCTACCTACCAAGTAATAGAGGACTTCCTTTTATTTGTCTTAAATTTCTTAAGCTCAAAATGCAAAGGAAGTTGCCTGATACTTACTGAGGTCCAGAATTTCACATATATCATATTCACTTTATACTGCTTACAACTTACAAAATTGAAATCACATGCTTCTCAGATTTCATCTTTCTAAGTCATTACAGTTTCCACCTGTGATTATTTTAGGTGGAAATAATCTTCTCTGGTCCTAACTTGTAGACATTTAAGTATAATAAGAATATAAGTACAAATGGCTTTCCTGGTCTCTTTTCCCTTTTATTGGTTATGCTTGGCTGTAATGCACTGAAACAGTTTGGCAAATTATATCCATGGTTTAATCTAGCCGGTTTAATCCAGCCTGCTGCTTATTTTTGTAAATAGGTATTACCAGAATATAGCCATGCCCATTCACTGCACAGTGTTGATAGCTGCTTTCATGCTAAAACAGCATAGTTGGGTACTTGTGACAGGCAACTTCAAGGCTAAAATATCTACTGTCTGGCCCTTTACAGAAAAAGCTTGCTGACTATTACACTGGATTAATCTCTTAGACTCTTGCATTCCTTTATCTATCTATATATAGACATTTTAATCAGCTATTTTAATTCCTGTTACTCTATACATATTCCCTGCATTGTAGGATATAAATTCTCCCTAATCATATACTGATAGAGCAGCCTAAAGCAAAGTAAGTTAGCCATTTCTTTCCTCAGAGTATTACCACCTCCCTTTTTGTGGTACTCTAGGTACCCATCCTAGATTCCAGCATACCTATCAGGTCAAAACAAAAGTAAACTATGCTGAAAAAAAAAAACTTCATAATCACATGTTTACAATGGGAAATCACATACATCTTTGTCCTTCCTCATATACTGACAAACTTCACAAGAAGTATCAGACAACAGTAAATAGGCAGGAGGACATTTGGGAAGGAATCGAAAAATCTAAGCCTTGTAGCTAAAATCAACCTGTATCTAAAGTTGGATTATAAAAAACAGCAAAACGTGTAGAATGCCTTTCTTTCCTTCTTTCTTAAACTAAATTCCTGGCACCCCTCTGTCTTAAGAATCTCAGAATCCCAGTTTGATTTCCTCAAATAAAGAAGTCTAAAAGAACGATATTGAGCAAACTGTACAATGTCTGCTAGTGAACTGGGTCACTATAATCTAAAAGGCCAAAAAGAAGCATGTAGGTTTCTCTTAGGTCTCTTGTTTTCACTTTGAAAAAACAGTTTAGTAGTATGAACCGGGTCCATACCACAGCACACAGAAGAAAGGCCAGGCTATCACTGCTTCCCCCTATCCTTATTCCTATACTTCAGGCACAAAATCTACAGCACTACCATGTGAGCGTTGTCTTGTTCCCTCTCTAGTAACCATTCCCCTTAGAGTCTTTGGTAGTTGTTAGAAATGTCTTTCTTTAAATTTTAAAATAGATTTGTGACTGAGGTTTGAAAGTCTGTAAGGCAGAGAAAAATTACTGGTGTAAAAGGAAGCTGAAAGGGCTGGCTATAGTCTATTTAGAACTAAATCAGCAAAACAGTCCAGTCTAATTTAACAAACCTCTATATTTATGATCCTAGGCTCAAAGTGTCAGTCAGTTAACAAAATATAAAGATCTTAGTAAAAGCAAATATATGATAAATATAAAATCAAGTATTATTATGATTTTCAACTAACTCCACTTTTTATTTGCTACAGGATTTAAAAGACAAATGCATCAATATAATTATAAATCTGTCAATGGCTACACAACATATAATAATGATATAATTAGTGACATCAGTAACAAAATGGAGGGGGTGAAGCAGTAAGCAGTAGTTTTTGTATGCAATTAAAGTTAAGTTGGTGTCAATTTTAAAAAGATTGTCAACTTTACAATGTCATAGGTTATCTCCAAGATTAACTAATAGGAAAACATCTACAGAACAAGCATATGTGGAAAAGAGAAGGGCATCAAAACATGTCACAACAAAAAAATCAATTAAATACAAGTGAAGGTAAGTAAGGGAGGAAAAAAGGGACGAAAAAGCTATAAGACATATATACAGAAAAGTAAGTAACAAAATGACAAAAGTAAATCATTCCCTATCAATATTTATTTTAAATGTAAATGGTTTAAACTTCACAAAGATATAAACTGATAGAATGGATTTAAAAAATGACCAAACTTATGCTGTCTGCAAGAGATTCACTTTAGATCTAAAGACGCAAGCAATTCAGAAAACAGGAATGGCTACAGTAGTGTCAGTCAAAACAGACTAAGTCAAAGCCTGTTACAAGAGACAAGAGATTATATAATGATAAAAGATCACTTCATCAAGAAGATTTAACATATATGCACTAAACATGAACGATCAAAAATATAAGAAACATTGACAAAGTTGAGGGAAGAAATAGTTCTACAATAACATGAGACTTCAATACCCCACTTTCAATAACTGACAGAACCACCAGGGAAAAGATCAATAAGGAAACTGAGGACTAGAACAACACTATCAACAAACTGGACCAGAGACATAAACAGAACTCTCCCATCAACAGCAGAATACACACTTTTCTTACATGCACATAGAATATTCTCCAGGACACACCATATTTTAGGCCACATAACAAGAGTCAAAACTTTTTTAAAGATTTAAACCATACAAAGCATCTTTTCAAATCAAAATGGAATGAAACTAGAAATCAACAGCAGAATGAAATATGCAAAATTACAAATACTTAGAGATTAACACATTCACTATTAAACGAGTCAAAGAAGAAATCACAAGGGAAATAAGAAAATCTTGAAACAAGTGATAATGAAAACACATACCAAAATTTACAGGATACAGCAAAAGCGATGTTAAGGGAAATTTATAGCTATAAACACCTACACTGAAAAAGAAAGATCCCAAATCAACAACCTAACTTTACACCTTAAAGAACTAAAAAAAGGTACAAACTGAACCAAAAGTTAGCAGATGTAAGGAAATGAAGATTAGAGCAGAGAAAGAAAATAGATAATTGAAAAACAAAACAAAAAAAAACAACAAAAGAGTTGGTTCTTCAAAAAGAGGAACAAAATTAAAGAAACTTTAGCTGGACTGAGATAGAAAAAATTCGAGTAAAATCAGAAATAATAGCCAAGACATCACTACCAATTCTACCAAAATAAGGATTTTTATGCCAACAAATTGGATAACCTAGATAAAGTGGGCAAATTCTTAGAATCACAAACCTATCAACACTGTGTTTTGAAGAAACAGAAAAAAAAAACAGACCTATAACTAGTGTGGAAAGTGAATCAATAATCAAAAATCTCTCAACAAATAAAAGCCCATGATCAGATGGCTTCACTAGTGAATTCTACCAAACATTTAAAGAAGAATTAACACAAAATTTTCTCAAACTCTTCTAAAATACTGAAAAGAAAGGAACACTTTCTAGCTCATTTTTAGGACATTACTCTGATACCAAAACCAAAACAAAAAAATACTACAAGAAAACTACAGATCAATATGAACACTGATCCAAAAATCCTCAATAAAATACTAGCAAAGAAAATTCAACAGCACATTAAAAAGATTATACATCATGACCCAGGAGGATTTATCCCTGAAATGGAAGAATGGCTGAACATATGAAAGCAGATCAATGTAATGCATCACATTAACTATATGAAGAGAAAAAAATAACACATGATCATCTCAATTGATGAAAAGCATTTAGAAAATTCAACACGTATCTGTAATAAAAACACTCAAAAATTAGAAACAGAAGGAAACAACCTCAAAATAATAAAGGTCATATATGAAGAAACCACAGCATACTCAATGCAAAAGACTGAAAGCTTTTCCTGTATCATCAGAATAAAGGGTGCCCACTTAAATTACTTCTGTTCAACATAATATTGGGAATTCCAGACACAGCGATTAGACAAAAAAAAGAAATAAAAGGCATCCAAATTGGAAAGGATGAAGTAAAACTGCCTATGTTCTAAGATTAAGTGATCTTATACGTAGAAAATCTTAACAATTCCACACACAAAATGCAAGAACTAATATACAAATTCATCAAAGTTGCAGGATACAAAAATCAACTTGGAAAAACCAATTAAGTTTCTATAAACTAACAAAGAACAATCAAAGAAGGAAATTAAGAAAATAAATCCATTTATAATAGCATCAAAAAGAATAAACTTAACCAAAAGTAAAAGACATATACTGAAAACTAAAAAATGCTGCTGAAATAAATTAAAGGCAGATAAATGAAAAGACACCTTGTGTTCATGGATTGGAAGACTATGTTGTCACTACTGAAAACATTTGCAGACTCAATGGAATCCATATCAAAATCTCAATAGCATCTTTCATAAAAATAGAAATATTCATCTTAAAATTCATACAGAATCTCGAAGGACTCCAAATCACCAAAACAATGTAGAAGTTGGATGCCTCACACTTCCTGATTTCAAAACTTACTATGAAACAGTATGGTACTGGCATAAAGACAGACACAGACCAAGAAAATGGAACAGAAAGCCCACAAATAAACCCTCACGTATATGGCCAATGATTTTTTGACAAGCGTGTCAAGACTAGTCAAAGACTGGGAAAGGACAGTCTTTTTCAATGAATAATGCTCAAAAAACTAAATATCCACATGCAAAAGAATAAAGCTAGATCCTTACCTTACACCATATCCAAAAACTAACTCAAAGTGGTTCCTAATAGCTAAAAGTATAAAATTCTTTGGAAAAATGTACAGAAAAAGATTCATGACACTGGATTTGGTAATAATTTCTTAGATATGACAACAAAAGCACAGGCAACAAAGATAAATTAGAGTTAATCACAATTTAAAACTGTTGTGCATCAAAGGACACTATCAAGAGTGATGAATAAAGCAATCTACAACATAAGAGCAAATATTTGTAAATCATTGTATCTGATAAGCAGTTAATATCTAGAAAAATATTAACAACACAACAAATCTCCCACAACTTAAAAAAAAAAACACAACCTCTTTAAAAGATGTGCAAAGGACCTAAACAGACATTTCTCCAAAGAAATATATAAACTGCCAGTAAGTACATGAAAATGTGCTCAACATCACTAATCATGAGGGAAATGCAATTCTAAGCTAGAATTAAATACTATTCCACACCTGTTAGGATGGCTATTACTTAAAAAAAAGAAGAAAATAACAAGTGTTGGTGAACGGGTAGAGAAATTGGAACACTTGCGCATTGCTGATGGGAATATAAAATGATGCAACTGCTATAGAAAACAGTAGGGCACTTACTCAAAAAAAACAAAAATAGAATAATCCAGCAATTCCATTTCTGGATATATACCCCTAAAAATTTAAAGCAAGGACTCAAACAGGTATCTGTACACCAACATTCACAGCAGCATTATTACGACAGCCAAACGTCCAACAACACATGAATGGATAAACAATATATGATTTATACATAAAATGGAATTGAGTCTTAAAAATAAATGAAATTCTGATGTACACTATAACATAGGTCAACATGAAGACATTATGCTAAGTAAAATAAGCCAGTCGTAAAAACACAATGTATGATTCTACTTACAAGAGTTACCAAGAATAGTCAAATTCCTAGAGACATAACACAGAATGATGACTGCCATGGGCTTGGGGGAGGAGAGATTGTGAGTATTATTGTCTAAAGGATAGAGTTTCAGTTTGTGAAGATGATAAAGTTCTGGAGATAGATGGTGGTGATGGTCACACAAAAATGTGAACGTACTTAATGCCACTGAATTATACACTTAAAAATGATAAATTTTATGTTACGTATATTTTACTATGAGAAATCTGAAACATGGCATTTTTTAGCTGCAGAACTACTGGGAAAATCACACAAAACAGACAGTACATACCTGGGCATCCTTATATCCATGAAAACCATGGCCTTAGAGAGTTCCACATTGAAGTGCATAGGTACCAAAATATGTTGTGCAGATACATTGAGTTTTCGTGCTTCTTTCCAATTATCACCTAATTACAGATATAGTACATGTTTAACACATGTATAATTTGAAAAACACACTAAACCTAAAATTACCATTAATACTTCATAGTCATACAGTGATAAGAGGAAATTTTCCTACATCTAAATAATCTTAATGCCACATTCCCAGGTACACATAATCAGCAGGTAAATTCTTTTCCCTTTCATCATTTTTCTTCTGTGGCTGCAAGACTGTTTTAATAGGAAAAAATGCTTATTAAAATGTTAACAACAACATAGTTTTAATCAAATCTACCATTCATCCTTGACAGTCACTATGCCAACCAGATACGTTACTCAAAAAACAACGTGGCTACAAGACAATAATGTAAAGGGTAGGGAAAGTGCAGTTCTTCAGTATTAAATATGAAAAGCTATCATTTATTCAAGATTTATAACTGGCACTATCCTAGGCAATGTTTAAATTTTCATTTAATTCTCACAATGATGTATTATCAACCCATTTGAGAAAAATGACAATGAAAGGAATTTATAACTTGCTTATGGTCAAAAAGCTAGTGAATAATAAAGCTGGAATTGGCATCCAGGTCTGCTAACATGTGACCCTCTGGCAACATTCACTGCAGTGTTACAAGCCTAGATGTTTAGTAAAGAAATGGCTAAATAACTGACAGCATAGCCTTAGAACGTTAGGTAGCCAATAAAAATCATGAATTTAAGTGCCCAAAATATTACTGGTAAATAAAAGGAAAGTCAGTATATGAAACTATATAAACCACGTTAAAAACGCATTCACAAATACTCCCACTCGTAACCACTGCACAAGCACACCCCATATGTTCATAGGTACGTGCACTGAAAAAAACACCAAAAGGATATGCACTGAAATATCAACAAGCTCATGTGTGAGCAGTAAGATAAAGGATGATGTTTTTGTTTTCCTGTATTATCCAGATTTTCTAAACAGTATGTCTATATCAGAGAGAAATAACTTAAAAAATTTATAACAAGACGAATGGGATCTGTATAATACAAAGCAGTTTCATATAAATCACCCCCATTTGAACCTAATATACCTACCTTTAGTCAATTAAAGCCTCAGTCAAGTAAAACTAACCCAGTGAAAGATTAGACTCTTGGAGATAGGTAGTAAATGGACTTCATTACAATTTTTGAAATTCCAACAGTATTGCAATAAATAAAATACCTCCTTCACTTCTCAAGTTAGATATAAAGATAAGATATTTAGAAGCATGTTTCATTTATCAAGAAGAGTCTGACAATTACATAAAGTAACCCCAATGTCAAAAAAAACCTGACCCCCCAAAAGATTTAATTATTTAAGAATAGTTAATGCTTATCAAAAATAACTCCAAGGAATTCCAATAATATTCAGATAATAATTATGAAATACTTCAAAAAATCTTTAAAAAGCATCTCAATATCTTAAGTATTAAATACGGCTCATGGACTTTTGAAAACTAATGACCAAAATGTGTCACATACCAAAATACAGTAATGTATTCCTTGAAAATTAATTTATGGATTTTCTATAAATAATTTGCATTTATCACCCACTATACTTCTAGGATCATTCTATAACTGAAATATGATAAAAACAGAAACCAAGTTCACTACTCTGAAGCAAATACAATTAAAAAAATCAAATGTTTCAGTCCTATATAAACTAACATTTTTAATAACCATTACTTTAGGATCTCACTGCTTCTCCTTTTATTAGTTAGCTCAGATAATTAAAATTTGATCGTATACATACATACAGATCTCTAAAACAGCCACCCATCCAATTCGTTGAATTATCTCAATGCTCACTAACACTCTAGGGATTCAGAAGCAGTATGACAAGATGGAAAGAGGGCTCAATTGGTCTGGGCCCTTTATGTACTTTAGTGGCTCCTGACAAGAAATTGCTGGCTCTGGTCACTTCATTTGAAAAACTAGATCCAGATTAGAGACTCCTGTTTACACACCAAAGTGAATAAGGTAAAAGTGTGTCTAAGATAGTAACCTTCTTTAATCTTTGTGTGGCTGTTTGTGGCCAGGGCTATCAGAGTCCCCTCAGCTGGTTACCTCTGGCCTTGAGCAGCCTCTTCTGGTCATCCCACTGTGTAATACAAGTATCACTTTAAATATGCACCAGTGTTTTCCAGCCTGTCCAAATGTTGGAAGAAACTGGTCTAGATGAGGATTTTTCAATTTCAGCATTACTGATATCTGGGCCAAATTAGTCTATTGTCTGGTGCTTTTCCCCTACATTGTACAATGTTTAGTAGCATCCCTGACCTCCACTCACTAGATGCTAACAGTGCCCCAACTCCCCACCTGTGACAACCAAAAATGTCTCCAGAAATTGACAACATCTCGAGGGGTAAAAATCATTCCTAGATGAAATATTGCTCCTAGGCAGTATCTACTATCACTTCTAATTCAAAAATATAAAAGTTCTCACATATTTTGGATGAAGGTCTTCAGAGAAACTGTCTAAAAACCTAATTAATCACTTCAGAAAAAGAATCGACAAATAACACATTGTATACTTACCAACTCTGCTGTAAAGCAGCTGTATGCTTGTAAGCTGAATTTCAAAGGAATCATAAGCTCTATCCATTATCTCTTCAAGTTTGGGGCCACCTTGTTTTAAATCTGGTAATTCTGAACGAATTTTACTTGTCACCTTGAAGTTAATTTTAATAATTTAGACTATGCAAAATACTTCAAAATGAAAATATAAAGTTTTTATCTTTCAAACTACAATAGAAAAATTTAACAGAAGATAAATTCACTAGCTGACATATAAGATTATTAGAAATATCTTTATATCATCATGATATATATATAGTGAGAAGGCCAGGGATAAAGTAAATTTTTATATATTAAGTTGTATTTCTCAATTGTTTATATTAAAGAAGGGGAACCAAGTCAGTCCTGATGAATAATACATCTAAAATTTTTTTTAAATCTTAGAAGCCTTTTTATTAAAGACAAAATTAAGAGACAAATATAGCTTATAAAATCTTTCTATGGCATGATGACAGATACTTAGATAACTATAACAATAAGCAAGAGTCCAGGATTAAATATTAAGATAGCTGAATGTTAGCCCCAACTCTGCTATTTATGTGACCCCAAGCAAGTTATATTGGTACCACCCCTTTCCTGGTGTACTATACATACTACTTTTTTCACTTAAGTATCTTGGAGATCACTTCACAGCAGTATATTCATTCATCTTATTCATTCATATATATATGTGTGTGTGTGTGTATTTGTTTAATTTTAACATTTTCCCCCTCTATTTTACATAGCTCTTATGAAGCAGACAATCAAAACTGATTATCTGTTTGAAAGGCAATAAATTTTAGAGAAAAGGTTAAGCAAATTGCCTAAGGTCACAAAACTAGATAGATAGATACCCTTACTCCTGACCACTCTACCTTTCCACTGGCTCTTTCTACTATACCACACTGCCAATGAACCAATTCCAAAACAAAATTCAAATATGAATAATATCTGTATTAAATTTTTATTATAAATGTAAATCTAGCAGTCTCTACATATTTACCAACTGAAGAGTTCAAAAAAAAAGAATAAAGGAGAATCTCAATATCAAGAAAAGGCACATATTTTTTAGGTAGCCATAAAGAGCATCCCAATATTATTCATCCTTCTTGGATCTTTAAATTGTTAGAGCTATTCCTCTACTTTTATTGATCTAGAGCAGTGCTGTCCAACGGAGCTTTTTATGATGATGGAATTGTTCTCCATCTGTTCTAATACAGTAGCCATTAGCCATTTGTGACTATTAAACACTTGAATGTGGCTGATGTAACTAAGGAAATGAATTTTTAAAAATTTTAATTTAAACAAATACATATGGCCAATAGATACCATATTCAACAGCACAGATCAAGAACGGAAAAAAAGTATTCTCTACTCAGAACTGAAGGGGGAAAGTGTACACAATTGGATGGGAAGACAAATGCAAGAAGATCATTTCTCAATTTTAGGATTATTTAACAGAAATACTAAAGTGACAATATCTAAAGTGTATATATATATATATACACACAAAAAAAACTTCAGAAGGATGAAAATATATTTCATTACTTCCAAAACCACCTCCCACTTTACACATTTTAATTGATCAAGTAATAAATTGAAATTGAAAAGGGCTCAAATTCTAAAAATATAATTCTTAGGCTCACCCCTGACCTTCAGTGTTCAGTTGGTCACTTTCCTATTAGAAATATAGGAAAATTACCTAATTAAATGAAACTGCACTTTACTCACCAAAAAGGAAGAGTTCTCAAATCCTAGTCTACTACTAAGCTAAAAATTAATGCACTAAATCAAATTGTCTAGGAAACAAAATACATCTTAAAGAAACAATAGATGTGCTATATTATAAAGTAATTATTAGTAGTATATACCTTTAGATGACCAAGATCCAAAATAAGTAGACTGGATGTAGGGCTAAAAACTCCATCTTGTGGGAGTATAATATATGAAGCCTTCAAATTAATTTTGAGATCAAGAACTTTCTGTGTTTCGATAATGTATAACAGACCTGCAGAAAATTTAAATCTTTACAATGAACAGTCTTCACAAATTACTCAATAAATAGAAAATCATTCACCATATGATTTGGTAGTACAATCTTAAAGTAATATGAAATTAGTATTAATTTTAAAATAATATTGAGCAAAATATTTTCAATATAAAGTGAAAATATTTGTTAGTCAATGTGTACACTCCAAATTAAATATAACTGAGTACATAATTGGAATACTTTGTCAAAAAGAAGTTTTTGACCCATAAACTCAAGCTGGGTGAAACTGGGGAGATACATTTCTAAAAAAATTAAGTTCCATGAAATATTTATTCATAACTGTTATATTAGATTGTATGTAATTCTTTCCAAAATGTGAACTTGATACATCTTAATCTACCATACTGAACAATGATATTTCATCTTTATATTACATGAGAATGAAAAATCCTGGATTATTAAATCATCTTCAATAAAACCATATGTAAACCAAAAAAAGGCAACTAGAACTTTCTATGGAAATGGATGAGTCTACTCAGATGAATTTTAACTAAGATAAAGCCTTGAACTTAGTATATTAATTTTTAAATCCTGGTAACATGAATGAGTAGGTAGCCAAACCTACTCTTCCACTAAAAGCAACAAAAATTTCTGGATGTAAAACCAAAACAAATCGCAACAAAGAAATCCACTAAAAACACTAAGAGGAGGCAAAAGAATAAGGATCTATCAAGCCAAAAACCAAACTGAAAGTTACCTAATAGATTTAAATGGGAGCCAGAAAAATTTGAACCTGAGATCATTTTCTGCACTTGATAAGCTTGAGAACTCCTTTCCACAGTCTCAGAGAACATAGGGAACAGATGACAAAGAAGAGGAATCTAGCAAGAGTTCTTGTAAATCTGAGTATGTATATTTTTAGGTCCCAAAGTAAAGGTAATCTAGAAGTTAAATCTCCCTCTCCCTAAAACCTACCCACAGGGGAATGCAAAGAGTATCTCTGAGAAAAACTGGGAGAAGAGGGTAGTAACCCTGTGAATTATAACCACAATAGAGTCCTGAAGTGGATACAGAGCCCAACATTCCCTTGTCATTCCAAAATATCTCAAATAATGACTTTAGCTAGTGGTCCCACCAACATTCTCAAGATACCTGGCAGAAAAAAATGAAATTCTTCCCTGAATGAAAGTCAATTTATCCTAGACTCCAGGGAATTCTCCCAAATAATTTTCCAATAAAATTGAGCTGCTCACAATCAAAAATCATCAAGTACAAAAAGATAAAGGTTACCAGAATATAAGAATCAGCAGAAGCAAAAGATAGGAAATAGAAAAACACAAAAGTCTTCATATAATGGAACTCAAGAATTATGTGATGAGACAATATAAAATAACTATACATTTGAGCCTTGACCAACACAGGTAAGTCCACTTATTCATGAGTATTTTTCAATAGTAAATATTACAGTATCATATGGTGTGTGGTTGGATGAATCTGAGCATGTGGAGGGATTCAGATATGGAGGGCCCACTATATATCATACATGGACTAACTTGTGTGTGTGATTACGTTTAAAGAAATAAAAGACAAGTTTGAAGATATCCATGGGAAACACAAAACTATAAAGAATAACAAAGCAGATTTTAAATATAACAAAGCAGAATTCCTAAAATGAAAATATAATCACTGAAATTAAACTCAATGCGAAGATTTAATAGCATATTAGACATAGCTGAAGAGGGATCCAGTAAATAAGAAGATATATCAAAGGAAATTACTCAGCATGTAGTAGAGAAAAAACAAGACAGAACAAAAACCAAATAAAGAAGTTAAGAAGAATGAAAGATAGAATAAGAAAAGCTATAATATATTTAGCCAGATATCCAGAAGAGAATGAAGAGAAAAAAATTTTAAATTAATGGCTAAAAATTTTCCAGATGGATTTTCTAAATCTACCAATTCTTAGACTGGTCCACAGCTGGATACATCATACTGAAACTATAGAATATAAAAGATAAAAGGATCCTAAACGTATAAGAAAAAGGACAGCTAATCTAAAAAGAAGCAGCAAATACACTGATTTCTTAATTCTCAACATCAATTATGGGAGCCAAAGGAAAGCACAATGGTCACTTCAATGTGCTGAGAAAAAAATAACCACTACCTTGAATTATACATCCAGTGAAAATATCTTTCAAAGCTGAGGACAAAAAGAAATTTCTTCAGACCAAAACCAAAGAAAACAACAAACAAAAGGTTTGGCACCAGCAGACACTTACTTAAGAAAAAAATGTATAAATGAACTACCAACAGAAAGGAAAGGAAATAATCCCCCAAAAACGTGTTAAGTACAAATAGGAATGGAGAGCAGAAAAAAGTAGTTGATATGCAGGTAACTATAAACCAGTATTGACCATGCCAAAAAAAAAAAAAAAACAAAAAGTCTTATGAAGTTAAAAAAGAAAAAGACAACAAGTAAAAAAATTAACAATAACGAGGATGGTAAAAGTAGTTCAGATATTCTAAAGTGTTCCTCACAATAACTGGGAGAAGGTAAAGCATTTTATTAAATTTCTATTTTGACAAATATTTGTGTTGTAATTACTACAGTAAAAAGAGAAAGAGAGAGAACGTTTAAGTTTCAAATGACACAGGCGTGGGGTTGGGGAAGTGATGCTAGAATTTATCTTCAAAGGAAAGCAAGAAAGATTAAAAAATATAAAAGACTGTGAATATAGACTGAAAAACATTCTGCTATATGTTGTTGACATGACACATCTAAAAACAAACATTGAGGGAAAAAGTAAGTTTAAACAATGAAAAAAAAAAAAAACAGAGCAAATTATAACCAAAAGAAATCCAGAATATCCATACTAATATCAGAACACACACAAAAAAAAATATAAAGGGAAAAATTAAAGCACTACTAAAAATATAGACAACTTCATTCAGATAAAAGATTTGGTTCATAGCAAAAAAAAAATTTATCTCTGCATGTACCAAATGATGGCGTCAAAATTTATAAAGAAGAAAATTACAGATCTACAAGAAATAGACAAATCTACATTGACAGTGAGGTATTTTTCATGTATTTCTCTAAATAACTCTTAAAATATGGTGAAAAAAGAAGGAAAAGATTCAGTAAGGATACAGGAGATTGGAAGTACATGATAAACAAATGTGACCTAATGGATGTGTACAGATATGAAGATATGCTTTTCAAATATATGTGGAACATTTTTTAAATTACCATATATTGAGGCAGAAAGGAAGACTCAACAAATTACAAAGCATTACAAATCATATACATCATCTCTACAGTAATCTATATTTTTAAAAATGCAATTTCTAATTTTAAATCTTCCCCAAAGAAATCTCCAAGCCCAAATAGTTTTATTGTCAAATTATACCAAACATTGAAGAAGGAGATGAGATCTGGTTTTACACACCAAGAGAACAAAAAAGGGTGGAATTTTTGTTCACTGAGGTGAATATTATTAAAAATCTGAAAGTTTTAACAAGAAAGGAAAATGACAGACCAGCTTCTGTCACAAACAGGATTTCAAAAACCCTAACAAAATTTTGCAATTAACTTGAATGTGGTTAATAGGTTGGACCTTTCTTTCTAAGTGTAAGAAATGACTGTCATTATATCTGAATTTAAATATAAAAGTACCAAATTAGTTTCATTTAAAACTTTATCTAGTCTAGACACATAAACTCAAAGAATACTTTACTAAAATCAGTGTAACATGACTGAAAGTTTAGTGTAAGTACTTAATTCACCAACATTAATACTGGCATTTACCTGTCGCTGTCTTATCACGGAATTCTTCAAGTTTTGTCAAAGTCGCTGAAGTCAGCTGTGCTAGATTTACTTCCTTTGGAGGTCTGAAGAATTCCACTATACTATTCACAGTTCTCTGTTAAAATAAGTATCATTAACATGAGGCACAAACTCAAAGCAAACTGAAATATATTAAAACTTAGGAATTAAAAAAAATGCTTACTGCATCATATAGCATTTCTAAAGGTTCAGCTTCTATGATACACCTCTGAGCAGCAGTTTCATCTAATGGATTTATCTCAAATATAATTTGGAAGAGTGATGCAGAATCATCCAATGAAGACAGGAGGCGGGGTTTTGTCGAATTATCTGGTAAGCCAGTAACATGAAACGAATCTATTTTGGTCTCAAATCTGCATGAAAAAAGATAGGACAAAAATCAATACAAAAATTATCAATACAATTTTAAAGAATTTTTCAAACTGAAAATAAAATAATTTCACTTTGCATTTCTTGCTACTGCATTCCATGCATACCAAAGAAAATATACAACTATTGGATCTGAACTGACATAGATTAATTCACAAAGAACTCTATTCACATGTTGATTTCTATATTAAGAAGCTTTGAAGGATTAGGGGTTTCCGATTTCCCATATAAAGAATCTGAAATCACCACTCTGTAACAAAAAGAAGTAAAAAGCTGAACAAACTGAGAAATCAACAAATCTTGGATATGTAAGTGAGGGTTGGACACAGGGCAATCTGCCACCCCTAAGACTGGGGAGACAGGCAGGGAGTCATGGCTTACCAGAGCAGAGACCTATGAAAGAAAACTACCACGGCCACCAGTGCCAAAGTTGAAAAACCCAAACTTTAACTGATGAGTTGCTGAAGACTCAGTCTGGACAACTCTGAGAGTTAAAAACTCTAGGAGGATCCAGCCATAGGAGAACCCCCCAAATAATTTGAGATATACCTCCAGGAATCTGACCAGGTTCCCATAGTAAATATTGGAGACAAATACCCTCCTCAGGCAAGTGGAGAGGAAGATAAAGCATTTAAAAATACGCCAGAGCACTCTGTTCTTCTCAGAAGGGCCTGCCCTCTGGAGAAACTAGTTAACTAGGGCCTTACCTGATGGGATATTGTAAGAACCAAAATGACCTAGGGGATGGCAATACTCAACTCCCACCCACTCTTGCCATTCTGTCCCACCTAAGGGGATAGGAAAAAACTGAGAAACTCCTGTTAAGTTCACAGTCCAGAAGCACAGGCTCATTAAAAGACTGAGAGGTCAGCATAGCACTATGGAACTCCTCCCCTTCTCCCACATCTTACAACCAAATCATTAAAAATCTATTTACAACAATTCTTTTTACCCAGTATGTATGTCTGACTCTCAGGAAAAAATAAGAAAGCACACAAAAAGGTAAAAAACACAATTTGAAGTGACAGAATAAGCATCAAAGTCAAACATGGCAGGGATGTTGGAATTATATGAACAGAAATTTAAAGCAAATACAATTAATAGGTCTAATGGATAAAGTAGACAACCTGTAAGAAGAGATGAACAACATAAGCAGATGGATGCAAATCCTCAGAAAGAATCAGAAAATAAACTCTAAAGATCAAAAACACTGTAATAACAGTGACTTTCATGGGTTTCTTAGGGGACTGCACAGCTGCACAGCTGAGGAAATTCTCTGAGCTAGAGAATATCAGTAAAATCATAAAAATATAGAAAGCGGAGAATAAAGACTAAAAAATCAGAAGAGAACATCTATGCACAACTACAAAAGGTATACCATGTAAGTAATGGGAATAGCAGAGGGAGAAGAGAAAGAAACAGAAGAAATATCTGAATCAATAATGATTGAGAATTCCCCCAAATTAATGTCAGACACTAAATCACAGATCCAGGAAGCTCAGAGAACATCAAGCAGAATAAATGGTAAAAACTACAGCCAGGCAAAATTTCAAACTACTGAGAATTAAACATAAAGAAAGAAATTCTAAAAGAAGCCAGTGGGAGGTGGGGGGAGGAATCCTATCTATAGAGGAGCAAAGATAAAAATTACATCCACTTTCTCAGAAACCATAAAAGCAAGAATAGAGCATAATAAAAATTCTAATTAAAATAAAGGAGAAATAAAGACTTCCTCAGACAAACAAAAAATTCAGAAAAACTGTTGCCATTAGATGTGCCTTTCAAGAAATACTAGAAGTAATTATTTAGAGAGAAGGAAATAATGTAAGTTGAAACTCAGATCTACATAAAGGAAGATCACTGAAGAAGTTAAAAATGAGGTAAAATAGAAACATTTAACTGTCCTAACAGATTGTTAATCATTAATAACAACAATGTATTTGATGTGTATGCTTATATATGTTTTATGGATGTATATATACATACATATATGCTCATGTATGCTTTATATAAGTGAAATGAATAACAGCAATGACACAAGGGATTAGAGGAAGGAATCAGGATATTTTGTTACTACCTGTGTACTCATACTACCTGTGAAATAGTACAGTGTTATTTCAAGGTGGATTTAGATCCATTGTAAATGTATGTTGAATGTTCTACGGCAACTGCTAAAAATAGTTGAAAAATTTAACTGACTGCTAAGAAAAGAGGGAAAATGAAATCATACAGATTGTTCAACTACACCAGAATAAGAAGAAAAGACATAGTGGACAAAAATGGGAACAAAGGACAAAAACAAATAGAAAACAGTAAGGATTATGGTTGATATTAATGTTAAGAAAATGAGAAAACAAGCCACATAATAAGACAAAATATTTGCAAGTAACACATCTGATAAGGACCTGTTACCAAAATATACAAAGACCACTTCAAACTCAACAAGAAATAAACAATACAATTTTAAAAGGGGCTAAAGACCTTAACAGACACTTCACTGAAGAAAATATACAGATTGGCAAATAAGCATATGAATAGATGATCTACATCATATGTCATCAGGGAAATGCAAACTAAAACAACAATGAGATACCACTACATATCTATTAGAACGGCCAAAATATGGAATAACGACAACACCAAATAATGACAAGGATGTAGATGGAGCAATAGGAACTCTCATACATTGCTGACGTAAATGTAAAATGGTACAGTCACTTTGGAAGAAAGTTTGGTGGTTTCTTATAAAACTAAACATTCTTACTATGTGATCCGGCAATCACGCTCCTTGGTATTTACGCAAAGGAGCTGAAAACTTATGTCCATATGAAAGCTGTACACAAATGGGTACAGCAGTTTTATTCATAACTACCAAAACTCAGAAGCAACTAAGATGTCCTTCAGTAGGTGAATGGATAAACTGTGGTACTTCCAGACAATGGAATGTTATTAAGTGCTAAGAACAATGACCTACCAATTCATTAGAAGACATATAGGAAGCTTAAATGCATTATCACTAAGTGAAAGAAGCCAATTTGAAGAGACTACACACTGTATGATTCCAACACTAGGATACTCTAGAAAAGGCAAAACTGTAACAGTAAAAAAAAAAAAAAAATCAGTGGTTGGGGGTGAGTGGGGAATGAATAGGAGGAACAGAGGATTTTTAGAGCAGTGATAATACTCTGTGTGATACTCTAACAATGGACACATGTCATTATATGTTTATCCATACCCATGACACCAAGAGTGAATCACGACATAAACTATGGACTTTGAGTGATTATGTTAGTGTAGGTTCATTCTTAGTAAAAATGGACCATTCTCTGAATCATGTTGATAATGGGGGAGGCTATGCATATGTAGGAGTATTAACTACATGAGAAATACCTATACCACCCTTTCAATTTTACAGTAAACCTGAAACTGTCCTAAAATAATAAAGCCTTAAAAAAAATTAATGGAGCAGTACTGTCATTGAAAGTAGCAGAGTAAGGTGCTCAAATACATAATCAAGTTTCTTTACCAAAATGACCATTAAATTGGCAAAAACTGCCAGAATCAGTTTTTTTTTTGCAAGTCTGGAATTTAATAAAAAACTTAACAACAACCAGGGAAAAATGAAGAAAAAGACAGCTGAATTTCAGGAAGAGAGCTCTCCTCCTTTTTGTTTAACTGCCTACCATTCCCCCATTCCCCAGCGCAGCAGCAACTATGGGGACAGTGGGCCACATTCCTGATGTGGCATGCTGGAGTCAAGGGACTAACACAAGCTGCTATGCTCTGAATGTGTATGTCCCTCAAAATTCGTATGTTAAAATTCTAATGCCCAATGTGATGGTATTCTGAGGTAGGGCCTTTGGGAAGTGATTAGGTTATGAGGGCAGAGCCCTCATGAATAGGGTTGGGGTTCCAGCCCTTTCCACCATGTGATGACACAGCAAGAAGCGAACAGTTCGAACTCTGGAAGAGGGTGTTGACCATAGTACTCTTTACAAAACACTGTAAGACTGTAATCTAATTTCCAACCTCACGGTGACATTTTTTCCTATAGATAAAAGAAAAAAAAACTTAATACTTACTTAATTGCTTGTGCTCCTGGTCTTTGCACAATCAACGTGCTGAATTCTTCCACTACAATATCTAACAGCTCAGATTTTTGTTGTTTTTCTCTCAGAATAATAGACATACTTTTCAAGTGAACAAAAAACTTGATGGCTTCAAACTAGAGTATATGCAGAGGAATAAAATGGAAAAAAAATTATATATGTATATATATAAAAAATTATATAAATACAACAAATTTAAAAAATTATATATATATATATATATATATATATATATATATATACAACAAATACTCCTATTCATATAGGTTATTATTTCCAAAAACCAGAAAATATTTCAAAAACAATCCTTTATATAGTAAAGAATCACCACATGACACTAAAAAGTAGGGGACAATTTTTAACCCTACTTGGGAAATTAAAATAAATGCAGTATTTACAGACTCAGAGAAAGATCACAGAACAAGTCAGTAACATGTAATTTTGAAAGGATTAAAAGTAGGCATATTTATCATTAAATACTCAGGTATAAGACAAGAAAATATTTTACTGTTTTTGGCAAGGTTGGATCAACTGCTGTTTCACTATAGCCAATTGCTTCATATAGTAAAGTTTTTTCTTCAGGTGTCAACATTTCTTCAAGACCTACAAATCATAAAGAAGTGTTTTGTGTTCTTAACTGGTAACAAGATAAAACCAATCCAAAACTTAGCTACCTTTAATAAATTAAATGCAAATTTTACTCTATTTTTATAATACTTTTAAGAAATTACATTCACTGAATGTTAGGATGGACTGGCAATTTTAGAAGGATTATTCTCCAAAAACATAACTTGCTAAATAAATTTAGCAATATATTTCTAAGTATTTCTATTAAGCAAGAGCTCACAAAATAGCCACCTGTATTAGGCACTTAGCGGCATTGTGCTAGGCAACACAGTTAGCATACAAAGTAGGTAGTAGTAATATCATACTTTCCCAATTTTAAAAATGGGAAAACTGAAGTTTGGAGAGTTTATATAATTTGTCAGGGCCACACTGCTAATAAGTGACAGGTCCAGGATGTAAACCTAAGCCCCTAAGCCTCCAAAATTATGATCTTAAACATGTGGTTAAGAAACAAATACCTTTCTAAGAAAAAGTTTCAATAAAAATTTACAATGGTTTATACTCTCCTGGAATTTTTATTTTATCTATCACTGTGCTATATGCACTTACTAAATCCTCTAGGCATAATGCTCATTTGAAAGTATTAGTAAGATTTTTTAAATTATTTAATTTTTACTTGACATACATATTTGTAATGTTTAATAGTAAATTTACTGGTAAGAATAAATTGTATCATATGTATATACATACTTACAATGTCTATTTTAATGAAAGGAAATTGCCTGCAAAACTTAATTTCATACTTGATGGTTAACTACATTACCATAGCCTGATGATTAACTACACTAGTATAAAATGAAATGGACTTACTTCCAGGTTTAACATCTGGTTGTTGTTTAGTATGTGATTCTGACCAATTCCACAGCCAGCTAAACCATCCTTTATTATCTTCTGACTCATTTGCTCCTTCTCTGTAAATCCTGTATCCAGATTTCTTTGCCTAAAATTTCAAATAAATGACAAATTATCCTTTATTTAATAGTCTAAAGAAATAGGATGATATTTCCAAAGCTTATCCACTTTAGTGAATAAGTGTAAACAATAATCGTACTGAAAATAAAACATAGTAACTGCAACATTAGCCAATCATCAGAATATAGGATTATCAAGCAGTTAGCACCACTATCTTACAAGCAACAGTAATTGGGGAAAAAAAGGCTTTTCACCTTCATATGAACTCTGAATATTTGATAAAACTAATTATTTATGAAGAATTTTTCCCCATAGAACCTGTCTGATTTAAATGGATGTGGCAAAACACCACATCAAATTTTCTTATAACATAAAGAAGCAAATTTGAACTTCTTTTAGGAAACAGTATATTACAGTACAATACCAACAAAAATCATAGCGTCTGTCAAATCTATATGGATTCTAGATTTATTTTTACTAATTTAAAGAAAATCTGAAATTACCTCAACTTCTGCCTGTTGTCTTGCTATAGTTATATTAAATACATCCAAAGTCTTTTCCAACTCCTAAAAAAATAAAATGTTTACATAAACAACTTTATATAAATAATTTAAGTATATGATCCATAAAATTGCTACACTAAAGAAAAGATATGATAGGAAGCAGAAAACAGATCATTCATCAACATAATATTCCTGTTAAATTCTGAAAAGCAGTGCTTGTATATATGCCAGCTTAGAAATTACTAATGATGAAGTAACTTTTTGAACAAAGAAATCATACATGTCATGCATGTATGAGTTAGAATTCTACAAGATTTACACACACATATTAAAAGATAACATACATGTACTACTTAAAATGACTTTTACTTGGGCTTTAACAGCAGCTGAGGGTAAACACATTAGTGTCACTTTCAACTAAAAATATAATTATAAATTTTTCATATTACATGTACATTTATATGCAATCATTAAGACATATCAAGTATATCTAGTCATACTTAAAACTTGTTTCTAAGTTTTACACTTTTCAAAGTTGCTGTGGCTACTGAAATAAACTGAGATAAGCTCGGTCTTTCATCATATCTATATGTTATTTTCATGATTACTTTTGAGAGCTCCATCCTCAAACACTTTTTGCCCCAAAGAGAAGCAACAATGACCTACTATTATCTAGAAAACTTTACCAAAACTAGGTAAGGAAATCTGTAATTACCAAAGCAAAAACCTAAGCATTCCCAACAGTCTAGGTCTTCAGAAAGTCTACTTCAGAAATAAAAATAAAACTCAAAATTAGGGAGTTTTTAACAGTTCCATTAATTTCAAGAGGCAAATTCCTCTTAGGCTCTCTAAGCTGTACTTCATCTATTTGTAAAACAGTCCCTTCTAGAATAAACTATAATGCTAAAAGATTAAGACTAATATTTAGAGAACTCACAAAACAGATAATTAAATATAAAGTTGCTGGTAAAGACCAGAAACACCACAAGAATTGAGAAAAGAGCACTGTTTCAGAAAATTCAGGGAAGTTCATACAAGAAAAAAAATTCAGGAAAGAAAATTCAGAAAAATTTCAAACAGAAAATTCAGGAAAGTTCATACAAGAAATAGAACTTAAGCAGAACTTGAGAGATGAGTAAAACTGGAATAGGCAGAGATGAGGAAAGGCAGATGGAATGCATGAGCCAACCTGACTACAAGTTTAAGCATACACATGAAGAAGACAGGAAATTTATTTGACTAATGCCCAGTTAGATGGGAACATAGGGAAAATGGAGTGGTGACAGATAACATAAGGAAGACTTGGAAACCAACATAAAGAAGACTGGAATCAATGCAGCAATGTCATAATAATGTGAGGCTTCAAGTTACTATACACATAAGCCCAAATCTCTCCAGATAGAGAATAATCTCAAATTCCAAATGTTCACAGGAAAACATCACCAGAGTTTTTCTCATCCAACTGAAATCAAGGAGTATGGAAAAGTCTAAGTAAAAGAGACAGAGTTATCAAAGAAAATTAGAACAAATAAGTAGGAAGCATTAGTCACTAAAGATTAAGAGGTTAAGTAGTACAAAATATTCAACAAATTTTTAAATGTGCTAACCTCCAAAGAGCTGAGCAGTTCACCAGACGGCTTCTTACTTGTTAGCTTTCTTTTATACAGTTCTTTGTACTGCTTCACTTTTTGCCTATGTTCTCTAATATGCTTCCATGACCACATCCGTAAACGGGGCCAAACATTTACTTCAAGAATACCATGTATAGCATAAACCCACCTAGTTAAAAAACAAAAACCCTACACTTAAAACACTCTCAAACCAATAGTATGAAATATAATTGATATTGCTTCTACTCTAACAACACACATAATACAGAAATGAAAATGGTACATTATCTGGGCACTTGGCATTTTTCTCAACCCTGTTAGTAATTAACAATACATTATTTAATCTTATCTCTTTCCTAAGTGAAAATAAGCAAAATCATCAAATTTTGTTACAATAAATAAAGTTCTACAGAAAAATTGTTGAAGTATTAATTGGCAACTAGCATTTTAGTCACCTGAATAGTAATTAAAATAGTCAACTGGAAGAGTAATTGCAACTTCCAGAAACAAGACAAGAGCTTAATAACCGGAAAAACAAAACTTTTGAATTTTAAAAAGGGGTTGCAAACTTTGGACTCCCATAACTTTTTCAGGTTTATAACAGGTTTAATGTATCTGATACCAAAGTTTAAATACTAAAAAAAGATACTAGACAACAAACTGGGATATGGTTTTTTAATAATTCCAAAAATACAGTAAATGAATGCTATGCTAGTATTTCCAGTTGTAAATTCGTTATAAAAACTACTTTAAGTCAGTTTTATTAATGTAATAAGCAAAAGCTACTAAAAATATTTCAAGCCACAAATCACACTACAGTTTGTATCAGCCCTTAAAGAGAATACCTTAAAAAATTCTTTAAAAGTGAAGAAATTCACTTCTATGTCATATTTCTTAAATCTTAAAAATCAGATTGAGCAATTCCACTTCTGGGTATTTATCTAAAGAAAATGAAAACACTAACTCTAAAAGATGTGTGAACCCTCATGTTGACTGCAGCATTATTTACAATAGCCAAGATATGGAAACAATCAAGTGTCCACTGATGGATGAATGGATAAAGAAAATGTGGTACAAATATACAACGGAATGCTATTCAGCCATAAAAAGGGGGGGAAAACTTGCCATTTGTGATAGCATAATGCCCTCAGTGTCCATTCATGTTAAGTGAAAGAAGTCAGACAGAAAAACACAAGTACTGTATGATCTTACATATATTGAATTAGAAAAAAAAAAGCTCACAGATACAGAATATAGACTGGGGTTCCCAGAAGCAGTGGGTGGAGGATGGGCAAAATAGGTGGAGGAGGCCCAAAGGTACACGCTTCTAGTTATAAAATAAATAAGTCATAGGGATATAATGTACAGCATGGTGACTATGGTTAATAATACTCTACTGCATATTTGAAAGTTGCTAAGAGCGTATCTTAAAAGTTCTTAATCACAAGAAAAATAATTTTGAAACTATGCATGGATACTGGATGTTAACGAGACTTACTGTGGTGATCATTTTACAATATACACAAATAACAAATCATTATATCCTACACCTGAAACTAATATATGTCAATTATACTTCAATTTTAAAAAACGTAAGGCATATTACCATTCTTTGGCATGGTAATGAAGAGGTACATCAGGTTTGAATTTCCTATATGGTAGATTTTGCGTCATCATATCAACTGATTCAAGAAGCTCCATAAGACTGAAATACTGAAGAATGAAAACAATTAAAGCTCTTAAATATTTAAGATTTTTTGTTTAGTTGTTGAAGATGAACTTAAATTACTGACTTTTTTAAGGAAACACTATAATACACAATTATGTACTTTTGAAAAACATTTATAATCTTAGCTCCGCTTTTATTAAACTGTAACTCACAATTTAAAATTTCATTTAAAAAAAATCACCTGTGGTTTATTAAATTCAATTGCTATGTCATGTAACTCAACATCCAGGTTTATTTTGGGGGCAGAAAAGTCAAAATCCGATCGGCGATTCATCTGAAGTTTGGCATTAGCAGATATGGGGCGAAATACTGGAAAACAAGACAAACTGTTAAAAACTGTATTGAGTTATTTTTCAAGAGTCTCAAAGTGCTAAAGAAATCAAGCTGAAAAGGCTGATTTGCATTTCTTATATACCCCTTCTACAGTTCCCAGATTTCCAAATTGCTATGACTTGATCAGATGAACTATCATTTAGTGTTGAAGATTCTTTCATATTTTCCTAGCTATAATTCACACTGTCTTTTTAAGTACAACAAAGGCTAACTGAACTTTTCTTCAAAACACCAAAATAACCCTTATAAGAAGGAACACTCTCTAAAAGGCAAAACAGCCCAATAGTTTTAATAGAAGTAGTTTTAAGGAATGGATGCATATTAGAAATGCTAAGGGGAAAAACATTTTATTCAGCTGCTGACTTTCATTATATAATTATAATTCCTGAATTTTGGATCAGTGTCTCTGTATCCATCTCTTCCCCCTTCTTAACTTGTAAAAGTAAAGGAGAGAAGATGAGAGTTCACCCAGGATAACCTTACTGGCTCAACCCTTAATCGAAGACTTCTCTCAACCCTTTATCTTTACTGCCAAAAAGAGTAAAAATAATGCAGAGGGAGACCAGTAATAGCCGAATCTAGAAAAAGATCAACTATTAAATTACAAGCTAATTTGTATACACAGATAATATATTCCTCTTGTTTTAATCATCCCTGAGGCATAGCACTAAATTCAAAAATACTTTAAGTTTGAATATAACAAGAAGATATTCATCAATAAGAGACCAGTTAAATTCATTATGATCCATCTATACAACAAAATACTACACAGTTAAAAATGTATGTACATAAACGGAAGGACATAGTAAGAGAAAGCTTTAAAAGTATACATATAAAGCATAATATCAGTGTTTGAAAAATGAAATTATTCCTCTCCCCCAGCTTTAATTCTTGTTACATACAAGACTATACATTACCCACTATATCCTCCTTGGTTACAATAATTTATTCGTCCCTGGGCTACACCCTCTCCCATCTCTCTGATTTTAGCTCTTGGCAATTCTAATTTCCGAGTGATTTCAATACACAAATGATCTTCCCAATATCATGGCCTCTTAGTTCCTTGGACTCTCCCACCCTCACCCCAACCACTAGACCTTATCATACCAGTGTCTTCAACCTCTCCATAAACTCAGTCTCAAGCATCCAACTCTCCTTTCAACACCACTTATCATTCTAGTAATCCAATATTAAACTTTCAAGTCTTAAGGGAACCACCATTCACTGGTCCTCTGTCTTTTATCTGTCTTTCACCCCTGCTTCATGTCCTCAGATCCCTCCCTTCTCTGTTGAAATTCCATGATCAGTTATTTTAGTCACTCCCTTGCATTCCACCTTTCAACTCCTTTGCCCTTCTCACTTTGTCAGTACTTACTAGGCAAAATCCTAATTCTGAATAAGGCCACTCTACTCCAAGACTTCTCTATAACTGAAATCTATCTTACAAACAAACTGACCACAGTCCTATCTATGGCAAAGCCCTAGACTTATACATTAGATTCTACCGCCTTTCACCCATATCAATACAGAAATAATCTCTTCTCTTATTTTTCATGTTCCATGGATCATTCCAACCTTAGCCTATAAACAAGCTATTATCTATCTCTCCCATTAAGTTAAAAAAGAAAAAACAAAAAATATAAAGAAACCTCTCGTTCATCCTCACCATTCCAGCAAGTGTGTCAGTTACCAATTTATTGCCCATAAGCTCCAGAACATCCTTCTCTACCTGCTCTAAAACCTAGATTTGGGCCCTTTAAGAATTTTTTCTTTACCATCTAGCATAATACTAATCTTTGTAAGTAGAGAATACTGGAGAGATACTACAGGAGGAAGAAGTTATGCCTACTGCCTGTTCTAATGTGCTGATTCAACAGACTCCTGCAGTGCCATGGTTTTGCCAACACCCAGCTCCTACAGAGAGGCTCCTACAGAAAATGGTTTCTCCAGTGTCCAGTTCCTGCAGCACAATAGATTTCTTCAGAATCAAACTCCTGTAGTGCACAGCAGCTAGCACCATCCAACAGGCAGTAAATTCTCTCAGCACCCTGCTAAGGTAGTTCTGTAGTGGAGTGCCTTCTGGAGATGACTCTCCATAAGACTCCCTAAAGGGTCAATTTCCCAAATGTTCCTGAAGGCTAATTTACAAGTTTTACTGGCATGGCACCAGAGACTTTCCTGACAATCAGTGAACCATGACCATGCCCTTTCCAACAAGTTCTAGATCTCACAGCTAAGGGAGGCAGACCTTCTCCTTTGGGCACTCCATCTAAGTCCCAGGGTAAGAGCTGTTCCTTCTGTCTACTATTTCTATATTCTTTAGAGTTCTCTCTATTTTTTATTAGCCAATCCTTTGTTATTATAATCTTCTATTATATTTAGTAATTCTTCATAAAAACTTTCCCTGCTTAAATTACTGTGTGGTTTCTCTCTCCTCATCAGACTGACTGAAACAGCCAGAAATGACAGTAGGGTAAAGCAGAAATAAGTCCAACCTTAAAGTGACAGATCTGAGACTCATCAACACACATGATACAGAAAAGTGTTTTGCTTTCATATATACATTACAAATACATTTAATTTTATGGAAAAATTAACATGAAATATCACAGTGACATCAACAATATTCATTTAAAATTTATACTGATTATGTTCATTGCACATTTATTTTATGAAATGTACTTACCAAAATTGTAACCTTCTGGAACAATATTTTCATCAACAATGCCATTCCTCAGGCTGTTCTATTAAAAAACAGATCAATTTATATTCATGTCAATATACCTTTCTGCCACAAAATCCTATTATGTGCAAAACACAAACGTTAAAAACAATTTACAAAATAACAAACAGGAGAACTGAGCTAAAAAAATCATTAAAGTGGTTAGAAATTACCTCATTAAACTACTACTATGTAAGAATGCTCTAGAAATTATTAAGATATGTGTGTGTTTATACATATTCGTGTATAAGCACATACACAAAATCTGACAAAATTCAACATCTATTTATGACGAAAACTCTCAAAGTGGGTATAGAGGTAATATAGCTCAACATAATGAAGGCCATATATGACACGTCCACAGTTATCAACATACTCAAAGATGAAAAGATGAAAGTGTCTCCTCTAAGATCAGAAACAAGATAAGAATGTACACTTTTGCCACTTTTATTCAACATAGTATTAGAAATTCTAGCCAGAGAAATTAGGCGAAAAAAGAAAGCCATCCAAGTTGAAAAGGAAGAAGTAAAACTGTCATTATTTGCAGGTGACATGATAATATACATAGAAAATCCTAAAGATTCCACCCAAAACTGTTAGAATAATAAATAAAGTTGCAGGATACAAAAATCAATATACAGATATCTGTGGTGTTGTTACACACTAAAAACAAACTATCAAAAAGAGAAATTAAGAAAAAAATTCCATTTATAACTGCATCAAAAATGTAGGAATAAATTTAACCAATGAGGTGAAAGACTTGACCCTGAAAATGACAAGGCACTGAGGAAACCGAAGAGGATACAAACTGACGGAAAGATAACCCACACTCATGGACTGGAATAATGTCCACACTACCCAAAGCAAAATGCAAATTCAATGCACTCTCCATCAAAATTCCAATCCATTTTTCACAGAAACAGAAAAAACAATACTAAAATTTATATGGAACCACAAATGAACTCAAATAGCCAAAGCAATCATGAGAAAGAACAACAAAGCTGGAGGCATCATACTCTGATTTCTAACATATTACAAAGCTTATAGTAATCAAACCAACATGGTATTATTGCTTTTCCAGTAGGCCACCTGAGGTGACCTCTAAAAATGGTTCGCTATTCACTTGACCCAGAAAGCCCCACAAAATCATGCAAATCAAGAGGTTCAAATCTTTGTGTTCACTTTAAGAACACTCGTGAAACTGCCCAGGCCATTAACGGTACGCATGTCCGAAAAGCAACCAAGTATCTGAAGGACGTCACTTTACAGAAGCGATGTGTGCCGTTCCGTCATTACAATGGTGGAGTCGGTAGGTGGGCCCAGGCAAAACAGTGGGGCTGGACACAGGGTCGATGGCCCCAAAAGAGTGAATTTTTACTGCACATGCTCAAAAATGCAGTAAGTAATGAAGAAATTAAGGGCTTAGATGTAGATTCTGGTCACTGAGCACATCCAGGTGAACAACGCTCCCAAGATGCGGCGCAGGACTTACAGAGCTCATGGTCGGATCAACCCTTACATGAGCTCTCCCTGCCACATTGAGATGATACTTGCTGAAACAGAGTATATTGTTCCTAAACCAGAAGAGGAGGTTGCACAGAAGAAAAAGATATCCCAGGAGAAACTGAAGAAACAAAAACTTACGGCCTGGGAATAAATTCAGCAAAAAATAAATGCAAATAAAAGTAAAAAAAAAAAACCGGTATTGGCATAAAAACAGACACACAGATCAACAGAATAGAACAGAAAACCCAGAAATAAACCCATGCATGTATGATTAGTTAATTCATGACAAAGGAGCCAAAAATATACAATGGGGAAAGGAAAATTCTTCAATAAACGGTGTTGGGAAAACAGGACAGCCACATGCAAAAGAACGAAACTGGACTACTACCTTACACCACAAATGAAAATAACTGAAAATGGATTAAAGACTTGAACATAAGATCTGAAACCATACAAACCCCTAGAAGAAAACAGGTGGTAAGCTCCATGACATCAGTTTTGGCAATGATTTTTTAGATTTGACAACAAAAGGAAAAACAAACATACATGACTACATCAAACTAAAAAGCTTCTACACAACAAAGGAAACCATCAACTACATGAAAAGATGACCTTATGAATGAAAGAAAATATTTGCAAATCATATATGATAAGGGATTAGCATCTAAAATATAAAATGAACCCATACAACTCAAAAGCAAAAAAAATAAACAATCCAATTAAAAAAATGAGCAGAGGATCTGAAAAGACATTTTTCAAAGAAAGAAAGATGGCCAACAGGTACATTAAAAGAGGCTCAGCATCACTAACAATCAGAGACATGCAAATCAAATTCACAGTGAGATATCACCTCACACTTGTTAGAATGGCTATTATCAAAAAGCCAAAAAATAACAAATGTTGGTGAGAATATGGAGAAAAGAACACTTGTGCTCTGTTGGTGAGATGCAAATTGGTGCAGACACTATGGAAAACAGTATGGAAAGTCCTCAAAAAATTAAAAATAGAACTACTGTATAATCCAACAGTTCCACTTCTGGGTACTTAATTGAAGAAAACAAAAACACTAACTTGAAAAGATATCTGCACCCCCATATTCACTGCAACATTACTTACAATAGCCGAGATATGGAAACAACCTAAATGTCTATCAATAGATGAATGGATAAAGAAAATGTTTTACACACACACACACACACACAGAGGAATATCACTCAATCATAAAAAAAAGAATGAAATCTTGCTCTCTGTGACAACACAAATGGAACTTGAGGGCATTAATGCTATAGCTCAGAGAGAAAAAACAAATACTGTATTATTTCACTTTTATGCAGAATTAAAAAAAAAAAAACAAACAAAAAACCAAACTCACTGATACAGAGAACAGACTGGTGGTTGTCAGAGGCCAGGGCTTGGAGATGGGCAAAAGGGATGAAGGGAGTCAAAAGGTCTAAACTTCCAGTTATAAAATATTTAAGTCATGAGGAGGGAATGCACAGCATGGCGACTGTAGTTAATAATACTGTATTACATATTTGAAAGTTGCTAAGAGAGTAAGTATTAAAAGTTCTCATCACAAGAAAAAATTGTATTAACTATGTATGGTGATGGAAGTCAACCAGACTTATTGTCGTGATCATTTTGTTATATATACAAATATCAAAACATTATGTTGTACACCTTTAAGTAATAAATGTTGTATGCCAATTATACAAAAAAGCATGTGCTTATACAAATGTTTGTATACAGACACATATATATTTACCTATTTCTGTAAATTTTTTAAGCAGATTTTGCCTAGGGAAAAAAAGACCACTGACTACAATATGCTAGATAAATAACAATAAAACCTTAAGCAAAAGATGATACCAACAAATGTGTATATAACATATCAAAAAAATTTACTTACCAATGATTCATCATAATTATTAAGATAAAACATCTGAGACTTCACATTCCAATAGGCAAAAAGGTTATCCAATCGGATTAACTGAAAATAAATCAAGTTTATTATAAGCCTCATTTTCTCTGAAGAATCTTTAATATGCTGTTTTCAGTAATCCCAAATAATTGGTCATATAAAAGAGTTAAGCAAGTAAACACAACTCACAAAAATCCTTATCTATGTATTACCATTTGCCTTTATAAAAGTATCTTTTGTCAAGCCCATGGGTTGACAAAACATAATTTTTATTTTACCTTACGAAATAGCTTCTCAGTTTCATCATGTAAACATGGAACCCAGTATTGATCAGTTGTCTGCAAAGAAAAAATAAAGCCATTAAACTGTCACTTGCATGTAAAATGGCAGAGTGATAAATAGTATCTATCATGCCCTAGATCAATGTCCCATTAAAGTGTCCTTCAAAACACAACATTCAAAGAATATTAACCGACCAAAAGTCTCTGAATTCAAAGATCTCACTGCTTTGAAAAAGTAAACAGTAAATTACAAATAGGTAAGTGCCATTATTAAGGTTAAATATACAGTACTCTGGGAGAATAGGGTAGGAGCTTCAACTCAGTGATGTGATGGTAAAAGTGCTGTCTAAGATATCTTAATATATGGAATGTTCAAAGAACTGAAGTAGCCCAATATGGCCCCAAAACACACTGAAAAACAAAGAAGCAAAACCAGGTATCTTAGCTGGGGTCAGATTACAAAGGGATTATAAGCTATTTTAAGACAAAACTATAGACTTTGTTCTAAGAGCAACAGAAAGCCAGTGAGAGGAATAAATTGACATCAGATGCTTAGTTTAAAAAGATGGTTTTCATTTTTTGTAGAGAACTAAATGGACTACAACAGTGGTGCTCAAATTTTATCATGCAATTAGGATCACCTGGAGGGCTTTTTAAAGTAGATTTCTGGGCCCAAACCTGAATTTCTAATTGAGTATGTCTGGGCTAGGGGACAAGTATCCAAGGACCTCTCAAACCAGTGGTCAAAACCGCTGCTGACACAGTTACCAATCATCTTCACACTGCCAAATCCAATGGCTAATTTTCCATCCTTATTTTTCAATATAACAATAGCATTTGACAGTGTACTTCACCCAACTTCACTGAAAAACTTTTAATTTGGTTTTTCCTTTTCTGACTGAGGTTGGGTCCAAGTTTTAAAAATAAATCATACACACACACAAAATTCATACACAAAAACTTGATATAACAAATAAAAGCACGTAATGAAATACTATACAGCAGTTAAACTGAATCAATTCAACTACATGTGGCAACAAAATCATGTCACAATATATAGAGAAAAATGGAACTTACAGAAGGATCATGCAAAAGATTTATGTAAACTTTTAAAAACCTACCAAATATTGCAGATTTTAATGGATATAGTATATAAAAGTTTAAAACCTTAGGATGTTTATCTCTTGAGTGGGAGAGAAGAGTGAAAGTAGAATACAAAAAGAATTTAAACTTTATTCATAATAGCTTATTCCTTAAAAAGTACTTAAAACTGAAACTAAATGACAAATTCAACACTTGTCTATTTTGGATGCAAGCAGGTATTTCATAACTCTCTATGTGCACCTATTATTTTTTAAATTCCTTACTTTAAAAAATTAGACAGGAAGACAGTATGCCACAATTAACAGTGGTGAGAAAATGAATGATTTGTTTTTCTTTAGGCTTTTCATGACTTATCAGTTTTTGAAATGAACATTACTTTTATTCTGTACTTATTCATTTAAAATTCAGATGGATTATTTTAAGTAAAAGTATCAAATTCCATAATTGGCAAATAATAGGTCCTCACATTTGAAAGTAAATTTGATTTATCAATCATTTTTTGAAATGTGAAACAATCTACCCTCAGCTCCAATCCAGTTTTTTTACTTTCTGTACCAATTCTATATAGACACCTATGCCTGATGCTGGCACACATTAACAGTAATTAGTAGTTTAATTAACTATACTGCACAATTAAATACGGTTGAATGTTTTAATTTGAAACAGTATTTTTTTATTGAAGTATAATTGATTTATGACATGTTAATTTCAGGTGTACAGCACAGGATTCAGTTATACATATATATTACTTTTCATATTCTTTCTCATTATTGGTTATTACAAGGTATTGAACATAGTTCCCTGTGCTGTACAGTGGGACTTTGTTGTTTATCTATTTTATATACATTAGTTAGTATCTCCAAATTCTGAACTCCCAATTTATCTTTTGGTAACCCTAAGTTTGTTGTTTTTTTTTTTTTTTAACATTTTTTATTGATTTACAATCATTTTACAATGTTGTGTTGAATTTCTTTTTAAACAAAGTACCTGCATGCTGAGATTCTGGAGGGAAATACCAAATGACAGTGGGTTCTCTCGATCTGTGATCTAAAAAGGAAAAAGTAAATTTTACTCAGCTTTTTAGTAGCTGGACAAAATTCACATTACAGAAAAAGTTAACTCTCCGGGAAGTACGCTATTTCAAACATTCAAAAACATTTTCCTACTTTCTGGAATAATTTTATTCCTATATTTTTCCTACTAATAATTAAAATACTAAGTATCAATGTATTAGTGTGGTACAGTAATAATATATCTGCATGTTTTTCAGTCTACAGAAAAAGCTTATTAAAAAAGTGAGTGACCCTCACGATAGAACTATAAGAAGCTAATAATTATCTGTTTGAGAGAAAAAACATGATATATTTCAGATCAAACAATTTGTTAAGTCTAGCCCTACTGATTTCTCAACCATCGCTCTTTCCAGGAAGTAAATATAATTTATTTTAAAAATACATAACTGCTAAATTCATAATTCCCACCTATCAAAGGAGATCGTAATATAAGAAAAGCATTCTCCTTCATTATCTGATATTTGAGCATTTTAGGAAAGTGTAATCAAGGCACTAAGGACTGCAAGATACAAATGTAATTATAAAAATAAAGATCATGTCATCTTCAGCTCTTTATCCCTCCACTTCCCAGCATCTCATAAGTTGACCACTACAAAGCAGGGGTCAATAAATAGCAAAATGTAAGAATAAGTATTACCTATTAAAATACTTACATCATCTTCATAACGAATATGGATGTTGGAAATTTTCACTTGAAGATTTTTTATTATCTGAGTAATTAATTTCTCTGTAAAAGTGTCCTGTTTCTCCACCCGCTGTTTTTCTACAATTGCAAATATTCTTTTTTTAACTTGAATGAAAAATATACCCTATAAATATCCACATAGTGAGGTAACATAAATGTTACCTTGTTAAAGAAATAAATCTATATTTGTAAACAGAACACTAAAAGCCGGCTTTCCAGAAGTCTTACATACCAAAAGACTTTCGCAAGGGACTGAATGCAGTTTTCAAAAGCTAGTTTCTTGTCCAATCAAACTAAAGCCAACCATGTAGAATTTATTGGCATTAAATTTTATAATTTCTGTTATACTAGGTACACCTGAGTACCTAAAGATATGGAAAATAATAAAGATTATTAGGTAAGAATTATAATAGGCTTATATTAGAAATGTCAGAAACAGCAGCAAAGAAAAAAAAAACTCCCTTAAAATTAGTGATATCATCATAAGTTATCTGTGGTTAGATGCATAAATTAGCTGAATATGCTCCTATCCTAATGAAAACAAAATAGGAAGGCTTAAGATCCTTTCCCTCTCTTCTTTTAAGCAAGGATGAGGGAAGTTCATCATTTGTTTCATTTTCAAAAATGATATTAACTATCTCCAGTTGCATCACTTTCCCGGGAAATATAAAAAAAATAAAGAATTGAGGTTCCTAATTTTTTTAATGTGCCTGTGATAACCACTAAGTACTAATCCTTTTGCCACTACTTGAAAATGCCAAAGAAAGCGATCTCCTTTCCCATTTCTGGTCCTGCTCCACCTATATATATATACTAACTATATTTTCCTCTGATGACCTACTCCCTAAGTCAGCTGACCCAGGAGGTTTCAGATAAAGAAAAGCTGATGAAGACATGTACATCAAAGACAAGGGTGAGTGCACAAGAGGTAAGTGAATGTATTTGAATATACTGAAAAGGACTTTAGAATTAATAAATAGACAGTAAAACATTAACTCTTTGAAGACAGAGCTTTTTATTCTAAATGTTGAATCCCACCACAACCTAATAAAATCCTTTGCTCTATAAATTTATTTGGTCATTCAATTAAATGCCGAATCTTTCTTTCACTATCCACTAGTTTCTTTTTGACTTTCTTATCCAACTCAGATTCTATAATACATTATTTCACCAACACTTTAAACTCTTTTGCTCTTTTTTCTCATTTCCCTCTGTCAATAAATCTCCAACCCTGGATAAAACCAACAGTCTACTTTTTACATAAACATGTGTATGCCTTGCCAGGTGAGTGGTGAAAGAGAAAAATCACAACAGAAAAGATCACCATTACTGTAAGTTAGTCACTGCCAACTTCAACTAACCAAGAACCTTACTATATTTCTCTGGTCCATTTGTTTACACTCTCCAGAACAACTATTTGAAAATTCTTTTTGATATACCTCAAGGATCCAACAACCTTTCCACTGCTCTCTTTACTCTTAGCAGATGATCTTCCGACTATGGAAGAAATAGAAGCTGCTTCTCTGCAATCATCAAGCAATCAAAACAGCTATTTCTAAGGTGACAATGTGCTCCAATGTCATAGATTATTTCTTAATCCTCAATCTACCTGATATCTCAGCAGGATCTGATACATTCTTTGCTTCCTAAAACACCCTTTTCCCATGGAAATACAATCTCCAAGTTTCCTTCTACTTACTTGACTACTCTTTCATCATCTTCTTTTGCTGTTTTCCTCCTCTATACAATCCTTAAATGTTGGATATACTTAGGGCTCAATCCTAGGATTGTTTCTCTTCTCACTTTACACTGTTGTTGCAGGGAATCTCATCCACATCTTATAGCCTGAACTATCGTCCTAATGCTGACAACTCTCAAATATACGTTGGATAAAGTAGGAAGTGAGATATAACTACAGAGAAGCTGGTACATTCAGGAAACTACAAATAAGTTAGTATGTCTGGAACAAAGAATAGAGAATATATGAAAGGAACACAGCCAGTAATGAGACTAGAAAGGCAGATAGGATTCAAATCATAAGAGTTTTTATGTATCTTGTTGAAGAGTTCTAAATTCTATCTGAAAACAACAGAGTATAACTGATGAATTTTAAGCATGGTTGTTTATATTTTAGATCTAAGTATAAACAGGAGTGACTTCTGATTAAACATAAGTTGGATCTATTTCTTAATTCCTCAGTAAAATACCATAAGCACAAAAGTACAGGGTAAAAATGGATAACTCTCCAAGACCAAAAGAAAAGAGTGTATAAGAAACAACAAATAAGAGATAACTTAAAAAATTTAGAATCTGGAAAGCAGACAGCCTTAGACAACATAATAGAAGAAGAAATTCAATCCAAAATGCACAAAGATAAAGATGCCAATAAAACACAAGATGAGTTTGAAAAAAAAAAAAAAAAACCAGAACCCTGGGAATATAAGACCTCAAACTACAAAACTTAGAAGAAAACATAGAGCAAAAGCTATATGACACTGGATTTGGCAACAAGTTCTTGCATCTGACACCAAAGGCAAAGGAAACAAAAGAAAAAGCAGACAAGCAAGACTTCATGAAAATTTTTAAATTTTGTGCGTTGTAGGACACTACCAACAGAGTAAAGAGGGTACCCAGAGAATGGGATAAAACTTGCAAATCACACACCAAATAAGGAATTAATATCCAGTTATATAAATAACTCCTACCATTTAACAACAAACAATAACCCAAGTAAATGATGGGCAAAAGACTTGAATAGACATTTCTCCAAAGATGGCATAAAATGGCCATTATAAGCACATGAAAAGATGCTGAAATACTAACTTTTATAAAAATGCAAATCAAAACTACATGAGATAGCACTTCATCCTATTAGGACCCTACTATCAAAAAACCAGAAAATAACAAATGTTGGTGAGGATGTGAAGGAACTGGAACACTTGTGCACTGTTTGTGGGATTATAAAATGGTACAAACCCCCGGAGAAAATATTATGGTAATTCCTCAAAAAATTAAAGATACAGTAGAATTACCATATGATACAGGAATTCCACTTCTGGGTCTATACTCAGAAGGATTAAAAGCAGTGTCTCAAAGGGACATTTGTACACCATGTTGAGAGCAGCACTATTCACAATGGCTACAGCATAGAAGCAACCCACACGTCCACTGATGGATGAATGGATAAACTAAATGTGGTATATACATAAAATGCAGTGTCATTCAGCCTTAAAAGGGAAAATCTGACATATGCTACAACATGGATGAACCCTAAAGACATAATGCTAAATGAAATAAATCAGTCAAAAAAAAAAAAAAAGACTAACACTATGTAATTTCACTTACATGAGTACCTAAGAATAGTCAAAATCATAGTGACAAAAAATAGAAATGTGGTTGCCAGGGGCTGGGGGTAAAAGGGGAAAAATGGATAGGTTATTGTTTATTGGGTGTAAAGTTTCAATTTTACAACATGAAAAGAGATATGAAGATGGATGGTGGTAACGGTTACAACACAATAAATGTACTTAATACCAGATAACTGTACACTTAAAAATGTACACAGACCACTTTAGAGTGGTTAAGATGGTAAATTTTATGTTATATGTATGCTGCAATAAATTTTTTTTTTAAAAAGAGGATTGGGGGTAGGGATGAATGACCACATAGGATATCAAAAAACTGAAACAGAGAAGAAAACATAATTACAAGAAGTGTTGCCAGGAACTATGTTAAATCTCCTTTAATGTGTTTTACCTGTTTGTTAACAGGTAAAGCGTTTATTATTGGATTTTATTTTTTATTTAAAAAAATAAATGTATGACAAGGATGGTGAGATTAGTATACATATATTTCTTTAAAGATGTTTAGCTATTAAAGGACAGAGGAACACAAGATAAAGAGGTGACAAGGTTAGGAAGATGACTTTGTTTAAAGATAACAGAGGCTACAATATATTTAAATGCCAAGAAGATTCACTAGAAGAAGCTAACAGTACAAAACACAGATGTTGATGGTGACATCATTATCATCACCAGTTTAAGTGGCGAAGGGTTAGATTTCTGCAAGATCTCTGTCACTGACCAAAAAAGGGGGGTTGAAGTAATGAACCATTTTATTCTAGGCTGAATAGGAAGCCAAAGGGTAAACAGATTTGAGAAAATATATCAAAGGACTAAGTATCTCCAAAAGGTGAAGAATTAATACAAGTGGAATAAGAAAGACTTCTAAGTAAGAAAATGTACTTCAAAAAAGTAATTACTGTAGTTAAAAACTAACCTTACCCTTATAAGCTAGGAATATTATTTCCCCTAAGGTAAATTTCTATAAGATAAAATTTCCATAAACATGATAAAACACACAAACCACATTAAAATTCCTCATGTAATAATATTCTGTCATATTTTTAAAGTAATCTCAGTGCCTCCAGAAGAAAATAACATTCAAATGTGATAAATATTTAGGTATTTTCCACTTTTCTTATTACCATTCTAATTTGTTTTCTTTACCTTGATCAGCTACTTTTCGTTTTGCTTCTTCTATTCTTTTCAGTTCCTGTTGCTTTGCTTCTAAGAGTTGTTTTTCTTCTTTTAAAGGATCATATTTTATTACTATAGAAAGCATAAAAGGAAAGAATCTTAGTTACCTTAAACATACTCATTTCAAAATATATCCTGGAAAATAATCACTAATTCAAAGTTTGCAAAAATTTAGAGTAAAAACCAATTTATTTTGAATTACCAAATACAAATTTACATATTAAAAAACAAAAAATTCACCAAAATTATTTGAACAATTATCAAATACAAAATTTTTTTCTATGCACAAAAAAGAGTAACTGAAATGATGTTTAAAATTTGACTTACTAGAAGAAGGTACTATGAGTAAATAAATGTCTTCCAATACGGCTTCAACTGGTTGAGTATAAAGGTTTTTCCATGGAATTTTAAGATTAAGATTACCTACGTGAAAGAAGACAAAAATACTATTCATTCAACCTAGATCTACTATCAGCCTATTTTCTGCCAGACGTTAAAAGAGATAAAGTAGCCTGTGACCTTACAAGCTCAGTCACTTTATAGAAAGCTATTTTACAACCAAAAACAAGCTTTGGTGTGATGATTTGAAATTGGTTTTATTAGTATTGTTGGAAAATGATATTCTGAATATTTACAAGTTTCTATTCATGGCGATCTGTACCACAAACATACCAATATTCTTTTTCCATTAATCAACAATCCCTGATATAAGTTTGATTTTCCCCGATTCTTACTTTAAATCTCTAAGAAATATTTTTCTTATACTTTAAAACAGTAGATTACATACTTTATATAAATGCATTTTTATACAGATTATATAGATAAATATATAATATATGTATGATTATCACCCTAATTACATATACTCACAAACTTCTACAATAATAACCAAGGATCCTGAGCAGTATTAGAAAATTATTCAAACCAATGAAAATATTTTACTACGACCCAATAGCAAAGCATTTCAAAAAGCATTTAGATTTCTTTAACTAAAAAATACTATGTAAGGGGTTCATCATACTATTAATTCTAGTTTTACATATTTAGAAATTTTCTGTAATAGTTTTAATATTTAAAAATTTTTTAAAGCATAAATCTCTATATTTAGAAATAGTTGTCATGAGTAGGGAAGGGAAAGACTTACTAAATATACCACTGCTGCATTATCTGGTTAGTAATACATACTTAGACATATCTCATTATATAACTCCAAAAACACATGTTTAAAACACCCAAAATTGAGAAAAAGATTTCATACTAAATCAATCCACAGAAAAACAAACTACCTGATTTCTAAAAGAGAAATAACTTTCTAAGTTTTGAAATCAGAGAAGAGAGTGATCATTTCAAATTTCTATACTGTCCAAAATATAACCAAAATGAAATGAGCAAATTGGAAAAAATAACTGACAGCTTTGACATTTTATTTATAAAAGTACCAAATGGATTGCTTACCCACATATAGCCACATAAATTAATAATCAAAAAAGTAAGTGAATAAAAGGAGAGAGAACAGTGACACAATAGCATTAAGTAATCAAAGAAACACTTACAAAACTAACAAGGTAGCATTTTTACCACTAGGTTTTTTTTTTTTTTTTAGCCAAACTGTTTTTCCCTCTTCTTATGAAGCTCAGACTTCTTACAGAAAATTTCGAACATTCAGAAAAAATACAAACAATAATTTCAAAAATCTTCCACGTAAAAACAAGTACTTTGAAAATATGTATATATTTATATCTGATATATATGTAATTCTGCATGCTAAATGAGGAAAATTTTGAAAGATCAATAAGACTAACAACACCCAATAACAGCAAAAGGAAAATACATTCTTAAAAAACTGGTTATACTACTGTATCACTCATCTGGAAATGTGTGGTTCTTTCATTCAACAAATTATGTTCCTACTATATGCCAAGTATTCTACTAAGTGAGGATACAATAAAATTAAAATAGAATTTAAAAATTAAATCCACTTCTCAAAAATCTTACTGTCTAGAAGTAAAAAATAAATAGTAATATTTAAGAATGGCAGGTGTTATGAAAGAGATGCAAATGACGCATTAAGTGATACTCAAGATTATCTTATGTATTAGTTGCTGAGTGCAGTTACTTTCTACTACTTTATATCAACACTAAAAATTACCTTTTTATCATTTTTAAACATGGTCAGACAAGAAAAGAGGAAGGAAAGAAGGCAGGCTCCAAATGAAAGCAAGTCTAACTACTCTCCATATGTATATTTTTATTTTCCTTGAATTGATGTCAAATTTATATACACTGATATGCAATGATAATAATTATAAAATTCAATGACTTATGGAAATTTTTAAAAAGCTGTGATCAAAATGTTTACTGTAATATTTTTATACCAATAGAAATACAGGAGTACATTACAATGCCCAAATATGCATTTAGTGGATTATTACACTACCTTAAGAAATAAGGGAGGTCAAATCAACAAAGACCATGAGAAATCTTAATTAAATGTTAACTTAAAAAATTGAATATAAAATCATACAGGTACCATGATTACAAGAAGTTAAAATGTTCACTTGTGAACAATCATATAAAAATCTGCCAAAATAAACATATTAGGTGCCAAAGTAATGGGTGACATTTTTCCTCTCTTGTTTGGGGGGTGGGGTACAGAATTTGAGTCTCAGAACTGTAAATGATAAAAAGCTTTCTCATTCATATGGTCTAAAACCAACCATAAGTGCACAAAATTGTGGAGACATTCATCAGGTAATTTATATAAACTTTCACAATACCATGTTCCCCAAGTGACATCAATACATTGCAGTAACGTTATATAAATTCTACCACAGAAATTATCTACGTAACAAAAAAACTTTCAAGTCACAAATAGTAACACTATTAACCTGCATAACACTTAAACCAATAAAGTTAAAATAAACCAACATAATTTAAGAAACCAAACATACATATTTTTATTAAACATGTTAAAATATCAGTATCTGCTCAAGCTATACATTTAAAAATGTAAACTACAAAAACAAGAAAAATAATACAAAACAAAACAAACAAATAGCACAGTATTTCTTAGAAAACTAGAAAACTTTCAGAACAGAAACTAGGTTTCTGACTGGTTCCTGATGATCCAGACCCTGCTCTTTATACCACGTATCCATGGCCAATCAAAAAACAGCAATGATAATTAGCCAGAAACTTAAGAAAGTGAGACAATCATGTTCTACACTGGATTTAATGCTTTGGCTCTCAACTCATTTCAACACCTAATAAGATGCATAACTTCATGGGAATTCGACAAGGAATATATGGACCTCACAGAATTTTAAAGTTTCACAACTAAGCTCTGCCTAGATGAAAACATATGATTATTTTAATTTATGCTCAGAAAAATTAAAAATATCACATTATAAAGATACTAGACATATTATTCTGGTTGCATATCCAGCAAGGAGGACATTAAAATAATAAAGATAGCTTACCTATATGACCAACTTTAATTTTAAATGGTACATCCAGCTGACTCTACAAAAAAAATGTAAATTATTAGTATATATACAGTTCAACAAAACAGATGATTATTTTTTCTTCCAAAAATTACTTAAGGAATTTAAGTTAACTTACACTTTCTCTCTACCTTCAACACTTACTTAAATTTATAAATACATAATTGCAATTTTATCCTCAAATCCATAAAATTCAGGGAGACAGATCATCTTAAAATAGGGGAAAGGTTCTACAGTAATACTGACCGCCTAAATTATCCATATGAGAATCACTACAGCTTTTACACTGTCTGAAAAAAATTGGGAAATTTCATGTCAGTTTGTATTTCTAGGGAAATTGACCTTCATTTTGCAAAAAATATCCTCAAAAATTTTTCTCCCTACTCAATGCGGAAAGGACAAACTTCAATGGTGCTGAAAAAACTGGATATTAACTTGCTAAAGAATGAAGTTGGAATCTTATCTCATACCATACACAAAAATCAACTAAAAATATGAACTAAGGACCTAACATAAAAACTGAAACTATAAAACCCCTAGAAGAAAACAAAAAAAAATCTTCCAGACGTTAGATTTGGCAATAATTTCTTGGATATCACACCAAAGGCACAGGCAACAACAACAAGAAAAAAATGAATTCAGTTTCATCAAAATTAAAAATTTGTGTGCATAAAAAAAACGGTGCATAACATTGTTAATAGAGGTATAAGACAACCCACAGAATGGGGGGAAGTATTTGCAAATCATCTCTGGTAAGGGGAAATATCCAGAATATATAAAGAACTACAACTCAACCAAAACAAAAAAACTTTGATTAGAAATCAAAAAAACCCGATGCTTTTCAATAGACATTTCTCCAAAAAACATATAAAAATGGACAAAAAGCAAATGAAAAGATGCTCAACCTCACTAGACATTAGAAAAATTCTAAGGAAAACCATTTCATATCCACTAGGATGGCTATTATAAAAAAACATAAAACAAATGTTGTCAGGGATGTGGAGAAATTGGAACCCTCATGCACTGCTGGTGCAAATACAGGCATATCTCATTTTATTGTGCTTTGCTTTATTGCACTTCCCGCATACTGCATTTTTTAAAAACAAACCGAAGGTTTGTGGCAATCCTGTGTCAAGAAAGTCTATCAGTGCCGTTTTCCCAATAGCATAATTTTTTAATTAAGGTTTGTACACTGCTTTTTAGACATAATGCTATTGTACACTTAACAGATTACAGTACAGTGTAAATATAATTTTTATATGCACTAGGAAACCAAAAAAGTCACGTGACTTGCTTTACTGTGGTATTTACTTTATTGCAGTGGTCTGGAACTGAACCCACAAAATCTCCAAGGTATGCCTGTAGAAAATGGTTCAACTGCTGTGGAAAACAGTGGGCAGTTCCTGAAAAGGCTAAACATAAAATTAAAATATAATCCAGCAATTCCATTCCTAGATATTTATCCACAGGAATAGAAAGAAGGGACTTGAAAAGGCATGTATGTTAATGTTCAACAGCAGCATCATTCACAAGAGCCAAAAGGCAGAAACAACTCAACTGTAATCAACAGATAAATGGACGAAATGCAGCATATACATACAATACAATATTATTCTGCCACAAAACGGAGTGATTTTCTGATATACACTACAACATGGGTGAAACTTGAAGGAATTATGCTTAGTCAAGTAACTAGATATAAAATGACAAACAAAAGTATGATTCCATTTATATAAAGTACCTGGAAGAGGCAAGTTCACAAAAACAAAAGTAGATTAGAGGTTAGCAGGGTCTACGAGGAGGGTGAATGGGGAGTTATTTCTTAATGGTTACAAGACTCCCCTTGGAGTAATGAAAATATTTCAGAAATAGATACTGGTGATGGTTGCACAACACTGTAAATATAGTTAAAGTCACTGAATTCTATGGTTTAAAATGATTAAAATGGTATTACAAAAAAATTGAAGATGATTGGGGAGGCAGGTTAACAATATAAAATGAAACCATATAGGAAGAGATAAATATTAGAAATATTATTTAATGGGGAAAAGTACACTGTCAGTTTGTACTTTTATAGAGATAAAAAGTCCATTTTGCAGTATTCACATTCTACAAAAATTATTTTCAAAAAGTTTTCTCAAATATAAATAATTTAAGATGAAGTAAATCAGGAAGAAGTCTATTATAGCTAAATGCACTAATATAATAAAATTTTTATGGCACAAACCTACCAGAGCATTTTCTTTAATTTCAAGATTCTTGAGGGCCACAGCTCCTAAAAGAAAAGATTAAAAAATAAAATTGAAATATTCAAATAATCTTCATTTTAACAAATTAGAATACTTTATACCTATATGTCACGTTAATGAAAAATAATTATAAAAATGTGTAACAGAAAGTAGAATCCAACTTTCATTGTTGGCACACCTTCATTCTTAACTTAGTCTAACAGTTTATGTTTGACCAAAACATCATTTATTATAAGTTCTGACCACTGCAGTTACAGATCAATATTAATGAATACAAACATGCTCATCAAAATTACACAAATAATATGAATCTAGTAACATAACATACAAGAAACTATAGGAAAAATGAATTATATTTAAATATATCTGCAATGAACAACTGGAAAGAAAATTTTAATCCATCCATGTGAGATTAGTAAGGATTTCCTAGAGATATTAGAGTGTTGCCCTATCTTTGCTTTAATTCTGCCATAGAAAACTACTGCCTTCACTTTTAAGTAGTAATTAGAATATGAGTAACTGTTGCCTAAATGTTCACATAATGTATAGGAAAAACACCAAGAAATGAATGTCAGTAACATCCAACAGACATAAGTTGTATAATAAGGCACAAACTTGTTCACACATTGTGGAGGTGACCAATCAGTGAATGATACGGGTATGCGGAGTATCACTTATCTTACTCTTTTTTTCCAGTGTGACATGCAAAACTACAGCTTAAACTTTCCATTTATGGAAAATTCTTTGTACGGCAGCCTTCAATATACTTTGTGCTGTGAATTCTTTTTTCCAATTAGTATATGATGAAGATAGGAAATGAAATACTGAGTAGAACTAAGAAAGTTGCTATTTTTTAAAAAGTTATTTTACATTAAAATGTATCTTCCAAAAATACCATCAAATAGATCTTTAATGTTATATGGTATCTCCATACACTGGTTAAAAAAATTTCAAGGAGTAAAAAGCCTTAGTTTACTCATCTTTTCCAGTGAAAATCCTAATAAATATTATTTCTTTCAAATGTATTTTCCTCAATAAATAAAAAAGGGCTCCCAGTGCTACAAAACTAAAACACATGACACTGAAAAAAGATTGATACTTGATAATTGCATTAAAATGTCCAACAAACTTAATATTTCCACATAAAACTAATTTTAATTACTTGTAGTACAACTTGAAATACAAGTAATTCTAGTTTGATTTCTGCTTACCATGAGATTTTTGGATAGCAGTTTATATATTTGTGATTGTTTTAAGTTACTTATCTCTTAATTTCAAGTGCATTCTGAAAACTCTGCATTTGTACACTCCTCCCCTCATGATTACCGTTTTTGATATATTTTATATCTAATTGTTTTATGTATCCCTTAACTGCTTATTGTGGGTATAGATGAATTTACTATTTTTGTCTTTTAACTTTTGTATCAGATTTGTGTTAGATGATTATTCACCATTACTATATGTCTGCCTTTACCAGTGAGCTTTTTCGTTTCATAATTTTCTAGTTTTTGAGTTGTGGCCTTTTCTTTTTTTTGCCTAGACAGGTTCCTTTACATTTGTTGTAAAGCTGGCTCATAGTGCTGAACTCTTTAAGCTTTTACTTGTCTGTTAAGCTTCTGATTTCTCCATCAAATCTGAAGGAGAGTCTTGCTGGGTAGAGTATTCTTGATGATCAGTTTTCCCCTTTCATTACTTTGAATATATTTTTCCATGCCCTTCTGGACTGCAGTGTTTCTGCTGAAAAATCAGCTGGAAGCCTTATGGGAGTTTCCTTGTATGTTATTTGTGGACTTTCCCTTGCTGCTTTTAAAGTTCTCTCTCTAAGTTTTGTCATTTTAATTACAATGCATCTTGGTGTGTTCCCCTTTGGATTCATTCTTTATGGGACTCCCTGCACATCCTGAATTCTGGTGACTATTTCCTTTTCCAATTAGGGAAGTTTTCAGCTATTATGTTTTGTATAGAATGCTATACAAAAACATTACAGTAAAGACAAACCAAAAATCTTTAATAGATATACACACAACAACAACAACAACAACAAAGAATCCCAAACATAACAACAAAGATATTCATCACAAGATTAAAGAAAAAGAAAGAAAAAAAGATTAAAAAAACAAAGAAAGGCAATAAAAACATTAAATAATCAATAATCACATTAAATGTAAATGGACTAAATGCTCCAACCAAAAGACACAGAGTGGCTGAATGGATACATAAACAGAACTGGTATATACCCTGCCTACAAATGACTTACTTCAGATCTAGAGACACACTCAGACTGAAAGAGAATGGAAAAAGATATTCAATGGAAATGGAAATCAAAAGAAAGGCAGAGTAGCAATACTTATACCTAACAAAATAGACTTTAAAATAAAGATAGTTACAAAGAAGGACATTACATACTGATAAAGGGGTCAATCCAGGAAGATGTAACAACTGAAATATATGCACCTAACGTGGGAGTACCTCAATATATAAGGCAAATATTAACAAACATAAAAGGAAAAATCAGCAGTAACACAGTAATTGTAAACAGCTTTAACACCCCACTTACATCAATGGACAGGTCATCCAGTCAGAAAATCAACAAGGAAACACTAGCCTTAAGTAACACATTAGACCAGATAGACTTAATTGATATATATAGAGCATTCCATGCAAAGGCAGCAGAATACACTTTCTTTTCAAGTGCACACAGAACACTCTGCAGGATAGATTACATGCTAGACCATGAAACAAGCCTCAGTAAATTTAAGAAAACTGAAATCATATCAAGCATCTTTTGCAACCACAACACTGAGACTAGAAATCAACTATAAGAAAAAATTGCAAAAAAACACAAACATGCGGAGGCTAAAAACTATGCTACTAAACAACCAATAGAGCATTGAAGAAAGTAAAGAGGAAATAAAAAGATACAGACAAATCAAAATGAAAACACAATAATCCAAAACCTCTGGGATAAAGCAAAAGCAGTTCTAAGACAAAAGTGACCAGTGATACAACTTTACTTCAGGAAACAAGAAAAATCTCAAACAATCTAACCTTACACCTAATGTAACTAGAAAAAGAACAAACAAAACCCAAAGTTTGGAAAGAAATAAATGAAATAGAGACTAAAGAAAAAAAATAGAAAGATCAACGAAAATAAAGCTGGTTCTTTAAAAGGATAAACAAAATTGATAAACCTTTAGCTGAACATAAGAAAAAAAGGAAAAAAGCCCAAATCAATAAAATCAGAAATGAAAAAGGAGTTACAACCAACACCACAGAAATACAAAAGATCGTAAGAGACTACAACAAAAAAAACTATATGCCAGTAAAATGGAAAACCTAGAAGAAATGGACAAATTCATAGAAAGGTACAATTTCCCAAGACTGAATGAGGACAAAATAGAAACTATGAACAGACCAATTACCAATACTCAAACTGAAGCAGTTGTTAAAAACTTCCAACAAACAAAAGTCCAGGACCAGATGGCTTCACAAGTGAATTCTACCAAATATTTAGAGAAGAGTTAATATCTATCCTTCTCAAAAATATTCCAAAAACTGCAGAGGAAGGAACACTTGCTTAAGTGGGTCAATATACATTATTGGAGTCCAAGAGGAGGAGAGAGATTAATATATGAATCATGGGAGTCCCAGAGGAGAGATAAAGGGGCAGAGAACTTATCTGAAGAAATAATAGCCAGAAACTTTCCAAATTTGAGGAAAGACATGGATATATAAATCCAAGAATCTCAAAAAAGAAACAATAATCAAATAGAGACTATTAAAGGTAGCAAGAGAAAAGTGATTTAATATTTACATAGAAGCCTCAAAAGATTAACAGTAGATTTTTCAACAGAAACACTGCAAGCCAGAAAACAGGGAAATGATATACTTAACGTGTTGAATGAAAAAAAAAACTGTCTACTGAGAACATTATATCCAGCAAAATATTTTATTTACTTCAAAAATGAGGGAAAATTAAGATATTCTCAGATAAACAAAAGCTGAGGGAATTCATTACCAGCAGAGCTGCCTTTCAAGAAGTTTTAAAGGGAGTCCTTCAAGTGGAAAAGAAAGGATGCCAGGTGGTAACTTGAAGCCTTATGAAAAAATAAAGTTCTCCAGTAAAGGTAAAGACATGGGAAAATATAAAAACCAGTATTATTGTGGTCTTACTTTGTGATTCCATTTTTTATCCTTTTACAGGATTGAAAAGACAAAAGAATAAAAAAGTTAGAAGGCTATGTTAATAAGTAAATATTATATAAAGATGCCATTTTTTTTTTTACATCAGTAAAATGTGGAGAAGGCAAGCTGTAAAGGGGTAAAGATACTGTATGCAATTGAAGTTAAGTCGTGATCAGTTTAAAATATACTGTTGTAACATTAAGATATTGTATGTAATCCTGCAAAGAAAATGCCTATAGAATATACACAAAAAGAAATAAGGGAATCAAAGCATACCACTACAAAAAAATTGAACACAACGAAAAGCAACAAGGAAAAAAATGAGACAAAAAACATAAGACATAAAAATAATAATTAACAAAGCAGCAATAGTAAGTCCTTCCCTGTAGATAATTGTTTTAAGTGTAAAGTGTTTAAACTCCCCAATCAAAAGACCCTGATAGGCAGAACGGATTTAAAAAAAAAAAAAAAAGCTCCCAAAATGTTAGCTCTAAAGCCACACATTGGTTGAAAGTGCAAGGATTAAAAAAGATTTCTCTTGAAAATAATAAATAATAACCAAAAGAGAGCAGAGATTACTATACTGATACTAGACAAAATAGGCTGTAGGTCAAAAGCTGCTACAAGAAACAAAGAATGGCATTACACAATGATAAAAGGGTCAACTCACAAAGCAGATATGACAACTGTAAACATATGCATCAGAGCTGAAAAACATATGATGCACACACTGACAGACCAGAAGAGAGAAATGGCTCTACAAGAGGAGGAGACTGCAATACACAACTTCAGAAATGGATAGAATAACCAAATAGAAGATTAACAAGAAAATAGAGGAACTGAACCAATACATACAGAGCATCATTACCCCAACAGTAGAATATACAGTTTTCTCAGGTGCACACGGAACATTTTCAAGTACAGGTCCATGTTAGACTACAAAAGAATTTGAGAAAATTTTAAAAGACTGAACTTATATAAGCTATCTTTTCTGTTAACAATAGAATGAATCTAGAAATCAACAGAAAAGAAACTGAAAAATCCACAAATATATGAAAACTAACACACTCAAACAAGCAATGGGTCAAAGAAATCACAAGAAAAATTTAAAAACAATTTAAGAAAAATGAAAGTGAAAACATACCAAAATTTGTGGGGTTCAGGAAAAGCATTCCTGGGAGACTACACATACACATATATATATATATATTATCAGTATATGTTTATATTAAAAAAGAAGAAATATCTAAAAAAAGAAGAAATATCTAAAATTAACAACATAAATCTGCATCTTAAAAAAAAACAGAAAAAGATTTAACTAAAATCAAAGCAGAAGGAATGAAATAATAAAGATTAGAATAAATGTAAGCAAAACAGAGAAATGAAAACCAAGAAAATTGATGAAACCAAAAGTTGGTTCTTCAAAAGGACCAATAAAATTGACAAACCATTACGTAGGCTGACTAAGAAAAAGAGAGAGAAGGGTCAAATACAGTTGACCCTTGAACAGCACAGGTTTGAATTTTGTGGGTCCACTTACATATGGATTTTTTTCAATAAATACATTCTGCAGTACTACATGATCCATAGATGACTGAATCTGCGGATGTGAGCTGCGGATATGGGGGGCCAATTGTAAAATTATATACAGGTTTTCGACTGTGTAGGGTTTGACACCCCAACCCCTGTGCTTTTTAAGGGTCAAATGTAAACTAAAATCAGAAATGAAGGTGGGGATAGTACTACTTATTTCACAGAAATAAAAAGGTTTATCAACACTACTATGAATAGGTGTATTGCAACAAATTTGATAGCCTAGGTGAGATAGATAAATTCCTAGAAACACACACCCTACCCCTAATGAATTATGAAGAAACACATCATCTGAACAGATTTGTAATTAGTAATGAGATTTCATCAGTAATCAAAAACCTCCCAACAACAACAACAAAAGCCCAGGACCAGATGGTTTCACTGGTGAATTCTACCAAACATTTAAGAGAGAACACCAGTATTCTTCAAATTCTTCCAAAACACTGAAGAGAAGGAAATACTTCCAAACTCAACCTATCAGGTCAGCATTAATCTGATAACAAAGCCAAACACAGATACCATAAGAAAACTACAGATCAATATCCTGCATGAATACTGAGGCAAAAATTCTCAACAAAATACTAGCAAACAAAATTCAATGGCACACTAAAAGAATTATACACCATTACTCAATATAATTTATTCCAGGAAAGGAAAGATGGTACGATATACAAATTCAATCAATGTAATACAACTCATTTAGCAGAATAAAGGAAAAAATACAGGATCATTTCAACTGATGAATAAAATGCATTTGAAAAATTTCAACATCCTTTCATATAAAAACACTCAAACAAACCAGGAATAAAAGGAAACTACCTCAACACATTAAGGCCATATATGAAAAGCCCACAATGAACATCATATTCAATGGTGAAAAACAAATCTTTTCCTATAACATTAGGAACAAGGATGTCCACTTTTGCCACTTCTTTTCGACACAGAAAGTCACAGCCAGAGCAATTAGGCAAGAAGAATAAATAAAAAGCATCCACATTGGAAATAAGTGAAATTCTCTCTGTTCACAGACAACTGATCTTATACAAAGTAAAACTTAAACATTCCACACAAAAAAATCTGCTAGAATGAAGTCAGCATGTTGCTGGATACCCAATCAAAACACAAAAATTCGTTGTTTCCATACATTAACAATAAACAATCCAAGATGGAAATTAAGAAAACAATTCCATTTAAAATAGCATCAAAAATAATAAAATAGTTAGAAATAAATTTAACTGGGGTGGGCGAGGAGGGAATGATTTATACCCTGAAACTATAAAACATTGTTGAAAGAAGGTAAAAACACATCAATGGAAAGACATTCCATGTTCACAAATTGGAAAGCAATATTGTTAACACAGCATGATTACCCAAAGCAACCTACAGATTCAACATAATCCACATTACAACCCCAACATTACTTGCAGAAATAAGAAAACCCATTTTTAAATTCATACGGCATCTCAAGGGACCCACAAAGCAGTCAAAACAATCTCTAAAAAAAAGTTGGCAGTCTCACAATTCTTGATTTCAAAATGTACTAACAAAAGCACAATGATCAAAACAGCATGGTGCTTGCTAAAAAGACAACCTATGGAATAAGAAAAAAGTATCTGCAAATGATGCAACTGACAAGGGGTTAACATCCACAACAGCTACGGAGCTCATACAATTCACTACCAAAAAAAGCAATCCAATCAAAAAATGGCCATAAGACTTAACAAACATTTTTCCAGATGACACAGAGATGGCTAGCAGGCACATGAAAAGATGCTCAACATTGCTAATTATTAGAGAAATACAAATCAAAGCCACTGTGAGGTATCACCACACACCTTTCAGAAGGCCATCATCAAAAAGTCTACAAATGTTGGAGAGGATGTGGAGAAAAGGGAACCCTTGTACACTGTTGGTGGGAATTTAAATTGGTGCAGCCACAATGGAAAACAGTGTGGGAGGTTCCTTAAAAATAGAACTATCATATGATGCAGCAATTCTGTTCCTGGGTATATATCCAGAAAAAAAGAAAACACTAATTCAAAAAGATACATGCACTTCCACCCTAATGTTCATAGCAGCAATATTTACAATAGCCAAGGTATGGAAGCCACCCACGAGCCCACCAATAGATGACTGGATTAAAAAGATATGTCTGTCTGTCTCTCTCTCTTTCTCATGCACACACAAACACACATACAGGAATATTACTCAGCAATAAAAAAGAATGAAATACTGCCGTTTGCAGCAATGTGAATGGACCTAGAGAATATCACACTTAGTGAAATAAATCAAAGGCAAATATTATATATCACTTATATATGGTATCTAAAAAATAATACAAACAAATGTATATGCAAAACAGAAACAGACTCACAGACATGGAAAACAAACTTGTGGTTACCAAAAGGGAGAGGGAAGGGTTGAGGAACAAACTAGAGGTACAGATTAAGAGATACAAACTACTACATATAAAATAGGTAAAAAAAAAAAAACCAAAAATTTACTGTATAGCACAGGGAATTATACCCATTATCTTGTAAAAACTTAATGGAATATAATCTGCAAAAATACTGAATCACCATGCTGTACATCTGAAACTAACATAATACTGTAAACCAACAACACTTCAATTAAAAAAAAAAACCAAACCCAGCATGGTGCTGGCATACAGACACTTAAACCACAGGAATAAAATAGCCCAGAAATAAACCCTCACATACATAGTGAAATGATTTTTAACAAAGCTACCAAGATCATTCAATTTGGGAGTTGTCTTTTCGACAAAAGATGCTAGAAAACTAGATATTCACATGCAAAATAAAAAAGCTGGATCCTTACCATATACCATATCCAAAAATTAACTCAAAATGGGTCAGACTTAAAAGTCAGACCTAAAACTATAAAATTCTTAGAAGAAAGCATAGGTGGAAAGTTCCATTAACATTGGATTTGGCAATGATCGAATTAGAGTTCTTGGACCTGACACCAAAAATAACAAAAAATAGAATATTTGGACTTCATCAAAATTCAAAACTTTTATGCATCATAGGACATTATAAACAATGAAAAGGCAACATGGGGAACAGGAAAATACTTACAAGTCACATATGTAATAAGGGATCAATATTTAGAATATAGAAAGAACTCCTATCTACAACTCAACAACAACAAAAAAACCTAATTAAACGTTGGCCAAAGATCTTGAATGGACATTTTTCCAAAGAACATATACAAATGGCCAATAACCACATGAAAAGATGTTCAACATCACTAATCATTAAGGAAATGCAAATCAAAATGACAATAAGATACCACCTCACATCCAATAGAATGGCTACTATCAACAAAACAAAGTAATGAATGTTCTTGAGGATGTGTAGACATTGGAAGCCTGGTGCACTGTTGTGGGAATGTAAAACAGTGTGATTGCTATGGAAAGTAGTATCATGGTTCCTCAAAAAATTAATTACCATATGATGCAGCAATTCCACTTGTGAGTATTTGAGAGCAGGGACTCAAAGGGGTATTTGTACACTCATTTATAGCAGTATTATTCACTATAGCTAAGAAGGGGAAACAACCCATGTGTCCACTGACAGATGAATGGAGAAACAATATGGTATATACATACTATGGAACATTATTCATCCTTAAAACTGAATGAAATTCTGACATATGCCATAGCACATAAACCTTGAAGACATTATGCTAAGTGAAATATGCCAGACACAAAGGGACAAATACTGTATTATATCACCATGTATTATACCTCTTATACTAGAATAATCAAATTCATAGACACACAAAATAGAATGGTGGCTGCCAGAAGTTAAGGGGAGAGAAAATGGGTAGTTACTGCTTAATAGGCACAGTGTCTCAGTTTTGCAAGACAAAAAGTTCTGAAGATGGATGTGGTGATGATAACAACAATGAGAATATACTTAATGCTACTGAGCTGTACCCTTTAAAGTGATTATGATAGGACAGCCACATGTAAATCAATGAAACTAGAACACTCCCTCATATCATACACAAAAATAAACTCAAAATGGCTTAAAGACTTAAACTTCAGACAAAACATAAACCTCCTAGAAGAGACAACAGGCAAAACATTTTCTGATATAAATCATAGCAACGTTCTCCTAGGACAGTCTACCCAGGCAATAGAAATAAAAGCAAAAATAAACAAATGGGTCCTAACTAAACTTATAAGCTTTTGCACAGCAAAGGAAACCATAAATAAAACGAAAAGACAGTCTATGGAACAGGAGAAAATATTTGCAAACGATATGACTAAAAAGGGCTTAATTTCCAGAATATACAAATAACTCATATAACTCAATAATAAAAAACAAACAACCCAACCCCAAAATGGACAGAAGACCTAAACATACATTTCTCTGATGAAGACATACAAATGGCCAATAGGCACAAGAAAAAATGCTCAATATCGCTAAGTATCATAGAACTGCAAATCAAGACTGCAATGAGGTATCACCTCACACCAGGCAGAATGGCCTTCATTCAAAAGTCCACAAATGATAAATGTTGGAGGGTGTGGATAAAAGAGGATCCTCCTACACTGTTTGGGGGAATGTAGCCTGGTGCATCCATTATGGAAAACAGTATGGACATTCCTCAAAAAACTGAGACTTTCCATACGACCCAGCAATCCCACTCCTGAGCACAGATCCAGAGAAAACTCCAAAAAGTCACATGCACCCCAATGTTCATAGCAGCACTATTTACAGTAGCCAATACATGGAAGAAACCTACATGTCCATCAACAGATGACTGGATAAAAAAGTTGAAGTATATATACACAGTGGAATCCCAGTTAGCCATAGAAGAGGATAAAATAATGCCATTTGCTGCAATATGGATTCAACCCAGAGATGGTCATTTTAAGTGAAGCCAGAAAAAGAAAGATACCATATGATATCATTCAAATGTGGAATCGTTTAAAAAAAAAAAAAAAAAAGACACAAGTGAACCTCTTTACAAAACAGAGACAGACTCACAGACACAGAAAACAAATTTGTGTTTACCAGGAGAGAAAGGGGTGGGGAAGGATAAATTTGGAGTTTGGGATTTGCCGATACTAACTACTATATATAAAATAGATAAATGAGGTACTACTGTATAGCACAGGGAAATATATTCAGTATCTTGTAATGGCCTATAATGAAAAAGAATATGAAAAGGAATATATATACATATGTATAACTGAATCACTATGCTGTATACCAAAAACTAACATTGTAAATCGACTATAACTCAATAAAAAATGGTTATGATAAATTTTACACTGTATGTATTTAACCACAATTTTCAATCGGCGTGGGGATGAAGAAGAAATAAAATCTTTCTCAGATAAAAACTGATAGAATTTGTTGCCAGTGGACCCGTCTTGCAAGAAATGTTAGAAGTTTTCAGAGAGAATGAAAATGATACAGATCAGAAACTCAGACCTACAAGGGCATTAGAGAAGGAATAAATGTAAAATTAGGCCTTTTATTTTCCTTATTCTTAACGGTCTAATGGAAAAGTGTTCAAAATAATAATAGCAACAGTGCATTGAGTGAGTACATCTTATGGATGAGTCAAATGAATAATAATGTTATAAAAGAGCTGAAGAAATGGAATGGAATACTGTTTTACGATACCTCCACTATCCCTGAAGCAGTACAGTGTTATGTGAAAGTGGACCTGGATTATTAGTTTTAAATGGATACTGCAATTCTAACGCAACCACTAAAAAATAAATAAATAAAAAACAAAACAAAAACCTATAATTGATATGCCAGGAAAGGAGAAAAAATTAAATCATGTAAAATGCTCAATTAAAACCAGAGGAGGCAGAAAAAGAGGGGGAGATTTTAAAAAGCAAAGAAAGATATGCAACAAATAGACGACAGCTACAAATATGATAAATATAAATCCATTTATAAACCCAACTATATCAATAATCATAAATTAAATGTGAATGGTCTGAATATAGCAGTTAAAAGAAAGGGGCATGACAGCGGATTAAAAAACAAAACCCAACTACAAGGTATCTACAAGAAACCCACTTTATATTTTAAATTTTTAATTTTTTTTTATTGAGGTAACATCGGTTTGTAACATTATATGTTTCATGTGTACATTGTTTCTACTTCTGTATACAAGATAGCTTGTTTTCCACAAAAAAAATTTAGTTTCTGTTCACCATACAGTTGATCCCCTTTACCCATTTTGCCTTCCTCCTAAACCCTTATCCCTCCAGTACTCTATTCTCTGTATCAACATGTTTATTTTTGATTGGTTTGGTTACTTCATTTATTTTAGTTTTTTGTTTCTGTTTTTTATACTCCACATAAGTAAAATCATATGGCATTTGTCTGTCTCCATCTGACTTATTTCACTTAAAAAAGCCTCAAGATCCATCTGCATCACAAATGGCAAGATAAGAAACCCATAAATCAATGAAGTTAGAATACTCCCTCACATTATACACAAAAATAAACTCAAAATAGCTTAAAGATTTAAACATAAGACAAGACACAGTCAACCCCCTAGAAGAAAACATAGACAAAACATTACCTCACATACATCTCAGTAATGTGCTCCTAGGGCAGTCTACCTAAGCAAGAGAAATAAAAGCAAAAACAAATAAGACCTAATTAAACTTACAAACTTTTGCAGCAAAGAAAACCATAAGCAAAACAAAACAACCTACAGAATGGGAGAAAATATTTGCAAAAGATGATACTGACAAGGGCTTGATTTCCAGAATATATAAACAGTTCATACGACTTACTAAGAAAAAAACAACCCAATCCAAAAATGGGCAGAAGACCTAAATAAGCAATTTCCCAATGAAGACATATGAATGACCAATAGGCACAAGAAAAAAATGCTCAGTATCACTAATTATCAGAGAAATGCAAATCAAAACTACAATGAGGTATCACCTCACACCAGTCAGAATGGCCATCATTCAAAAGTCCACAAATGACAAATGCTGGACAGGCTGTGGAGAAAAGGGAACCCTCCTACACTGCTCGTGGAAATGCAGTTTAGTGCAGCCATTGTGGAAAACAGTATGGTGATTTCTCAAAAGACTAAAAATTGACTTATCATATGACCAAGCAATCCCACTCCAGAGGGAACCTTAATTCAAAAAGACACATGTACCCCAATGTTCACAGTAGCACTATTTACAATAGCCAGGACATAGAAACAACCTAAATGTCCAACAGCAGATGACTGGATAAAGAAGTTGTGGTATATTTATACAATGGAATAATACTCAGCCACAAAAAATGATAAAATAATGCCATTTGCAGCAAGATGGATGGCCCTGGAAAATGTCATTCTAAGTGAAATAAGCCAGGAAGAGAAAAATACCATATGATATCACTCATACATGGAATCTGAAAAACAAAAAAGATAAATGAACTTACACATAAAACAGAAACAGACCCACAGACATAGAATCCAGACTTATGGTTGCCAGAGGGGAGGGGATTGGGAAGGGATAAACTGGGAATTCGAGATCTGCAGACTGGCGTGTGTAAAATAGATAAACAAGTTTATACTGTACGGCACAGGGAAATATATTCAATACCTTGTAGTAGCTCATGGTGAAAAAGAATAAGAAAATGAATATATATATATTCATGTATATCTTAAGAATTGTGCTGTACACCAGAAACTGACACATTGTAAACTGACTATACCTCAAAAAAAAAAATGCTTTATAAAAAAAAAGATAAGAAATCCACTTTAAATATAAAGACACAGATAAATTAAAAACAAAGGGATATTAACAAATGTATAGAACACTTCACCCAACAACAGCAGAATATTCTTCTCAAGCTCACTTGGAACACTTACCAAGATAAACCACACTCAGGGCCATGAACCATATCTTAACAAATTCAAAGGAAGAGAAGCCATACAAAGTTTGCTTTTAGACCACAAAGGAATTAAACTAGAAATTATAAACATTTCTGGAGAGAAAGCTGCAAGATCCCCAAATATCTGAAGATTAAATAAACACAAGTTTTAAATAACACATAAGTCAAAAAAAGTCTTAAAATAAATTTTAAAAATATTTTGAAACAAATGTAAATGTCACTTATCAAAATTTGTGACACGCAGCAATAGCAGGGCTTAGAGGGAAATTTATACCACTGAATGCATGTATCAGAAAAGGAGAAAGATCGAAAACCAGTAATTTAAGCTTCTACATTAGGAAACTAGAAAAAGAAAAGCAAATTAAATCCTAAATAAGAAAAAATAGGAAGAATTTGGGCAGAAGTTGCTGTAATTCAATACAGAAAATCAATTCAGATTTCAATAAACCCAAAAGCTGGTTCTTTGAAAAGATAAATAAAACTAACAACTCTCTAGTCATGTTAATCAAGAAGAAAGAGAAAAGACAAACATTATTAATATCAGAAATGAAAGGAAAGGCCATCACTATTGAACCCATGGATATTAAGAGATTAGTATAGCAATCAAATGCTTTAACTTAGATGAAATGTACCAATTCCCTGAAAAATACATACTACAAAAACACACAAGAAAAAATAATCTAAACAGGCCTCTATCTATAAAAAAAATTGAATCAATAGTTAATAATCTTTCAACACTGAAAGAAAGCTGCCCAGATGGTTCAGATGGTTTCACTAATGTTCTATAAAACATTTAAGGAAAAAAATTATTCTAATCCCTCACAATCTCTTTCAGGTAACATATGAACACTTTTAACTCATCTATGAGTTCAGTATTATGCTAATACCAAAACCAGATAAAAACATTAAAAGAAAGAAAAACTACAGACCAATAACTCTCATGAACATAGATGCAAAAATCATCAATAAAACATCAGCAAATTGAATCCAACAATATATAAAAATAATTATACACTACGGCGAAGTGGGATTAATTCGAGGTATGAAAGGTTGTTCTACATTCAAAAATCAATAAATGTAATCGTATGATTCATAGAAAAATCTATGATCATATTAATAGATGCAGAAAAATCACATTACAAAATCCAACACACATTCTTAAAAAAAAAAACCTCTCAGTACACCAGGAACAGATATATATGGTAGAAAAAATAGTAATAATAATGGGTGCCTCTGAAGATGTGGGCAAGCAAACTTTGGGGTATGATGGATATGTTCATTATCTGGATCACAATGATGTTTCCCAGGTGCATACATATGTCAAGATTTATTAAACTGTAGACTTTAAATATGTGCATTTTACTATATGTCCATTTTACCTCGATAAAGCTGTTTGATGGTAGACTTTACATTGTGGGTATATGGATGTGGACTGTAAAATCTCCTAACACTGATGTATTTTTGAACACTTCTAATAAAATGTTCCCTTTCAGCTCTAAGGTTCTACGAAAGTATCTTAGAACATAAAAGTAAAAACAATATTTAAGGAATTAGAATTGGTAATTCCCCTAAACTGAAACAATCATTTGTTTGGTTCCCCAGTATATTCCTATCACAGAAGAATGACTTGTTAAAATCAGCAACTGTGCCCTGACTGAATCTTCTTCTTCCTACAGAGCCACTGTTACACTAGGGGTATGCATTAAAAGGCCACTGAACATAAGACTACATAGAGAGAAAACTGGAAGATTAACATTCAAAAACAGAATATGTAAGCGTAAAAGAAGAAATCTGAGCTTCTAATGTTCCTTAAAGATGTCAGACATAACAACAAAAAATATGTGTAAAATTTCCCCAAGTATTGTAATTCTGGAGAAAACAAGAAAAAGAGCAAGGAGGATAACTACAATACTGAGGTACTATGTTACAAATCACAATTCTATCACACAAGCCATCCCCTGGGTCATTTGTTTAAAAACAAATTTTTTGTGTGTCCTACTCCAGATAAACGAATTACAGTATCTGGAAAGCAATTTTAAAAATCTGTATTTATAACAAGCATACATGGCTGATTCTGATGCACCCTAGCTCTTGAAGAAAATATTAAATGCTAGATAGTTTAGCAAAATTGGGAGAGGAATCTCAGATGAAGTACTACCACCTCCCTAAACAAATGATAAAATAGGAAGGGTAGAGAATTGTAAATAACACCATATAAAAATTATACTTTACCAACATCAGAATTTGCCAAGAGGTTAAGAAAAAGCTCAATTTCTCTTTTCCCTCCCACAAAACCACAAAATAGATGCTTCCAGCACTCAGTCTACTTACTTACTGTACTGGACCCAGTATAGTAGCATTCATTGTTCTGCTGCATTGTAATTCAAGTTTTTATCAACTCCACTCATGTATGATAATGTTCCTAAGGAAAAATGGGTTCTAATTTCCAAAGAACCATCTCTGAAACAAATTTTCCATTATTACATATGAAACCATCAATTTAAATCCTGAATATTACTTAATACTATTCATATGCTAATAGTGAAATCAGCTGGATTGTTACACAGAAGCCCAGCAAAAGCATACATTTAAAACTAGTAGGTCCTTCTGACATTAGACCATAAAATACTAAGTCCATAATCTTAACATTTTTCCTATGCAGCATCTAGTTTCAATTATTGAAATTTTCAAAGAATTTTTAAATTTATCAATTACTGCTCTTTAAATTCTCAAAGGATTTTTAAAATTCTAGCTATTGTTTAAATCTTCATTTATCAAAATATAACCAACTGTTATGCATAAAACACTAACATGTTATTTTTAAAATATGGTAACCACCAAAGTTAGAGATCACACTACCTGATTTCAAGACTTACTATAAAGCTACAGTTATCAAGACATGTGTAGTATTGGTGAAAATATGGATACATAGATTGCTGAAGCAGATACAGTTAAAAAATAAACCCACAGAATACAAAGTCTCCTGGTTTTTTGTTAACAGTGCAAAAATAATTCAATGGAAAAAGGATATTCTTTTAGGCAACTGGTGCTAGAAAAATTGGGCATTTGTATCCACATGCAGACAAATGAACCCCAACCTTCAATCTATACTGCACTTTATAAAAAATGGATCTGAAATTTTACAGTTATAAAAATGTAAAACATAAAATTACAAAACTTCTAGAATAAAACATAGGAGAAAATCTTTGTGACTCTACATTAGGAAAAGACTTCATAGGCACGATACCAAAAGTACAACTCAGAAAGAAATTTTCATGAAATGGACTTGATAAAAATGTTAAACTTTTGCCATGCAAAACTTGACAGACTTGGAAAAGACTGGGAGAAAATACTTTCAAATCACATATCTTACAAAGGACTTGTATTCACAATATTAAAAGAACTCTCAACACTCAACAATAAGAAAACACTTTGGAAGAGTTTGGAAGTTCCTTAAGTCTAAACAAAAGTTACTATGTGAAAAACTGTGCTGTACACCAGAAATTGACACAACATGGTAAAGTGACTATAACTCAGTAAAAAAAAAAAGTTACCATGTGAGTCAGAAATTCCACTCCTAGGTATATACCCAAGAAAATTTAAAATATATGCCCACAAAAGAACTTGTACACGAATGTTTACAGCAGCAGTACTCATAAAAGGCAAAAAGTAGTAATAAATTAAATGTCCATCAACTGATGAACGAATAAACAAAATAGGTTATATCCATACAATGGAATATTAGTCAGTCATAAAAAGTAATGAAATACTGATACATGCTACAGTATGAATGAACCTTGAGAATATAATACTAAGTGAAAGAAGCTAGAAACAAGAGGCCGTGTATATTGCAATTCCATTTAAACGTAATGTCTGGAATTGACAAATCTATGGAAGACAGAAAGTAGATTAGCGGCTGCCAGAGGCAGGGTGGGGAGAAATCTGAGGTAACTGTTAATAGGTATGAGGTTTATTTTTGGAGTGTTGAAAATGTTCAGGAGTTAGATAGTGGTGACAGTTGCGCAATTTTGTGATTATACTAAAAAGCAATGATTGTACATTTTAAAAGGGTGGATATAATGGTATGTGAATTAAATCTCAAGAGAAAAGGAAAAAAAGTCCAATTTAAAATGAGCAAAAGATTTGAAGACACTTCACCAACAGAATATACAAACAGCAAAGATTGACATGAAAAGTTGCTCAACGCCCTCAATCACTAAGGAAATATAAATTAAAACCACAATGCTTTATCACTATATACACATTGGAAGGGCTAAGATGTTTTTAAAATGGCAATACTAAGTGCTAGTGAGGGTGGAGAGCAACTACACACCCCCATTCAATGCTAGTGAGACTGCAAAATGGTACACTTTGAAAAGCAGTTTCAGTTTCACATAAATTGAGTATCCCTTACAACTTCAAAATCCCAAAAAGAAATAAAAATCTATGTCCACACAAAAACTTGAATGTGAATGTTTGCATTAGCTCTATTCATGATCACCAAAAACTGAAACATCTTTGGATTGGTGAACATACATAGAACATCCACACGATAAAATTGTACTCAGAAATAGAGGAATGAAATACCGATGCACGCATGCAACACATGGATGCCTCTCAAATTCATTTCGTATAAGTGAAAGGAGTGAAATTAAGAAGCCAGACCCCAAAAGCTAACACCACATAATTCCAAATACATGGCACTCTATAAAAGGCAAAACTGTAACAATGAAAACAGATCAGCGGTTGCCAGGAGTCGGGACTGGGCGGTAGACTATAAAGGGGCAGCAGAGGGACTTGAGGTCCTGATGTAATTTTCATCATCAAGTTTGTGAGGGTGGATACATGCTTCTTTGTATTTGTCAAGACGGACAGAACTGGACATCCTAAGAGTGAATTTTACTGTGTGAAAATTTTAAATGAACAAATCCGTTGATACGTCACTCTACACAAATTTCCACCTTGAATGTAGTACCAATTTTCCACTGTAGATCAAAGGATACCACAAAATGTTCTCAAGGCTTCCTACTGAGGTAGGTGGAGAGTTAGTAATAAAAGTGATAATAAGTTTTATTATTTTTACTTTGCAAATGAGAAGCAGCGCAGATTAAACCGTCGGCTAGTTTCTGGTACTAGTCAGAGGTGCTGAGCTAGCACTTATGTCCCTAGTTCTTAGTCCCACTCTCTAACGTGGTATCGGATGCCAACAGTAGTAACAACAGGTTTTCTTTATCAAACTAAATTACCTATTTACACTATTTCATAAAGGAGAAAAAGTATTTTAGAAGGCTCAAAGTGTGTGCATATTTAAGAATAGTAAAATAAAAAAGAAATACACCACTCACACAAAAAATTAACCCTAGTTTTGGCCTGGAAGGGTCATTTCATAAGGAAAAGGAATCTAATTTCTAATGGGTATTTAAAGTAAATAAGGGTATAATACAAAACAGGTGGAAGCACTAAAAATGAAGCTCCAAATAAGGAAGAGCAACAGAATAAACCGATAGTAAGTAAGGCTTCGGTCCTTCACCATCTAAGCAACGTAAGGACGGGTTCATCCCCGTCTCTTGCACAGTGAACCTAGTCTCTTAAAAATTCAGTAACTCGCTGTGAACCACAAAACCCCAAAGCCTTACAAACGTGACACGTTCCTGGCTGAGGTTGTAAACTGAAAACACATAGCTAGCTGTTCGAGTTAATGTGCACAGGAGTTTCCGCTCTATGTTATCAGCCCAACCCAGGCCAACAACCCGGAGTCCAGGTTGTGCTCCTGGAAGGGGCAGCCGAGAAACCGTCACGGTTCACCCACTCACGGAGGCTGAGGGAGGAAGGAAGGAAGAGGGCGTCTTCGGTCACAGCGCCTTGCTTTCACGTGCGAGGCGGCGTGCGACACTCCGTGGGCTGCCCGGGGCCTCCGTCACAACCCGGGGGGGGGGGGGGGTCGGGAATGACACAGACCAGACCAAGCCCAGGTGCGTCTCTTGGCCGCCCCTCACCCAGCACAGCTGAAACCGGACAGCGAGCGGCAGAAAAGCACGCCTCTGCGGAATCTTAACTTCAGACCCTTGGCGTCCACTACGGGGCCCCCCAGCCGGAAAAAGGGACTCTTTTCATCCCGCACCTACGGCCCCACTCCCCTCCAGCCAAAAGAAAACTCGCAAGCGGAGGCCCCGGAACTGCTGCCCAGCTCTACGTAATTTGACCCCAACGAGGGCGGCGGCAGGTGGCGGGCGAGGGGCCCGAGGCCCCAAGAAAGCCGGGCCCGGCTCCGGCAACGGGAGCCCAGGAAAGAGACGAGATAAGCGGGCGGCGGCGGTCTCGTTACCTCCCCAGATGCCCAGCGTGAGCTGGGACGTGTCCAGGTTCACCACATAGTCCCCCAAGAACCGGTTCAACACGTCCACGACCACCGACTCGAACACCATTTTCTTCAGCCGCGGTGGACGCGGCGCTCCTTCTTCCTGCGCCTGCCCTCCCGCGCCCTTCTCTCGAGACCGCTCGGTTCACCGGCTCCGGGGTGGCTCCGACCGTGGAGCCACTCGCGCCGGACACGCAGCCCTGCCGCGAGCCCTGTGAGGGGCGGAGGTGGGACCTCGAGCGACGCATGCGCACCTCGGGCTCCAGGGTTGGGGCGGAGCGGGAGGCCCGGGAGGGAGCTAGGGCGGCTGCGCGGCCGCCTCTCCGACGGGTGCCGGATTCCTGCTGAGCGCGGCTCCTGTCTCCTCGGCCCCGCCTTCTCCCCATCGCCTGGCAACGGGACGAGTATCTGGAGTGGCCCGACATTTCCCGACCCCGCCCCTCCCGCAGTCCGGCGTCGGGGCTGGCTGCGGGGGCGGGGCGCTGAGGGGCGCGGCGGTTACTCCGGGCCCGGGATGCCCCGCCCCTAACCGAGGAGACACGCCCCCCACACGGGCGGGGAGGTCCTAAACCTAAGTGAAGCAGGGGCTGATTGCAGCGCCTTCCATGTTAAGCGTGAAGCGTCACGAGGAGCACCCCCTTATTATTACAGTTTCGGGGGTACAGGCTGAGCCGGGGCGTTGCCGGCTTCCTGGGTCCGACTAGCCTGAGTGTTGGGACGCCTGTACCTGCCTCGCCCGGCCCTCCAAGGACTTGGCGAGGACGCACCTGAGATGACTTAACTTCTCCAGCTGCAATCGAGGGAGGGAAGTAAAGAGTAAACTCGGGACTGTAATGCCACGCCCCCTCCCCTGCAACTGAGATCACGCTCTTTTTGGTCAAGTTAGTTAGACAAAACCACCTTGCAACCCTTAAACTGCTGAGCTACACACACGCACACACCCAACCGCTCGCCCGCCGCCGCCAAATACTTCGAGACCTAGACCCTCAACCCTTGATCCTTCACATAATGACTGACCTTAACAAAGATTAGAACTCCTTCAAACCTACAACCACCCCCACTTTTGTCTTATGTAAAAATAGGGCCAAAGGCCTGAGGTCACACAGACGCTGGATGTGAAGTTTGGAAAACTGAAATAACCCTCTTAGGGATTTAAGACATGGGGGTATAATTCAAACGTTTTATCTCTGCATGGCAAATGATGATTTTTCTGTTAATTCCTGTATCGTTTTGGCACTTCTTGTGCATAGTCACCCAAATTTTTTAAGGTTTAAAAGTTTACCTTTACAAGTAGAGTGTGAAATTTAATTTTACACTCGTTTATGAGTACAGTGTGAAATTTAATTTTACACTCGTTTATGAATTATTTTCATATACTTTCGTATTTGCAGAGCCTTTATTAGATCACCAGTTCAATCTCTTGGTCTTAAGAATAATGAAGCGTCAATGTTAGGGATTTATCCCAGGTGAAACAACTAATGTTCTGCAGAAACAGATGGAACCTGGCACTTCTAACTCCACTCCACCACCCCACCTGCTCCTCTTGCAATTGGCTAATGACATTGGAAATCTACCTCAGAATACCTGAACAGTGAAACTAACAGAAGTTAAAATGCTCAGAAAAGGGAAAAGCCTTATTCAATCAGGTATTTTGCTACTTTACTGTTATTAACAAGAAGCCAGATATACAGTGGCTACAAAATTACACTGTTACATCTAGCACTATAAAGTACAAGAATTTCCAGAACTCACTCCAAAAATACAACTTAAGTATCTTGCAAACATTTCACACAGGTTTTCTCCAATTTGTGAAAATCCTGTAGAATTGGGTGAGGGGGAATGTGCTGCTGAAAATTTAGAAGTATAAGCATTTATTTGCTAAAGAACAATGAAAAAATTTCTGAAAAAGTGTTGGAAATAAAAATGAAGACACATGTTGTAACTGAATTCTTACCTAGTGTTAGGTGCTATATCATCATGTTTCCTAATTACTAAAAGGTGAAATTTTATATTCAGTCCTTGTGTTGCTTAATCCATCTAAGGAAGTTTGTAAGCAAAGTTATATTAATGTCATCATATAAAGGATAGGTGTACTTATAAAACCATTAAGCCAAATATCTATTAAACCTTGAAAAATAAGCTCAAGGATTACCAAAACAGATGCTCAAGTTGCAGATTTGGGAATGTATCAGTGGAAGATTTTTTTTTCTCCAGATCATAATTAAAATGCTGTACTTCATTGTTTGATCAAATTTTAAAAAAGGAGAAAAGCATTTGAGTGACCCCAAACTGTAATATCATCAAACTGTAATACAAATCTCTAACTTCATAAGGAGAACTTGCTATCTTCTGTTTAGTTTACATGCTACAGTTTTCCATCTTTGAAGTTTTGGTATACTGGTAGTAACCTTGGACATCTTTTTCTCCTAATTATAATTCCTCTGTCCACAAGTAAATGTCATTGCTGTGCTGCTTGTTTTTATCATTCTCCTTGCAAGGTCAGTATTGCAAAAGTGAGCTAGACTGCCTGATAAAGCCATTGAAGCACACCACGTTCTTAAAAAGTGTCTAGGAGGAACAGGTCTAGAAGTTGGCCATTTTACAGGACTTTTACTGACTAGCCTCATAAAGCCCTGAAAACCTATCTCAGTTAACAGTTTAAAAGTTATAAACAATAAGAAGTGATTTGGATTTATGTTTTCCAGTCCTTTAAAAAAAAAGAGACATTTGTTGGAAGGGAGATACAGGCAGAAAGAAACTTACAAGAACCTTACCCAGGCAGTGCATGTGAAATGTAAATCAACACAACCTTTCTAAAAGGCAGTCTGTAAACATCTGCAAACTGACATATACATATGTATACATATATGTGCATATAACTTTTGGTTCAGTAATCCCACTTATAGAGATTTATTCTAAGAAAATAATTATAAAAATTCAAAAAGCTATCCCATAAGCACATTCATTAAAACATTGTTTTTAATAACAAAAAATTGGAAACAACCTAAATATTCACTAATAGGGAACCTGGTTAAGTAAACACACACACATAATGAGTTACTAAACAAGCTTTAAAAATTATAAAGTTTTATACTAATATGGAAAGAAGTCATAATATACACGTGTGAGATACAAGGTCTAGAATAGTATCATATCCATTATATAAATTGTAAACATATTTTAAGTGTGCAGAGAATATACATACAGAAAGAAATCTAGATATATGCTCACCAAATGTTAGCAGTGATTATCTCTAGATGATGAGACTTTAGGTAATATGTATTGTTCTTTCATGCTTTTTTTTTTTTCCACATTGAGCATGTATCTTTTTTTCCCAAAACAAGAAAGCTGTTTAAATAAAGTAAGAAGATAGCTATGAACCAAGTATAATAACACTTCTCTTACTCATACTAATTGAAATGCTTTTAGTCTAAAGCAAATCAGCTTTGGAGATTTTAAACTAAGGAAAAACTATATGCTGTACACTGGGAACATTAAAAAAGGAAGATGTAAACTTAATTTATTCTTCTAAACTGGTAAAGAGGGATGTATCAGAAATGTTATTAGAGTATAATATTATTTTGTGATGCTTTGGAAAGCTGAATATGCACATGAATGAATTGCTCTCCCTAGAATTAGAGCCTCCCGAAGTTCCTGAACAAGGTCTCAGTCTTGGTGGAGAATTGATGTAGAAATGTATGTGAATTCTCAAAAGTCTGCCAAAAGACATGAACACACACTTCCTGAAAAGGATATACAGATGGCAAATAAGCGCATGAAAATATGCTCAACATTATCAGCCATTGGGGAAATGTCTAAAACCACAAATGAGTTAGCACTACATACCTAACAGAATAGATTTTTAAAAAGTGATAACTCAAAATGCTGGTGAGGATATGAAGAAACAGGATAATTTATGCATCAGTGGTGGGAAAGTGAGATGGTATAGCCACTCTGGAAAACAGTTGAGCAGTTTCTTTAAAATAATAATAATAATAAAAGAAATATGCACCTACCAGCAATAATACTTCTGGACATTTATCCCGGAGAAAGAGAAGTATGTGTTCTCACAAAAACTTGTACATGAATGTTCATAGCAGCTTTATTCATAATGGGCAATGACCGGAAACAACCCAAATGTTTTCAACAGATGAAATTGTATGCTGTACATCCATATCATGAAATACTACTCAGCAATAAAAAGGAATGAAGTATTGATTCTTGGAAGAACTTGGATGAATCTCAGGGGAATCATGCTGAGTAAAAACTATGATTTCACTTATAAAACATTCTTGTAATAACAAAAGTGTAGAAACAGAGAACAGATCAAGTTGCCAAAGGTTAGGTATGGGCTGGAGGGATAGGTGTGGCTACAAATGGGCAGCTGGAAGGTGCCTCATGTTTATGGAACACTTCTGTATCTTGACACATACACAGATAAGTGCATATAAAACTGGTGAAATCTGAAGAAGCTCCATGAATGGTACCAATGTGTTTATTTCCTGGTTTTGATATTGCACTATAGCAAGATGTTACCATTGAGAGGCACTGGATGAAAGGTATGTGGGACTGCCCTGTAAAGTTTTTTTGCAACTTTCTATGAATGTATAATTATCTTCAAAGAATATTTTAAAAGGCTCTGCTAATTTGGGGTCCAATACGGGCTACCCATGAGGATTAGATGAGCCCAAGTTAAAAGATTCTACATGGTGCTTTCATATCCCTGTGCAGGGTACTTGGTAAAACAGCCAGGAAGGAGAAGCATCTGAATCTGATGCCTTATCCGAAAGTATTAAAACATCAGTTACTCTGTGGTCCCAGTAAGATACTAGAAAGACAGAAATGTACCATAGGGATTACTGAGGGCCTTCCTCTGGCTCTAAATATCTAAAATGACTGACCACTTCCCAGATTAAGAGGTGTCCCAAATGCTGATGTCCATCAGGGTTTGCTGACCTCAGATTTTCACATGGCTGGTTGTTTGTCATTCAAGTTTCTGTCCAGCTATCACTTAATCAGAGGCTTTCCCTGACACCTCAGCCTCAGCAGCCAGCAGTCGTACTACGTCATAGTCACCTTGTTAGTGTCATGTCATTTACCTCTCTCTGAGATCATCTTCCTCAGAGCTGTTAAAGATTTTTGTCTCCCCATCACTGCTACTTCTAGAGCAGGGAGCTAATGTGTCTAGTTCTCTGTTGCCGTTCCCAGTTCCTACATGAATGCTAGGCACATAATAGCTTTTCTTTTTATTGTTGTTGTTGTTGTGTTTTGTTGTTTGTTTTGGGGGGGAGGTAATCAGGTTTATTTATATACTTATTTTAATGGGAGTACTGGGTATTGAACCCGGGACCTTGTGCATGCTAAGCATGTGCTCTACCACTGAGCTACACCCTCTCCCCCATAATAGGTTTTAGATACATATTTGTTGAAAGAATGAACAAATGTTGGCTATGAAGCCACTCCCAACTCTTACATGACTGAACATACCACAGAGAAAGAGGTTGATATACTAAGACTGACTAGAGCCAAGGGTACAAAAAAAAGAGCTTGTGATTGTGGAGTGAAGTTGCAGCCCCAGGAGAAGAGGCATCAGGACCTCGGCCAGGCCCCCACTGCGGTGCTCGAAGACACAGGTACAGAGAGGGACAGAGGATGTATGTGGAAGGCCAGGCTCTACACCCAGAATTAGGTTCCCGTTGGCTGGGCCGTGAACCCGGGAGGACAATCTAATTTCAAAAAAGCCCCCAGAAGGGTCCTTCAGAAACATTCCAGACCGTGCCACTTCAGTGCTCCAAAGCTGTTAATGTGACTCCCATATCACCTTGTAATGACCACAGCCCTTCCAGCAGATAAGGCCCTACACAAACGGCCTTCCCCTCTACCCTACTCTTATCTAGAGGCTTTTTCCTCAAACATCTGTGTAACTCACTCCCTCCATCTTTGTTTGCTCTGTGAATTTTCTGAGCCCTTTCTTGAACAGCCTGCTTAGCATTGATACCTGCCTTCCCATCCCGCAGTATTCCTGTCCCCTTCCCTGCTTCATCTTTCCTTAGAGCACTTTCCACCTGACAGCCTATTTTTTTTTACTTATTTATTTTCTGTCCACCTATCTCTTCCTGTTATAATAATATAATATAAGCTACTCAAGAAGAAATTATTATTATTATTATTATTATTATTATTATTTTGCTTGTTCTAGCCTCTGTGTCTACAACAGGGTAAGCACTCACATGTTTGCAGAAGGCAGGACAGGCATACCTCCCAGACAGTGAATTATCGCCAATCAGCTCCAACCCTACCCTTCTCTTTGTGGCTCTGTGATGCTGGGGCACACTGCAAACTGCATTTGGCATTAGCATCCTATTTAGGCTTTGCCAAGAAGGGGCGCTAGAGGGGCTGGAGGGGGAAAGAGTTGCTCCTTTTTGTTGGTTCCTCATAGGGCTTCCTGTCTACTTTCTTTTCTTCTGGTCATCACCCCAGCAGCCCATCTTCACCCACCAGGAGCAGTTCCTTAGCAGCACCTGAGCCTGCCTTGCATCTACCCCCTCCCCACCCCACTTGCAGAGTCAGTATCATCTCACCATCTCAGAGACATCAGAACCAATCTCACTGGTCCTCCTCCTAGCTACCAGCCAAGCGGATCTCTCCTCAGAGGTCTGTGTGTGTCAGCCGGAGGGCTCCTCTTCTAGGTTTACAAGTCTGTCCCCTTGCTCACTCAACCTTTGGGGTTATATCCGCTTCCTGCAGTAACTACCTCCACAATACTTTAGACCTCTCTCTTCTCTCTTTCACTACTTCACAGTTCCATACCACCTTAACAGTTCTGTTTATATCTCTCTATGGAGAGCTGAGTCAGGACCTGGAGTTGAGTCTGCGCCAGGGGAAGTATTTGGTTGAGAGAGGGCAGCAGTGTCATTAAAGAGAGTAAATGTAAATTGTTGGTCAGGAAAGAAGCCAGACTCAGGGTCAGAAATCGGATTGACAAGCCTGGCAGCAACTGCCAGTCTATAAATACGTAATGAGTCCAAGGATCAAGGGCTCAGATATTCAAGAACAGGTCAGACAGCAAAGTGTGAGGTGGGTCAAGCTGAAAGCTTCAGAAAGCTAGGATACCTGTATGAGGGACTAGGGTCCATTCCTGCTAGACCTGTGCACGGGGCCACACGATGGCACGCGATACCACTCCCCTCCTTGTTCGTCCAGTGCAGCCTCTCCATTCCTCAGCCAGCCTTAACTTAGACAGGACTGGAAAGACTTCCCAGATGGGAGTTCTCTCCCTGTCTGGACTTTCGAATATTGACCAGTATCTTGATTTCCTGCTTCGATTCTCTTTTCTCTCTCTGTGAACCATAGATGCACTGGATGCCGTGTGACTGTGTGTGTGTGTTGCTGCTTCTGTAAGTCCCTTCCCGGAGCCTCAGCCACCTCAGTGTGCCGCTCTGAGGCCAGCCCCTGTCACTCTGCCTTGCCTGCTCTACCCAGCCTCTCTGTTAATGCAGGGAATCTGAAACAGGCAGATAGCAGGCACTGACCAGGAGGGAGTGGGGTGGGAAAGCCCAGAGTTAGACAGCACCTGGGGCCATGGTTGAGATTTAGGCAGGAGGTGACCATGGATCTCAACCAGGTCACGGCAGTTTAAACGACTAGAAAGGCATAGGTGAAGTGGACGTCATAAAGTAGAATTTATGAGCCTTAACAATTAATTAACTATAGCGGATAAGATAAATTACTTCCAAGATTTCGTCATTCATAGTAACTGGAATGTGAAAACGAGACATTGGTTTTATAGGAGATGATGATGAGTTCAGTTGTTGCTTGGTCCCATGAGATTTGAAATCTAGGGGAAAATATCCAGGACACAGGGCAATTTGCCTGGCAATAGTTAGCAAGTAGGGAGTGAAGTTCCAGTGAGAGTCCAGGACCAAAGATGAACACTTAAGAGCTCCCTCCGAGAAGCAATTACCCACACTCAGTGTGTGGATGAGACTTAGGAGTAAAGGAACGTAGAGAAAGAGAAACAGACCAAGGATAGAACAGTAAGGAAACATTCTCATTTAGGGAAGAGCCAAATGGACATGAGAGAGGACGCCTAGGACAGGAGCCAGTGTACCTGGGGTGTGATGACACAGAAATCCGAGAAGGATTTATAGACGGGATGGGGTGGTCAGTAAAATCAAAATTGTAGCGATGTTAAGAAAGATGAAAAACTGAGAAAAGGCAAGCAAATTGAGCTGTTAGTGAGTACTTGCAAGGTCTTTTTGAGTCACCTACTAAGAGATACCGCTCCAAAGTCATTTTAAAAGAGTAGATTTTAATAACAACAGGATTACTGCCAAACTCGAACCTTGTATTTACCAATAGTATGCTTTTACTTAGAAAATTAAGTTCATGTCAACACTTACTAACCATTTAAACTTACACAGCTTCAATATTAAAATAGAGATTCATTGTCAACGAGGGTTCATGAACAAGTGTCCATGTTATTTTTGTATTTTTGCAGTATTTTAACTCTTCTTGTTCTAGTGTATGCTTTTCTCATCACAATACAACATAATTCCTGGTAAAAATCTTAACTGATCCATAAATAAACCAAACATTCACCTCCACATGTTCTATTTTTCAGCTGTTTTAATCACAGTTTGTCTGCACATTCTTTATTTAACTCTACTTGCCTGGAAATATGCTAACCTATAAATAGATATCAAACAAACTATATATAAGCCTGTTTCTAAGTTTGTGTACTTTTAATAAATCTTGATAAGATATGCTATTACTAACAGCATAGGTGCGTATGTGGGGTTAGGAAAAAACAATCCCTTGCTCTCCAGTCTACATACACATGCACACACACAGATACTCCAATATTTTAATAAGCAATATCGCCCGTATCATGTAGAGATGTACTTCATGTATATATAATTCATTTTTATATTACATTGTATTATATATAATTCACATGTAGCTTCACAGATAAAGGACAGATTTTTAATAACAAAAAAAGGCTACTGGCGAATTTGAGCCTCATGTATACCAGTAGTGTGCTTTTAAATTTTACAAATTCACCAATTACTTATTAAGCAAAACCTGATAATGTCTAAAATTTCCCAATGTTCACAATTTATAAAATCTCATTTTCTAAAGTTCACAATATAATATTCCCAGAACCTCTTCCTTGAAAGTACTCATGGTATTTTTCCACAGCTAACAAAAGTAATCTTCATCAATTAGTTATCACAGTTATACTGTTCTTAAATTATATACTGTGCTTTTTATATCCAAGGAAATTCTGAGTCAGATGCACTAATTTGGTTTTAACATTAAATTCAAACTTTGTCAATTTTCCTTTAAGGAAGTTAAAAAAAGAGTGCCATCTAGTGGAATTTTTGACATAAAATCCTTCCAAATTGATCTTCAAATTGAAATAATCAGTGTTTTAAATACTTCCCTTTTAAATGATAATGATTGTAAATTAAGTCCTATGTATTTTCTAAAATAAGTCCTAAAAATATTTTAAACTAAACTTCAGATTAGAAAGTCAAACTTAATAATCATTTATGACGTTTTTAACCATATATTTTAACTACTAAATTGGTTTTTCTCTCATCTGAGTGTTAATTATGACATACCAAAACTTTTCTTACTTTTCATGCAGATTCATATCTTTAAACAAGAAACATAACTTATTGCAGTTTTATGTTATTGTATATAAATTTGGCTTTGTTTCTTTCCCCAACATTTTTTGTTAATGGAGCAGTTCCTAAACAAGGAAGATTCTACTCACTCACCACTTCAGGCATCTGAGCTGGTCTTAGAGGAGATTTTTAAAATTCAGCTGTAGAATTCCAATTTGTCTTTTAGTGGCTATGCCTACTACAAACTATTTGACTGTTTCCCTCTTTACATAAAATCCACTAATACACTTGATATGAAAAGACAAACATGGTAGATGGCCAACAGGTGCATGAAAGATGCTCAACATCACTAATCATGAGGAAAATGCAGATCAAAACCACAAGGAGATACCACCTCATGCTGTCAGAATGGCTTTATCAAAAAGACAAGTAACAAGTGTTGGTGAGGACATGGAGAAAAGGGAACCTTGAGCACTGTTGGTAGGAATGTAGACTGGTACAGATACTGTGGAAAACAGTGTGGGGATTTCTCAAAAAATTAAAAAATAGGACTACTATACAATCCAGCAATTCTACTTCTGGGTATTTTTCTGAAAAAAACAAAAACACTAATTCGAAAATATATATGCATCCCCATATTTTGCAGGATTATTCACAATAGCGAAGATATGGAAGCAACCTAAATGCCCATTGATAGATAAACGGATAAAGAAGTGGTGTATATATATATATATATATATATATATATATATATATATATACACGATGGAATAATACTAAGCCATAAATAAGAATTTGCAACAACATGGATGGACATAGAGGGCATTATGCTAAGTGAAATAAATCAGAGAAAGACATGTAGATCTTACTTACATGTGGAATCTAAAAATAAAACAAATAAACAAACATAACAAAACAAAAACAGAGCCACAGATTCAGAGGACAAATGGATGGTTGCCAGAGGAGAGGGTGGTGGGGGGATGAGTGAAATAAGTGAGGAAATTAAAAGGTAGAAACTTCCAGTTACAAAATAAATGAGTAACAAGGATGAAGTGTACAGTGTGGGGAAAATAGTCAATAATTACATTATATTCTTGTATGGTGACAGATGGTAACTACGTTTATTCTGGTAATCATTTTGTAATATATAGAAATATTGAATCACTATGTTGTGTACCTTGAACTAACACAGTTTTGTAGCTCAATTGTGCTTTCACAAACAAACAAACTTATAGAAAAGGTTACCAAAGAACAGGGGTAGGGGTTAGGTGGGAGGGAGAATTTGATAAAAGTAGTCAAAAGGAACAAACTTCCAATTACAAGATAAATAAGTACTAGAGACATAATGTAAACATGATTAATATAATTAACACTGCTGTATGTTATATATGAAAGTTATTAAGGGAGTAAACCCTAAGAGTTCTCATTACAAGGAAAAATACTTTTTCTTTTTCCTTTATTTTGTATCTATATGAGATGTGGATATTAACTAAATTATTGTGGTAATCATTTCATGATGTATGTAAGTCAAATCATTATGTGGTACCTTAAAGTTACACAGTGATGTATGTCAATTATATCTCAATAAAACTGGAAAGAAAAAAAAAACAAATTAAGGGAATAACAGAAAAGATAAATAAATAAAGGACAGTACAGGGGGACAAAAAAGAAAAAAATACGGTGACTACCTCAGCTTGAAATACTGATTTCATCATCAGACTAGAGGTCCTGTAACAATGTAAGCAGCAAATGAAGTGCATGTGTCTTTTCAACACTGAAAACCCATTAAACAAATGCACAGAAGTGATCATGCAACCGTAAGGGCTGATGGGAATATAAGTTCATAGTTTCCAGCTGAGCTCTCTTTTCACTTTTGTTTATTCCTTTATGTCACTGTTTTTCTGTTTCGTTCCTTTTAGCCTCTATTCCTCAAATTCCCTAAATGATCCCTCCTCACATTAAGGTCTCCCCTCGAATATCTCCTAATCAAAGAGGTTTTCCTTGACCATCCTATCAAAAGTAGCACCCTCCCATCACCCCTACCCCAACTCCTTAACATTATTTCCATACATTGCATCTTTATTCTTTCTTACAGTATTTATCACTACCTCTCATATGTTCATTTTCTGTCTCCCTCTGTAGTAATTTCAACATTGGCTCCATTATTTTACCCTTCTCTTAGCTCATCATTTAACATTGTAGGACATGCCCCACCCTTTGACTGCAGTTCAGTTGTGTGATTTGCCTATGTCAGTGAGACATTAGCAGGTATGATACAGGCAGAACAGGAAAAGCACAGCTGGGCTGCTCCCCCACAGCCATTGCAATGAGAACACGCCTGGCTCAGGCTACTAGGGGATGAGTAATGAATGGGGCAGTGCCAAGTCACCCGAGTTGCCCCTGTCATCCCGACTGACCTAGTTAACCTGCCTCTCAGCCTTGTGTTTTGAAAACTATAATAATAATGATTAGTTTTTAAGACACTGCATTTGGGGGTGGTTTGTTACGTAGCAAATGGTTAAAACACTTGGTCAAATAGAATCATAGGCCATTGTGAAACAATGCTTATTCATTCAACCAAAGTGACAATAAAAGATTTTTAAGGCAAATACAGATTATTTAGAAGGCAAAGAAATTCAGTCTTATCAAAAGTAGCTCAACAGCCCAAGAAAATGTTGTTCTCATAACAGAGAGAAAACCAAGCTCCAGTCTTGCACCAGCCCACCCTCAATAACAACATTTATTTACCCAATTAAATTCAATCCAATCCCAGCCTGATTATGTACAAAGCTCTTTTGTCAGGGCTCCCTTTCTACAAACCTTCCACAACTTTCTGTATTAGTTTATCCCTTATTTTTCTTTCCCATTTAGAAATAACAAGCTTCAGGACAAAACTGCTTTCTTTCTCCTTAGCAAAATGCATTTCCATTCCTCAAACCTTCTTTTTGCTGAAAACACACATCCTACTTTCCTTGCATAGTGAAATGTTTATTATTCCAGTAGCTTTAATTATGTTTATTACCATTTTAACCCTTAAAAACCTTAACCTCTAGTGAAAACCAAGAAGCAAGGAATTACGAACAGTTTGTCATACCAGCATTTCCTAAATTTAGAGTTGGCAAATTAGGAACATTCCAGAAGTTCTAGAAACATGCATCTTCTCATAGTATAATTTCTTTCTTCAGTGTGGTACAAGACATGTGTCTAATAAACCCAGACATTTCTAGTTTCCCTCCCATGAGAAGACAAAAGTAGGTGAACTTAGACATGTTTAGCAATTAATGTTCCAGTATTTTATCTTATTTTTAAATGATCTGAATATTCAGTGACTTCCCATCATTTAATTTAATTTAGCAAAACCCTACATTAGTTTTAAGTTACCAAAAAATCTGGAGAAACTATTTTAGATAGACAAACCCAAAACATAATTATCCCCAAAAAGTTCGTCTGAATACTCTGACCTCATTTACCTCTATTTTATAAACTATGAAATTATCATCATACCAAGTTAATTTTTCTTGTTGACAAGCTCTGAAACAGAAATAACATAAACTTATTGACCCTCAGCAAACCTAGGTAAATAAAAGTAAGCCATGTCTGTATTGCGTGAGCAAGCTTAAGCTTGCTTTAATACTAGATAATTTAATACTGAATATATCCTAGACCATGTGAATGTGAAATTCATTTTGGCCAGTTTCCTTTATACTTAGAAATATTTAATTTGTAAGCACTTACATTTAAGTCAATTAAGTAGACATAATAAAATAGAGTTTTATAATTTAATTTTGACAATATAGTTCCAAGGTAGAGACATACCATATGCATAATGTACACACAGACATGGAAACAGACGTAACTAGAGACCTCATGGCTTCACTTGAAAACTTTCTTGTAAGTCAGGTATTACAGTACAAACTTACTAGTGCATAAAGAACAGTGGAATACGTTACATTTACTTTCTCAGATGACTAAGGCTTTACTATTTGTAGAAAAGACTTTTAAGGTTTGTATTTGTCCTTGACAAATCCTTAAGGAGGTTATACATTAGATTTTGGGTGAGGGGGCCTTTCCAGGGGCTTGAGTTTAAAAAGGCCGTTTCCCCCTGCTTTTCCCCTTTTGTTTCATGTTCTACCTGACTGAGCTAATTAGGCTTAGTCTCAGGTCACTGTGGGCTGTCTTTACATTTCCGATGTGTGGATTTACAAGACAAAGACAATGACTTTTAGCCCCCCAGAGAACTTGTCTGCCACCTAAATGATATTAAAAGATTGATTTTTCCAACTGCTTTTTTTTTCAGTTTGCCTTTTTATATCAGTGAAAAGATTTCCAACTAAACTGAAAATCAAGAGTTCTACGTCCTAGAACTTTAGGGTTCAATTTACCATACCTTCAAAAGTTTACACAAGACATTAGACAAAGACCCTCTTTCTGAGCACACAAGTTAAACCCAGAACAAAATCTCCGTTATTGTTTTTATTAGCCTCTGAATATTAGCCCCCAGGTTTTATTTCATATTGTGTGGGCTCAAGTCATTCTGCCTTTTCTTTGGTATGTTTAATTAATATTGCCTGAGGGGCAGGTTTATATGCCCTGTTGTCCTACCAGGCAGAGGCAGCATTTCCCAGTGAGACATAATGTCTGTCTGATGATACAATCAGGCCAAAGAGATATAACCATCTTATATAAAGCCCATTTTAAAATGCCAATTTTTATAAACTTTCACCTCAGTTCTATCAACTTTTATACCTTTGACTTTAGTTTCCATTAGGACCCCATCAACAAGCCTTGGTCTTAAAAGGAGTCCCAAAAGCTTTCTTTTTACACCCCACCCCAATCATTTTGTCTATTTTTGTATAAAGGTTCTGGGCTCCCCCCGTGAGGGGTTGAGCCGAGGGACTCAGGCCCCTTTGTCAGTCCTTTAACTTGATTAATTAGCCTGACTGTTGCCCCAAGCAATTGCTGGTCAGGTATCTCAGAGTAATTTTCCTCCAGGTTTAAAAACATACATATATTTAAATTGGGGTAAATAGAGCAGACTCGTTTGGGGCCCTTTAATGTTGGAGACCAATACAGGATCCCTTTGGCCCTTCCATCCTCAGATAGTGTTGTATCAAACATTTGTTTTAATCATATTAACGTCTGTTTTATTTATCCCATTTCTTAATAACCATCGAAAGATTTCGTATCCTTTTGGGATGAGTCCCTTTAAAACTTCCACCTTGTTGGGAAGAAGTCAGTAGGCTTTCCCCTCAGTTTTTTCTTATTTCCCTGTTAATCAACCTAATAAACATTAATTAACCCAATGTTTTTATTAGCATCTGTAAGACTCATTGAGGTGAAACTGAGACCGTAAATCAGGCTTCCTAAACCAGTTTATTTCGTTTGTTTTAAACTAAGGGCATTCTCAGGTTAGTCGTATATATACATATCCACCTTCTAAATTTGTTTTTTTCACAGGCGCCAATAAAACAGTTGTTTATAATGAGAGCTCTCTAAAAGTTTACCAGTTTAGAAGTTTCTCCAACTTAAAGAATCCATCATCTGGCCATTGATGAGTAATTATCTTAATAGCTACTCAAAGTGCACGAGGTGTGCACGAGGTGTCCTTTCAAGAGAGCGCAAAGGATGTAGCCTTCACAAGATCTAGAAAGTTTACTTCCAAAAATAGTCTAAGAAAGTAAAGGCCTTTGTTGTACAGGTGGACACAGCGGAAGCTAGAATGACAAAGGCCCTTGAGAGTTGGCACAGCGAGACAAAAAGACTGCTCAGAATCCCAGTCTATCTGACTGGCTGCTAGATGTGCACTGTATGTGTATCTTCCAGGTGGCAGAGACCACGTTCTCAAAACACAGGAAAAACCAACCTAAGATCAGATAGAGCAGTTACATCTCAGAGACACAGTGAGAGAAATACAAGTTCTTCCTTAGAAGAGCTTTTTTGTTCTTAATCGTCAGAATTCTGAAGAGAAGTTTTATCAGGTTGGCTTTTTCTAGGCATGCATGAAAATAAAAATTAATTTTGCAATGTCAACCTTCCCCCCTGCAATTTGGCCACTTTAGGGTAAGATTACCTTTAATTCCTAATCAAACAAGTCCACGTATATAACAGTCTCTATGTATATAATACAATCTTCCCAGTGTCTTTCAACTGAGGATAACCTAGGCACCTCTTCCTGAAACTAAGTTTCAAGAGAAACCTACTCCTCCAGTAGGGAGTTTAACACCACTGAATAAAACTAGGTTCACCAGCCAGTAACAGGAGATCCAAGACTCAGAACAGACTCACCCAAATTTGTCTGAACACTGAGGAGGCAGATGGGCACAAGAGGCCTCTCTGTTGATATAACGGCTTGAGATCCTTGTAGAATTCAGGTGAAGGAGACAAATTTGCTCTGAGTCCGTTTATTGGTCACTAAGACTGACGACCAAAAAAAAAAAAAAAAAAAAACCACAAAACCTTAAAGTTGAGAATTATGTTTTATCTGGGGACCTTCCTGAGGACTATATATAGCCCAGGAGACAGGCTCTCTGATACATCTGAGGAACTGTTCCAAAGATGTAAGGGAGGAGCCAGGATAGAAAGGAGTTTTTGCTTAAAAAAAAAAAGAAAAAGAAAGAAAAAAGAAAAAGAGGACTGATGATTTTAAGAAAGAGACATCTCAAGTTAGTGATTTCAGTGCTTTTCTATATATGGGAAGATGCAAGAGTCTGGGCTTATTGAAATAATTCCTTTGATATGCACCTTAACTATCTAGGGCCAGTACCCTGTTTTTCTCCCACCTGAATTCCCCTCAGGGAACACCATCTGGGCAGCTGCAGTGGTTGATGGCTTGATGGTGGGCAACATTCATTGTTTACTGGAATGGCAGACAACATTCTTTGTCCACATTGCTTGTTTAACTTTCATACATTTTTAGAAGCATACTGAAAAAGAACCTATAAAGATAAAACATGCTGTCAGAATTATGATGATTTTAATACATCTTGACCCATCTGGATATTTTCTTCCTCAAGGATTTCATTCAACACCATGTGATTCTGAGAAAATGTTTGCACCTGTTTGGTATAAAGCAACCCTATATAAATGAGCTTATTTTTCAGTCTTACTAGAGCCCAAACTCTGTAAAGGATTAAATTATATGTATACAGTGTGTATGCATGTATTTTAGTATTTGAAATTTTGAAGTTTCCTTTTTCAATACTATTTAAGGAACTGGGTACTTAATCACTGTGAACTCAACCATAGGTTCCTCTTCAATCCTTAAGTTTCTATTTTCCCAAATGACCTACTTTAAAGGTTTATTATCAACATTACAGAAGCCATTAAACAAATATATGCAAGCGATCGGAGAGTGTTGTGTGGGATCAGGGGAAAGCACGGATAGATTCAATCGCCTTCATTTTAAATCAATTAACTCACATGGATCTGTAATTTACACCCCTTTGGTAGGCAAGCTTACCTTGCTTGAAAAACAAGCTGCTTCTGTTAGCTCTGATCTCAAAACTAATGAAAGTCAACAGTGATTTTTGTCTTGATACCAGAATCATGAGGGCAGCAGGACCGCAGAGCAGCCCAGAGAATTGCAAGGAAAGCCAGAGGGGAGCCATGATGGGAGGTAAGGGGCGGGTCAAGGATCAGGAAGTTCTTACAGAAACAGCAGGGAGGCATCACGGAGGCACATACCTTGAAGAAAGACCTGCTCCTTTGTCCCTGGTTGCTTCATATTTCTGGTATCTGTCTGCCCCGAACACCTGCCCCTCCAAATACAGTACTAGAATGACCTTTGTTTATTCCTTCCTGTAGCCATTATTCTCTTCACCTCAAAGGACAGAAAACATTGCATTTATTACCCAGCTTGGCTATGCACAGCCATGAATCCTAGTAATGGTGGAAACCTTCCCCACCTAGAACTGCGTAGAATCCTGCAGACCCCCTCCCCAAGTACAAAACCAAGCAGTTAATGATTAGGACAGCAGAGTCATAGACTTACTGTCTGATGCACATTCCAGAGTTGTTTTACAGATACTATAACCGCCACCAGAGGGATAAAAGCTAACTGCATGATGACCAGACTGTAGCCATGACATAAGCTGCTCCATCTTGAGCAGCACTGAGTCTGTGGCCAGCACAATTCCAAGAACTGGCCTCAAGAGAACGGGATTAACGTTACTGCTCATAATAATCTATATCCTGTGGGCATCAAAATAATCAACCTGTATGTGTAAGTGGGCAACTAAAGTTGTCAGCAGAGAGATGCTACAGACCCATGTCAACATCTTCCACTCTGAGAATATGGCACGCATATCAGCTTGAAGAAGTTACAGAAGGTGGACCTTCATCACTAATCCCATAGAAATGGAATCACAAGTTAAAAAAAAAAAAAAAAAGAACATCAACTCTGACGTTGTAAATTAGTGCCCAAATCTGGGCAATATTTGAAATCTCTGATCAAGAACAGCCAGTTTTCCCTGGGGCAACATTTTAGGAAATTTGGTGCCACACAGTAAGAAATGGACTCTCTAGCAAATCATGTTGTACACCAGAAATTGATATAATATCATGTTGATTGTACCTCAATGGGGAAAAAATGAACTCTGTTCCTTCAAAAGTGTGAGAGGAGGAGCTTGAAATGAAGGTGTAGGTGACCAGATCCTTGGACCAGTGCAAATACTTAAACGTGGGCAGGCAGCCCATCAGCCACCTGGCCCTCATCTCCCCACAGCCATTCATAAGAGGCTGGCTCTGAAGCAGGGCTGCACAATATTTTATAAGCACAATTCTTGCTAATTAACCCCTGCCTGCTCTATGGAAATGCTATGGCACAAATCTGATCAAATTCCCACATTAGTCCATGCCTTGCAGCTTTCTCATTTGACCAGCAGATGGCAGCAAATATTGACCAGATTTGGGCACTAATTTACAGCTTCAGAGTTGATGTTCTTTTTCTTGTGTCAGTAAAAACAACAAAGTCATTTACATTTGCCTCACTCATTGCTTATCACACTGAGAAGCAAGAAATTTTATCTATTTTACACCTGATTTATCCTTTTGAATGGATCTCATGAAAGTCTGACTATATGAAATAGTGGAGCAGTGGTTTTCATTTATTCCTTGAAAACATGAGGATGTAAAATGTAACATACACCACAAAACAAGGATTACTAATTTGATCTTGATTCTGATACCTTCTCTTAATAAAACACTATAGTTTTTAAATGTTTCTAACTAGAATACAAAACCACTTCCAGATATGAACATTTACTACTATTATTTTATGAATAACTCCCACATTGCCCAAATCCATCCCTTTTGAAATGTACAGCATCCTTTAAATCACCTGGAGATGCAGATAATGAGATATTGGGAAAAGTTATTAAGAAAATCTTCTACGTGGCGTTGAATTAAACACTTGTTACATTATCTTTTGGAGAGTAGCAATTTTTGAGAGTTTTTGTTATGTCAACAGTGATTATGGAATCAAAAAAAAAATACCTTTGAGGAGAAACAAAAACTGTACTCAATAAAATAGTTCAGGCATCAGAGGGGATTAAGTCTGCAGAACAATTATTTCCTTACTTCATGCTTTGAAGTTTTATACAATGTAAACTAAAATCTCAATAACCGTGAAGAAAGAAATATGGAAAAGGAACAATCAGGCTACACAACAAGAAGGCGACCCGACATGAGAAGCAGGAATTACCAGTGCATGCATGTGTCAACAGTACTTACATATAAGTTGTTTGGGTTTATTAAGAAATGTAAAGAAACCTAAAAATGATTGTTAAAGGTAAGGGCATGGAAAGGTAACAGGCTGAGAAAGATGCCATGATAGTTTTAAAATAATCAAAATTTTTGTGAAGCAAAAGAAAAGAATAAACAAATTTGTTATAAATTGCATCTTAGAATTACAGAATCACAGAAGTAGAAAGAGTGTGGCAATTCTCCTATTGTAGCTTTCAGGCTGCCAAAAGTCTGTGGATTTCTTTCTCCGTATCTTTGGAAAAGTTTATCTGGCCTTTACTAGATTGCTTTCACTGATCCAGAGCTTTTGCGATTTTACTATAAAGATTTTATTTTCAAACAGCTCTCCTTATTATAAATTTCCTCTTTACAGAGATCTGAAACTGGTCTTCCTGTAACATCTGGTCATTGGTTCTCTTCTGGAGGAATAGTTCTAACCATTTTTGTTTTGGGTCACGGATGGCTTTGTGAGATTGATGAAAGTTATAGACCCACATCTTAGAAAAATGCATTCCGAGGCTCATTCATGGAGTTCAGGTTAAAGCATCCCTGCTAGAGGGGGGATAAAGCCTTTTCTACATGATGATTCTTCAGAATCGTGAACCAGCATCTTAAATCAGCCTCACTAGTTTCTTCAATTCCTTCTTTCCTTCCTTTCTTCCTCTCTCTGTCCCTTCATTCTCTTTTTTGGAACAAGCATATTCTAAGCACTTATTCTGTGCCAGTCACAGTGTTAGCTATTGGGGGCACAAAATGACTAAGACACTATTCCTGTCCTTGGGGAGCTCAACAGCTTAAAAGAGGAGAAAGATCTGCAAACAGATGAGTGAAGTCAGGGAAGTGACATTTGGATTGAGCATGGCTTGGGGTTGAATTTAATCAAAATTGAAACCCCAGCTTTGTCACCCATGAGTTGTATCCCCTTGGGAAACACACTCTCTTGGGAACTCATTTTGCTCATATATAAAATAGGTACTTGCTATGTGATATTACTGTTACTACTGTCACTTGCCAGACAACAAATCTGGATTTAATTATTTGTAGAATTTTGTAAGGGGGGTAGCAGAATGATTTTATTTTATCATATTCACTTTTATTTTAGGGCAAACCAGTCTGCATGGGAATCCGATGGATAAGCTGGACCAGGGAGAGACAGATGGGACAGAGACTAGATAGAAGACGTGCAGTTGGAGAACTGAGAATGGTGAGGACTTGACCGAAGGCAGGGGTAGTAGGGATGGAGAGTCATCAGGGGATATTTTTGAAGTATAAACTGCAGGACTTGGTGGTTAGTTGACAGGGAGAAGGCAAAGTTAAATATGACTCACAAATCTCTACCTTGGGAGACTGATTGGGTGGTGATTTAATTAAATTAGGTGATAATTATAGTAGAAGAAGCAATGAGAGATGATAATCAGTTGACATGTTAAACATCAGGTGACTTTCAGGTCCTTTGGGCGTTGGAAATACAGGTCTGAAATTTGGCACAGAAGCCTCCACTGGAAATAACAGATTTGGAATTTTGTCCTTGGTAGCCAGTCATGAGAGTGGATGGGTTCATATGAGAAGGCACGTAGGGCATGAAGAAATTAAAGACAAACAAGGAGAGAACTCAGGGGAACACTGGCATTTAGAGGGAGCAGGAAGAGGAAGGGGAGGAAGAGTTATTGAAGGCAGCAGACAGTAGGAAGTTAGAGAAGTAGGAGAACTCAGGGGCATTAAAAAAAACTATCATTCTTAACAAAAATTTGGATGCCCAATAAGCCCCAGGCATTCTGCTAATTGTTAGTTTCCCCATATAGAAAGCCCATTGCCCAATGTCTTCCTTTCCTATTGCTCTATGGCCACCCCCACAACAAGCCAAGCCCCACCTGTGCCTGGATGTGTTTCTGTGCTTTGTCGTGTGCTGCTGGGCTAGATGTCTGTGGCTGCGCCAGCGCCACACCATTTTAAGTGCTCAGTAATAAACCTTGCAGATATTCTCTCCCTCTATTCCAAGGAAAATATGAGTTGTTGTCATATTTCAGGTGGACAAAGCTGTTGGCACATTTTCAGTCCTATAGGTACGTGCTGAATATGTGTACTGATTGAGAAACCCTTTCTCTGTGAAGCCACTTCTAAAACAAAACTAGAGAGTTAACATACCATATGGTGCACTTTCTCTCTTTCCTCTTTGGATCTGCATAAATCACATTCTCTTAGACAGTGATTCCCAAACCTGGCTGGGTATCAGAATCACCTGGGGAACTTCTAAAAAATGTAAATTCCAGAGCCCCGTCCCAGATGTACTGAACTGGGTAGGATGGGGCATTCGGGGCCATGGAATAGGCATGTGAAATGAAATATTCCTTAGATGATTGTGATGTGTTCAGTCCATGGACAGCCATTTGGGAATCCTTGATTAGAATTAGAAACTTCTGAGAACATTGATTAAAGACATTTTCAGTGATTTTGAGTATTATTTTGCAATTATCTTTCAGAAAGCAAGCAATTTATTCATCTTACTGTTTTTCTTCTTGTTATAAACGATAAGTGTTTCTATAAAAATTACAAATATTGTATATTTCCTTCCTCCCCAAATCATGTTATTTTCCACAGCATGGAATTATTTCTTTGGCTTTCCAGATATTACCCTATTGCTGATAGGAATTGGCACAGCTTGTGCGAGTGCCAGTAGCAGCCAATTATATCCTAAATGATCTGCATTGGCATGAACAGAGTTGGGAGAATGCATTCTGCTTGGGTGAGATGAAAATTTATTTCAATAAACTGTGCTTGCATAAGATTTGACCACAAACAAAATTACATTGCTGTATGAACTGAAGCAGGGGTGGCATCAAAGTATTAAACAACCAAGATAGCATGAATATCCAAATGGTATTTTTAGCTATGTTACAGTTACAGCGTATTATAATAACCATGTTGCAAATAGGGCTCCATTCTTTTTATTCCAAATTCACTACATTCTAATTTTACCAAAGTTGATATCTTTTTCTACAAAAATAATGTGTACATAAATCCCTTAAATAAGTACGTAACATATTGATTTACATTTTAGGTTAAATAAATCAAAATCATTTGGTATTTATTGTGAAAGCGATTTGCACCTTCAAGGTCCATTTTCAGATTTTCTGAGTTAAAGTTAGTTTACAACCTTAGGACTACAATGTTTTCAAGAGCCTAAGTCATTAAAATGATCACTAACTGAAAAAAAATTTCAGTGGCTTGTAACGTGTAAGGTGTGCCAAAAACATTATTACCACTACATTAAGTGATAATTTCATAGTTAAAATTAAAACTATCTACACTAACATAGTATGCAGCTATTGAAATATGATTAAAAAACTATGTAGAGACAAGGAAATATTTATAACCATGTGAAAAGAATAAGGCACAGTCTTAAAATATGACTGCAGGTCTTCCAATAAAGTCCAGTGGAAATGATTACCTTCTATTTGGGGGATTAAGTTTTCATCCTGCTATCATATTGCCTTTTCAATAAAAATTCCTGGGTAATAAATCTGAACAATGGCTAAAGTTCAATGTTTATCCAGTAATTCAACAATTCTATCTTTCATTAAACAAAAATCAGTAATAGTCACTTGACTAATGTTTCTGTTATGCAATAACTCTTCAGAATACATTTATTTCCTGTCTTAGAAACAAGGGCCATATTTAAAATGTTAAAAAATCAGTGAGTCAGAAGAGACAGTGAACAAGCAGAACGGACTCAGCCACACTCGAGCATAGAGGCTCCATGTCCACTCTGGATGCAAGTGACAACCTCCTTCAGGAAACAGGCTGGAGGAAGCCCCGATTTTGGGGGGCATCAGCATGGTTTGATGGATAACCCCTTTGGTTTGCAAAGAAAAGGCATAGGTTCTGGTTCCAACTTTGCCAAATAACCCTGCTGAGGCTTATTTTCTAGATCGATAAAAATAAACTATTAAAGAATGAGATAATACATTTGGGAACATGCTTGAAATTTTAGGGTGCAACAGAATCCATAAGATTTTATCAGCCATTAATGAAATGTTAACATATTTTATATATTTACTTGTATATTATAGACACAATAGGCATTCTTGTTTCTCTCACTTATCTCACTTAAGTCCAGTAACTGAACTCTGACTTTAAATAATGCAAATTTCATATGATATAAACTGATTCAATCAGAAATCTGTCCCGGTGAATTATGAATGATGATTGAAACTGCCAAATATATAGAAAGTTGTCTTCTTTAATTATAAAAGCCGTATTTGTGTTCAGTGATATGAGAAATGTGTCACCTGTGTGCTCACAAGTTTCAGCGTTAAGGCACAACTTCCTATGTTAAACCCTTCCAGGGTTGATTATAACTTTCTGAACATTTACAAATAGTGATGCTATTTTAGTAATTGTATGGCATTTTGCTGTTTTTTCTCATCTCTAATTCATTTTTTTTTCTTCAATGTTCTCTCCCCTATGATGTCATAGTGGCATTTTGGTTGGTCTCCTGGTCTGTTTGCCCTCCACTATGACATTTCATTGGCATGTCAATTATAGATTCTCTGGGTTTTTGTACACAGATGGAACAGTTTTATACTCCTAAAACTCATAAAACCTTCACACTTTTGATTTACTTTGCAAGTACTTAAAAAGCACCATAAAGTTATGTTGTTTAAGTGAGTGGTTGGAAGTTCCAGCAAAGCCTTCATAAAAATTTTTTGCACTCTAACTTTACATGCTACAGAAATTCTGAACTTAATTTTAGAAAAGTTATTTAAACAAATGCTCAGGAGCTCATACAATTCTATCAGTGTCAACATTTAAAAAGTACTTGAAAGTCATCACGGGATAACAATATATCTATATAGTATGTATAATTACATATCTAGGTGTCTAGATGTATACCTAGGAACAGTACTGGGGACAGAAGTGACAGTTGTAGTAGTAAAGACAATTCTGAATACCTTACAGAGACTGAGGACCAAGACAGAACTTATTTGTCCAAAAAGTTTACATCAAATCTTGCCCTAAGCATATAATCACCAAAAAACATTATTGTCCTAAAAACCCCGTAACTTAAGAAGTAGTTATGTCAATTATAAGCCTTGTCTATTACTTAGGGCAAATACATGTTTTATATCCTAAAGGGCCTCTTCTCACAAGAATTACTTCATTTTTCTAACATTGAAACAGTATGATATTAAGGTAGACTCCTGTTATATCACTTATCTTAATACAAATATACATACAGTGCATATTTTCATATGTTCTTTACAGAGTAGCAACCCATTTTGTATACATGCATACAAACCATAGTAATACAGTTACAATCACATAGTATTATCTTTGGTGATCCCTCTTTTCAAGGAAATGATTGAAATGCTTACATGAACTCTGAGAGATTTTCTACCCTCCTCACCCTCCCTTTTTCTTTTAGGCAAAGTAAGGATTTATTAATCAACAATACATTCTCAGGAGGGAGAGTGGTCCGGCTCAAGGGAGCAACAGCACCCACTTTCCCCCTTCAGAGGTTTGTCTCTGGCAGAAAATGTCACACTACCTACATCAAAAATAATTATACATAGTGGGGAGAGTATAGCTCAGTGGCAGAGTGCATGCTTAGAATGCAGGAGGTCCTGAGTTCAATCCCCAGTACCTACATTTTAAAAAATAAGTAAATAAACCTAATTACCTGCCCCTCCCCACCAAAACCCAAAAAACAGACAGACAAAAATCCTTCAGTGGCTCCCTGTGGTCTCCACATAATAACAAAGTTTCTTAAAACAAAAAAAATTATACACATATAAACACACACACACAACAAACATCACATCTGCATCTTCCTCTCTGTTCTCTTGGATATTTTCATCTGCTAGGCTTGAGGTAACTGATGTTTTTGTATTAACATTTTATCTGTGCCCTCTGCCATCTTTCATGGTTCCCAAATCAGGAACCGCTTTACTTCCTACTATTTTCCTGTACACATTCTTCATTGTGGTTCAACCAATTTCCATTATGTTCGAAACAAGCAAAAACCAAGACAACAATGGTTCCACCTTCTTTATTTTGCTCTGCAGACTTAGCTACAAGTTACAAGGTGTTGGGCAAGCCGGCCTCTCTGGGCATCAGCTTCTCTCCCGTAAAACAACTGCTTAACGACCTCAGCTGATTGTGAAATGCTGTGTTTTACCCCACAGAGCCCTTACTCTTGGGAACCTGTCCCAGGCACTATATAAAAATGGAGTTACTGCACCCTCAGATTTTCATTGTCTCCATTTGAACTTTTTCTATCTTAAACTGCTTTGCATCCTGTTTCCCAAACTCTGATGCTAATTTCTTTGCTTCCTGAGTATTGAGTTGGTTCCATTTACGGCTTTGCCTCATCTCTTCAACCAGAAATGTTTACGTGCTCCTTTAGCTCTAACTCTGATTTCCTCCAAGTGATTCCCTCACTTCTTGTTTCTTTGCTGTGGTCTCTAAGACTAAAATCTTTGTCTTGGCCACATACCTGGTCTTGGACCCTGCACCTTTGGCAGAAGCACATGGGGCTGATGCCTTTGCCAGGTTTACCCTGCCAGGAGTGGGAACTTTGCATTAGGAGCCTACGTTTCTCTTGCCCACAAATTTTTCTGCTTCTTAAAGAAATGCTGCCTATCCTTTGAGGCTCAGTTCAACTCCTAAAAATTCTATGAAAATATTCTACCTTTACTGTATCAGCTACCATTGGTCTTTTTAATTTTGGACTCTTACAGTACTCACCTATATCACATCTGGCATTAGATTACAGAATACTTTTTTTTCTTTTTTTTAGTAATCTTACAGGTCATTTAGTCAAATTACAGCAGACAACATTCCACTCTTATTCCTCACCAAGCCTTAGTTGGGTTAATTCTCCTACTTGGGAAAATAGTCATTCTGTTTGTAGGAATAATGCAAATATCTCAGATACAATTTTCTTCTCTGGACATACTGGCTCTGGGATATTTCCCATGAATGTGTATCAACTTTTTTTTTTTAATGTAAAATGCATGCACAGGAGAGAGAAAAATTCTATTCAGGACATGCCAGCTTGTTAGATTTAGGTAAAGAACACAGCATGGAGGATTCAGAATAAGGGAGGAGGTAATAATGTCTAGTGGCAGGATGGATGGTGGGAATCTTGCCTGAGGTCTCCCAGTGGAGGAAAGGGGAGGTGAAAACTGATCACTTACTCTTCAGAGGGTGAAACTTCTACATGGACAGAGCTCTTTTCCTATTAAATACTTGATGATACACAAGTGGGTTAAAGATAGCTCCTGTGTGTTGGCCCCTATACTGGTTACTTCTTTGCAGCAGGTGAGAGCTGTTAGTTCAAAGCCCACTGATGCCAAACTTACATTTTTACATATCTAACCGTTTAAAATATAGCCCAAATAAACAGATTTTTAGCTATTTAGAGCCAGTTGCTTTGCATACATCACAAAACTGCACTCAACATCTGCTAGCCATAAATAAGACAAACCTTGTAGCTGTATAAGACCCCAAACCACGGCTGTCCTTTGGAGCCCTCTGACCAGAGACTCCCCACTTTGCCACTGGGCAACCTTACGCGGACACGTGAATCCCCTCTCCAGTTTCCTTCTCCCTCAGGAATTCTCTGGCTCTCTTCTTTTTCTGGGTGGTGAAGCCACTGTCTGCGGAAGGTCTCCTGCTGTGAGGGACTGCCTCTCTCATGCAAGCTTGTCCCAGCGCGGCTGGATGAAACTTGTCATGTGATAGTATCATCTCGTGGTCCTGGCTTTTTCTTGATCGGCCCTGAAATCCTCAAACTCACTACAGATGGATATGGCAAACGTGAAAGCAGTACCAAAGTTAGTCTCCTTTCCGCCTCAGACCTCTAGTCACCCTCCCCGAAGAGAAATACTCTCAGTTGTAAGAAACAGCCAGAAACATCCCAGGTGCATGCGTGCATAGATACGTTGTACAGCTCTGCTAGGGCTGCGGTAACAAAATATCACGGACTGGGTGGTTTAAACAACAGAAACTAATTTTCTCACAGTTCTGGAGGCTGGAGCCTGAGATTAAGGTGGTCAGCAGGCGTGGTTTCTCCTGAGGCCTCTCTCCTTGGCTGCCACGTGGCCTCACACGGTCTTTCCTCCGTGCTTTCGAATCCCTGACATCTCCCTGTATGTCCTAATTGCCTCGTCTTACAGGAACAGCAGCTGGATTGAATTAGGATCTACCCTGATGGCCTCATTTTTACTTAATTATCTCTTGAAAGACCCTATCTCTAAATAGTCATACAGCATAAGGTACTAGAGTTTGGGGCTTCAACATATGAATTTCAGCCCACAACACGCACACAGACACACACAAAAACACACACTGTCTTTTGCTTTTTTCGTTTACTGTATATTGACAGTCTTTTCCTATCAACAAACAGGGCTACATCTACCTCATTGTTTTAACAGCTGCATAGTATTTCATTTTCTGGGTAGATAGGATATTTTATTTTCCACGATCCAGCGGTTGAACAATTTGGTTGCTTCCATTTTTTATTTCTTTTACAAACAATACTACTATAATATCTTCATAATTGTGCTTTCTTTTACAAGTGGAGAGATAACCATAAGATAAATTTTTCGAATGGAGACTCAGTCCAGAGGTGTGTGAATTTTCATTTGGATGGATATTGCTAATTGCTCCATAAACAGAGAGTACCAGTTTACACTCCTATCAAGTATGTGTGAAATCCCCCAGACCTTTGCCCTAATTCTATGTTTTCATCTCCGTTAACTGAGTCATTGGAAATCATATCTTGATACAACTGTAACTTGACTTTCATTGAGAGTGGGGATTGAACATCTTTTCGTGTTCAAGGCTGTTTTAATTTCTTATAAACTGCCTTTTTAAATCCCTTATCCACTTTTTCTCATTGGATTTCTGGCTTTTTCCTTAGTGATTTATTTGTCAGAATCCTACATAAAAGAAAAGAATGAGCCTTTTGTAATATGTCATTTTACAGGAGACAAGGTTGCAAATAGCACTGGAACTCTTGGGTCTTCTTGAGCTCTTTTCCAGGCAGATGGTTTCCAGAGTGAAAGCATCTTAGTCTGGTAATGCAGGCACAGATAGGAAGCAAATTTTCATCCCCATACCTTACAATCTCTTATTATGACTAGCATAATGCCATAAAGCTGGGGAAATTCACACATTGAACCCATTTTGTGGATTCCATGTCAGGCACTTTCCAGAACTTTGGTTTTCCTACTAACCACATGGTAATTGAACTTGGTGCAAAATTACAAATTAAAAAATTTAGCTCATAACATGTTTTTCCCTAAAAATTAAAATTTCAATCAGTGAATCTGCCTGGGAAGTGGAAACATCACTCATGCTGATGGGATAAAAATTTATGGAATATATCTCTAAACCTTAGTGATCTGTTCACTTACTTAAAAGGACCACACTCCTTCTCATCACTGGCCATTGGTCATAGAACATTTTTCCTACCTGGCATCTTCTCTTCCTTTGTTTTCCAGTTTAAATGCCCTTTCCTGAGAGAAAGCTTGCCTGACACTTAATCCCCTAGCCTGACATAGATGGCTCCCACTAGACCTGAGTACTCTGTCCTTCCCTTATTAGCACTGAACAGAATTGGTAGTTATATATCTATTTGTTTAGCACAATGTCCAATACATATTAGAAACTCAATACAGAGTTGAATATAGAAAATATAAACTCCTTTGGTTTCAAACATTGTACAGTTTCCTGAAATGTCAAATTCAAAAGAAGCCATAGATATTTCTTTATCTTATAATTCATGAGGTTGCTATAAACACCTTGCAACCAAAACACACATGTCTGGACAAAACTCGACTTTCCCTATTCATTTCCATCCATATTCTTGGGAGACAAGTTACCTGATACATCCCTGACTCTCGTCCTGTTGACTCCATAGCAGCCCTTCTCCATTTTGAACCCTCCACAAGTCTTACCTTATAACTGAGAAGTGAAGAAAGTGTGAGAGAAGGCAATTAATACGGCCAGATCTCTGCTCCAGTGTGTAGGTACTGGTTAAATGTCTTTCTTATTTTTACTACAACAGACTTTATGACTGCAATAAAGATGTGAGTGGTTTCTTCAAAGATAAACATCTGAAAGAGAGAGGTGGGTTACATTCTAATAGCCTGTGGCTGCTGTCAGAAATAATTTAATGCTCAGTGCTTTGTTGGCTGACCCAAGTCTTTTGAAGAAGTGAAGCCTGCTACTTACACCACCATGGCTGCCCAGAATCCACTCATTTATGTGAGGTGCTCTGTAGTGCTGCTCAATGAAGGCAAGAAGCCTGAACTTGGTAATTGAGAATGAATGTCAAGTAGTGTCAAGGCGCCTCAATTCATAAGGCTGATAACTCCTTCTGTGATTGCATTTCCATTTTTACAGCTGCTTCAGTGGCCAAGTTTGCAGCCTTGTTTGGCAAAGTATATACATTACAGGACTCTCGGCACTGCCTGAGAAGAAGCTAGTAGTTTTTATTCACTTTTAAGGGTTGTGGAATTTTCCAACGATTATAAATTTCAATTTTATAAAGAGATAGAAAGAAAGATGAGAGAATCTTTTTAGAAGACAAGAGATAAAGAAAAGCAATCTTTGCTGCTAGTCTGGCAATCACACATGTTAAAAAAAACTTTTGACATTGGCAATATATTTCTTTGAGAAGAAGAAACTTCCTTAAATGAGATGAAAATACACAAAAGATTAAAAAATGGTGAAGGATGGATTCAATTTCTAAAATGTTTTGGAACTATAGTCATTTAAGTTGAATATTATCCAGGTTACCCTCAGCATACAGTCTAGCCCTTCTTTCTGTAAAGATCTAGAGAATAAGTATTTGAGGCTTTGCGGGCCAGATGGTGCCTCTAGCAACAACTCTGCCCTGGCTTCTCGCAGAACAGCCATCGACAATATGGGAATGCATGAGCACAGCTGTGTCCCAATAAATCTTTATTTAAGGACACTGAAACTAGAATTTTCAAATCATTTTATATGTCATGAATATTATTTTTCTTTTGATTCTTTTTAACTATTTAAAAATGGAAAAAAACATTCTTTGCTTGCATGTCATACAGTTAATAGGTGGCTGGCTGGCTTTAGCTCAAGCTTGTAGTTTGCTGATCCTAGGTTGAAACACGGTGGGTGCCCCTGTCTGTGCCTGAGCCCCTTCTAAATAACAGTTATGTCTCGCGGACGAGCCACCTACATGGGCAGGAACTGAATTATACTTAGCAGAGTCTTTAGCCGCACTTCATGCCAGAGTCTCTGAGCTTTGTTCTACATGCAGTGATGCCTGTTTTTACCAACAATTTGCTCCACACACAGAAAACTGTCTGAGCAAAGTTAATAGATGAATTGTCTCAGAGACTCCTCCATCTCCCCCCGCCCCCCTGCCAAAACAATGCCTTTGGTTCTCCTGGACTGATCTGAAAATCAGAGTGAAGCAGACACCACTGTGATACAAAGAATGCTGCAACTGAATAAAGATGTTTCCAGTTACTCTGAAGCCAGAGTAGCTTCTTAAAGAGAGGAAATGCTGAAGGTTGGAGAGTTTGTATATCTGCAAAACGGAAATTTAGTTTAATATCGTGTGGTTTGTTTGTACCTAGTGCTCTCTTTTCTCCTGAATCACATAAAATCAATTAGCAGAGCTTCTCTTGTATTGGAAGCTTTTAAAAAGAGATTTTGGTTGTAAATGACATATTAGGGAGAGTCTGGGGTTTTGTTTTTGTTTTTAGGGTTTTTTTTTTTTGCTTTTTTATTTTCTTATTCCAAAAATTGTCTTGGTTGGCAGAAAATATGGAAATCAACTGAAAAAATAAATTGATTATTTGCCTTTTTCCTGAGAGTAGAAGCCTGAGTCTTAACTCTAGAGGTTGTGAAATTAAAAGCGAAACAAACCAAAAGACCCAAAAACGTTGGAGTTATTTTTCACAAAGTTAATCTGGGGGCCCGCCTGATGAGACTGGAGCCGCTTTAAAGGGGTCCCGTTTTAAACCCTTCATTTGGTGCTGACTGCTTACCAAAGGGAGGTAATGACGAGAATCAAATTCACTGAACCGGGAGACTGACTTCTGGTTTGTCTAAGAAAGGGAATTAAAACACAAAGCGAATGCAAAATTGGCTCTGATACTCAAGAGCAAATATGACTTTTGCATACTGAATTCTAATAGTTTAAGGAAGCAGCTTCAGACAAGAGATGTTTAATAATTCAGAAAATAACACTAAGAGTCAGCATAAAAACTTTTAGTTTTATTGTGCTACTATTCTTATATCCTAGAACGCAGTGACAAGAGTCTTATTTGCTTTCATGGTACTTAATGTGCTTTGGGAGGCCCAGATAAAACCACGCCAAGGATTTAGATAAAAGTTGCAGGCATTTATTTACATATTTTCCAATCACAGAGTCAGCTTACTGTCTAGATTTTTCTCAGTAACAAATATCCTGGTAATTGAGGGGGTCTTTGGTTTTTCCTCGGATGTCAGCCATTGTCCAGGTGTCTGAGACTACTTAGCATTTCTATGCCACTTTAGAGATGCTTTCAGACTTTGGGTGGCTAACAAGCTGTTTTGTGCAACACTAAGAATCTTAATCTGATCAAATGGTGGTGCTGAAAAGCTCCCTTGGTTTTTTAATATGATGATCTAATGCTAGGAAATTGCAGTCTCTTGTTACTATACATAGATCAAGACATTCCACTCTGGACAGGGACTGTCACCTCTGCAGTCCTATTTTCCTGCTGAAGATCAGAGGATCTTGGGGACACAGGAGCAAGTTTAAATGTCTTTATTTTGCCCACAAGTATTCCTTCCTCCCACTCCCACCCTGAACACATTTGAGTCCAAAGCACAGCCTTCATTGAAAAATGGGTAGTTTATGCCATTTTCATTATAAATCACATATCATTCCTTGGGTAACGAAATAATTCCTTAGCAATGACATGAGCTAGACTCATTTTTAACTGTTGTTTTGTTTATAAGCTTTCCATTCACCTCAACCTTTTTATATTCTTTTTTCTCAGCCTTTAGATGTTGGGACCAGTACACATTGCTCACAGTGGGTCTCCATAGTCTCTATTATGTTTTAAATTAAAGCACTTCCTTTTTTTGCTTTTGTTTTCTGTTTTTTTTTGAGGGGGCGCTGGTAATTAGGTTTATTTACTTATTTATTCTAGTGGAGGTACTGGGGATTGAACCCAGGACCTTGTCCATGCTAAGCATGCGCTCTACATTGAGCTATACCCTACCCCGCTTGAGCCTTTATATTCTTGATTAGAAAATGTTCACGAGTCTTCTGCACCTCACACAGCTCAGGTGAAAGGCCCAGTCCCTGAAGCACTTCCATTACCTGCTTTGTGAGCTGAATGGTTGCTCTGCCTGTGCCTTCTGGCCATTTTCAGTGTCATCACACATTCTTATTTTCATGTAGAATCCCTGCTTCTGGCCATTGGAAAAACTGCTTTACTCTATCCATTATCTGGTTGATAAATACAATACTATATTTTACCACAATAGCTTTAGGTTAGTCAAGTTCTAGAGAGCCTATTAAGTTGGATCATGGTCATAATAATGTCAACCTTCCTGAAAACCAGCTTACCTGAGAGCAGCTAGTCTGTCCTAAATGAAACAAGTCAAATTCAGAGGTTACATTGACTGAGTAAGCTAGTAACTGGCTCCTTTCTTTCGTCAAAGTTTATTCTCTCTTTCAATCATGTACTAGATTTTTTGGTGATTTGAAAAATTTTTCACTTGTCATGTACAAAAGGCAATTTTTTTTTCCTTAAAATGGAACTTAAACTTAGCATTTCTAAGAAATTAAATGTTGGGGTTTTTTTGTTTTTTTTTTTTCCCCTTTTATTTTATCATTTAGATGGTTTGGAAATTTTTTTAGACCCTCATATGCTTAGTATTTAAATGTAAGATTTCTCTTTTGGCCTCCCAAATATTACAGTATAACACTGATACAGTTAATGTGAAATAAACATCTCAGTTTTGGCATGGGTTCAATTATATACATAGGCCTTGGGCATCAAAGACAGGTTTTCTTTCTTTTCCTTTTCTTTGAGTTTTTGGGTTTTGTTTTTTTTTTATGTATTGTTTTTGCTATTACAAAGAGAAAGAGAACTTAAGTAAAAATTGGAGGTTGCTGCAGCTGTTAAAAGCTCTCTGAAGCCCACTGAGAGGGAACAGAGCTGTTGAATAATGCAGACAAGATAATGAATAGCAGACAAATGATCCCAGAGGCTCCCCGCTGGGTAAAGGGAGTGTATACTTAGAGGCTAGATTTATTACCCTAACATCTTTTCTGGTGACCTCCAATTTATTGGAAATACCTGAGACATTTATAAACTCTGAGTTCTTCTCCTTCAACCAAAGCCAAACGTGTTCATCGTTTCTACCTCTGCTTCTTGAAGTCACACAGCAAAGTTGCAAAACTGGAGACTTCTTCTCTGAAAGGAAAAAACTGAGATTTCACTCATGCAAACAGAAAAGCACCAGAAATACAACCTGGTGGTCGATTTGTTAACTGAAGTACAAATGTGGCTCCCTCGACTAAAGGGAAGCATCCCAGATAGAAGGCTATCTTGTTAACTAGAAATTGCCGGTAAAGTTTAAACTCTGAGTAACTGGATTTAATAAAGCAGCACTTTAGAGGTATGCTTCATGCCCAGCCAAATTTAGGCCATTTTTCTAATGAAGGCAAAATTGTAGGATACATAGTACTGTGGGATTATAAACTACGTTCTTTTTAAAATGAACATTCTTAAAAACAGCTCTTGATGCTGAACTTTTTCTTTAAATGCAATTCATCAGTTTTTATTTGTACACTCTCACAGTCAAATTCAGTGAGAACTTCAATTTGGGATCAAAGAAATTATTCCATAAAGGAAGAACTGAATAGTTTCCAAAGCCGTGAGTAAAACAGTTTTGTGATTCTTTGAAATAGCCTAATGAGTTCCTAAGATACCTGGTCCAGTTTTCCCCTTACCTCCACATTGCTGGTTTCTCAATTGCTTCTTAGGAAAAACAAACAACAAAATCCTACCTAACTGTAAACCTCAGTTGTCCTGACCTATTTACCTTATTGAGATTTTAGATCTTAGCATATGCTAATTATGTCAGTATGTTAATTTAAGATAGTAAAATTTTGTATAGCTTTGTTGCTTGAAAGGTACTAGCCTAAGTGTTTATTCTTATTTGTATCTATGATTTCAGACGTATTTAGAAAAAAGTTTGGGAATTTTTAAGTTAATGTTAAGTGACAATATTTAAATAATCAAAAGTCTCTTTTTTTGGGGTATTTGTATATATGAATAAATGAAATGGAAAGGTTTTAGTTTTCAAAAGGGGTTAAATTGAATGAGATTAAATGTGAACTTGGAAGAGTTGCAAGTTTTTCCCATCCTCCTGAGAAATAGTAGAAAGAAGAAAATCAAGGTGGGGTCTTGCAGAGGCTGGTGGAGGGGGTGGGATTCTTAATAACAACTAGGTGAATTAAGCTTAGTATAGCTGAGATAAGGTGTGTTCCATCATAGTGTGGTATGGCATAAGTGGTATAAATGGCTTAAGTAAGTCTAGGACTTTAAATGTCCAACAGTATCACAAATAACTAAGGCCATGCCTATATAATGAATCCATTTTTCCTTTCTTCTTTTTGCCTTTGTTTTGACTTCTGTAATGATTCAATTCTGAGTTCTTGACCAGTTGATGTCTATTTGAATCATATTAATGAACTGATTGCACTGACTACTTGCTAATGTCACAAAGAGGACCACAGTAATTTTTAAAATTTTTAAAAATGTTTAATTGAAGTATAGTTTATTTACAATGTTTCAGGTGTACAGCAAAGTGATTCAGTTATTTATATATATATATATATATATATATATATATTCTTTTTCAGATTCTTTTCCCTTATAGAGTACTACAAGATATTGAATATAGTTCCCTGTGCTGTACAGTAGGTCCTTGTTGACAAATATCATATGATATCACTTATATATGGAATCTAAAAAAAATGATACAAATGAATTTATTGACAAAACAGAAATAGACTCATAGACATAGAAAATAAACTTATGGTTACCAAAGGGGAAAGGGGGAGAGGGATAAATTTGGAATTTGGGATTAACAGATACACACTACTATATATAAAATAGGTAAACACAATGACTTTTGAACAGTCAAACTAACAATGCACATAAATCCAATCACAGACTTGAGCAGCAAATTGCATGAACAGATATAATTAAGCTTGCAGAAGTATATTATGCATACTGTATATATTTCTATTAAGTACAGTGGTAAAATATAATAAAACTAATGAAATATATGTGCTCAAGCTTATAAAATTACAATTCATTCATTCATTCATCCTTCAATGATATTTTAGCATCTACTACAAGCAGCCACGTTTATAATGACAGAAACTCTATGGTGAACAAGATCTATAAGATCCTATATTTTAGAGGGAGAAGAGGACAATGAATATGTATGTGTTAAATGGACCTATCACATATTAAAGTGACAATATTTTTTGATGTATTGGGTTAAAACTATATTGATAAACTTAATTTTATTTTAAAATTTTAAAAAATGTGACCAGAACACTTAAAATTACAAGTGATGCTCACATTTGTGGTGTCCAGTATTTTCTACTGAGCAGGGCTGATTTAGACACCCTTCCTTCTACTCACCCAAGTAACCAGATAACTACCCCTCCACCGTACTGGCAGAAGACAATACATTCTGTGAAGAGCTTGAACTGGAAAAGCTCTGGACTTCGAAGCATCAAGGCCAACTATGGGCAGGAATGAGGTGCTGTATTGAAAACAGAGGGATTAAGATAAATTTGACGCATGAAACAATAACACTGCTTAATCTGCTTCTCATGCTAGGTCTATGAATACTGGCATGCAGATATATACCTCAATGCAGAATGCTGAAGAATTATTTTCTGAGGAAACAGATTTGACCAAAGTGGCATATAATGATATTTGGGAGTGCTCGAATCTACCCAAATCCTGATCACTAGACAGTGAAACCCATCGATTGAAAAGCCCCACCCAAGCACACAGAGGTCACAACTAGCATTTTAAAGCCTCAGTCTGGACAGTAAGAGTAAGACAGAAAGCCTCAAATGTGACATCCAGAGACAAAAATAAAAGAAAATAAATAAAAGAGAATCATAGGGCATAGAAAAAAATGCCTAGGAGAAAAAGAAATTCATAATTATTTCCCTCAGAGTAAGAAAGTATATATCTCTTCCATAAAACAAGAACAGGAGGTTGTAAAAGGAAAGCATTATGCTAACAAGCTTATTAAACATTTTAAATTAAAAATAGGATAGAAGAGATTAAAAATTCAAAGAACAATTTGAAGATAAAGCTGAGGAAATATTCTAGGTAGAACAAAGAGATTAGGAAAAAAATAGATCATCTTTCCATGTGGTCCAATATTCAAATAATTTTCAAGAACTTCTTGAAAGAACAGAGAAAAGAGATCAGATAAAAATTATCAGAGAAATACATTTTTAAATTCCCAGAACTGAAGAATGCAAGTGCAGGCTGAAGTCTACTGAAGATTCAGCTCAGTAAATGAAAGCAGTGTGACCTATCATACCTCCAGGCACAGGACTGTGAAATTTCAGTACACTGGAGAAGGAGAAGATTCTGAACACTTTTGAACATTAGCAGACAAAAACACCTCATGAAGGTCAATAATTGGAATGGCATTACATTTTACAACTGCAACATTGAAAACCAGAAGACAATAGAGGAATGTCTGCAACATTCTGAGGAAAAAAACAATTTCCAGTTTAGATTTCTATACCCAGAAAAACTGTCATATAGAAGGTTGCAGATATTTAATGTCCTGCCTTATTTATTTTTATACATCCAAATCTGTGGGATGTCAATAGACAATACCTAAAGACTGAAATATTAGAAGAAAGAGTTAAAGAAACTGAGCTGATTATCACTGAGAAAGGCTACCTGCTACTGTGGTCCATACATGTCACTTCCTGGGGCCCAGAGTAATGAAATGAAGAGGGATGAAGACTGAATCTGAAAGAGCAAAGAGAAAAAGGTATCCATGCAGCATAGAAGGTTCCAGAGAACAATGGGAAAGATCATAAAGAAAAGGAAAAGGAAATGTTAAAATAATCAGAGATCTTAATCCTAGAGAACAAAATGATTTACAATAATTCCAGAATATGAAGTTTCTAAACTAGAAAATAGCTGTTTTACATGGACTTTAAAAAACCCTGGAATATAATGAAATGAGTTTTAAATCTATAGATTAGATAGCCTGACAATCTATACATCAACAAGTCACATTAAACACTTGAATGTTTCCTTGGAAAGGTTCTGGGCCTTTTCTCATGATATTGATAAATTTCTCTGAAGGTCATTTAAACCTTTCTCTTTTTAAAAACAAGAAGGATATACCAACTCTTCTGCAGTTAAAAAAAAATTTTTTTTCAACGCATAGCCAGATTGAAAGCCACATTCCTTTTTAAGGCATTTTAATATCATTAGAGGTTGCACTGGTTTTCTATTGTTATGTAATAAACTACCACAAACTTAGTGCCTCAAGAGAACACATATACATTAAGTCACAGTTTCCACAGGTCAGAAGTCTGGGCATGGCTTAACTTGGCCCTCTGTTTAAGGTCTCACAAGACAGCAATCAAGACTTCAGATGGGCTATGTTCTCATTTGGAGGCTCACGGGGGAAAATCTGCTTCAAAGCCCATTCCTTTGCTGTGACTGAAGCCTCCAGCATTTCGCTAGCTGTCAGCTGGAGGCTGCTTTCAGATCCTAGAGGCTGACTAAAGTTTCTTGCCACGTGGGCTTCCTCAGTGTGACTGCTTACTTCATTGATCCAGGAAGAAGAATTCCTCAGCTCAGTCTGCTAACACGCAGTCTTACGTGATGTCACACAATCATAGCCGTCGGTCGTAGCATCACCATGGCTATACTCTATTTGTTATAAGCAAGCCACAGGTCCTGCTCACACCAGGGGAGGGGCTTATGCAAAGATACGACAGCAGGGAGTGGGACAGCAGTGGGGGCCTCCTCAGGTCTGTCTGCTACAGAAATGTATAAAAAATACAGGAAAAGTTAACATTTGCAAAACCTCGGTGTACCAATGTGGTGTTTAACATAATAGTTTCTCTACATTTAGACTAAACATTTTAAAGTTTAAAAGTAGTTCGACAAAACAGCTTGTAACTCTGCTTTGCTCTGTTTTCATCATCTCTTTGACTTGCAGTGTAATGGAACCCAGCTCAGGGGTCATGCATGGTGTGCACCTTATTTCCCACGGCTAGCACCATGCTCGACTCATAAAAGCTGATCAATGAATGATTGATAATCGAATGAATTCCCTAAAATGTTTCAAACATCAATTACCTATTCACAAATTCTACTCCAGCTTTACACCGTCAGGACCTAGCATGTAGTCAATGATTTTCACTGTTCACTCAAGTACAGAATAACAATAAAAACTAAAATTTATTGAGTCCTTACTCTGTCCCAGGCACTGGTCAAAGAGCTATGTATGTTGTAACAATTTAGTTCTGACAACCACTGTTAAGGAGGCAATTATGTATTTAAAGAATGGTGAGCTCCTCTAAAAATTCTACAGTGATAAGTTTTGCAGTCAGCAAAGCTAAGATTTAAGCCTAATATTTATCCTCTTACAACTTCCTTATCATGACCAACTCACTCATTTTTTCCTTCCCAGGGTAATATTTACCTAAGCAAGCACTAACCTTAACATCAAAACATCTTTTCTCCTTTGACCTCAGGTGTTCAACAGGTCTTTGCCCTTTGCACAGAAAGTAGCCGTTCATATTTAAACCAGGAATGATAATTTTTATGCAGATCTTAAAATGTATTTATAAATAATCATGCATTCAAACATATTAAGTCATTTAGGACTATAATTAGTCATTGTCAAGTCCTGGCAAACAGCAGGATTCTAATTGGAAAGCAGTGTTTGCCCTACTTGTGCCTCAATGAAACTTTCAGAGAAGGGCAGCATGTGCTTCTTAATCTGTTTTTCTAACAGCCAGTAGCAAATCAATGAAGATGAGGCTGGCGGGTATGATAAATTAATATGCACACTGACAACTTATAACCGCACAATTGCTTAGGGAATTACTATGCAACTATATCCAAGTAATTATATGTTTTAAATGATTTATCTCAATTTGTTCACAATACACCCCTAAAATGGAAATAAAAAGGGAGAAAATGCAAATAGCATGTTATACCAACTTTATGTGGAACTTGTTAGGAGGTTGCCCTTTTAATGAAGAATTTAATGAATTAAGAGGTTTGTTATGAATAAGCATTCTTACTACTTGTTAAGTATTTGTCACCACAGACCTGTCATAGTCATTCTAATTATGATTAATACCTTATCTTGAATTCCATCTTCATTCACATTTCAGTAACAAATGTAACTTCTATTATGTGATCAAGGTTCATGAAAACAGGATGATTTGCCTCTGACCTTATATTTTATTCATTTTTACATTCATATTTAACAGATATCTCTGAGAGTTAACCTTATGAATCTTTTAATTTTTAAAGTGCATTTTATCTTTGACATGCTTTTCCACCCTTTATACTGCTTCAAATCATGGTTATGTACTCAAGATAAATGAAATATCCTAACATTTTGATTATTCTCATATATATCTAGAAACTGCTACTTTGAGACATTGTTTAAAAATCTTTCTTGTCTGCGATGGAAAGAGCTCCTTTAATTCTCTCAAGCATTGCTAATGTTCTCAGTATAGAAGACACAGGTTTATGAATTTTGAAGAATCATGTGTCAAAATTTTCAGATTTTTCATTGTAGTCTATGTATAAATTGTGGCAAATATGGAGGTTTTTGTTGTTGGGGTTCTTTTCAGGGGTACAATGCAATCCACAATTCATATTATATTATATGTCATGTATCTCTTCCTTTATAGTTCGTTCTTTTCTTCCTTTATGTCTGTTCCCCTTTTATGCTTACTTTTCTCCCTTTTCTTCTGTTTTATCCTATTTCTGTCCTTGTCTTATTTCGTCTTCTTTTAATTTTTCTCCACCTTCATTTTTTTCCCTTCTCTGCATCTTCCTCTGTCCCTTTCTCTACAGACATATTCTCACCATTTCCACCCTCCTCTTTGTCCTGTTTCCCCCTCGTCCTTTCCTTTTTAGCCCCGTTCACTTCCCTCAAGAGAGTTCATACTCTCCACCTTCATTAAAGGCTATAAGCCATCTTTGCATTCAATTTTTGTGGTTTTAAGAATCCTCGATTATCCACACTACCAGCTGTTAAAAGCTCTGAGAGGAAATAAAAATAATAACATTACTTATTTTTCTACCTTTTTATTGGATTAAAAGAATCTCTACGAGAGCATAGAGTGTTACATTAACTAATAAGCTCACTGGAGTCACCATGAAAATTAAGCCAATTAATTTTTGGCAATAGTAATAACAATAATAGTAACAATGAACAAGAAGAAAATCAGATCATCTATCAAACATGAAGTGTGCTCTCCTAAGGGCTGGGCATCACGGAGGGGCAGCTTCTTTAGCAGGAAGAAGCTCTCTGGTCCCCAGAGCCGCTGGGTCCTTCTCAATCTCTGCTGTTGATGAAGAAACTCCACACACACATCATCAAGGCATTTGTAGTAAGCCAGGTAGCATGAGCGAAGTGTATGCAAATTGGAGAAATGAACCCTCTCCTGAGGTCTTCCAAATCACTCAATTCTTGAAGCAATTAGCAGATAGTCTATTTCCCCTTAAACTAGACGCATTTACATTTTCTTCATCATCTGAAGCATGTCTTCACACATTTCAGGTTCTCTATTATAAGCAGAGATAAGTACTATGCACTTATTGTTGAATCCAGCGGAATAAAGTCAAACACTCGTGGTATGCAATATTCTAATGTTATAAAGATCTGATGAGTTTTTCCTTGAAAAAATACTGCAAAACAGACTACATTTTAATTACGTTTTCTCAGAGGTGTCTGGGGGAAGGCAGGTCATGTGTTTAAGAGTGTTTAATGTACTTAAAAATTATATCTTCTAGCAGTCTCCAGTACTGATTTAATAGGTCTGATCTTTTGAAATGAATCCTATATCATATTTATGATGATGTTTTATTCGAGAATGAGGCTATATCTAATGAGAGGCAATTCCTTTGATGAGAGTGACAATTACATCACTTGAACTAACACATCAATAGCTATCTCTTCTTATGGACAATAAATTCATTGCTTTGGAAATAAACTTAATACTGCAATCTTAGGTTTTTTGGTTATCATTCATGATAAGCCAGATATAACTTAAGTGTATTCATAATCATGCAGAATGAAGAGGAAACAGAAAATCAAATGCCAGAAATAAATCAGGACTTTGCATTCACCATAATTTTCAACTTCCCTAAATCCCAAATCTTTCCTCTAAATAAAGAGAACTAGTAAATATGGAGACTTTACTGTGTGGCAGACTGTGCTACAATTGATTTGTTGTTTTATTTTAATCAATTTTTAAAATTTCTTCTACAAATCCTCTGTAGAAAGAGCTTGTAAGGACCGAAATGGCCAAGGTGCCAAAGATGAGGAAATCTGGCCAAGTCCTATGTGCTTTATGATCTTCTGGTAAGTTTTACAAAAAAATCTGATTTAAAGCTGGGTATTCTAGATCTTTAAATTCTAATAACTGAAAGACTTAAAAAGGTAACTCTTTTGTTGAGGAAAAGGATAATAAGAAGCATAATTCACAGCTCTAGCTTTGCTAAGGTGACATACAATTCAAAGTCACCGCACTTGGTAAAATATGTATTAGTCAATAAATAATGCTGAGACCACTGCCCAGGCAACGGTAAACAAAAACCCCCAAATCCTTGCCTGAGTTCTAACATCATGAGGAATTCTAGGCGAGCGTGTTGAATCACAACAAAAATATGCTCTGAATCACGACAAAAGTATACTCTTCCTAGCTCTTACGTATTTTGATTTGAGAAATAAAGTTTCAAATTGTCTTTTTTAATCTCTATGAAGAATATTAATAAAACTGCAGAGAACATTAAGTGCAAGACAGATGTTAGCTTATCTAAATACAAACCTTATTTGTAGACTTTGCTCATCCACCTGCTTATTTCGCAGTCAGTGCAAATGTATACTTTGGCAAATTACATTCAGTCTATAAACTTACCAAAGAAAATGAAATGAAAAGATTTTACTGGCTCGATGTCCTGCACACCTTGACACAACACTATTACAGAGAGGTGTGATTTGCTTACCTGTGATTGGGGCTTTCATAATGAAAGCTTTGGGTCACTTTTCATTTTCTGCAGAACCTGCAGAAGCACTTAGTGAAATTTCTGACATTATAGAAATGAAAGGAGCTAGCTTTCTGAGACATGTGCCTACAGGAGGACAATCACTGATGCTGAGAAAAGATGTTCAAAGGTTGACCTGCTGTAAAAATCAGATTTTCAAGGCATGAGGCAAGCAGAAGGCCCTTATCTCATTTAGAAATACCCTGAGAATGAACACTGAGCGAGGACTTACAGTAAATGATAAGTTCAGTTGCCATATAGTAACTTCAGGTAATGCTCCACAGGGCAGAACTTATCCAGCCAAGCCCTTCCCAAAACTGGTTTAATGATCTCTGATTCATCATAAAGAGCCTCGTAAAGGATCAACTGATTGTTCCATCACTTGATTTTTGATGTTACGTGTAGGTTGCAAGAAAAAAATGACTTTTTTGGAACAAGATTGCCTCAGAACTAGAAAAACTTGCCACCAGAAAAAAAGCAGCCAGGTTAAACAGGACCTTTTCAATTACTTTACTATAACTGAGATTTATTTGGGGTCTACCTTTGGTTTTCTTGTTTTTTTTTTTCTTTTTTTAGATTCAGTTTCTTTTTTTTAACTGAAGTATAGTCGGTTTACAATGCTGTGTTAATTTCTGGTGTAAGCATAGTGATTCAGTTATACATATATATTCCTTTTCATATTCTTTCTCATTATAGGCTATTACAAGGTATCGAATGTAGTTCCCTGTGCTACACAGTAGGACCTTGCTGTTTATCTATTTTATATATAGTAATGTGTATTTACAAACCTCAAACTCCCAATTTATGGGATCTACCTTCGATTTCAATAGGCTATTACAAGGTATCGAATGTAGTTCCCTGTGCTACACAGTAGGACCTTGCTGTTTATCTATTTTATATATAGTAATGTGTATTTACAAATCTCAAACTCCCAATTTATGGGATCTACCTTCGATTTCATGAGTTCAAATTAGCTCTGTGCTTTAAAACCATTTGATCTGAGAAAGAGAGGCTTAATTAACATTTAATGTGCTTCAGAGTGTTTAAACATGATGGATAATTTGGACACGTAGTGCTGAAGTTATAGATGCAAAGCACCTCACAACAAGCTGATCCCCAGAATAAGCACATAGGTGCAGAGTAGATGGGCGTGATTAGAGGCTGTAAGTGTAAATGCTGCTATTGCTAATAAGTAAACACCTAAGTATTCCATGCTCAAACGCCTTTGCTGGGAGGATATTTAGCTTGATTGACATCACACTGGACTGGTACCAGACTGGTACCATACTGGAATCTATATTCATTCTAGGAACATGTATTTATCAAAGTTCATAGCCCTCCTCAAGTAGTCTACACTCTTATAACATACACCAAAACTTTCAGAATTATTCTACCGATACAACTAATAACAACTGAGCCAAATTCAAGATTTCTTTGTAATTATTTTCATCCTTAGAACATGTTTTACTAAAGATTTTCAGCCAGAATTCCATGTATAAAAATTGCTTGAATTAATTGTTTTTTCTGATTGGTTATGTTATCAATTTTACGTACAGTCAAATTCTGTTTCTTTGCAATGTTAGTGATTTCTTATTTTAAAAAATCTTTTTCAATTTAATTTGATTTTTAAATGATGTGTAAACCATTTACATAGGTGAAAACTCAAAATCATATAAACAGGTATACTCAAGAACTCTTTCTCTTACCTACTCATTCTACTCCATTCCCACTTATCACCTATAAGAAATCATTTCCATTAGTTTTTCTTTTATACTTTGCTTCTTTTTTAAAACTAGAAAAATAAATTGCCCATTCATTTTACACAAAATGTAGCAAAATAAATATATAGTTTTAACTCCTTTTTTTTTTAACCTTATCTGGGAATTAATATATCTAAGAATATTCATATCAGTTCATAAATATCTTGTTTATTCTTTTTTCACTGCTAGCCACAGACTCTTTTTATGATAACTAAATACTGTTTAAAAAAATGTTTACAAAAATATTCTCTGGGATTAACCTGCCTGGGTTTAAAGCCTGCCACTACTCTTCTCAAGTTGTTTATTCTTTCTAAGCTTTTCTTTTTCTTTTTTCCCTACTGATACTCCAAATTTCCTTCTTTGATCTGTTTTTTTCTCTGTTTAGAGAACTTCTTGAGAACTTTCTTTGAGTATAGGCTTCCAGGTTGATAGTTCTTTCCTTTTGGCACATAAAAATGTTCCATTATTTTCTTCTCATCCATGGTTTCTGATAGGAAATAAGCTGTGATTCTAACCACCCCCTCCCTGTAGGTATAATGTGCTCCTTCTCTGGCTGCTTTCAAAAAAAGTTTTTTTTTGATCTTTAGTTTTTTGAAAGTTTAATTGTAAAACATCTTGGCATGGATTTCTTTGGCTTTATCCTGTTTGACATTCACTTAAATTCTTGAATCTGTAGGTTTACATCGCTTGCAAAATTTGTGAAGTTTTTCAGCTATTATTTCTTCAGGAACTTTTTCAGCCCTTCCCTCTTTCCCCTCTTCTTCTAGAACTCTGATGACATGATCCTAGTTCTTTTTATTTCAGTCCCACAGATTTCTAGGGTTATGTTTTTTTCCCTCCCCCCACCCCCCTGTCTGTTTTCTCTCTGTTCTTCAGGCCAGTTTTGATTGTTCTATCTTTCTGTCCACTGACTTTTTCCCCCTCTGTCCCTCCAATCTGCTATTGAGCCCATCCACTGAGCTTTTTATTTCAGTTATTGTAATTTCTTTTCTAAAATTTCCGTTTGGTTGTTCTTTGTATCCTCTATTTCTTTGCTGGAGCTTTCTGTTTCCCATTTGTTTCAAGCATATTTATAATGCTTGTTGAAGCATTTTTATCATGGTGCTTTAAAATATTTGTCAGATAATTCTATCTCCATTGGTATCTATTATCATCTTTTCATATAGTTTGAGATCTTCCTGGTTCTTAGTATGATGAGTGAGTTTTAGTTGAAACATGGACATTTTCATATTATCTTGTAAGACTCTGACTCTTTTTTACAACTTCTGTTTTCATTAGCTTTCTTTGACATTACGCCATCAAAACGTTGCCCAGAATATTTTAATACTTGGTTCATTTTTGCCCGCAGATGGTCTTCATTAAAATAGCAACCTGATTCTTGTGATTGCTTGGGGCAAAAGTTCTTGATTCTTCTTGATTCCTCTCATTCCCTCTGTCTCATTATCTCTTTAGCTATATATCCATGTACCTTGTTCTCACTTCCTTTAGGTCTTCTCTGACCCCTCCTGGACCCCATATAAAATAGACCCCCACATCTGCTTTCCCATTCCTCCTTACTTTGCTTTTTTTTCCTCCATACCATTTATCTCTACCTGGCATGTTCTATATGCATTTGTTTCTACAAACTGTAAGCAGTATCAGGGTAGGGAGGGTTTTTTTGTTCACTGATTTATCCTAGAGTTCAGAACAACATCTGGTATGTTGTAGGGACTCCATAAATATTTGTTGGATGAATGGATTAGTAAAAGAATGGAGACCATAATGTACAAATGAGGTTAGTGATGATAGACTTGTCTTTGTACTTTCCATTCTAATTTGTATTCTGTATTTCTTATAGTGCTTCATTTTAATGTTATGAAGGCAAAAGTTATGCTTGAACACATAAAATTAAATTCCCTAATAAGAGATGTAGACTCTTGTGTTTGTCACAAACCACCAAAATAAAGATTTGTCTCCATCTTGATATGATATGTATTATGGGCTGTAATTACGGTACGTATCATGGACAGTATGCTAATAACAGTCATGGCAAAGAATGCACAGGGAGTTTAATTGCAAGCCATCACTGCATTTGAGTCCAACCTTTGTGCACAGAGCCATTCATCATGAGTGACAGCCAAGAAGAGGAGAAGAACCCCATATTCTTCCACAGATCAGTCTGCCCCCTATTTACTTCACCCTGTCATTCGGTTTACAGTCCTCTTTGTTGGCTGTAGCCATTCCCAGAGGATGTATTTATTATCATGGAAAAAACCTGGATGACATCAGCAGCAGCACTTACAGCTCTGTGCTCTGGTCCAATAAATAATGTGTGCTCAGTGTGTGGAAGTGTTGAAGCAGCCCCGAATGTTATCGAGAACCAAGTGGGGTTAGCATGCACTGGCCTTCCTTGGGAGCTGGTTAGACAAGCAAAATGTCAGGCCTTGCCCCAGACCTACATTTTAACAACATCTCCAGTGATTTGTCTGGACATCGGAGCTTGAGAAACACTGATTTCTGGAAGATCTGACTGATACCAAAAGCCACCAACTCTCTAGGACACGATTGCAGACCATCATAACAAAAGGAAAATTTAACTCAAGTGAGAAAACAAAGCTTTTCACTTCTCACCCAAGGGAAGTAATAGAAACAGAGGCTAAATTAACACACTGAATTTACCTAGGTGGGCGTGTGATTTCCAAAACTATTGTCTGTAAATCTCATTCCATTTCCTGAAATAAAGTATTATCATTCTTGTTTTCAACAGAGTAAATTGATATTCAGAAAAGTGAAGTGACTCTCCCAAGGTGACACAGCTAGTGAATGGAATAAAAATCGACAGGACCAATTTTTGGACCCCCTCCCCCACCCCAATCCAGCTCTCTTTCATCTCATGATAAAAATTTAAAGGTTTTCCTCCTTCCTCTCTCCCTCCTTTCTCTCTCCCTTTCTTTCTCTAACTTGGTAAAGGATGATACAGAGCTAGTCAAAGCACATTTTTTTCCCTTCTCATAACTGAATCTTATGATCATTTAATGTAGCACAGATCTGAACAGATGAATTTGGGATGATTCTTTACAAATCAGTTATTTGAATCTATCTGAAAGACCTCTGCCTCTGGTAAATGTTCATCATTCTGTTGATGTTATACAGATATAGACTGAGTACATATTTGGAATCAGGCTAATGAGTACTCAGCATTGAGCAATCTATAAAGAGATCCCTAGGTAAGTGGTACCACTTAGCTTTGGCTTCTTTCTTTCTTTCTTTTTTAAACATTTTTTATTGAGTTATAGTCATTTTACAATGTTGTGTCAAATTCCAGTGTAGAGCACAATTTTTCAGTTATACATGAACATATGTATATTCATTGTCGCTTTTTTTTTTTTTTTTTTTGCTGTGAGCTACCACAAAATCTTGTATATGTTTCCCTGTGTTATATGGCTTATTTCTTAAAGATGAGTTCATGTTCATAAATATTTTTACTGCTACAAAGAAAAGAATTTAACATAATTTGGGGAGAAGGAATAAAAACTGTGAGTGTTTGGGAAGAGTGAGAGACATACATGGTAGTTCCCTAATAAGATTCTTAAAAGATGCACGAAGAAGTAGAAAGCATCTCTATTTGACTTCCTATGTGCAGGCAGGGGAATAGGAGAGGAGACAGCGGGTTATGCACATGCACACACATCCTTTGATTCTAGCATCTAGTTAAACATCTTTCCTTGCAGCATTTCAGGACAGATTCTATACACTTTTGCTGATATCTTTGCAAAATCTGTGAATGACTGACAATAACAGCACTGAGTGGATTATACTTCTGTCAATAAAATTATCAGTGATTAAGACAGACTATACTTAGATGAGCTCCAGCGTCTCAGAAAGACTTGTGTTTTAACATTCTTCTGGCTCTCTTCTATAGCATCTTTGCTAAAAATAATGGAAGAGCTGAAAGTTTTAAAAGCTTTTTCCTCCTCCACAAACCTCACATTAAAGGGCTGTTGGGAGGTACACAAAATATTAAATGTAAGAGATTTATAGGGTTTGTTTGTTTTAAGTGTCAAAACCAGTTATGTTTGGGAATCTGAAATCCAATTTTGAGGGAATATGACTTGGATAGCCTCTGTGCTCCCATCAACATACCAGAAAGCTTTAAGTTACAAGAATATGGCTCAAGAAATAAAAGTTGACATTCTATACACGCACTAGTAGGTCTCAAGGGCCCAAGCAATGCGAATGGTCTAAACACGGGTACATCACGTGAATTCTCTATACAATCTGTTTTCCCATCAGCCATATTTCATCGGCAATCATTTAATTAAAAATTGGAGCACCTATAGGAGGTTCCTAGCATATTGCCATTATTTAATATTTGTTTTATGACCAATTGGAAGGGGTTGTGGAAACCAGCAATTTTTCTCTTGGGGAATACTACAATCAGAACCATCAGCCCCAAGCACACATAAAACAGAATCTAAGTCACATTTATCTTCCACCAGGGAGCCAGAAACACAGTGACTATGTCTCCAGAATTAAAAATTAATAGCCATAAAAGGGACTATAAAAGAGGTGAAAAGGATATAGGTTTTGTAACAATACACAAGGAGCACCTAGAGGACCATTTATTTGCATTTTTGAGCTGGGGAGTTACAAAGATGGTCAATTCCGCTTAACAATTTTTAAAATGAAGAAAGGCTTCTTTGCAAAAGTCAGCTTAAACTCGATGAAACTTTGTTTTGACGTGAAGGATTTTTATTCTGAATTTCTAGTTCAACTGACAATGAAACGCAACCAGGTAATTACAAAATCTCTCCATTTTGTAATGCTTGAATACAATTTTATTGCAATAATATTACTTTCTGATCTAATCTGGTTATGATTTGTCAAATCAAATGTTGATTCTCTAAGGGGATAAAACCCCTTTTGATCTTAAAACGAAAGTAATGCAACTGTATTATTTTCTAATTCATTTCATAATACATTAGGCCAAAGTCACTTATTTATCTATCTGGAGATATTTTCAGTATGCTACTTTTTTTTTTAAGGCTAGGAATTTTGTCCATTATACCTAACAGGCCAGTTGGTACTTTGTGCTGGTCAGAGTAAAATTAGTGGTATTTCACTGAATAAAATTGTATAGCTTCGTATGAGAAGGATTATACTTTATACAGATATATATTTACATCATTTATTTCCTAAGAATTCCTGTACTTTGGGATCTTAACAAATGTTTGTTGAATGACTAAGCATCGTACATTACTCTCCCAGCCAAAGGAGAGCAATAGGACAAACAGCATGCTACCCATCCCCATTGGCAGATGATGAGCAGGAGACAAGAGAGGTTAGATGTTTGCCAGCATCTTAAGCTGTGCCACAAATCTCTTGGCTACTAGAAGAAACATGAAGTGGAGAGATCTAGGGGACAATCTAAAACCTAACTGCCACTCATTTTTGTCTGGAGGTTGAGGAAAGCTTTTCATACCTTGGTCATCACCGATCTGGTTACTTCAGAAAGTGGCTGTCAAGTCTCTTAAAACTGCTTTTAGTTTTGTACTGTTTGCTCACAGGCCAAAGTAGATTTCTTTAAAACAGACGAACAATCAAACCATTATGGCTGAATCTTTCTTGTCCCAGACAGGATTATAGATCCTTAAAGAATTTTATAAAAACTATTTTACAAAGGTCAAGAGTGTAGTAAGGGCAAGAAGACTTGGGTTTGAAATCTATGTGGTTTATCAGCCATAAATCCTTCGGGAAAATTACAAAAACCTCCATATGCCTCAGTTTCTTCATCAGCATAACAGTAGTAAGAAGAGTTCCTAGACCATAGTTGGTTGTGGGGATTAAATGAACTAATTCTTATAAGGAATATAGAATACTGCCTCTCACGCATAACACTTATAGAAGGCACAGAATTAACACATAGAAGGAAAGAATGTGTTCACTCAAAAGGGTTAGCTGTTAAAGAAAAGCTAAAGATCAGCTAAAGAAAAGGAGCCCATCTAATTCCATTGTAGAGTGAATCTCAGCCATTGGAGTTTTCTCGCTCATATTGGCAAGGATGGATCGCTGACGGAGATCTTTAAAAATGCACAACCTCTAACTCCCCCAGCTCTGAGTCCACATCTACTATGCCACCCTTGGTCTCTAATTTGGCTTCCCATGTACATCACCCACATGGAGCTCACAATGACCATGAAACGTAAGTTGACTTATCTACATTACAGTGTTGACCTGAAACAAACTGAGTCTCAAATCTTTCTCTAGCAAAGATGGTTTTTTTCAGATTCAGCAGAGAATAGCAATTCAGGGTCTGCAACCATGGCGAGCCACATACAAGTCCCCTTGAGGCAAGGGAAGGAGAAGGCTTTTATAGAGAGGAGAAGGAAGTTCGGAGGGCTGCAGTAAATGAAGAATCCATGGCATTTCATTGGCTGAGTCCTTGCCAGGAAAGAAGAGGGCTCTCTTTTTCCTGTTTGGCTCTGCTATTGTTGCAGGATGAAGAGCTCCCCATTCTGGTCTCCCAACTCTGTTTAATCAATTTTTCTGTTTATTCATTTTTATAAGTTATATGTCCCATAGTTTGGTTTTATACATCAGGTTTTAGAGCTTAAATAAAGTGAATTACCTCCAACAAAGACCAGGTTTCTGAGTCTGAGTCTTGGTAAATTCACCAAAGGAAAGAATGCCAGCTGTAACGTCTCATGTCACATGGCTGGCCCATCTTCCCCTGAGAGTAGTAGTTCTCTGTGCTGAGTCTGTCCATCTGAAATTTCTGCAGGAGGATAGAATCTCAACCATAGAGAGTCTTGGATCCTAAGTCAGAATGTTGAATAAATACATTCAGAATCTATGAAAAACCAAAGAGTAAAGTATGTGTTATGATAATCCCATGGCTAGTCCTTTGGACTGTAACCCAGGCATCTGAGCCTCTGGTCTAATTGCTCTGAGGATTCAATCAGATTCTGTACATGAGAGCATCACTCCTAGCATGTATTAAAGATAAAAAACTTTTAGTAATAATCAGTAATTATTAAGTGCTTGTCATGTACAGAACATTGTGCTAGTCATTTTTCATAGTCTTATTTAATGCTCTTGAAACCAAGCAGGACCCTGTGGGGCCTCCCTGGACAGACTAGTTCATCATATCCTCTGCTTTAACTCCCCTCTGAAGTACCTTGATAATAGTATCTGATGCGTATTTCCTGATTTTTTCAGATGCTAAAACCATCACCAAATGGAAGGAGTTAGCTACTTGATGATCATGAGTAGTAGCCCCCAGGCCATCTGGCAACTAAGAATTCACCAACAACCGATCGGGAGAATTGTGCACAGCTGATCATATGCCGTGGGACGCCCCTCCCTCACCTGGCCTTTAAGGAGGCTCAGCTGAAATCCGTCAGAGACTTGGGGGTTTTGAGCGCGAGCTACTCATTCTCCTTGCTTGACCCTGCAATAAACCTTTCTCAGTTCCAGAGTCTGAAGTTTCAGTTTGGCCTCACTGTGTGTTGGATACATGAAGTTGCACTGGGTAACACTCCTAAGAACCCTTTGAAATGGGAACTATTATTACTTCCATCAAACAGAGGAAGGCACTGAAGAACAGAGAGAGTAAGTAACTTGCTCAAGTTCACAAAGTAAGTATTGCGGGAAAGATTCAAACCGAGGCTCTCTGACATAGGCCAGGTCTTAGCCACTGTTTGTTCTGCTCTGCTGGGTTTTCTAACACTAGTTTTTTCTTTTTAATCAGAAAAACTGAGGACCATAAAAGCTTTTGTCTCATAGAACTAAATCCATGTAGAATTGAGAATGGTAACTGTCTTTCGTCTCAGAGTAAATGGATTCTGTCTGACGGATTAAGAAGAATTCACTTGATTTTTATTCATATTCAGGTGGGTTGAGTATTGGTTGATTAAAAAGCCTCAAATCTAGGGGCTTCATCTAGGCAGCTGTGTCCACACCAGTGGCATTTTCTTAATTTTACGCTCCCATTTAACTTAACCCAATTCCTTAACCTTTTTTCTTTAAAATTTTAAAGAAATACATTACGATAAAATACATTTTAAATATGCTAAGTGAAATAAGTCAGACAGAGAAAGACAAATGTATGATTTCACTTATGTGAAATCTAAAATAACAAAAGAAATAAACATAAGAAAACAGAAAAAAAAAACCTGGCATAGATACAGAGAAAAACAGATGTTGCCAGAGGTGAGAGGAGGGGGGTAAGAAATAGGTGAGGGAGATTAAGAGGTACAAACTTTTGGTTGCAAAATAAACGAGTCACTGGAATGAAGTATACAGTGTGGGGAATACAGTCAATAACTACGTAATATCTCTGTATGGTAACATATAGTAATGAGACTTATGGTGATTATTTTGAAATGTATAGAAATATTGGATCACTGTTGTGTACTAGGAAGTAACATAGTGATGTAAGTCAATTATATTTCAAAAAGAAACAAATAGACTTACATAAAAAGAGATCAGATTTGTGGGTACAGAGGAGGTGGGTGAGGGGAGAGGGAACTGGACGAAGGCAGTCAAAAAGTACAAATTCCTAGTTATAAAATAGTAAGCACTAGGGATGTAATGTACAACACGATACATATAATGAACACTGCTGTGTGTAATATATGAAAGTTAAGAGAGTGATCTTAGGACTCTCATCACAAAGGAAAATTAAATGAAAAATATATTATCTTTATATTTCTTGAATTTTGTATCTGTATGGGATGATGGATGTTCACTAAACTTACTGTGATAATCATTTCATGATGTATGTAAGTCAAATCATTATGCTTTACACCTTAAACTTATGTAGTGCTGTATGTCAATTTTACCTGAATAAAACTGGAAGAAACCCCCCCACATTGTAAAACAGTATGAAAATGTATAAAGGGAAAAACAGGAATATCCCTTTGCCCTGAGTCCTGTCCCGCTTCATAGAGTTAACCATTGTTACCAGTTGCTTCTAGGTACCCCAATAAATGTTTCTAGGCACTTGCAACTAATAATTTTTGATAAATTATCACACTATACATGATATCCTACCTCTATTTTTTAACTTGATAATATATTTTGCACATCATTTCTACAAATATCTGTAGATATATCAAATGTTGCATTATTTGATAGGCACCTACTTGGGGCACTGGCAAAGCAGGGGAGGAATGAGAGACAGAAAGGAATAAGGGAAGAAAGAAAGAAGGGAGAAAGAGGAAAGAAGAGACCTATTCTGATGAATTTATACAAAGTGTGTTGCAAAATATTTTCAGAATTGGAAAAAAAGAAAAGAAAAAGGAGCTATTTTGATCTCACGTTGCAGGGAGTTTTGTAGCTTAAATTTATTTTAAAGTGGAATTAGATATTATTTAACCAGTCCATATTTACGTTATTGCCAGTTGATGATTGCAAACAATGCTGCAGTGAATATCCATCTCTGCCTTTGTTAGTTTTTGCTTAGGTATTTGCATACATCTGTACAAACCACAATACGTTCCTAGAGGCCAACCCCCAGTCTTGAATTCTGAGATTTCCTTGACAAGTCAAACATTTTCTGGAAGAAAGAGGAAACAGGATCTTGTATGAGAAGATCATACGATTAATTAAGGTTCTGGAGAGTGGGAACAATGACTTCTCTCGGTGTGCTAACATTCAACTTCAGGAAATCTTGGGAGAGCACAACAAATCTTGCACTTGAAAGGAAACGCTGGAGAGTTTTTCACACAGGTGTAGTTGATGGAGTTCAGAGTCCTCCACGAAATTTGACTCCCTATTTCCAGCAGTAGGTACTATGATTACATACTTTCCAATCTGTGTGTTTTTCCTTTTCACTCTACACAGTAGTTCATAGAGTCTAGGAAATGAGAAGGAAAGGCAAGACTCTTCATCAACTTTTTTATTACAACGTTCTGTTGAGATATATTGGCTTTTCTACCCGGATGAGGTAGGAGCCATTAATTTGGAGCCCTGAGTAGAGGACAGTCTCAGAAATGGGGGTCCCCTTACCTAACTAAGAGATTCTTTTAGAAGTTCACTGAACAGGCCCCATTCTAAGATTGCTGCTTGGGCTGCCTTATGCTGAATCCTGCTTTAGAACAAATACTTCTGATAATGTAAGATCCTAGTACGTTTTCTAGGCCAGTATCAGTCTTTTTCTTGCAGAACATGTGGCTATAATAAGCCATTTGGACATACACAGCAGAGGGCAGAATTTGGCTGGGAGTAATTAATTTGTAATTAGTCAGCTAAGGGAGTGTGAGTATGAATGCACATGTGCAAACATACTTGTCTTTGAATATTTACCCTGAGCCCTCTTTGTAGATGACACTAGCCTGAATGTGTGGAAGAGAAAAGATAAACTCTTAGCATTGTAGAACTCTTAGTGTTTCCATATATGAGTCACCACTTTTTCTTACCCTCAAAAGATTTTTTTTTCAGAAATTAAATGGATTTAATGTTCACTCCTGTTTCTGAGATTGGATAGCCATATTGGAATCCCATGTTTCCTGAAGAATTTGCTGTTCTCACAGAGCAAAAGAGCCTTCAATGCCTGAAGGCTTTGTAAAGAGTGACTCCCTGAGATGATTTAGTCTTTAGCGCATGTAGCTTACCTGATTAGTTGCCATTAAAGCTAATGTAAGGCAAATACTCATCCTGTGAGGAGAGTGCCTGTAACTTTAATAATGCCCAAGGGAATATGTATGACCTCACACCTCCAGCCCAGACATTGTTTAACCATACCCCACAACTTGTGAATTTCAATTATTTGTTCAGAGGGGCCATTCATAATTGCCTGGTGTAAGCCTGCCTTTAGGATGCAAAGCAGAAGACAATGAAAATGCTACCCGAGCGAATTAGGGCAGCAGCACTTAAACATATAAATTAACTAGGCCTCTTTTCACATCTCCCTCTTTCTATTCTGAGAGGTTTCAGTCTGGTGACATCAAAGACAGGATTATGGGAGAAGATAAAAACTTGATCTAATGTCCATGTTTGAAGTCATGAAAGTCCTCCTCTCTCCATGGCAAAATAACCCTCTTCATAACACACACACAAAAACCAGGGTCCAGGTGCAAAGGGGCAGGGGGAGGGGTGGGGGTGGGAGAAGGCTGCAAGAAGGCCCCGGCTTCCTGATGTTGGAGGAATAACACCTATAACTGGGTGTTAAAGCCCAGCATTGCCAAATGTGCTAATAGATTGTTTGTAGGCTTGGGCTGGCTTTGTTCTGCAAATTAATATGTTAAGTCTTTCTTTTAAGCCTGTGTGATGTTGGGATGGTTCTTTAATGAGATTTTAACTAGGTTTCCCTTACTGTCAGCAAAGACTAGAACAGACATGTTTCTTAGGTGAAAGGAGAATGATCTTTAACTTCAACACCATTAACAAGTATTTTCTTAAATGTCGTTTGTCAATCAAAATGTCGTTTGCCTTAGAAAAAACCAGGGTATTTGTGTCCACTGCACCCATGGGCTATGAAGCCTGTGTATTCACGTTAAAGTGATGGGCTTAAAAAATGTCCAATAGTTTTCTTTGGAGGGGAGGGGAGTGGAAGTTTCCAGAAGGAAAATATGTCATAATTATCATAATTTGAAGATATTAAAGACTCACTTTCTTTGGAATTCATAGAAATTGTTTGAGATGAATGCAAACCTTGGCCCTTTAAAAATATATGCAGCTGCACTGCCTGGCATTACAGCCTGGAAGATTTATTTTCAAAACTCTGCAAGCTACAGCTCCATGACTTTTAAAGTCTTTAGTCCTTTAAGCACTAAATCAGCATTCAAGTGGCTGGTTAAGCTCCCAAAGGCCAAAATGAAGTGCTCCAGCCTAGTTTATAACACAGACTGACTGTTAGAAAACTCTTTCTTAGCCCCAAACCGAGGAAGCATGGAGAACAGACACAGCCTTTGGACAAAATTGCTGTGTTGGCTTCCTGCCTCATTTTCTCCTTTTTTCATGCTTTGGAGACTCATGTATGCTTAAACCCAAAAGTAGGAAAAAATAAAATCTTGTATGGTGGGGAGGGAGGTAGCAGGTATTATGATGTGGTCTGACAAACTTAGTTGTTGAGATTCAAATACTATGAAAAGCTCTTCGTTTCTTCCTGCATCCCCAGCCTTCTTGGTTGGAGATCTTGCAGTATTTATTATCGCCCCCTATCTCCCATGATGGGCACACTTCCAAAAGGAGAAGGCAGCATCTGGCTGACAGTCCATCATACCCATGATATGTTCCATTCTGAGTGATGGCTCTGCTTCACAGTTGAAGAGGTCTTTAATCTCCTTGTATTTATCCAAGCTTAACAGAAAAACGAAACCTCCTAGTTTACCCAAAGGGTGGGTCTTTACTGTGTGGTAGAAGGTGTGGATCCCACCATTTTCTAGAACAGTGACATTCCTAGAAGGAAACTTAAGAAACCCAGTGGCTTAGAAGTCTGAGCAGCCCCCGATGACTTCCCCCAGCCTCAGTTTCACATCTTTACACACTCACTCAGTTTTATATATTTACCTTAAAAGCTATTTGCTTAAATGTGGTAAAGGTCAGTCATTTATTTATTCTGCTTAAGAAAAGGTGTCAGCCTCATGATATCTCCTTCCAAAGGTGATTAAGAAAGTTAGCACATCCAAGTCTTGAAAACTCAAACAAGTTAAACAAGAAAAGTCTACAGTGAGTTTTCAGAGTATAAGTCATGTACTAGAAACCAGTGAAACAGACTTGTCTCTGAGAAATAGTCAAGAAACTTGCCCTTTTGCTCAGTGTCAATATTCACAGATTTTCTGACTTATATCTTCAAGATCCTTTCTGTTTCAGATTGATCTTCCAAGGTACAGCCAGACCTGGAGAATTCCTATCACTTTTCCTCAAAAATCCTCCATGGCTGGTAGAACACATGACTCACTCTGCCTTGAGTGTTGACTATCCCATGGCCTCAGGTAAATGCTCAGCCTTTGTAACAATTTGTAAACAATTCCACTGGGAACCCATGGCTGTGATGTTTATCTGCGTGCTGTGCTGCTGATAGCAACCGTGGGTCAGGTGTTCTTTGCTGGATGACTCATACACTAGTGTACACACTCTCACCGTATTTCTTCTAGGCCTGGTACTTGATCTTAGCCAATCAGTGAGAACAAGGGAAGATGTATCATGAATTTTCTATATATATATATATTTTTAAAAAACTGGAATAGCTCTGAGATGTAAGAACTTGAGCCAGAGTGATTTAGAGGAAAGCTTTTGGACTTCCTAATCATCATAGAGTCAGATCTTGCATTAGGACACATCCTTCCAGCTCAGTTTCGGGCATTGTCGGTCCTTGTGTAAATTCCTGCAAGATTAAGTGCAAAGGTTCTCATTTCTCCATGGGGTTCTGGAGGCCTTGGCTTTCCTGGCTTTCCTGAATTTCCAGGACGTTGAGGGAGGGAGCAACGTAGTTCTTCAAGAAGCCCCTGAAGGTCCCTGGAGCACAGTAGCTCTGGGTGGCCCTCCCATGGTGGTAAAGGGGGTTGCTTGAACTGTTCTTAGATCTGTGCCGTTCCTGGAAATTCTACAAGTATCAGTGAGGGTGACTGATTGTATAGCATGATCTCCATACCCCCGGTCTCCTGGATTGCTGGTTGTGCAGCTTTCATACTCTCATTTTTCCAAGTTCTCAGCCTATCAGAAGCGGAAAGGCCACTTTAAGCACACTCACTGGCAGACATCAGGAAGAAGTAGGCTCGGTATTCAAAGCAACTGGAACTCAAGTAGCGAAACAGCGGTCACCATCATTAGGAGCTGCCCAGCTAGCTCCAACTCAAAAGACTCTGTGTAAGTTTTCTGTCTACTTTATCAGTCGTTGAGGGATGGGTGTTGAAATAGCCAAGTATAATTATAGATTTATCCACTTCTTTCAGGTCTATCATTTTTGCTTTATATATTTGGGGCTCTATGCATTAGTTTTAAATACAAACATTTGCTGTTCTCTTAGGGTTACATTCTCAATGTTATTAGGAGGTGTAAAAACCAGACACAAGTAGGGACCTTGACAAAGAGAATAATGACAATTAGAAGCTGATGGCCTTTGTTATCAAAATCTACAATCTAGTCTCTTTACTGGACTGAGAAGTATAGTTTGTGTGTGTGTGTGGAGGGGGGGATGTGTTTGGGGAAGAGAGAGGGAGCAGCAGGAGCAATTTTCTTCCATTTGAGTAAAATGCAAATAAAAGCCTCCAGAGAGTCTGCTGTAGAAGGTTTGTACAACTTCCACTGTTTCCACCAATTGAATATTTCCTACCATTCCATAGGTTGCCTTTTTTTTTGTTGATTGTTTTCTTTGCTGTGCAGAAGCTTTTTGGTTTGATGGAATCCCACTAGTTTATTTTTGCTTTTGGTGTCACATCCACATTCTGTTTCTGCATTCATTTATCAATGGATATGTGCATTGCTTCCACCTTTTGACTATTGTGAATGATGCTGTTACAAACATAAAAGTATACAAGTATCTTTTCAAATTCTAGCTTTCAGTTCTTCTGGATATACACCTTTTCATATGCTTTATACTTTGAACTCTATAAGTACTTTCTATATAAAAAGGTAGAATAATTCAAAAGAAAAAACTCTAAAATTGAACTCAAACCCCTAAATTGAAAACACATGAAATTATCATAACCACATGGAGAAAAATAGTTATTTCAAGCTTTTCACAGAAAAATGAAAGCCAATCAATGAAGATGAAATGGTAAATGGAAGGATCATCAATTGATTATAAAGCCATTAAGTGAAAAGGTATAGTGGAACAGTATGCTTTAATGATGCCAAAGTATAACCCCCATTTTTTTTTCTAATTTCAAAGAGGAAGAAATAGCTTTGTGAGAGATCTCAGTGTCACCATTGTAACCAGTGGTCAAACATCGATTGGAAAGAATGACACACCTGCTGTCGTGTCCTCTAAGCACAAAAGCATCACCTGTAAACTATTCCTGCTGGAAATATTCAATTAAATCTGTCTGAGCCCTTAAACTTCTAGTTTACAGGATATATAAAAGCTAAAGGTAGAAGTTAAGTAACTCCAAACATAAACAATCAAAAACATACAGAATGTGAAACATTCTACAAGAACTTCTTGGGATCTTCAAAATGCTGGTGTTCTTTAAAACAAAAACAAAAACAAGGTTATTCTAGAATAAAAAATTCCTAAGTGATAGAATAACCAAATACAACGTGTACACATTATCTTGATAGTGGTTTGAAAAATCCACAATCAAAAATAATTTGGGAAATTGACACAACATTGTAAATGGACTAAACTTCAATTGAAAAAAAATTGGGGGCGAATGGAGAAATTTAAATTTGGAGTGAGTATTATATGATATTAGGGAACCACTGTTGATTTTCTTCGATGTGTCAATGGTATATGATTATGTAACAGAATGTTCTTATTCTTGGAAGATGTACACCACAGTATTTAGCAGTGAAGGGTCATGATAAATAGATATATTCAAATATGCCAAAGTACATTAATGTCTATGGAGTAGGTACATGGGTGTTGAATTTGGGAGATGGGTCTATGGCTGTTTATTGTACTATTTTTTTAAAATACTTTCATCTTCTCTGCATGTCTAATTTTTTTTGGTAATATACAATTGAGAAAGTAAAATATCAAGCTTTGAGAGTCAGCACAGAAGACATGTGACATATGGGGTGCAGAGGCTCCACGCTGAAACTCCACGTGAGGGAACTGTCTGAGTTGAGCTGCGGAAAGGAGACTTGAGACCTGGGGAGTTAGCGTTTATCTAGTGATGGATCTTCTTCCCCTCAAAAGAGACAAGATTCAGTGACTAAGTTTTAATTCTAGGCCCCCAAGCAAAAGTTTCAGAAAGGAACCTTTTAGCCTCTGCTAATTGTAAATTAATCAGCTCTCCAGCGGTGAGAAGACCCCTTCTATCTGCGCCCCTCCCCACTCCCCAGTGTTGATGCCTAGGGCAAGAATGAGACATTTTCTAAAATGCAGAGAAGCTCTTAGAGACTACGCTATGGTTACTTAGTTGATAGTGACGAACAGGGCAAAGGCATAATTATAGCGGGTAAAATTTTAAGGGTGATTAATACTGTCTGCTTTATTGAACGGAGTCGATGATGAAATTGTGGTTAAGAGAGTGGGCGGTGGAGTTAGACCACCCGGGTTCAACACTGGACTCCGCCACTTAGTCAACGTGTGAAGCAGGAATTGTCTAAACAATTTCTGTACCTGTAAATGAAGATAATGATAGCGCCCACCTCAGAGTCGCGTGTGAACGAAGAACGACAAAGGACGCGTGCAGCACTATTAGCAGAGAGCCTAGCGCAGAGTAAATCCACAGCGTTAATGACAATTGTTCTAACTACTACTCACGGAAGGGAACTGAACATTTATGAACAAGCTGAAAGGTAGACTCCTACAGGGTCTTCAGAACATCCAAGGACAGGAAGGAAATTTGGAGCCACTTAACAACTTAAATGAAATTTATTGTGAATTTAACTATTTTCCTAAGATTCCTGAGAATTCTTTCAGCACAGACCGGGCACCACCTGTCCACGTCCAGCATCCCGAGTAGAGCTGAAGTCAGGACATCATGGAGAGAGCTAAGTACCACAGCATCCGCTGTCACTATAGAAGAGTGATGCTCTGTTTCACTAGCTTGGTGTCTACCAAGCAAGCTGTCAACCCCTCTCGGTGGGAGCTGCTATTTTAGTGCTTTTTTCCCAGCAGGTGCTGAAATGTAAAACCATTGTTAAATTAGCTGATGGTTGATGGAAAACAAAAACTTTTCTTAAATACATTTTTTTATTTTTTGCATGAGACCTTATTTCAAACACTTTGGGGTTCCTGGCCATTGAGATGGCATTTTGTGTCATGATTTCACTGATTATGCACCCAGCAGTCAAAGACACCACTTGAGCTTCTAATTTTATTTAACATATTAAAAAAAAAAAACTGTAAGTGGCCATTGACACCCATATATTTCTGAGATTAGTGAAGTTTTTTTGGGTGGAAATCAGTTATAAACCATTTTATTGTAAGGGTTATCTTGAAAAATGAGACTTTCCTCATAACCATTAACCTTCAAACTTCTGAAAATGTCTTTGATAGATTATAAAATCTATAAAAATAGCAAATGATGAAATGAGACTTCTCCTAGTTGAGTATAAGAATTTAATATTCCTTTAAAAACAACTTCCTAAGGAAAGTTTAGTACTACCCAGAATGGTAGTTCTGTGATCCTCAAAAAATATTAAAAATATTAATTCTTCCAGTGCATGAACGCAAGCTATCTTTCCATTTGTTTACATCTTCTTCAGTTTCTTTCGTCAAAGCCCTATGGTTTTCAGTGTACAGATCTCTCACTTCCTTGGTTAAATTTATTTCTAAGTATTTTATTATTTTTGATGCTATTGTGAATGAGATTGCTTTTTTTATTTACTTTTCAGGTAGTTCATTGTAGTCTTCAGAAATGCAATTGATTTCTGTATGTTGATTTTGTATTCTGTAACTTTACTGAATTTGTTGATTAGTTCTAACGGTTTTTTTTTTAATGGATTCTTCAGAGTAAGTTTTCTATATGTAAGAGGAGATCATCTGCAAAGATAATTTTACTTCATTCTTCCTGATTTTGATGACTTTTGTTTCTGTTTCTTGCCTGCTTGCTCTGGTTAGGACTTCTAGCACTATGTTGAGCAGGAATTGTTAGAGTGGGCACCCTTGTCTTGTTTCTGATCTTTCACTGTCGAGTATGATGTCATCTGTGGCCATATATAGCCTTTGTTGAAGTATGTTTCTTGCATACTCAATTTCTTGTGCATTTTTTTTTTATCATGAAATGATGTTACATTTGTCAAATGCTTTTTCTGCATCTATTGAGATGATCGTATGATTTTTATCCTTTATTCTTTTAACATGGTGTATCACATTTGATGATTTGTATATGTTGAATAATCTTTGTATCCCAGGGAAAAATCCCACCTGATCATGGTATACGATCTTTTCACTATCCTGTTGAATTCAGTGTGCTAGTATTTCGTTGAGGATTTTTGCATATATCTTCATCAGGGATGTTGGCTTGTAGTTTTTTTTTTCCTTGTAGTGTCCTTTTCTGACTTTGATATCAGACTAATGTTTGCCTTATAAAATGAGTTTGGAAATGTTTCCTCCTCTTCAGTTTTAGAAAAGTTTGGGAAAGATTGGTGTTAATTCTTTTTTAAACGCTTTGTGGAACTCACCAGTGAAGCCATCTGGTCCTGGACTTTTGTTTTTTGGGAGGTTTTTGGTTACTGCTTCAACCTCCTTACTCATTATTGGACTATTCAAGATTTCCTATTTCTTCATTATTCAGTTTTGGTAAGCTATATGTTTCTATTTTCCTAGGTTATGCAATTAGTACATAATTATTCATAGTAGTCTCTTATGATTCTTTGTATTTCTGTGGTATCAGTTGTAGTGTCTCCTCCAAAAGACGTATCTGATAAAGATCTGTTATCCAAAATACATAAAGAACCCTTAAAACTCAACAAGAAAACAAACAACCCAATTTAAAAATGGGCAAAATATCAAATAAAAACTTAACCAAAGATGGGATACAGATGGGAAATTAGCACATGAAAAAATCATGTCATCAGAGATTGCAAATTAAAATGAAATATCACTACACACTTATTAGGAAGGTGAAAAAATTCAAAACACTGATAACATTAAATACTGGGGAGGATGTGGAACAACAGGAACTATCATTCATTGCTAGTGGAAATACAAAATAAAAGAGCTACTTTGGAAGGTAGTGTGATGGATTCTTACAAAACTAAACATGTTTACCATATAATCCAGCAATCACATTCCTTGGTAGTTCTCCAAAGGAGTTGAAAACTGATTTCTATACAAAAACCTTTACATGGTTGTTTATAACAGCTTTGTTCAGAATTGCCAAAACTTAAAAGCAACCAAGATGTCCAGTATGTAAATGGATAAATAAACTGTGTGCATCCAGAGAGTGAAAAATTGTTCAGAGCTAGAAAAAAGGAGCTATCAAGCCATGAAAAGACAGGGAAGAAACTTACATGCACATTACTGAGTGAAAGAAGCCGATCTGAAAAGGCTGCATACTGTGTGATTCCAACTACATTACATTCCGGAAAAGGCAAAACTATGGAGATAGTGAAATGATCAGTGGTTGCCAGGGGTTAGAGGAAGAAATGAATGAATAGGCAGCGAACAGAGAATTTTTAGGGCAGTGAAACTACTCTGCACAATACTATAATAATAGATAGATGTCATTATACATTTGTCCAAACCCATAGAATGTACAACACCAAGAGTAAACCCTAATGTAAACTATGGACCTTAGACGGTAATGATGTATCAATACAGTTTCAGCGATTATAGCAAATGTATTGCTCTGGTGGAAGGTGTTGATAGTGGGGAAGGTGTGCACGTGGTGACAGGGAAGGGAATTCTCTGTGCCTTCCACCCAAGTTTGCAGTGAACCTACAACTGCTCTAAAAATTCTTTAATTAAAAAAAGTGTGTTTAAATCCTTACTTCACCACTTCCTAGTTATGCAACATTAGAAAAATAACTTCTTTAGGCCTCACTTCTTCATCTGTAACAAATGGCAAAAACATCCTTAAAGGGCTGATGTTAAAAAAATTTTTTATAATCCAGATAAAATGCTTAATATAGAGCCTAGCACACTGTGAGGCTTTACTACACGGAAACAGCTATTATTATTACTATTATTATTTCTTTTATCTTATGGACATGGAGATCTCATTGTCTTTCAGAATACAGAGTTTTTTTTGCTGACCAGGGAAGGAGGTGTTTAATGTTTAGAATGTACCTGACACCCTTCCCCTAGATGAAACTCAAATGACCTACGCTGGCGGTGAATGTGAGCTATGTCACTGATTTGGAGAACTTGAAAAATTCCTCCCACATGAAATATTAATGTATTTTTTTTCCTTCAGAAAGTTACTCTGCCTCAAGGCTTCAGGTGTTTCTTCTGTTCAAGTCAACAGGTATTTTCAAAACTTTAGTGGATTTAGATCAATCTTTTGAAAGTATACTGTTTCTTTCTTTCTTTCTTTCTTTCTTTCTTTCTTTCTTTCTTTCTTTCTTTCTTTCTTTCTTTCTTTCTTTCTTTCTTTCTTTCTTTCTTTCTTTCTTTCTTTCTTTCTTAAGAAATTGGTGAATTTGAACTATTTACATTGCCTTAAAACTTATCGCTTTGTTCTCTATGTTGTGAACTACAAACCCTCCATGGGAAAGAAACGATAATACTTGCATCACTTGAAAACTTCACAGTGACCAATGATCCTCATTGCCTTTTAACATCTAGATTAATTTCTTTAAGGTGCAAAACTGAAATTCAAAAAAAGAACAAAAACAGAACATGAATACAAAATAAGAAGGAATTGCAGGAACCCAGCTGAAGGCATCAACTGCCCAGGTGCCTTTATTTGTCTGGTGCAATTTGTTCTGTGTGTCACACAAAAATGTGGCTTTCATTTCCCAATGACAAGTGTAATGGAGTGCTTTGTGAAAAACAGCAGCATTATCGACGGCACTTTGTGATAGGGTCTCACTGCCAACTCATGGTTATCAAATTTAAGCTAACTTATACTGGGTGGAAAATTAGCAAAGCTTTCAAAAACATGCATTTTAGGGGAGGCGGCAGCTCTGAACTTGGTGGCGTTTGTGACCGCATCCCCATTTTAACCCAGTTCTAGGAGTTGAGCCGATCAGAACTTGGGAGGATTCATGTAGGGGACTTCGAATATGCTCTTGTTCTGGGAGAGGCCGCCAAGCCTCAGTCCAGCAGCCCTCTCTGGGGAGCAAGTGGGGCTTCAAACAGAAGTTCTTCTGGAATATTTTGGGAGATTGTCTCATGCACAGTTCTTGGCACACAGTAGGAGCCCAAAGTACATTAGCTGAACTAGAAATCCAAATTTGTAATATATCATCTTCCTGGAAGAAAAACAGCACTTCAAGCCCTTACAGTGGCTTAGTCTGCAGTGGTCACAAGTACGGCACAAATAAACTTCTAATGACTTTCCACTGCCTGGCACTAAACAGAGTCCTGTGTTGTTTTCTCTCCTCCTCTTTTTATATTCCCTCCTTCCTTTAGAGCGGCCAGTCACACACCTGGGAATTCCATCCTTAGTGGATAAGTCTTGTTATCAGTAAGTTTATGGATCCTTTGACTGGTCATCAGCTAATGGCTTTGGGGGCTGGTGAAGTCCATCTAGGGTGATTTCAGAAGCCAAGGAAATCTCAAGCTGCTGTCTCATCCACTGATTATCTATGATATCGCATGCAATTAAATGTTAATTTTTATAATTTAGGTACTACTCGAAAATGAACTTCATAATTTATCAGTCAACAATATTATTGAATGCTTGCGGTAAACAAGATCATGTACTAAGCCCTCTGAAAGCTACAAAAGTCAATATGGCAAAGGGCAATGAGCTGACCAGATCTGCAATATAATAAGACCGTTTTGGCTGGATGGCAGAAAAGGGATTCTGGCTGGGAGAGGGGAGGGTTTAGTAGTCAAGGTATTGGTTCGGTGGTTTTTAACAGAAGACAAGCAACAGCGGCTTCTGCAAGCAAAGATTTATTTTTCACTTACATAAAAGTTTGAGGTGACAAACAGTCCAGAAGGAAAGGGTTCCTTTTTGTCTTGTGGCATCTTCATCCCCTACTGTGCTACTTTTTTTCCTGCAAAGTAGAACTCACCACCATCTCATTACAATGCAGAATGCAGAGAGGAAAGAAAAGCAGGAGGACAAGGATGTGGTTCAAAATGTGCAAACATCACTTTCATTTTCAGGCTAGTGACCAGAACTTACTTCACAGGTGACATTTTGGCTTTGGCCATACAAAGCTGCCAGGGACGTTGGGAAATGCAGTCTCTACCTGGGAAGCATGGTGTTCAATTTATTACCAAAAGGAAGAAGGGAGTATGGATATTGGGTATAATTAGCAGTCTCTGCATATGGGGCAAGACCGGAGGCAAAGAGGTAAGTTACAGGACTATTATTAAAGAGATAATAGTGGCCTGAATTAGGTGAATGACCATAATAAGAAGGATTGAAAGTGCAATTGAAAGGAAGAATTGACAGGACTTGGTAATTTATTGAATGTAAGGAATAAAAGAGAATGAGTTATTCATTCATTCCTTAAATATTAAATCCTTACTATGTGCCCAGTGTTGTCCTAGGTGCTTGATACACAGTGGTGAGCAAATAGACACTATTCTTACCTTCAGGAACTTGCAGACTTGGGTATGATGTCCAGGTTTCTACTGGAGCAAACTGCACTGCCGTCCATTGCGATAAGGACTACAGAAGAAAGAGCAGGTTTGGGGGAAAGTAAAGGGTACATGATAATCGTAATAAGCTTAAGGTACCAGTGGGACAATTAGTTAGGGATATTCAGGAGACGGTGGAATATATGAGTCTGAATCTCAAGAGGGAAACTGAGGCTTGAGATAGTTATGCACCAGGGACCATCAGTGCAGATGGTCATTTGTAGCCATGTGAGTAATAGGATTGCCCAAAGAGAGTCGAGAGATAGAAGAGAAGAGGGCCTCAGACAGAACCCACCATCATTTAAGGAGGAGCCTATAATGGAGACTAAGAAGGAGCAACTGAAAGGGTTAAAGAAAACTAAGTGAACTCAGTATCATGAAAGCAAAGGGATGGTTGTGCTTCAAGAAGGATCAAATACTTTCAAGAGATTAAATAAAATGGAGACTGAGTCTTGGATGGAAGGAGGAGCTGGGAGGTGGGGGAAGACACAGGATTGCAATGGAGTGGTTCTGTTTAGACTTAAAGGTGGAAAACAATTGGGCATGTTTAAATGATGGGAGGAGGGAGTCATTACAAAAGATGCTGGTGATGAAGAAGAAAGGACCAAGCTCTTGAAGGTGGTGGTTGGATGGAAAATAGAGTTTGTATAGCAAGTAGCCTCACAATAGTGCGACCCTTCCTTCCTTATGACCTGAGAAAATTAATAAAGTATAGGTACAGATTCAGATGTAGTCATGAGTTCACACCAGAAAGTAGTGATCTGGAACCTTCTTTTTTGCCCTTGAAGGCAAGCTCATTTGCTGACAGCTAGAGGGTGGGGAAGTTGTGGGTTGAAAATTTAGGCAAACTTAGAAGAATTTCTTGATAGTAGGGATGGAATCAACTGTGCCTTGGAAACCTGATACAGGTTTACAGTTGCACCAGTATACTGACTATTCTCATTGTGGAGTGACTTTCTTCAGCATAAGCCTAGAAAATATCCTGGAGATGATGAATGATCGGACTGGTCCAGAGTTAGATTTTGCTCAACAATTATAATAAAAAGACTGAAAAGCAAAAGGATTGGGAGTACTGACAAGAATGTGGTTGAAATGATAGGTAGGGAAGGAAGGGAAGATGGAAGATGGGAGGGGTGCTGAGAGGGAAAATAAAGGGAATACGGGAACTGAAGATCCAAAATTTGTTCACAAGAAACCTGAGTACAAGAGCTGGAAGGATAAGAAATTCTGGTCAGAAAGTAGCACGATTTAGAATAAAGACAAAATCCAGATTTTGAGAATCACAGATTTTTATTGGATTTCAGAGGCTGTAGATTTTATTAGGATTAAGAAAAGGCTTTGTGCATGGAGGACATGGTAATCTGAACTGGACCATAAAGAAGAAGAGATAAGCAGGGCCACGTGACAAATTCTGACCAAAGGCTGTTAAGTGGGAGGGCTGCGTGTCACTTCTGGGCTAAAGCTTTTAAGTGCAACCCTTCAGTTCTCTCTTCTCCTCTGCGCCAACCTGGAAATCACATGTTCTGGATGACATCAGTTCAAAAAAATTTGTCTAGGTCCCTGACTCACCACTTGAAAAGGAGCTGACCTGAAAAGATGCCAGACCCAAAAGATTCTAAGCATTAATCACTCGGATTTTAGAGTTGTTTATTTGCACAGCTTACCCTGGTCTATTTTAAACAATACAAGCGCTATAACCGAAGAGTTCTCTGGCTGTCCATAATTCGATTTGTTTTCTGAACCAGTAGAAACTCTTCTATTACCCATGTTCTTGACCTCAGAGTCAGAAGTTGTTGTTTGAGATATTACTGCTGTTAAACATAATAGATTCCTGGACTTCTTCCATCTCCCACCGTTGTTCTGCTGCATAATCTAAGGCAGTCACCCAACCTTTTCCCCTTAAGGTTTGCTAATTGGAGAGAATAGAACAGCATAAAACAAACTTGATTCTACTTTCAATCAGTAATGAAAGAAATCGCTAGTGAAAGATGGAAAGGTGCTTTGAATGGACAGCACAGGAGGCTGCAAGGTGCTTTGTTGATGGATGCCGTGGGAATGCAGATTATTGTTTCTTTTTCTCAAGTTCAAAGTTGAGAATTGTTTCAAAGTTCCCAGTAGTTTAATGAGAAAACTAGTAGTTACTATAGCCTGCCAGTTGGTAAAGGATCTGTTGGAGGGATGGGTTTGAGATGAAAGTTGCATTGGTGACTTCACTGAAAATTTTTATGTTTAGGGAAAATGATAACATTTTAACTCTTAGGTCTTAGACTAGACCATAAAGGAAGACTTACTTCCAAAATCAATGTTTTGTGGATAAAAGATGATAAAACCAAATCACATGGTAAGTATTAAGGGATCTTGGGGTTTGGACAGAGAGTTTGCAGCTACCTGTTGGACTTCAAAATTTATTTCTGGGTAAATCTAACCTCCCGGGGCCCATAGCAGCTCTCTCTGGTGAATACCAGCTTGATGTAGGTCTGCTGGATGTCTTTTGTGGCTCTTTGCTATATGATCTCCATTCTTTTCCACCCTGCCTCCTTCCCTGGGGGCTAATCTCTGAGTCAGGGAAACTGACTCCCTTGCCTACTGGTTTCCTGTTGTGTTTGGCAATGTGGAGACTTCCCAGGAGATCAGAGGGAGAAAAGTGAGGTGGGGTATCTCTTTGCAGGCTGGACTCAGGCTGGCTGTGCCCCTCCATCCAAGGTTGCTTACTACCCAACCAAACTCACTCTGATTGGTTCTAGTAACCACTTTCTTCCCTCAGGCCAAGGTGTGGTGAATCTCAGTTGCTACCAACCCCAGGTTTATGTAGTATTGTTTGTGGTTCCCTTAAATGCCATATAAATAGTCTCTTAATAAATAAATCTTCCTAACTATTCTAATTTAAATGTGTAATCTGTTTCCTATTGGACTGTCATTTGGCATTTGGGACATTTCTAATGCATCCTCCAAAGTGTAACACTCAACTTTCTGCTTTTGTTTATTTTTAAATGATAAACAAGGCCATCTCTCCTGTTTTCTCAAAGCCACATGCAGAGACCCAGGATATGGGCCAGAAATGGTGTAAACTAAGAGATGACCTAAAGGGTGGGGTAAGACATAAGACTGGTCTTAGGCAGGGGATGAGCATCAAGCTCAGGGTGGAAATCAAAGATATAGTCAATGTATTTATTGATAATAAAAAGAAAATGTTTACATTTTAGTGAGATCTAGTTTGATGTAGATTATAAAAATTGTGTTACTTTTTTCAATAGAATTTTAGACAGGCAGTATAGAATTGTGGTTAAAACATGAAGTTCGGAGTTGTTTTTTTCCGGTTAAATCCTGATTCTGCTATTTACAAGCTATACAACTTTAACCTCTCTGTCTCATTTTCTTTGTCCGTTAAATGTGGCTATTACTATTACTTACTTTCTAAGGACCTGTGAAGACTAACGTAGTTGGTACATGTAAGTAGTGCCTAACCCGTAGTAAATGCTCTGTAAGCGTTAACTATTAACATTTAGAACCAGGATAAATCTTAGAGTTTATTTAGACTAACTCATCAGACACCAAATATCTTGACCAAGGTCACACAGCAGAAATTAATTTCAGGCTTATTCACTGATTTATTTGGGCATCAGATATCTCTCTCACCAGCATAATTATAGTAACAAAAGCTCTGTTAATTTGGCCAAATCTATACAAATCGTTAAGGCCAGAGTGAGAACTAAACAAACAGCAGCAATAGCAACAAACATAACCATAAAACAAAGCCCTGGACCCCAACCTGTTCAGCTGTCTTTCCCCTCATCACGCCACCCATGGTGTCACCTAGCTGTCAGAATGCCCACCTCAGATTTTAGTCAGTTCCTTGTCTAGCATCTTTTGGAAAATCCACCACACCACACATGGGGCTTATGGTACTACAGTTGGTGCTGAGATCTTGGTTTTTGGCTGATATGCAAAACTGAAAAAGAGCAAGAAATTCCCCCAGAGACTCCACAGCTGTGCATGTGAAAGAACACAAATCTCTCCAACTAAGATCTAGGAAAAAATAAAAAAGCCCTCAAAGTAATTTATGCTCTAAGATTTCCCCCCGGATCTGCATTTTCTAAAAGTCTCAGATGGTATGTTTTGTGTGTGTGTGCTAATTTCATCCTCCTTGGTCGAACCATCTAGTTCTGGGAGTGCAGAAGTCCTGCTGGTTGAGGGGCTGTCTCTGCCTCTGGGGAGAGCAACATCTCAGTAAATCCTCATTTAACTGTGAAGACAGCTGTAAGCCCTTTAAATTCATAAGTGAAATTAAATCGCGGAATTCTGTAGGGTGGGTTTGATGCTACCCAAAGATTCCCCAAGTGCAAAGCTAATCCTTGAGTTTAAAAGTAGCAAATCTAACTGCTCCATCCAGGATGGATGGTTCCCCTGACTGCCAGGAAGAAGGGTTAGATGAGACTTAATCAAATAATAAGACAAAACAAAATCTGTTGATAACTAAGGCTGGGTCAACACAATTGAAGTAAGTTTCCAGGGATTTTGTGTTTGAAACAATGCCTTAGAGGATAAAAAGGCTATTTTTTTCTTTTTTACATTTCAAACCTACAGTCAATAACTTTGATAAAAAAATGGCTTTAGAGAGGGAAGTTGGTATATTTAGGGGGGCAATCACTTATTTTTCTTGTGCCTCAGTTTTTCTGTTTTTGGAAATAATGTATAATCTGAGTGTGCTCTGCTTTTAACACTCACATACACAGTGGAGAGTTTGGGATTGTAAACATTCAATTCGAGTTATAAAATGAAATTTGTATTTTAGGAGTGCAACTATTGAAACAAATGAAGTACACCATCCCACACCATTCCATGCTGTTATTGGAAAGGATATTTACAATTGTTTGGGGGGAGAAACATGATTTAGAATTCAAAACACTTCCCCCCTATAGTCATTAATGACAACAGTGAAGAATGGAGCTTTATGTTAACTTTTAGATGAGAAGATCTATAAACCTTGAACACATTTCATAAATCTACTTGAAAATAAAGCAGCATCCCACACAACTTTACAAAATAAAGCTTGCCTTATGTCTGAGACACCTGCTCTTTGCCATAGGATTTGAAAGGAGTCACCAGTACTGTCACCTGAAGTTTTAAAACTCTTGAATTACACACACACACCTCCTCTAAATGTGGAAATGTGAAGATCTTTATGTATTACAAACACTATACACCTCAGTCTTCTCATTGAAGTAAGGATCAGCTGTCTTCACCTATTTTTCCCTTTCTTTGTTATTTCTTCCCATGTCAGTACTTAGGGGTGGATTCAAGGTTCTCAAATCCATATCGATGGAATTGTTAAGGTCAGCTATTCCCCCTTCCCCAGTCTTCCCCACTCTTCACCTCCCCCTATCTCTTAAGGGATGGGACATCCTAAACATTGGCTCAAACTCTCCCTAATCTCCAGAATCTTCACTTCAAAGGTCAGATGAAGATTTCTCTTGTGATAGATTTGCATTTTCTTAACAAGGTTAAATATCTCTATTGTTCACTCTAAAGCAGATTGTCAAAGACTATTTCAAATACACTTTCTGGTTGTTCTACAGATCAGTCAGATTGTACATACATGGTCTAAATATTTGAGGACTCACCACAAATTCTAGGAATTAGTTATTCCTGGAAAATTGAACTTTTTTATTAGGTGATTGTTCTGAATCAGATTTCTGATTTGCTTTTTTATGTTATGTTAGTATCAAAAACTAAAAGAAAATTGTTCCAGGAGGAACTATGGGGGCAGAGAACTGACACATCTCCACTGAATATCTTTTCTATTGTTTATTCCTGAAGACTTTCAACAGATTCTGGCTTCCACTGGCTTTGAGTGTGTCTTAAAGAGATGGAGATTGTGGGTAAGGAAAAGATCTCATTGCATATAAAATTATCTTGTCCTCAGTTAATCTGAGGGATATGTAGTGGGACTTTTAAAGTTATTACTTTCTTTTATTCTGTTCTTTCCTATCTCATGCTCTTGAATGCCAGGGGCTCGAGTTGGAATTCTCCATAAATCTCACTCTGATGAACAAATGAAGACATGAAATTAAAAGTTGTTTTACTATTTCATGTAGTGGAAAACCTGGATAAGGTCTATATAAGCCCCCAATTAAATGATTCACCTGTGTGGTAGACCGAATAATGGATCCCCAAAATGTCCATATCCTGATCCTCAGAACCTGTGAATGTTAATTTATATGGCAAAGGATTTTGCAAATGTAAATTAAGGATTTTGAGATGGGGAGATTATCCTGGATTATCCTAGAGGCCCTAAATGTTATCATAAGTGTCCTTTATAAGAGGAAAAGAGGGAGACTTGACTGCAGGAGAGGACAAGGCGATGTGATGATGGAAGCAGGCTTTGAAGATGGAGAAAGGGGCCCCAAACCAAATACAGGTGTCTACTAGCAGCTGAAAAAGACCAAGAGACAGATTCTCCACCCAGAGCCTCCAGAAGGAACCAACCCTGACAATACCTTGGCTTGAGCACTGTGAAACTGATTTCGGACTTCTGACCTCCGGAACTGTGAGGACAAATCTGCATTGTTTTAAGATGCTACGTTTGTGATAATTTGTTACAGCAGCAGTAGGAAAGGAGTATATCCAATATTCAGCATTTGGATTTGTGTCTATACGAATAATTTCAAACTTTTATTTTGGATACTTATCCACACTGTATCCACAATGAGACATCATTACAAAAAATGAAATGGATATTTATGTGGCTGTAGAGTCCTGAATCTTGGCTTTAGTATGAATCATGTTATGCTATACATATAGCATCTAATTTAGAAATTTAGGACTCTCAATTATGTTTATTTCACGGACAATAGTAATAGGGTGTCATGACTTTGGGATTCTTTTTGGAAGCTTTATTAACATCATAAGTGAAAAATGAGAGGTAAAAATGTCCAATTCCTAGCTTTTCACTTTATTTAACTCAAGGAGCAAATGAGTAGTGGATGTCAAGTGTTTCATTTTTCTCTTTTACGACATAGAGTGCTCAAAGTACTAGAGGTAATACTCAGTATGTGGAAGGGCAGGTAATCGGTTCTGGGACTGTTTTTTTCCAGTGAGATACTCAAAACCCATTCAGCCTGAAAGTTTCATTGAACAGCTTAGAAAATTACAAACAATTCAGTAGGCCCTCATACCGCAGAGTTTCTGTCTAACTGCCTGGAATCTTGTCTGTAACATGTGTTTAAAAAGCTGCTTATTGTTCCATGTAATAGAGATCTCAGGACTCTGATCTGTGAGAACTTGAACTCCGTGTTTATATATGTGCTATAGACTCCATGGAGTTTATATGAGATCAAAGTCCAAACTTCTCCCCTTTCCTGTCCCATTTCCATGCCCATAAAGGTTTGGTTTGCCTCACCTAAGCGCAGGATGGCAACTATTCACAGCATCCTCCTCCTGATGGCCATCACCCTCCCTTTCCTCATCACCACCATCTCCATAGCTAGCGCTTGTAGCACACTGAGTTCACAAAGAGCTTTCATTCCCATGACCTCTTCAGAATGAGAATTATTGGCGTTTGGAGCTGGATGGAGCATTTGGGTACTTCATCTTGCAGACACTTTGTGGAGGGATCAAGACAGCATTCTCATCCTCCTTGCCCACCTCCTGGCACACTGCGTGCTACATAGTGAGTGTTCGATGAGTGTTTGAGGAACTAACATCTGCAGATAAGGAAAATACATTTCAGAGAAGTTCTGTAGCTTCCCCAGTATCTGATAGGCAGAAAGAATTCAGATCTCTCCATCTATTACATGAAGGACCAAAAAAAGAAAGCCCATGGAAATGTCTCCATGATGTCTCATTTGAATAAAAGTCAGAGAGAGGATCAAAGGCAATGATTCAACAAAAAGTACGTCATTGGCCTTATCTCACTGTATGTGAAGAACAGAGAAAAAAGAAATGAAAATTGATGACACATGAGCTTAAAAAAATCAACAACATAATATTGTCACTGGATGGTAACCGTTGTTGTAGAAAAAGAGGAAAGGATTTAGCAATGTCGTTATTGGTCATTTGTACTTTCTTTGCCCGTTATTTTTTTTCAGTGGGAAACAGGAGTAAGATTTCCCCTCCTTTGTGAAACTGAAGATGGCTTCTCTTTCCAGACGTTGGATTTCCTCACCAGCGGTTGATACACAGCTAACCAGTCTGGCATTGATACGTATGTAAATTCACACAATTGTTTCCGTTTGGAAAGAGAAAAGCTATTGTCAATAGAATGTGGCAAGTGCTCTTTTAAAAGTCCTCAATCACTCACAGCACTTGTGTTTTAAATTGCTGAGGACAAAGGAAGGTACCTCTGACCTTGCACTCTGTTGGAGACCCAATTCTGCAATCAGGAAGCACCTGGGTCCTTGGGATGACAATAATCATTTGGAAAAACAGGGGACAAAATTCAGGGTGTTACATAGAACATTCTTTTGTTTCTACCAAAAATCTACCACAGATCTTAATTCAGATTGATTTAGCTTGATGAAGTTCCACAGTTCCAGGTGAAAGGAAGTTGCTACAACACCCTGTGAGGTAGAAATTATTTGATTGGTTTTTAAGATGAGAGAATTGGGAAATAGGCTAAGGAACTTAATGAAGCAGCAGAGCACTGAAGTTAGGAGTTGGGGCTTGGGGGTTTCATCGCCTTGAGTTCCAGTCCTGACATGATCATTAACTAGCTGAATGACCCTGGGGAGAAAGTTGACTCTGATCCTCAGTTTCTTTTTGGGTAAAATGAGGATAGGATTTGGGACTAAGACCTGCTGAATTCAGTTGTTTTGAGGATTAAAATTAGACCATAATAATCAATTATTATCATTGAAGTGATCGAGATAGTAAATTTCAGAGATGAGGTTCAAAGCTCAAGCCCTTCTCATTATTACACCACATCACCCTTTGAATGATGTTCACAAAGCCCATCATTTCTCATAGTGAGATGTCTAGGATCAAAATTTTCAAGTGATCTTCATGGTCAATTTATATCTGCTGTGGAGTAAGTTGCCCATCTACAGTCGGGGTACCTGTTATGTCTTCAATTGAGTGCTGTCAATAGTTGCAAGAATATGGGATAAAGGCCACCAATCCCACAGACTTTCATGTCATGGGACATGGAATAGGTACCGTAAGTTGCAAAATGATTTGGACAACAGAGAATCTACTTGTCTCTTTAGGAATTTAGGAAGGAGACCAGCTAAGGGTAATTTTATTTGTTACACACACACACACACACACACACACACGCACACACACTTACACGTGCTTATTGAGGGCATACTGTGTGGGAAACACCATGCAGTGAGGAATAGGAAGATTTCCATACAGGTGAAGTGCATACTATTCCACGGTTCATTTTGGCCAGAGAGGCAGTGACACGCCCAGTCCAAGTCAAGGCACATCGTGCCATGGATCTCACAAAATGCTCTAAGAATGAGGAAAAGGGAGATTACCAACAGAGAGTAGAGGAGGGTAGAGGAAATCTGATAAGACTTTTTGGAAAAAAAAGGTAGAAAGGAAATGTTTTGTCCTACAGTCTATCAGGCACTTTCAAGAGTTAGTTTTTATGTTGGGTTTGAAGGAAAGGCAAAAGTCAATAATATAGAAAGGAGAGAGTGAGTGGGAGAGAAAGAATACACCCAGGGTGCTGAGAGCAGTTGTAATTTATATGGCATGTACTCACTCATCATCTTGGTGAATCCACATTTTCAAATGAACTTTTAATTACAGTTAATTTCAAGGTTTGTCTTGTTATCATATATTCTTAAATTTCATTTTCAATAATATTCAAATGGTTTTACAATTTTTCTTTTAATGTGCTTTTAATATTTTTGAAACCAGGAAAAGTTACTTTTAAGTAAATACCATATAATACCCAAATTAATTTTAAAGCCAGGAAATCATTTCTATAAATGTGGTTTTAAAATCATCACACAGCTTTGAAAAGATGTAAGAAATATTGCCTGGATCTAGTTTTTTTTTTAATATTGTCCAAAACAATTTCCCCTTTTCAGCTGGCCTCCTTTACTGAATCATATTAATTTTAAGAGTACTTTTTCAATCTGTCTCCAATTACTAAGAAACATCTCTCAAACAGTTTTTGAAAATATGAGTTTCAATTTTGATTGTCAACATACCTGATTTTATTTATTAGTTAACTTAAACCTGGTTAGGTAGATATTATTTGTTGAGTTTTACAGATGTGAAAACTACAGAAAATAAACAGAGAAGTCAAGAAACTTTTCCAAGCAATTTAACACTGTGGTTAAAAGCCAGGCTTAAAAACTTGCCCTGAGACCCATTCTGGCTCCATCACAAACTAGCTAAAGAACCTTGGCAAAGTAGCGAATCTCTGTCTCTCTTGAAGCCATTTAAGCTAAGTAGCGTTTAGTTACCTAAGTTTTTTTCTTTAGACATCTAGGAAGATAGTCTATACCTCTGAATATTCGTTAAATCAGGATGGAGGTATGTGTTAACCAAATTCTTCTTGCTCTTCAACAAACCTTTATTAAGAACTTACCATGAGAGACAAAAAAAAAAAAAAAAAAAAATCTTACCAAAAACGAGGTATTATACTATGCAGTGAAGCTACAAAGATGAAAAAGAGAGATACCTTTAGAAACTTTGAAAAAGTTTCCACAAATATTAATATCAAATCAGCCAAATAATATGTAGTGGGTCAACTTGATCTCTGACATCAAACTAAATCTTGCATGGACCCTGTAATACACAAAAGATTTGACTTGAGCCTCTTCATTAATTATTTGGTGTTTAGGCATTTGAATATTCTGTCAAAACTACCATTTCTGAATAAGTCTTTGCTGCCCTAAAAGGAAACTACGGAAGTCCCTGAAATGTATTTATTCTAAACTTTGGTTGGTTTTTATTGTTGTTGTTGTTGTGATGCTCTCAAAGAGCTGAAGATGAGCCGGGATCCCCCCAGGGGAGATCTCTGACTTTGGTTCATTTGAGCCCAAGTACTTATTCCCACCCTCCACTTGCAGGTTGCGTGGTCTTGGGCAAGATCCTTAAACAGTCTATTCCTCAGTTGTCTCATCGGTACCATGAGGATAATGGAAGCACCCAGGTTAAAGGGCTATTGTGAAGTTACATGAGATTCAGGATGTAAAGCATTTAGCTCATAGAAGCTAAATAAAAAGCTCAGTCAATACCAGCTTTTATTATTGTAAGTAGTTAAAAAGTTTTCATATCCTCATATTACAGCCATAAGCAGAATTGTCAGATTTAGAAATTTTGAAAACCTCTATTTACCTTTGACTTATTTGACTAGTTGGTTTGTTCTCATGGGTGAGAGGTTTTTCGTTTATTTGTTTTGTTTCTTTTTTCTTTTCTTCCTTTCTTTTTTTTTTTTTTTTAACCACTTTGCCTCTAGCCTTCTACCTTTCTCGGGAGTATTGAGCTCTTTTTGTTCTTTATTCTTTGACCTAGAGGACAAAAAAGGATGGTCTGGAGTAGCCTCTGCCTGGGGAATTGGCTCCTGGAAGATTCTGTGACACTGAAATTGCAGAACCTATCTGCAAACCAATGCAACTTTTCAGAACCATTTGCAATAAAGTCATGCAGAGAACACAAAGTCATGCTGCTGTAAATGCATGCTTAAAACAGTTTTAAAATGGTATATTTTATGATTTGTAAAGGTAAAAAAAAGTTTTAATGTTTTTCTTGCTTGAGATATAGTAGCATATTTATACATACTATTTCATGTTATTATTTTGAACCTTAAAATTCTCCTTCATGCTCCTCTGCATGCACATTGCACACACCTTTGCCAAAGGAGACAATCATCTGCTTTGGACTATCTGGTCCTTGATGGCAGATGTATTAAAGTCCAACCAGAAGGCAGAAACCACTTCAATTGTTTTTACAGACAAAATTGACTATAAAGAATTGTTAATAGGTGTCAAGACTATTTGCAAATCAAAGAGCAGTATGCTTTGGACTTGGAGATGCTTCATAAATTTAAACAATTCTCTGGAAGCTGGGGTTATAAGTCAGAGATAAGTGGGAGCAACCAAGCCTCCTGACCTTGTTTGCCACTGACTAAAATTCTCCAAAGAGACTGGGGTGTGGGTCCATCACAGAACCTGGGACGAGGCTATGGAAAATTACATGAACTCTCACAGAACAGAGGGGACCCTAGCTCATAACCCTGGTAACATTTATTTTGTTAGAATGTACACTAGTTGGTGCCTCAGCCCTGAAGAACAAAGTATTTTCATAAATATTTGGCCAAATGTCTCCATTTTTAAGCAAAGCGTGAGTTTACTGAGCGGATGCGTCATTTGTACATCTCCATGAGCTCCAGCCTCCAAGTTGCAGATCTGAGCCCACACAGACATAAACTCAGAATGAAACGATTTCCCGTATATAAAATAGTAGATATAAAAGTCCCTCAGTATAATGCGTAAAGCATCATGTAAAAGTGCGATTTGCAAACATGATTGTACCACCTTAAGGAAGGAAGTGAAGTGATAGCTTCTTAAACCCATTGGTTAAAAGGCTTTTGTGAAGGGGTTGGCTTGTGATGTAAAGGTGGGAGAGGGAAGAGCACTGAACTGACTTCTAGGTCTAGTTTTCAATAGTTCGCTTTTCAAGTAGCTGCTGCCTCAGCTGCCTCCTTGAGGAAATAAGATCGCTGCTTTCCAAGCCAACTTTTCCATGTCTTTAGGTGACTTATAATGGGACATGCTCCAATTTTGGAGGCATATGGAGTTTTTCTGTCTCCCTTGTGTGTTAATATATAGTACAGAGAGACAAGGGGATGGGTAAATTTGATAGATACCGATAAGTTTTTGAGAGAACAGAGTTCTTAATGACTTTTTAAATAATACTTTAAGTTATTTGGATATTGGGTACTTCTGATGGACTGACGTGGCTGTAACTGAGGTAAGTTGATGAAAAAGAATCTCCAAGTGCCCAGCAACATCAGCATCACCTGGGAGCTTGTTAGAAATGTATAATCTTCAGTCCACTTCACACCTGCCCAATCAGAATCTTTGGAGATGGGGTCCAGCAGAGTGTATTTTAAAAACCTCTCTAGATGATTCATATGCACCTAAAGTTTAGAGAAGCAATGCTGGCAGACAGATTCGACTTCCCGTTTTTTTCTTTGTAAGGCGGGAGTAACCAGGCCCGAGTCAGCCTGGGGTCTCATGGCAGGGAAGGAGTGAAAAAACTTTCTAGTAATAACTGGAATGAGGGTTCAAAATTTTTGTATATCAGAGAAATAGGATCTTATTTTGTTCTCCAAACTGGTGAGGCAGGATATGTTTGATTTTCCAGTTCTTGGGTTAAAAATTCAGTTCAATAATTTCAAGAATTTTAGTTCTCCAGTGCAGCTTCTTAAAAAACCCAAATCTCAATGATCTGTAGTCATTTTTAGAGGTTATCAGGCTTCTGGCAGAAAAGCTGTGACACGTTTAATCATCTGAAAGTATGCATATTCTGCAGTTACATGCTTTTGCATTTTTTGTTCCTGGAAAATCAACTATTTCAATGTAGATAGGGAAGACACAACCCAGCTTTACTCAAACCGGTATACTAGGATCTAAAACTTTTCCCTTGAAAACATTGTTGCTGCACAAAAAGGATCTGCCAACTAGGAAAAAGAAAAATTATAATACTATTTTGGAAAACTGTATGTCATTATTTCATTTGGAAGGAAATGCCTAAGCTTCTAGAATGTATTGACTTTGTGTTCACTGCCACGTTTCAAAAAAAGTGCGAGGCTACTACAAAAATTCATGAAATGCAAAAGGTGAAAAGAGAGGAAGCTATTAGGAAAGATAATAAAATTATGTGAGGTTTATTTTTTAGCCAACAGCCCCCTTTGTAATCTTAACCCCTTCATGTCCCCATCCCAGTGTTACAGGACAGGGAGTTTCAGAAAATTCCCCGAAAGTCCAGGCTTAAAATGGCAGCATCCTTTTCTTCCTCCCAGAAGGGTCTGCTGCAATGGGCTCTCGTCGAAGACACAGCAGGGGGACAGCAAGGTGTGCAGGGTTCATTTGTCTTTGCTGCTCTTTGCTGTTGAAGTATATTTCAATCAGCCAGTTCTTCTCTCCTCCCCCCACCACTTAAGATACTACATTTAAAAATAGCAATTCATATTTTGTTGAAATGCCAGTTATACTGGCTGGACAGATTCAAGTAATCCTCTCCCTGGTTATAAAGTAAAATGTGATCGGTGTATGGAGACAATCTAAAGCAGGCTCGAACATATGGAAAACAAGAAAATAAAATGACTTAGGACTTCACCAGTCTAAAGGTGCCACTATTAATATTTGGTGGAGTCTCTTCCAGTACATTTTCAGTGACTTTAGAGGGTTGAGATTATTCTCTCGATAGGATTTCATAAGCATTTCCTATATGAGTAAAATTTCATAAGCATGATTTGTAATGGCTGCATGATATTCCACTGTATGCAAATAGCATCACTTATTTAAACATTTCCCCATGGGCATTTTTAGGTTAATCCCTACAGAATACATTGCATCAATGTTAATGTCACAAAATCCTCACCTAGGATGAGTTCCTCAGCTGACTAGAGCCTCATATTCTTAGGAAATAAATGAAGCTGCCAGTTAGTTATACAGTGTCCTGTCCTCTCTAGCTAAGAAAAATGTTAAGAGAAGAGGAAAATTGTTTTTAAGGCAAACTACTTCAATTAGTGTAATAGATATAGTCACATATATTGAAAGAATTGATCTATAGTTTCCTGAGAGAAAACCAAAGCAGTACTATATTAAAAATTATAATTTTTTTTTGCTTTGTCAATAGTAGATGCTCACATCTGTCTCTCTCTCTCTTCCCTTCCTCCTCCCTTCCTCCCCATCCTTCCTTCACTCTTTCTTTCTCTCCCCCTCTCCTTCCTTCCTCCTTCCCTCTGTCCCTTCCTCCTTTCTGCCTTTTCTCATCTGTGCTGTTTCAATGCTGTGAGTCCTTTCTGGAATGAATCTAGCTCAGCTGTGCCTGAGCTACAGCTCTCCAGCTCCTTACTAAGCTTCCACCCTCAGTAACAGTAAAACCACGCTGTCTGTGAAGGTGCTGACAGGGCTGGAAGTGGCTCAGATGGGAAAGCATATTCGAATGCATTTTTTGAATGATGCTGCCTTAATGAGATCTGTGACTTACAAGCAAAGCCTGGGTGTCTCGTGCACACAAAAGACCTGTTTCTTGTGGCAGAAATAACTATCTGGATCAAACTCAACATAACCAAAATGTCTTCCTAGGAATATTCTTTAAAAAATATTTTCATAAGGCAGCAAGTTAGCTTTTTTGAAAATTTTTTGATAATTTAACAAAATCTTTTTAAATAAGGCATTCTCAGCATGGCTCTTCAGTCTAAAGAAATGTTACTATAATAATATGACTATAGTTCTCAGATGCTTTATTTTCTGCTTAATGATATATGTGCATATCATGTGACTGCTTGTAGATCATATGAATATATTATGGCTTAAAACTCAGAATTTAAATTTCATGGACCATGCTAAAATTCAATAAAAGTACATTTGGATGCAAGTGGGAAAGAGCAACATGTGGCTTGAATTTTCCTTAAAATACACAGAGGATAGTTAAGGAGAAAAGTGCTTGGGACAGAGTACATCTGGAGTTTTGCCAAACTCATACCATTTAAACAATGGCTTAAGACTGAATTCAAATCCCAAGCAAATCTCTTCAATCTCCCTCCCAAAGAGTATAAGCTAGCATTTCAGCTTTGAAAGATAAAGTTAATGAAAATACTTTCTATGAGCAAAATGAAAATGTTTTGCCCTTTGGAATTCAAAGACTTCCCACCTCCTCATGGATACCCACTCTGCCTTTTCATCCACAAAGTGGTTATCACTGGCTTTTGAAACCATTTCTTTAGTTTCCCACTTTCAATGCCGGCTCCACCCAGCCCATACCCATGCAGAATCTTGTGTGCACAGTCTGATTAACACTAACATTCCATCAAACCCTTGCCACACTCTCCAAGCCTAAACATGACCTCAGCCTACTCTTTCTGCCCATCTCATCGTCAGGTATGGTGAAGAATGAGAATTCTTACCAGTGGAGGAGTCAAATCTCACCACAATTTACAAGGATCTCTGTATAAGTTTGTGCATCTCAGAAGTGGCAGTTTTGACAGGTGAATGGAATTTAAGGGGAACCAGTAGCTTTGGTGATCAGTGTTTCTTCTCCTAAGGCATTCTGTTTCTCTCCTCTTCTGGAGTCTCTCTACACTATCGACAAGCCAGCAAATGTCACCTTTGAGTCCCAGGATAAGATGCGTTGATTAGCTTTCCAAAACCCCCGGTGCAAAGATGCTGGGAGTTCAGCAGAGCCACTTCCAGCTAACTGGCTCTGATTCCTATCGATGCAACCAGCCCTCCTCCCTGGCTGGACCAGTGCCAGTCTACTTAAGGAGATAATTGACCGCAAGCCAGCCTGACTGACAGGCTTCCTAAGTGCCAGATGCCAACAGTGCCAATGCCCGCCTTTGCAGGAGGGCCTGTTCTCCTAGGGACCACAACTGAAATAGCTCCATCCTCCCTCAGCCCTTAGCTCTCTACTCAGCTTCCCAAGGAAACATAATCAAATCGATCATTCCAAGTTGTTTTCCTTCTGCTTTTATTTTAAGGGCAGCTGCGTTAAGAACCTTTCTCCTTCCTCTTTGCTTCTCTCCATGTTTCTCGAGGTTCTGTGCATTCACTTAAGTTAAGCAGGCTATCTTCTATCATCCTGGGAACCAGGAGCATAATTTCGTGTTACCTCCACCAGGACTTACTAACTGAGAGTGATTTTATTAATCTTGTGGACTGAGAAGGTCATGAATTTATAAGTGCCTCTATTTCTATCTCTTATGTCCAGAACTTACTTTCTTTATATGTAACTAGAGAGTAACTTGAGAGACATGTAACTAGAGAGGCAATACCTGTGAGATTGTATGAGATCAGGACTCATTTGAGAGTTACAGTTAGACTGCAGGTCCCACCTTAGGTAAGAGGGGTCTTCAGGGCCTGGTCAGTGTCCAATGTCGGGGACTTTAATCAGAGCCTCCTTTAGGATCAGCTTGGCAGGAAGTTCCTTCCCCTTTGTTAATTTACATGAATTCCCTTGTTCTCCAATATCAGTGCCATGCACAGCTTCCTTTGGGTCCCAGGGTCTCCTCCTGGATGAAACTTGAGTAGAATCATCTGAGCTCACTTTGCCTTCCCTTCTTTCTCTCTCTCCTTAGAGAGAAAAATAAAACACAACCACCATGCTTTCCCCGCAGAGGTAGGAGGGGTTCCACGGGAGTTGGGGGTGTGAGGCTGGGTTGCTAAGAGGCTCCAGGAGGGAGGAAATTCAGAGGATCAGTTACTCATCCTTATCTGCCAAGGTGGCCCCCAGCTTCCTCCTTTCTCAGGAGGGGCTGTCACTTAAGCCAGCCCTCCACCCCACAAGTGCCAGATGTCACTTTGGACAGTGCTCCTCTCCCAGAGGTGGGACAATGGGCATTGCTAAAAAGTGCACTGGCCCCTTGGGGCAGGTGGAGAAGGAAGAGATGTTCTTTTGAAGAAACTTCTGGAATCCGGCAACTGTCCTTCCTCGGCCCACTGTCTTGCCCACCCTAAACTAGGGGTCTTAGCCTGGGACTTCTGGGGCCCAACTCACCCTGAAGTGAACAAAGAAGCCAGACCCCCAAGTCTCCCCAAATCTGTGATCTCCATGCCAGCATTTCCCCTTTTCTCTCTTTCAACAGCCTCAGACTAGTGCAGAGGAAAGTCCCGCAGGAAAGCTGGCAGAGTCCTAAGCTGAAAGATGGGATACATTAGAGTTGCCTGGGTCTCCAAGGAGGCAGTGACCTAAACTGAGACTTGTCTCCCAGGCGACGCCAAAACTTGGCTGCCTGCTGCAATGGGACTTGTAAATAAGGGATGCGAGGAAATTCTTATTTTTAAGAAGTAACCGAAATCCCCTCTGTGTCATTACTGTGCGCAGGTCATTTCATTCGTTGGCCCTTTATTTTCTTCTGATGAGAGGTGAAGGAAGGGAGGAGGCTTCCACTGGGCCTGGCTGGGCACAGGGAGGCTGGTTCAAGATGGAGCGCTGTTCGAGGTCCCCCGCCACCTCTCCGCGCAGCTCCGCAGTGGCTACAGCCTGCAGGTCCCCCTACCCCACTCCCAGGGAGCGCGGACTGCTGGGCCTCCGACTCTCACCTGCCCAGCGCTCTCCGGCTCCAGGCCCCAGACTGCAGAGGACATCCAACAGGTCCCCTGGCTGCGGCGACGGAGTGCGCGCTCCTTAGGACTGTGGGCCGCAGTGGCAGTGGCAGCGGCCCAGCACCCTCCTCCCCGCCCCACATCGACCCTCAGACTTATTGGGGCGCCGCTGGGCATCCACCCAATGGCATCGGATCCCTGGCCGTGGCCCGCCCTCGAGGCCTTCCGAAAAGGGAAAAAGTGCTTGGTGATGCTGATTCTGTATTATTATAAACCTCATGCAGGAATAGAAAAAATTCACTGTGAAGGGTTTTTGCTAACCCAGCCTCTCGCACTGAGGTGGACTAGAGCTCCGTTAGGAAAGCAGCGGAAGAATGGGTAGAATAGATAACTGCGCCAACTGATAAAAGGAATAATGGAGGAAGCTTGTCCTGCTGCCGCCTCGCCTGTGGACTCACCCTCTCTGATGCTCAGAAGTTAAAGAAAGAAAGGTGGGGAGGTGGACTTGCAAAGTCCCCAGCCCGCCCAGTGGGAATTCAAGCCGCGGCCTCGTCTCTTGAGAAGCAACACACCTTCACACCGGCACAGCCAGAGAGAAGCTTTAATGGAGAACACCGCGTACAACACAGGTAGACATGAACTTGGCACAAAGTCACAACTCGAACGCGGCGCGGACACAAGCCAGAGGTGACTCAGGGGCAAAGGGCAGTTGCCTCCTCCCTATCCTCCCCGCTTCGTTCCCAAAAGTTTGTTGTGAGTAAAGTGCTATTCCTGGGGCTCAAAAAGGGAGAAGGAGCAACAGCGGCATGGCAAATTTCTTTTCCATTCACGAACTGAAACTGAAGAATTCGCCCAAAGGGGCGAACGCGCCCTAACAGCATACGGAACACCACATCGACGGCAGCGTGCAAAGGCGACCGGTCATCCTCACGCATCTGTCCGGAGGAGGCTGGAAGGCAATGGCCACGAAACGCGCCTGGAAACGTTAAGAGCAATATTGTGGGGGTGACATGGTAGGTTTTTCTTGGGTTCATGAATTAGGGGAACAAAATCCCGTGATGCAAGGGATTAAAAAAAAAATCCCTAATGGAATGGATCAGGGGAATTCACATTATTTTGAGATTCCTACACGGTCTCATCGCATTGATTCACAAACGAATTGCAGATAGAAAGTTGCCTTTAATGTCTCTCTTTGGTTATGTTTTCTGAACTTACTTTTGGAATCTGGGGCTTTGCTCTTTAAGCTGCTGCCATTCTCTTTTGTGCAAACTAATTGCTTTAGCTGTTTCTCCTTTCCTTCACGACCCCCGGATCAGAGCCAAGAAACTTAACTGTTTCCAAGTTCCCTCCTGAGGTTCCCACTGCCCCCGAGAGCGGCCTTACTCATGATGACCGTGTCCTTGCCCATTTCACTGACCAGGAAGAATGATGGTATCAAATACTCCCTCTTTTCCTAAAACGAGATTTCCTTAGGGAACAGCAGTTTTGTCTAGGATGTTCACGAGAGGTGGCTCTCTGGGGATGAGACTAGCGGAGAGAAACTTGATGGCTGAGGTCTGCTTCAGCGTCACTCTGTTGGATTTCTCCCAGGGAGGTTTAGCTCTCTCTGCCAGCTTCTGCTCCCGGGAATCAGAATCGAAATCCATTTCCAATTTGCCGGCGAATGAGACTTCCCCAAACTCTTTCATTCCCCCCCCCCCCCATAACTTACTGATTTATAATATTAATTACAATAGAAACTCTTACCTGAAAACTGGCTTTCATTAATCTGATTGTACAACATAGTATAAACACAGACATTAGAAGTGTTATATTTATTCAGACCACTGGAGAATCCACTTTCGGGTTTGTCTGTTTAAATACCTTCCTTTCCCGCAAAGGCCGGGGCTCGCCACCTCTGCCCGACCTGGTCTGGGTGCCCTTGCCCTCTCCGGACATCCCGGGCCAGGCGTCTCTCCAAGCGTTCATCTCCCCCAACCCGCTGGGTACCCTAGGAGTGCACCAGAACCGAGTGCAGGGAGCCGCCCTTGTTCTCGGCTGCACTCGGAGCGGTGGGCTCCAGCAGGGAGGTGGCAGGCGAGGCTGCGGCCGCCGGGCACACAGTAGACGGCGCCGGCGGCTGCTGTGAGGCCGCGGGGACAGTGAGCGTCGGCGGCAGCGCGGCCACCGGCGGCAGTGCTGGAGTCGGCTTGATGGGCACGGGAACGGCCGGCAGGCTCTGGCTTGCCGAGTGGCACAGGGCCTTGACAGGCACGCCGAAGGCCCCGTACTCCGGGCCCACAGGGACCCCCGCGGCGGCGGCGGCGGCGGCGGCGGCCACCGAATCCATGACCCCGACGTGCGGCCACACGGAGCTGACGACGTTGCCGAGCTGGCCTGGCACGGGGTAACCCAGGTGGTGCATGACGGACGCCAAGGGCAGCCCGCCGGCCTGCAGCACGCCCTTGTAGTCCCGGCCGATGATGTTTTCGATGGCGAACGGGTGCTTGAAGCCCGACGTGGACGCGGCGGCAGCGGCAGCGGCGGCGGCGGCCGAGCCTAGCCCGTAGGGCGGGAACTGCGAAAGGCGCCCCACGCTGCCCACAGCTGCCGCCGCCGCCGCCGCCGCTGCCGCCGCCACGGCCGCCGCCTCCTGCATCTTGCCGGGGTGAGACGGCTGCTGAGGCTGCGACTGCTGCGGTGGCTGCTGCGGGGGCTGCGATGCGAGGTGCGGCGGCGGCGGCGGCTGCGGAGCCGGAGGCGGCTGCTGGTGGAAATAATGCACCATGTGCGGCGGGGGCGGCGGCGGCTGCGGCTGGGGCGGGTGGTGGTGATGGTGGTGGTGCGCTGCAGCGTGATGGTGGTGGTGGTGGTGCGGGTGGTGCGGGTGGTGGGGATGCAGGTGCCCTCCGGGCCCAGCGCCTGGCGTGCCCTTGGTGCTTCCCGCGTGCAGGTGAGTATGGTCAGCACGCAGCACCTTGAAGCGCTTGCGGCGCCGCAGGAAGCTGCCGTTCTCGAACATGTCGCCGCAGTCGGGATGCAGCGCCCAAAAGCTGCCCTTGCCGGGCTGGTCGGGCCGCCGTGGGATCTTGATGAAGCAGTCGTTGAAGGAGAGGTTGTGGCGCAGGCTGTTCTGCCAACGCTGCGTGTGCTCGCGGTAGTAGGGGAAGCGCTCCATGATGAACTTATAGATGTCGCTCAGCGGCAGCATCTTCTCGGCGGAGTGCTGGATGGCCATCGCGGTCAGCGAGATGTAAGAGTAGGGGGGCTTTTGGTCGCTGTACGAACTCTTCCCCGGCCGCGGCATCGCCCCCGGCGTCTCCAACGCCCTCTGGCCCAGACTGGACCGCAGCGTCGCTCCGCACCCAGCACCCGGGGCCTGGCTATTTCCACTAAGCCCTACTCCTCCCTCCTGGCCCCGCCACCCCGCCCTCTTTCCCCCTAGCCCCTCTCGCCGTTTCTCTCCCTCCTTCTCTCAGCTGTCTGGGGTCTCCGCGCTTGGCCTCTTGGGCCAATTCAGCTGTCCGACGCTCGCAACTTCCAGCCCCGACGGTAGCCGACCCGCGCACACAGTCGCCGGCGGGGCGCGCCAGCTTCACTGCCACCCTCTCGGCGTCTTCCCTCGGGTGGCCAAAGGCTAAGCGCGGGAGCTGACAGGAGTGATGAGGGGTCGTGCTCCCTTCCGGCCTTCTCTTGTTTTTTCTCGGGCTGAGGAAAGCGCAGGCCCAGCGGGCTGGGATGAAGGACTGCGCAGTCAGGACACTGGCCCTTTAAATCCGAGTTGGCGCTCGCTGTCCTGGAGGCCGGGACGGCGGGACTTGGCGTCCTGAGCACTGCCCCCCGACCGGCCGATTAGTCCGCTCCGGCGTTCTCGTTTTCCTGGAGGCGAGAGGCGAGGTAAGGAGAAGGAAGCTCGGCTCTTGGCAGCCTGCGCCTTCCTTTCCTCCGGGCAGCTCTCAGCAGAGCCTGGGATGGAGCTGAAGGCGGTCGCTTGAGGGAAAAGTTTGGTGGTTTCTTCAACAGCCGCGCCGGCAGGCTCGGCGGAGGGGCGGGGGCGCCGGACGCAGGGCGCGAGCCGCGGGCCAGAGCGGGCGTCTGCGAGCGCGGGGAGGGCGCCGGGCTGGCCTGGGCCGGCTCAGCCGTCCGCGCCGCAGCTGCCGCCGCTCTCGCGGGCCCGTCTGGAGCTGGAGAGGCGGCGGCGGCTGTGGCAGCGACGCGCTCTCCTGGCTGCGTTTTGTAATGGTCCCCGAGACGCCGAGACCCCCGCAGCTCGCGCTTCGAGACTATCACATGACCGAGGCTGAGGGACTCCGCCGCCGCCGCTGCCGCCGCCGCGTCTCTCGCTGAAGAAGGGGCGAGAAGGCGCCGCGCCTCGCCCCCGCCCCCTCCTCCGCCTCGGCTCCGGCGCCCCCACCCCCCGCTTTCCCCACCCGCCCCGCAGCCCCTAGCCGCGGCGGGGCGGCGGACTCAGGCAGTGCGCAAGGAGGGGCACGGCGCCGGGTGCCGTCCCCGGCCCTGCACCCCACCCGGGTCGCGAGGCACGGCAGAAGTGGCAGGACGCTGCTTTCCCGTTCCTGTCCTGCAGCTCCCGCCTGTCCCCGCCCTTTCACTCTTCCCTTTTCCCACCTACCCGCTCTGGGCTTCTCTCTCCTTACACTGCCTTCCTCCTGGACTAGCCACTCTGGGCCAAGTTCGGAGTGCCGTGGCCTCAAGGCCTCATCTCTGCAAGAAATCCCAAAGGCCGGAGGGTTGGAGGGAAGAACTAGCGCGGAGGAGAGCCAGGGGTGTTTTTGCCACATGCCAACTTCATCACTTTTATTGCGCGCCAAATGAGTATCAGGCCCAGTGATCGGCTCCTGACACAGGGAGGCCTGAGAGCTTTCTGCGCTCCAGGACCGCTGTCTAGCGAGAGAGACTGACAGTAACCGGGAAATGAGGATAGATGCTAAGGCTTGGTGGATGAAGGTTCCACCGTGCTTCCCAAGAGCAGGTGTAAGGGGCAGGGTGAGGCGTTTCTCTGGGTGGTGACGTCTGAGCTGAGTCCAGAGGAGGGCTTGGGAGTTCACAGGTCCCATCACTTGGGTGTATTGGAGCAGTCTTGCTATTCTCAGCACATCGAGGGAAAGGGAGATAAGTAAAATTAAACAGGGGGTCAAAATGATCAATCTACAGGACTCTGGTGTCATCTGTGAGGGAAAGGTGGATGAGCCGCGGCGCTGAGGTCCCGGTACTTGCGGGGTGGGGGGTCCCGGAAGCAGTTTCCTGCTCTGCACTCTCTGCACACCCAACAGTGAATCCCAGTTGACTGTAGAGAGAACCCGCAGTCAAATTCTGGTTTTGGCTGCCTTTGCCCTTAGGCTGGGACGAAAAGCAGAGTTTGGAAAACGTACCCTCTTCTCATCTCTGCACCTTAGTTTCTTTATTTGTAGAATGAGATCTCTGAAGTTGGAAATTTCACGGGTCCCTTCCAGTTCCGAGATCTGAGGAGAAAAGAGCAATAAGGGACTGTGGCTCATTTGGCTTTTAATTTCTTATTTTCCATGCCCAAATCCGGTGGTAGAATGCCGTTGGCCCAGACTGATTGGGAGACCCCTTACCTTCCAAGTTTGGCGACACCAAGTTGAGTGTTTATAGCTTCCGACTCTTGGTGAGCTGAGCGAGGGGAGGACTACGAGACCGGCTATTTGCCCGTCGGGTCGCAGAAGGGTAGTGAGCGAAACAGATTCAAATTTTCATCTTTAGGCAGGATCTGTTATTACTGGCTGGTGCTATTTGGCCAGTTTTTCCTAGGCCAGCAGACGTTTTAGAATAGGCGTTAAAGTGGAGCGTGCAAGAAGGTCCCAGGGGAAAGAGCAGCCTCTTGGCCCGCCCTAAGGAAAGGAGACCCTTTCAGAGGAGGATGCCTTCGCTGTCACTCCATGCCAGGAAGGTTCCTTCTGCCAATGGAGTTTCTGCGGGTTTTCTGGTCTGCTGAAGCAGTTTAAGGAAGCGAGCAGCAGACCGCCTCTTGGCCGCGAGAAGCCACGGAGGAATTCCGAGAATGCCCAGTTAACAGTGACAGCTAGAGCCCTTTGGGGCCGGGGCGGACGTGGTGCGAGAACAGCCCTGTCCAGGCCCAGGAGCCGCCTAAAGGCCACTGGTGGGAGCTCGGTGTGCCCAGGGCTCAAAGGCTCTTCCGGCCTTAGCCCCGCACTCAGCGCGGGCAGACACATTCTGTCGATTATCTTTTCCGCATGCTCCTGGAAAAGTAGCGCCTCCTGTTTGGGAGTAGCTCGGAGACATTCTCGTCGGGCAATTGCGCCCCCCACCCCGCGTCTGGGGACAGAGAGAGGGGAGGGCCCTTGAAGGGCGCGCGGGACCAGCCTTATACGCATAACCTCAATACTAAACCTGCGAGCTAGTTGCTCACTGGGTGAGCTCGTTACAGCCCACAGGTCTGCCGCCACCACCTCGGGCTTGGTGCCTGGGGACACGAGCCGCGTGGCCAGCGCCTTTGGCTTCCGCGAACCAACGGCATTCAGCCGGCGAAGCGGCTCCGCGCAACCTGGACCAAAGCAGAGCCGGGGAGGTCGAGCAAAGCGCCCGAAGCTTCATGTTTCCGCGTTCCGGGTGGACTTGCCAAGAGTAGAAAGTGCTCCCGGGCACTGATGCCCCAGGGGGTTCCCGCGGCCCAGGCCGCAGTTGCCGTGGAGAGCGCAGCCCGGGGGCGCCTGCCGCGTGTCCCTTTCGGAGACGCGCCACCGCCCTGGCCGCCGCGGAGTATTCTGGGGAATTCCCGGCGGGGTGCGGGGCCTGGCAGCCGAGCTCCGGCCGCGGTGGGGGGCTTGCTTTCCCTCTCTCCCCCACCTTCCCCCGAGGTTGATTTAATTCCGGCAAGTTTTGCAGGCGCGCAGCAGCACCGGCGGGGGCCGGTACGCGCGCGCTCCAGCTGCCTGCAGACCCCCGTTCAAGAAAAACAGATCAAGTAACCACCCTGGCACCAACCAGTCGGTTTCAAATTTCTGCGTGTAATTTTTTTTTAAACAACCACTATGCTCTACAAATATTGGCTGGCGCTGCGGATGCTGGCAGGCAAATCGTTGCCCCGGGCTTAGTGTAATTATCTCAGGCGTATTTGGTTTACCCCTTAGGCAATTGTTGGCGACGCTTTGCTAGGAAGAGGGGTTCCATACACGGTTTTATTGCATTTAATAGGCTCTATGGAGGGGAGTAAAAATTTGCCAGAAAACTATGTGGAACTTTAGAAGTGGCTATTTATTCATTCTCTATCCTCTATCCCCCCAGCCCCGCGGACGGTCCCACGCACCCCTCAGCCTGGGTCTAGGCCAGTAGGACCAAAATCTTCCGCAGACTGCTGTGCCCAGCGTTGAGGAGGAGCCGATGGGGCCAGGACGACGTGCAGGACTTGGAAAAAGGTAGAAATTCATGCGCACATCTCGATTTTCATAGGTTCTCTGTTTACCCAGTGACCTCTGACGTGCGGAAGGTTTCCTTCGTGAGTTACCTTTGGGATTCTCCCAGGCGCCTTCACTGTCACTCCATCCAGCCTCTCGCCTGACCCTCAGCTGACTCCAATGCCCACAGATTTCCCAACCCCTACCCCTAACCTGGGCTTGAAGCAGGTGGGAGAAGGTCGGCCCGGGAACCAGGACACGCGGTTTCCACCCCTAACCCTGGCACCACCTGCTGGTTGACCTGGTGGTGTCATTTACTCGGTTTGGGCTTTATTTTACCCCTCCTCCCTTGGAAATAATGGGGAGTCAGAACTGCACCTTCGAAGACCCCCGCACTCCAAAGGGCTGAGGTTTAAGGTTGGGGTCCTGACCAGCGGTGTGTCGGGGGCCAGGGCAAACGACACAGGGACCCCAGGCCTGG